>NC_069381.1:30700000-31315000 GCF_027475565.1 Acinonyx jubatus | reverse complement strand
CCATCACTCACTGGGAATTGCCCCTGGCCATAGGAAACTGCCTTACCCAAAGTCACGCCCTCCCCCCCCCCCCCCCCCCCCCGGGGGCAGCTCACGGCAGGTGATTGACTGAAGCAGGGAAACAAAGACCTGCCTCCTTTCCTCAATTTGGCAAAACCCTGAAGGGCTGCCTGAGTTCCAGAGCTCCTGAAGGTCAGCAGATGCCTCAGTTGAAATTGCATTTGCAGATCAAATTCTCCCTCTGCCCAGTCCTGACATCCCCACAGAAGAATCTGCTGAGAGCACTCCCCAGTGAACCTCTGCCCACCACTCTGTCTCCGAATCTGAAGGAAAGCCATTGTAAGACAGGTGGGGAAGCTTCCTCCACCCAAAGGTAGCCATGGCAACAAGGAAAGGAGAAAGACTTTTCAGACGAATAATACTGTCTAAGACAACTGTTCAAGAAAGCCTCCTGGAGACAGATCCGATTTATTTTTGCTTGCAACAAAATGCTGGGCACATGCTCAGTGTGTATGCATCGATTTTATCTTTTCTACTGGGGTTCCAAATAGGCTACGCTGTAGCAAAGGTTCTGGAGCTAAAAAAAAAAAAAAAAAAAAAAAAAAAAGATTCTGGGGCTTAAAAAAAGGCACTCAGTCTGTGGCATTTGTTATGGCAGCAAACTAAGACACCAGTAGAGCAGCTTTCACAATCTTGTTGCACGCAAGAGGTGGGTGTGGAAGGGGAAAATGTGTCCGTCAACTTCTCAGAGGGAAAACAAAGAAGTTGTTGCGGCAACTGGAACTGTTCAAAGTACATCGCACAAGCGCTCTAAAGTGGGAAAGATGTAGCATGGGGTTTTTTGATCTGCAAGAGTGTAAAAATTGCAAGAGTCAGAGCACCCCATATGAGCTGAGCCCCTGCGGCACGGCAGTCCCAAGCTGCTAGGTAAGGCTTCTGGGCCACAGCCTTTAAGAGGCCCGAGCTTCCACGTTTGCCCTCTGGTCATGTAATGAAGCCCAGTCGAATCTACCGGAGGAGGACGATAAGCCACATGGAGCAAAGACAAGCCATCCGTCCTGTCGGACCAACCACGGTGCTGACAGCCGGTCAGTGAGGTCATCTTAGACCATCCCGCCCCAGTCAAGAAGCCAGGTGATGGCAACCACATTAGTGATCCCAGGTGAGACCAGCAGAGCTGCTCAGCTGAGCCCCCCCCTCAAATTGCTGACCCACAGGATCAAGAGTGAGTAAAATGGTTGTTGTTTTAAGCTATTAAGGTGTAAGGTGAGTTGTTACATAGCAATAGATAAAGACACACCAAGCTAAAATCGTATCTGCTCTCGAGGCCATATTTGATGACTGTTTGGGGACTCCCATAGCCACCTGCAAACACTCCTTGCTGAGCCAGACAAACTCGGAAGATAAAGAGCGGCGTGTGCACCGGGTAACTGTGCATCTGTTTCCCCCAGGGGCTGGATGACCTCAGGCCCAGACCTGGGTCTCCCGCAGCGGTTCATCTTGTGTATTGTGCTGAGCCAGGACCTGACATACAGCAGGTGCTCCATAGACATTTACTCAATTAGTGAAATGCCATGGGACTTGTCTAGGTTAACAACATCTCCTGCTCGGATTACTGCAGCAGTCTCCGAACTGGGAACAGCCAGACTTGCTCCCTCAAATCCCTCTTCCAACCTAGGAAGAAAACTTTGTAAAATGGAAATCTAGCCCGGTTTCATCCCTGGTCAACATCTTTACTTGGCTCCCAAATCCCCTCACGGTTAAGTCCCATCTCTTTGGAATGAATGACTTATGGAATCCTGAAGACCTTGATCTCTAATTCCTAAGCCCCATCTTGTACCATTCTCTCCTTCACTCCCTGGGCCCAGCCACAGGGATTTCTTTCTAGTCCTTCGTGCCATATGCTCTCTGGTGCCTCTGGACCTTTATACATGCTAGACACTCTAGCCGGAACATTCGCCACCACCCAGTTCCTAAAACTGGCTAAATCCTACTCATCCTTCAGTCTATTCCGTACTGCATCAACACTGGTTTGGGGTGATGGCTAATGGTTTGGCTGCAGGGTCAGGGACTTAGGAAGCACAGAATTGGAGGATGGGTGACAAGGAGGACTTGGGATGATGTATTTAGATGGACTTTCAGCAATGGGCACAGAGTGTAAAGATATTTCTATCCCAAGTGAAATCTCACCAAAGAGCATCCACGGCAGACAAGGCTCTTGATAATCAGATGGCTAAGATGGCACAGCCCATGGACACCAGTTGGCCTCTTTCTGCAACTCCTCCAGGGCTCGTTCAACATGCTCTCGCACCACGTGGTCATGGTGGCAAGAAGGGAAACTATTTACAGGTTCAACAATATGGACTCACACCCCCCCCCCCCCCAAAGCTCACCTGCTTAATGCCACTACTGTCTGTCCAATCTACCATCAGGAGAGACAGATGTTGAATACCCAACATGCCACAATTCTGCAGGGGTTCATCTAACCACCTGGTGCCAGGTTGATTCCCTGGGCCCTTCCCATCATGGAGAGGACAGTGACTTAGCCTCATTAACGCAGCTCCAATATACAGTTCCAGGCATCAATGAGCGGCAGTGAGAATAGCTTCTCCCACTATGACACCAAATAACTTACAGTATTAGTTTCTTGTAGTTGCCGTAACAAGTCACTACAAATTGGGCGACTTGAAACAACAGAATTTATTCTCTCACAGTTCTGGAGGCCAAAAATTCACCACCAGCCTCACAGGGCCCAAACCAAAGTGTCAAGCAGAGCTGTCCTCCCTCTGGAACTCTAGGAGAGAATCGTTCCTGGACTTTTCCTGCTTCTGGCTGCTGTAGGCATACCTTTGCTCTGGCCGCACTACTCCAGTCTCTGTTTCTGTCTCTAATTGCCTCCTCCTTTCCTGTGTGTGTAAGATTTCCCTCTGCCTTTCTCTCTTAAAAGGACATTTACAATTGGATTCAGGGCCCACCGGATAATCCAGGATTATCTCCCCCGAGGCAAGATCATTAACTTAATCACATCTGCAAAGATCCCTTTTCCTTACAAGGTAACATTTACAGATTCCAGAGATTAGGATCTGTTATCTTTGGGTGGCGATTATTCAGCCTACTGCACCCACTCACAAAACTTTTGCTTCTTGTCCCTGCAGTGTTGGGCTCCACCAGTCTGGAGGTCTTAGTTCTCAAAGGAAGGGAAGAAACCGTCTTCATTGCATTGGATTTGGAAACTTCTAACTGGTCATTTTGGATTTCTCATGCCACTACACCAGCAGGCAAAGAAAGAGTTACTGTGCTGCCTGCCTAACTGGTCCTCGTCACCAAAGGGAAATTGGGATATTGCTAGCCAATAAGAATGAGAACTACGTCTAGAACCCAGGGATCCTTCAGGGCCCCTCTTGGTACTTCCACGGACAATAGTAAAAGTTAGCAAAGAGCTTTGGCACCCCAAACTGCACAGGCCCATGGAAGATCCAGACCATTCGGGAATGATTATTTGGGTCTCTCCACCACACAAAGAACCCCAACTAGCTGATGTCCTGGCTAAGGGCAATTACATATAAGAGAATTGCAAATATATACACACTCACACACATATTTACCCAATTAGCCATAAATATATATATATATACATATATATATGTATATATATATATATGTATATATATAAAACAGAATTTATTTCTGTATATATATATATATATATATATATATATATACATTTACTCAATTAACTATACACACACACACACACACACACACATTTACTCAATTAACAAACAAATATCTATCAACTATGGCACTGTGACCAGTTACCCAAAGGAGGTCCCTCACAGGCATGCATATCTTCTGTGTCTGGTGTGTACATTGTATATTAATTAAGTACTTAATTTTTTCCTCCCTCCTTCTTCTCCCCTATTATTTTATATAAAGACCGTAAGTGGTTGCTAACTTTACAGTTCACTGTTTAGTTGTAGGTGGGCTTGTGACTTAATTAGAGGAGTAATTAACACCATCCAAATATGGATTCAATGACTAACTCCTGGAGATGGAGACATCTATCGGACGGTGGGACTTTGTGCTTTTCCTATTTGGGGGAAGAGGGTTATTATCCTCATTTGCAAGGTAGTTTCATCTTATTAGGTGGAAGCTACTGTTGTTATATATGGATGTTCAAGTACGTGTGGATTGATGTGTATGGGGACCAAGTGCCCAAAAGGGTGGATTGTGCCAGTTACGAAGCTATTGTCTTAGAGTTCCAAACACAGCCTTCTACACTCAGCTCTGTGATCCTGGGGCTGGGACTCTGCAAACCACAGTACCTTTGTGAGCTGGCCTTGACAATAAGAGGCATTAGGGAAAGATTGGAAGGCAGGAGGAGTGGAGACTTCTTTCTTCCTTTGCTTAATAACCTTAACAGCGATAGCCTAACAGTTGGTGCCAGCCCTTAGCTGTTTTTCCGCACTCCCAGGAAAGCTTCACTGTATCCCCTAAAAGGTGCTGGCACTAGCCAGACAACACCCTCCCTTCAGATTTCTGAGCCCTAGCAAGACAGGACTCCCCCAGTCAAGCCTGTGGGTTCTGCAAACCCCAACCTCTCCCCTCCATTCCTGCAGCCTTAGGAGAGGTAGGTGCTTCCTGCAGGAATTTCCTCTCAGTTACCTTAGTATTCTTTCTGTTCTTTCAAGCCCACCTATATCAATGTAATCTGTTCCCTATTGAAAATTCTCTTTGTTACAACCTAGCGTAGGGGCGCCTGGGCGGCTCAGTCGGATGAGCATCCAACTTTGGCTCCGGTCACGATCTAGAGGTTTGTGAGTTTGAGCCTCGCATCGGACTCTGTGCTGACAGCTCTCTCTCTGTCCCTCCCCCTGCTTGTGATCTGGCTGTCTCTCTCAAAATAAACAAACATTAAAAAAAAAAAAAAAAGTGTAGTTTCTGTTTTCCTAATCGGACCCTGACTGACACAAACGATTAGGAAGCTGGTACTCACTTTTCACTGGGGCCCTAAGCCAAGAGAAAGTAAATTTGTAAGCGCCAGGGGTCATCATGAGAGGTCAGCCTGCGTGGGAGGGAGGCTGAGAAGACAAGATCCCTGACACGTTAAAGCACCTAGATCTAGCTGTGCCTACAACCATTCTGTCCTTTGGACAGTTTAGTTATCTGGGCCAATAAGTTTCATTTTCTTTCTTTTTTTTTTTTTCTAAAGGTATAACGGGTTAGATTTTTGTTGTTTACAAGCAAAAGAGTGCTGACTAATTCAAATTTCTTCATCCCCACCCCCAGACGAGGTGCCCCACCCCACAGCCACTGAACAGCCAAAAGCAACCACCTCCTACTGAAAATTTTAATGAAACCAATAAGTTAATAAGTTAACAAAGTGAGGTACTTGCATATCCGAGAACTGGGTTGCTGGGGGAACCTTGATCGTGGAAGGAGAGAAGGCTTCATCCCAAGTCTCCTTTGGTCAGAGGGTAATCCCGTTCTCCTGCCCCTCTCCACAGCTCTGTCTCTGAGGGGATGGAGGGTAGCTGTCTGGGGACAGTGCAGGTGAGGTGAGCCAGGACAGGCTCCATCCAGGACATGATGGTCACATGCAGAGGGTATGTTGGGGCAGAGGCTGGGCACCATGGGGCTGAGAAGACCCAGCCCCAGCCCTGGCGCTGGTGCATGCAGGTCCCCAGTCATGAGATGCAGGCAGCTGGGCCTGAGCCCCTGTTCCCTGGCACCCCACAGAGGGTCACCATTGGTCCACTACCCATCACCCTCCTGCTACCTGCATTGGCTTCACAAAAGAGGGACAGGAGGATAGGGAGTACCAAAGAGGTGCTGGGGGCCTGGAGTGGATGGGGGGGGTACTTATGCCAGTATGGGGGGGCTGCCAACTGAAGTGGAGAGCGGGGTGTGGAACGAGGGGAAACAGTGCGTGTGAGTGCCAGGTACGCAGCTGGTGCCCGACAAATACTTGCTAAATGCATCATTATTGTCCCAGAGAGCGAGAGAGACTAGGAAGCCTAGGTGGAAGCAGGCCTGGTACCCACGCTGGGGAAGGGCCTGGGGTCTTTCTAGTGCTGTCCAGGCCCCCGAGGTCGAGGCCTGAGTTGTGCTGTACGGACACCAAGGAGGGCCCTTGGGAGCAGCAGAAGCAGCAGATAGGGCTCCTGGACCGGTGAGAAGTAGATCTTGAGAAAGGGGAGCTGGTAAAACTCTGGGGTGAGGCCTGGAGAGGCCTGGGGCCACTTCAGAGCTCCCTCCTCTACCCAGATGGAGTGGCAGGCTCCCTCTTGGTGGACATCACCCTGCAAGGCCCGCCCACTGGCATCAGCGGCAGAGGCCCAAGAGAGGCTGAGGGGCGGTGTGCTCGTGTCTCCAAGCGTGTGTGGTTGTGTGCCTCACTGTGAGTGTGAGAGACTCTCTGCATGTCTGGGGAAACTGTGTGTGGCCATGGGAGCACTGTCCATGAGAGATGTGGGGCAAATACAGAAACTTGTGCTGTCAAAGGTGTCTGGAGGGCCAAGGAGGGAAGTGGACATCCAGCAGGAAGAAGGAGCCTCTGGGAGAGGGTCCCTGCAAAATGGAAGAAAGGCCCAAGCACTGCCCTTGGGGAGGAAAGGGAGAAACAAACAGGCCCCATGCGGGGTGAGGAGGGGGTGATAAGCCAAAGAACAGGGATGAGGGTCATGGCCAAGCAGCCTGAGACCAGCTACTGCTGGAGGCCCATCTCCCAAGGAGGGAGGGGCAGAGGGACCCCATGGGGGTCCCCAAAGTTGCATATTTAACATAGTTTGCATATATGGTGCCCAACTGCCTCGTGGCAGGGTCCTTTGCTAGTCGGTACCTATGGGCACCTTGGGCCCACCCCCAAGTGGGGCGGGGACTTGGCGGGAGGGTTTCCCTGCTCTGTCCGAAGGGCGGGCCAGAGACCTCACCTTGCATAGCTGGAAGCTGGGTCAGGGCCCAGGACCCCAGCGCCCCACTCTCACTCCCGGGACAGTGCCCCTGCCAGGCGGGCTGTGTCGGGCCTTGATGGAACGGGCAGGGCACTGGGGTAGGGGGGTGGTGCGGAGGAGGCCGCGGGGCAGCTGCGGCGGCTGCCCTCGGTGCGGCCTGGCATCTCACGCTCCTGAGGTGGGGTGGGTCGCTGGCACCCCCACGGCGGGTATCTCGCCCACTCAGGCAGCTCAATACTGCGTGCGTGTGGCCTCTCTCCCCACAAGGGAGCAAGTTCAAGTAAGAGAGGAGTCCGGAGGCCTCAGAGGGCGGGTCCGAGCCCCAGGCCCAGGGGCTGGCCGTGTGCTGCCCCGCCCCTGAGAAGCCCCTCAGTCCATGTTGGTGCTGACCGAGCGGGAGATGCTGAGCGTCTGTGCGGAGACGGAGATGTCCTCGTGGTCCACAGGGCTATGGTAGTCGGAGGTGATGTCGGGGTCGAAGAGCGGCACTTGCACGGTGCCCAGGCTGGCCGAGGTGCCAGAGCGCAGGCAGCGCGAGTAGAAGCCCAACAGCAGGTCCAGCTTGTGCTCGATGGACTGCACCTGGGGGCGGGGCGCGGTTGGAGGCGGGGCTTGGGGGCGGGGGCGGGGTTTGGGGCGGAGCGCGGGGCCAGGACGCGGGGCTTGGCCGGGGAGGGGCGTTTCTGGGAGACGCGGCTCCTCCCGCGGGAGGTGAGACAGGAAAGGCGGAGCTTGGCCGGCGGGCGGGACGCAGGAGGGAAGCGAGGGGGTGGGGAGGCGAGGTATTCCCGGAGGGAAACTTAGTTGTGATTGGTTGGAATAGTCCGGGAGCTAGAGACAGACAACTGAGGCGGGGTTACGTGGAAACAGGTGAAATTTAGACGGGTTTATCTGAGACGTTAGCGACTTGAAGGCGCGGCTTGGCAGGAGAGGGTGGGTTTATCGGGGTCGTCAGGTAGGAGTGGGCGGACTTCCTAGGAGGCGCGGCTTCTCTGTGGGGCGGGGATCGTGGGGCCCGGGACGCGTCTGCCCTGCTTGGGGCCTCCCCGGAGGGTGCTCAGGATTGCGGCTGAGAAGTGCACCCTCCCCTTGCGCTGGACCTCGCGGCCTTCCGGAGCTTCTTGGTCAACGACCAGCTCCGCCATACGAGCGAAACTCCATCCCATACTCACCTGCTTCTCCACCTTGACCACGCGTCCCATCATACTGATCTCATCCACTGCCTCCGTGTCACAGGGCCCCTTGTCTCCCTTCTCTCGGGCCTTCCGGTCCCCCGGCCCCCGGCCCACAATCTGGTCCACCCTGTGGAAGAAGGTAACCTTCTGGGCGTCGAAGCACCCAGTCACACGCCTCCCCCCCCCCCCCCACTCGAGAACTCTAGAACAGCCCGCAATGGGGAGAAGGGACCATTTTGCCCCTGACAAATGGAGACAGCTGGATGGAGGGCCCTGGGCCCCTGCTTTGAGTGTTTTCAGACTAGCCGAGCAAAGGCACCGCACACCAACATGACAAGTAAATCCACTGCCTGGTGGGAGGACAGGTAAAAGAGGGAGAGACACAAGCGGGGATGTGGGTTATAAGGTGGACAAGCCTGGAGCTGGTCCCACCTGATTTTTCTGCTCTCCTTTACAAGCATGACTCTTGAAAATGTTATCTCTGTCCGCTTCTCCAACTGCTCTCCTCCCTTTCTCTCTTATACCTACTCCGGTCACGCTTTCATTCCCCCTATCTCACCAAAAGTGCTGTTGTCAAAATCCAAATGACTTCCATGTTGCTAAATTCCATGATCAGTTCTGAGGCCTCATTAAACTTGACCTTTTAGCAGCATTCGGACACATCTGATCACCCTTCCTCCTCCACTTCATTTGGGGTGGAAACCACCACCTTCTCCCAGTTCTCCTTCCTCACCGACTTCTCCTTCTCACTTTTCTTTGCTGGTTCCTCCTCCTTCCCCCCCCCACAAAACATTGTAGGCCCCAAGGCTCACTCCTGGGACCTCTTTATTCACTCGAAGCGACGTCTTCAGTTCCAGATTTGCCATTCCTCTGTACATTGTTGGTACCAAAGCTGTATCTCCAGCCCACACCTCTCCCTGGAAGTCCACACTCCTCTGTCTGGCTGCCGGAGCAATACTCCACTTAGATGTCCGATGGGCATCATAACCCAACACTCCCCAACTCTCCCGAGCGAGACGTGCCGCAGTCATTGCCTTCTCCATGTCGACAAACAGCAAGTTTTTCCCGTTGCTCAAGCCAAAACCCTTGGCTTCAGGCCTTGACTCTTTTTTTTCTCCTATACCCCATCGGAAAACCCTGTCAGCTCTACCTTCAAAATATATCTGGAGTCGGCATATTTCTCCCCACCTCCACTGCTGCCACCCTGGTCCAAGTCCCCATCATCTCTGGACATCTGGACATCTGAAGTAGCCTCCTTACTGATTGCCCTGCTTCCACCCTAGCTCCCTTGTAGGTCCTTCTCAGCACAGCACTTAGGGTGCTCCTTTTAAAATGTAACTCAGATCTTGTCAGTCCTTTGCTCAGAGCTCTCCAAGGCTTACATCTCCCCCTGGATGAATGCAAGCGTGTTTGCAGTGGCCTACAGGGCTTTAAACAGTCCAAATGCCATTCGCCTTCTAATCTTGCCTACTTCTCTCGGGCTAGAGAACAGACACACTGGGCTCCTTCCTGTTCCTGAAACAATACCCCAGACGCCTGCCCAAGTCTTTGCTCTTGCTATTACCTCTGAAAACTCTTTATTTAAACAGCCACAGGGCTGGTTGCCCCACCTCCGGTTTTTGTTTTTTTTTTTCAAATGTCAGCTTCTTACCTATTTAAAATCACAATCCCCAACACCCTAACCCTTAGTTTTCTCCTGAGCCTTTATCATCATCTGACATTGTCTAGTTTGACTTATTTATCATCTGTTCTCCTTCCACTAGAATCAAAGCTCCACGGGGGCTGGGAATTTTGCTTTCCACCAGAGCCTCACTATCTGGCAAGTCACAAAAGCCCAATGATTATTTAAGGAAACAAGTGAATGAATGGACAGTGATAATTCAGGCCACAAGAGAAGAAGGGAAAGGTGTAGGTGATTAGGGTCCTGGTGCAAGAATTCTTCCTATATGCTAGGTGGAGAGAAGAGGTGCCAGAGGGTCCCAGAGGCCAGAGGTGAGTCCCACTGAGGACAATCTGCCTATCCCCTCGGGAGATGGGAGATCACTGATTATTTTCATCCTATTCTTTTAGGACCAGGAAACAGTCATCTAAAGACGTCCCCCGAGGAGTGCCGGTCAGTAGGGTTCGCAAAGAGGACCTGCGCCTGGGTCCTTCTTCAGGCTTGGAACAGGTGCAGGGTGGAGCCTCGGTGGCGAGCTGCAAGCCAGAGGCCTTGCCCAGGCCCAAAACTCCAGCTCCCTCCGCGGTCCCTAGGGGGCGCTCGGGGCTCTGTTCGGGCGCGAGCGGAGGGGCTCCCACGAGCACTCCTTGGGTGGGGGGCTGGGGCCACGGCCTCACTGCCGGAGCACCCACCGAGCCTGCAGGCTCTTGATCCGGCCCAGCATGTCCAGGTGCCCGGCCGAGTACTGCTCGATGACGTCCTTCACGTCATACGGTCGCAGCGTCTCCTTGAATTTCCTTTTGGCCACCAGGAATTTCAGGATCCTGTCGGGAGAGGGGGGTCTCAGCGGGAGGGGATTCCTTCCCAGCCCCCTTTCCATCCCTTTGCTAACCATTTGCCTACCATGAGGGCATCTTCTGCTTGGGTCACCGCAAACAGCTTCTGCTGGGTCAGGCTCCCAGCCTCCTTCCCTACCCACTACGTTCCACCCTCAGCCCTCATAGGTTGGTTGGTTGGTTGGTTGGTTTTTAATGTGCCTGTATCTGCCTGGGAGGTCAGGGACTGGGCCTGGTTTCTCTCTGCTAGCTTGGACACAGGGCAGCCATCTGTGAACACTGGTGATCAAGACCACTTAGGGGAAGACATTTTTGCTTTCACTCCACACATGCTTGTTAGTGCCACTGTGCTGGACCCTGGGTACCCAAGGGGCATCAGATCCAACCCCAGGTCTCAGGAGCCCTGCTCTGGGGTGGGAGACAGGACACACAATTATGGGGAGACAAGGGCTGTGTCAAGGAATGGAGAGACCTCTCATAGTCTGGGACCAGGAGAAGGGGACCCTCAGCTGGGGAGGTCAGAGGACAAGTCTTGAGAGTGATACTTTCCATCCCCAAGGCAAGAGGAGGATGAAGGGAGGCTTTCTGGACACAGACAGACATGGAGGCATATGAGTGAGATTCCATTCAAAGTAGCTGGAACAGAATGTGAAGATAAGGGGTCAGTTCCCCGCCCCCCTCCGCCCCTGGGGAGGTAGGGTGGCACAGAAGACAGGAAAAGAGATTGGCCTTGCAAAGGAGGCTGGTGGGTAGGAGGAAGAGGTACTCCGAAGAGCCCTGAATCCCTGGCAGAGATCAGGCAATGAGCAATTGGGGTGCTGAGGAAGGGGCCCTGTGGTTTCCTCTATGTTAGCATGATGCTTCTGCCAGCCTGTGCGGAGAATGCCCTGGAGGGGCAGAGTCTTGGGCAGGAAGACTAGACCTAGGGGCTGGGCTTGAGCCAGGAGCTGGCAGCTTTAGAGCAATTCAGGACAAAAAGGGACATCAAGGCTTCTGAGTCTGAGTGCAGAATGATGCCCATGGCTTAGGCAACAGGATGGATGGTGGTGCCCCTGCCTGAAATGGGGACACGGGAGGAGGAGCAGGTTTGGGGTATGCTGGGTGTGAGTTGCTCTGTGGGGTGGCCAAGGAGAGCTGACCCAGGCTATGTGGCAGCTCAGGCGATGTGTTCCAGAAGCCTCACTTGGAGGGGGAGAGACAGCATGTATGAAAAGGGGGTGGGGAGAGGCCTCAGACTCTCTGGGGAGTAGAGGGGGATCCAGCTGACTCTGATTTTACAAAGAACACAAAGGAAAGAGCCTGTGGGTGGATGCATCAGCCAGAGAAGAGAGGAGGTGAGTCTGGAAGGCCTGGGGGTGAAGGAGGTCTCTGGAGCTAGAGCTGCAGGCCGGAGACAGAGTCTAGGCCAGGACTCCACGCCAAGAAGCTTGGGGGCTAGATGATGGCTGAGCCATGGCTAAAGGGCTCGGGGGACTCTGACCCACTCTTGTCAAGGCAAGGAGACAGCCGGTAGAGTCAGCAGGGCAGGGGCATTCAAACTCGTTTAACCAAGACCCACCATAAGAAATACATTTTACATCAGAAACCAGGATACACACACACACACACACACACACACACACACACACACACACCACACACACATACACACACAACTTCAATGTAGGTTTCATAAACATTATTTATCCTTCCTACAGGGTATGCACTCCGCTATTTTCTATTCTTTTTTTCTTTAAATGCTGACCGTGACCCACTAAGTTGATTTCACTAAGTTGATTTCAAACTGTTGTGACCTGTGGTTTGAAAAAGCACTGCTCTAGAGGAAGCCCTGGGGGAGACCGACAAGCTGAGGTCAAAACACCCAAGGAGAGAGAGAGGAACTTTGAGACACAGAAGCAAAAGGAAGATGGAGTGAGACACAGAGATGGAGGGAAAGAGCACACAGGACAGACGCAGGGAGAGTAGGTAGCTGGTACACAGCTAGGGGGAGAGAAAGGGGTGAGGAGAGGAGAGAGACACAGAGAGGACACCGCGGGGGTAGGAGAGGGACCGTGGTGGGCGGCCGAGCCTACCGCCCTACCCAGCTGGCCCTCCAGACGTGAAGGGGATGAGCAAACCCTGCTGGGAGCCATATGCCCCTCCCACCCCACCCACACTCCAGGGCCCCCGCCAGCCAGCACCGCCAAGGGTGCCAGGCGGGCAGCAGTTGGTGTGCCCGGGAGCTAGGCCAGGCCTGGCCATGAGGGCAGGCCCCAGACGGGGAGCAGCAATGGGTGGCAGACGGATTGGGGGGCCGGGGGGGGGCACCTCGGGCCTCAGTCTCACCTGACGGAGCGGATGACCGTCTTCACGGCAGGCATGACATCGTCCACTGTGAGCTCACACTGGTAGCTCTTCTCCTCTGCCACTTCCTCCGAGGGGCCCTCTGCAAAGTCAGGGGGCCCGAGTGGTGGCAGCAGAAGGGGGCCACTCCCAACCCCGACCACCACTTGCTGAGCCACCCTTAGAGATACCAATAAAGGGAGGCTCAGTAAGGGTGCAGAACCTTCCTGGGGGCACGAGGCAGACCAGGCTCCTGCCTCCCTAGCTGCCTTACCCAGGGTGGAAAACCCTGGTTTACTGCGTGCCCATCTGCCCTACGACCAGTCACAGTAAGAATCTGCCCAGTGGCCAGGTGAGCGGAGGCTGCTTTAGAGCACTTCTGGTTTGGCCTGAGGCAAATTACACACAGCCCCGGAGGAAGGCCTATGGTCCCACCAGGACAGTTAGCCCCGGAGACAAGGGGGAAAGGCCCTGGAAAGCAAGTCATTCTCTCCCCGGGGAAGAGAAATGCTTCTTCCCAGGCCAGTACGCTGCATGGAGAGGGGATACTACCCTTGTTCCATGGGGGTGGCAGGAGTGGGGGAAGGCCAGGCAGCTTCTTGGGCAGGGGAGAAGAGGCCCTGGGCACTAGCCATGCCCCGACTCCCATAGGTCAGCACCCCTCCCCCCAAAGACTGGTTTGTGGGATTCTGTAACTTTCCAATAAGTAGCAAAGGCCAGGATTCAAACCCAGGCAGCCGGGCTCCAAAGCCTGTACTCTTAACCACTACCAAGTGCCACCCTCTGAATTCTCATGTGATTCCAGAGGCCAGCAAAGCAGGTGTCACGACACCCATTTCACAGACCAGAAGACCAGAGCCCAAAGATGGTCCATCAGCTATAGAGCTGGGACTAGAACTGTCTTTCTGCCCCCAGCCCGGACTGTGTCCCCACCCTGCCCCCCATGCAGGTAGGTCCTGGGTCCCAGACCCCCAGGGGCTCACCCTCAGCAGAGGTGCGGGGTTTGAGTCGCAGGGAGGCCCGGAAGCGGGTGCGGTCATTGAAGCTCCAGCTCTTCTGTACCTTGGTGGGGCTGGTGGCCTCACCCACCTGCTCGCTGCTCGGGGAGGTGGGCATCGGTGGAGGCGCCAGGTGCTGCTTGGAGGGGCCCATCCGTCGCTGGGAGCTGCCCATGCGGATGCGGTCCTTGATGGCCATCCGGCTGCTGGCAGGGCAGGTCGGGTGGGGGAGAGAGCCAAGTTAGCTGGAGCTGGGGGCAGGTGTGCGTGGGGACACCGCTGACTTAGGACTTGGGCGTGGCTACTGGGTTTTGATTCTCCACCAAGTGGAGACTCTGGGGATGGAACAAGGGTGTGGTGAGGGGGACCCTGACTCCTACAAGAAGCTGCTGCAGGGTCAGTCTGAGCCGATCCCCTCCCTACCCCCATCTCCCACCCCTCATTGCGCGGACAGATAAGGGGTGCACAGGAGACAGATGTCAGGACGGAAGGAGTGAGAGACCCAAGAAAGGAGTCAGAGACAGACAGGAGGATGGGAGAGCTGGGTCTGGCTCAGGTGGGTGGGTGGAGGTGGAGATGGCCACCCTTTGGGCACAGACAGGCTGCTGAGGGGTGGAGAGGCTCACCTGGCCATGCACACTGAGAAAGGCCTCTGGGTCCTCACTGTACACAGAGGCAGGCCGCGTGGAGTCGAGGGTGTGTGTTTGTGCACGTGTGCGTGTCTGTGTGCGTGCGTGTGCGCACATGTGACGGTGTGGGTACCCAGGTACCAGGGTGTGGACACGTGTCCACATTTTCTTCCTTTCCTGCCAGAGCTCTCTGATCCCACACCGGTCAGGTCAGGGCTTTAGGACCTAGTGCAGCTTTGCAGGCGGTGCAAAGGTCTGCACCACGCAGATTTCGGCGTAAATAGTGCCCCTATTACGGGGCGCGGTGTGCCGGCTACAGAGGGTCCAGCTAATGGGCCCTCGTATCTGCCCCAGACGTGCCTGGTGCCCAGCCTCCCGGTGAAGGCCTGTAACCTGGTTCTGTGGTCTCCACTGCCTGAGCTCTGCCCACCTGGACTGATGTCCTCCCTCCCAGACCCACAACCCCCACTGCCTAATGAACCCCCATTTCAACAACACCCACACGTGTCTGTGTGCACGGGAACGCACCTGTGCATGTCTGTGTGTGTGCTCAGACTTCCCTTCCCACGCCCCAGCTCCCCCACCACATCCCCCCAGATCTTGGAGGAAGACAGATGCGGGGAGGCCTCAGGTTGTCCAGGACGTGCCCAGGTTAGCCAGTACCTGGTACAGAAACTCTGTGTCCGAGAGTTTCAAGGACCATGTTATCACTGTCTGAATAGGACCTAGGCAAACGTCCCCCATCCCATGCCCTGGGGTGTCACCACTGCCTCCCTGCTGTGGGGACCTTCCCAGGTTGGGGGCCCTTCCACCCCAAACGTCTGGGGCCCTGGCTCAGGAGAGCACCAGCCAGTCTTGGAGGAGGCCTAAGGTGGGGCAAGGGTTGGGGGAGGAAACTGTGTCGCCTGCTGTCAGGGGCTTTCGGGTCAAGAGTTAAGCAGAGGACGGATTCTGGTTTCAGGGCTGCGTGGGAGCTAGGGTCCCCCATGCCTGGGGCATGGGGTCCAGGGTACAGAGCCAAGGTGCTGCGGTGAGGAAGACGTCGAAACCAGGGGCACCTTCGGGAAGGCAGCCAGGATGTAGGGCCATCCTTAGGAGTAGGGGCCTCTGCCCAGAAGGGAGAGGTTACATAGGTCATGGATTGGGGCCCTGAGGATATCAGAAGGGAAGGACGAGGCAGCCCCACAATCCAGCATGCTGTTTGCTGGCCCAGGATCCCCTCAATGCATCCCAAAGGTTCCAACCAAAGTTTGAGGTTGGCTCTCCCAAACTTTCCTCTGCAGAGCCATTCCTTGGGGCTCTCTTCATGCTGGCAAGCACCCCCCACCCACCCGGCCCGTGCAACCCCTTCTTTTGTCCCCCACTCCTCCAAGGGGGAGAGCAAGAGGGAGGTGGAGAAGGCCCTGCCACTTAGCCAAGGGCCTGAAATCCCAGATCTCTGCGCCCGGCACATCACTCCAATGACGTTCTGGGAGAAGGGGGTGACCTCCCTGTCACGAGAAGTGTGCAAGCAAGACTGAGCTTGCTCTCAGCGGGACTTAGGGAGGAACGGGTCTGGAGGCTTGCACTAGAGGCCTTGAAAGGTCCCTTTCCAGCTCTGATGCTGTGATGGTTGAAGGAGCTTCCAGCCTGGTTTGTGGGGTTCTGTAACTTTCCAGCCAGAGGCCCTGGGCCCCTCTGCAACAGAAGGAGGCACTGTTTTCCCAGGGGTGGTTCTAGATTCCAGCTCCTTGGGCAGGGCCCAGGAAATGGCTCACGTCAGCCTCTCTGGAGCCTAAATGCTCAAACAAAATGGAAAGAAACCTGGCACACGGTGGACATCAGAAGTGCTCCTTCCCTTCCCAAGCTCCTCAGAACACTCAAGGTCCTGTCTGAATGCCTTGGCCCTCCCAGCTCTCTCGGCCACTTTGTGTGCTGGGCTCCACGTTTACCATCCTGAGTTTACAGACTGGAAAGGAGGTAAAACCGCCTGCCCAAAGTCACAGAGCCCTTGTGGATGCAGCAAGGACCAGGACCCAGTTTTTCCTGACTTGAGAGACTGTGTTCTTTTTCTGGGACTAGCAATTAGGAGAGGGTCTAGGGCAGTGGTTCTCTGAGAGCACCTTCACTCCCTAGGGGACGTTTGGTACTATCTGGAGACACTTTTGGTTGGCCCACTGGAGGCTGCTCCCAGCATCTAGCAGGTTGAGGCCGGGGAGGCTGCTAAACTATGCTACATAATGCACGTGACAGCCCCCCCCCCCCCTCCACCAGTGAAGAATGATCCAAACCAAACTTCCATGGTGCCGAGGTTGAGAAACTGGCCTAAGGGGTCTGTTGGTGCCTGGAACCCAGATGGGGTAGGCTTGACTGAGGCTATCCTGGGTGGGAGGTGGGGGCAAGCTCTGGGCACAAGCTGCCCTTGACTGCCTTGCTGGACCCACCCCTATGCTCGCTTCCACATGGAATGACTCTAAGGATTCTGATACCGAAGGCCAAGCTTACGTGGGGAAGAGGCAGCCTACCCCTCTGGTGCTGCATAAAGCCCCTCTTCTCAGGACTATAGAGGCAGCCTCAATGTTGGCCCCTCTTCTCTGGCCCTGCCCTTCCTGGCCATCATGCCCACATAGCTGAAGTCACCTTGCAAAGGGGCAGATCTAACCCAGCGACGTCTTGGCTTAACCCTTCAGGGGTATTCCCATTTCCTTCAGCTATGGTTTCCAAGCTTTTTTTTTTTAAAAAATAAGATCTTAACTGCTCAACATACCACATTGAACAAGGCCAACCATTCATACAGCACTTCCTATGAGCCAGGCCCAGTTCGAGTGGAAGCAGATGCTATTACCGTCTGCGTTTTACTTCGGAAGAAATTGAGGCCCCCAGGGCTTATGGTCACGGTCCCCTAGCTAGTGAGTGGTGGCCGGGTTCAGATCCAGAGCCCTATCCC
This sequence comes from Acinonyx jubatus, assembly GCF_027475565.1. NCBI lineage: Eukaryota > Metazoa > Chordata > Mammalia > Carnivora > Felidae > Acinonyx > Acinonyx jubatus. Next base: position 31,297,501 of record NC_069381.1, on the reverse strand, counting down.
TAAGAAGCACTGCGTCTTGGATGAGCAGCCAGGAGCTCTGTCACCCATCTACTCCTGGGCCCCTCAACCCCACAAAGCTCCAGAGGCACTTTGGGGAAACCCGAGACTCAGTGAGCCCAGGCTGCCAGGCAGGGCCTACAGGATGATGCTCATGCAGGGCTCTGGGGTTCTTCGGGATCCGGCTCTGCCCCCAGCCTCACTCCTGACCGCCCCCCCTCCACCACCACTCTCAAATCTGGCCACACTGGGCTGCCTGCTCCCTTCCCACGGCTGTGCTCTCTCACCTCCTTGCTTTGGTGCACGCTGCTTCCTTGGCCTGGGATGCCCTCCCTCACGTCCACTCCTTTTGGGGCCTCCTCTGGGAGGTGAAGTGCCTGACCTTGGCTCCATAGCCCCTCTGCTTCCTCCTTTTGTTGCATTCATCACACTGAATAGCAATTGCTCTTTGCAACGCTCCAGGCACCATTTTATTCATCACTGTGTCCCTAGTGCAGGGCCTAGCACAGGGCAGGTACCAAGGAAAGTACTGGTGATGCAGCTTTAAGAGTTGGGCTCTAGAGTTAGCAGAAGAGGTGCCAATCCCAGCTCCTTCAGGCATCTTCTAGGTCCCTAGGTGGGCAGTGGGAAGCCAGGAAGCTAAACCCAAAGCCCGGCAAAAGTCAGAGTGGGAAGGACCCTCAGAGAGCCTCTAGTTCAATCTGCCCATTCCACAGATGGGAAACTGAGGTCCAGAGAAGGGAAGCAATTTGACCAAGATCACACGGGGGTCAGCAGCAGAGCCAGAACTCATCCCAAGGCTCCTACCGATGTCCCTCCTGGCAGAGTCCCTCCAGAGTCTGCCCCCCAGACCTGGCAGAGGCATCCCCAGGAAGGTAAGAGGCTCATCAGGGACCCAAGGCAGACGGCAGGCGGCAGGCACATGCACCTTGTCCTTGGCCTATCCTGTCCCCCTCTCCAGCCCCCGAACTGGCTGGGGCAAGGAGGAGTGGGGACAGGAGGAGCAGGCGAGGGGGTACCTCGGTCTCCAGCTGGCGTGGATCCGAAAGAAACTCCGTTTATTACTAAACATCTGGCTGGAAGTTGAGAACAAGACACAAACAGGTTAGTGGGGAGGGGGCAGGTGGGCAGAGCATGGGGGGCTGCCAGGATGGGGCTGGCTTCCTGTGGCTGGTGGGAGAGAAGAACCCCCACCCAAATCATCCTCCAGCCCGCATCCCCAGGATGCAGAGATTCTCAAGACCTGCACACGGATCTCCTGGGGAGCATGTTAAATAGGCAGAATTCTGTGCCTCTTCTCCAGAGATTCTCCTTCTGCGGGCTTGGGGAGACATCCGGGCATCCGCATTTTGAACAAACACCCCACAGGTGCTGATTCAGGAAGTCAGTGGACCATGCCTTGAGAAATATCATCTTAGCGCCTCATCAAGAAACCTCAAAGAGAGGAGGTGCTGACCCTGGCAATACCATCCCCCAGGAAGTTCTGTTCCTTGTAGTCTTGGAACGTGCTCAGCCTGGGTCCATCCACAAGTAGCACTAAGGGGATGACCAATGAGGAGGAGTATATAAGTGTATGTGGGTGTTGGGGGGGGGGGGTCCTGTCTGGAGTACCCACCCCATAGGTCCAGAAAGCCAAGAGTGAGGATATGCCCATTTGGCCTGAGCTTGATGACTGATGTCCTAGAAGTCACAGCTCAAACCCCTGGGGTCTCTGGGAAGAAGGGACACTCCACCACCATCACCGTGAGCCCCAGCCACACAGATACTCCAGGGCAGACAGACACAAGGCTGGGAGTTAGTGATGGCCAAGCCCCCAGCAGTCATCTGGTCCTAGGCTTTGGGGGACCCAGAGTCCTGGAGCAGCAGTGGGAGGGAGGGGCGTTCCACTCCAGGTTAGTCTCAATTTTCAGTACCTTTCTATCCAAGCAAGGTGAGACCAGAGCAAACCGGACACTCCAGAGAGCACTGGTTCAGGCCCTGGGCAGGGCTGCTCAAATACCAAAACTCTTGAGTCTTACCTATAAGCTGTGGTTGGGTGAGGTTGGGGAGGACAGTGAAGGGCCTTCAGGCAGGGACAAGAGAATCCGGCTAGGACCACACCAGGGACTCTCTTCCAGGGAGCTCCCAGCCTGGCCTGCCCAGTCATGCTGCCCCTCCCTCTACCCCCTGACCTGGAGGGACCCTCATTCTCCTGCTTCCTGTTCGGCCCCTGGCCAGAAATGCCCTCACAGAGAAGAGGGAAGACATGTCGTTCCCAGCATCCTTTGCACCAACACTCCCTCCTCCCTGTTCCCCAGGCCTTTTAAGCCCAGAAACCCGGAGAACCCAGAGACCCTGATCATCCTAAACATTGCTGATGTTCCGCCTAGGACCCAGAGGCCCAGAGTCCCTCAGTGACTATCTCAAGGACACACAGCATCAGGCGGCAGAGACAAACTTTCACCACGCCACCTTCTGATCACTGAATGGCTGGTCTCTTCTCCCCTCCCTTGTTTTGGGTCCTGGCCTCAGAATCACAACTGAGGCTCAACTCCCAGATGTCTACCTGGCTGATCAGGGATGATGTGTGAAGATGAAACAAAAGAAAGAGATGGGTAGGGGTCAGGGGAGGAATGAGGGGGGATTGAATCCTTGACCTCAAAGCTACACTTCTATGGGAGCGGCCACTTTCCCATACTGTGAGTTAGTGAGCTTCCCTTATCCAAAAATGCCTGAAACTCCACTATTTTGAACATTTATGTGGGGGTAAGCATCGTTCTTTCTTTGTTCTTCTTTCAGGATGCAAAAGCTCCAGGAGAGACAGGTCAAGGGGAAAGAGACAGTTACGAGCAGCAAAATGTCCCTCAGTAAGGAAGAAAGGCATTATAGGAGCATCCCAAGAGGACCCTCTGGGATTAGCCAAGCTGCGGACAAGGGTTGCACAAGACAAGAGCATTAGTCATTGGTTGCGTTTACGTAGGTCCTAGAGCGGTTCTTAGGCACAGAGCTCTCTCTCCAGCTGGCTCCTCACTCCCGAGAGGCAAGTTCAGGGGCAAGCCCCTTCTAGAGGAACATGCTGGGGGAGGGGGTTCCCTGCCCTCATGCCCCAGAATGGTGCCCACGATTACCTGAGCCGTAAGCACCTGTGGCCAGCGGCCTCCTCCTCTCTCCAGCTGCCCAGGAGGGATGGGGGTGCAGGGATGGAAGAGTGAGGGGAACGCGGAAACAGAGAAAGAAAGAGGACAATGGAATGAATGGAGGAGGTGCTGGGAAAGGACAGTGCGGATAGTTCCCCCACTCAGACCCTTAAAGCCCAGGTGACAAACAGGTGAGTCCAGCCTGGCCTCTTCAGGGAGGCTTTCCGTCTGTACCTGTCAGGCCATCTGACGACAACTGCCCAGGCCTCATGACAAAGCCGGGGAGTCCCCAGAACAGGCCCAGACACCCACATGGTGGCTGCAGGCAGGTCTGAGAGAGGATGAGACAACGAATGGAAGAGGAGGAGGAGAAGCAAGAGGAGGTGGCGGCCCCGGGGGGCCCCTACCTTTCCCCAGGGCAGAAGGAGGCGCTGCCCGGCCGGTGGCAGGTGGCAACGGGCGGGTAACGGGAGGGTGCTCCATCGGGTACCGGCGCCCGCCGCACCTCCAGGGGCCGTAGGCCCCCATTGCGGGCCCGTTGCACGTGCTCAAACAAGAGGGCCAGCTCTCTGCAGGAGAGGGCGCCATCAGCGGCAGGCAGGGCCGTGGCACCACCCGCTCACCTGGTGGGCACCGAGCTCCAGAGCTCAGATCCTGCCAGGCTCTGCCTCTAGAGGTGCTCACCAAACACCCCAAGCCAGAACAGGCAGGGTCGCAGGTGGGAGAGACGAGCCTTCCTCCCTCCTTTTCTGCACCCAGTTCTTGGGAAATCCTCAGGGCTGCTGGGGACGGTTTTGCAGGCGGGGCACAACTTGAGGGCACCCTCAGAAGGTGGCAAGTGGGAGCTCAAATCCAGCCTCCTCTCTGCTCATCAAGCAGAGTGCCCAGACATGAAGCTGTGCCTCCCTGGAGGCCAGCGGCAGCCCTGAAATCCTCACCCTCCAGATCCGACGGGATCTTAGGGGGAAACTGAGGTGCAGGAGAGAGACTTGATTGGGTAGCTAGCCCGGCTTCCCACTCCTGCAGCATCCACTCCTGCCACTGGGTTCTTGGAGACCAGATTGGGGCTCAGCTTCTTCCTAAGCCTCCAGGCCATTTCCTGGTTCCATAACCCAAGGAGGATATCTCCCCTCTGCCTTCCCATTGTATGGATGGGGAAACTGAGCTCCAAGGAGCAGCAGGCCCATGGACCTAGAATCTCCAAACCAAGCTCTGCTCCTCTTCCTGGAGGGCCCAACACTATCCCCAAATCTTCCCTCCCCCTCACATACACCATACTTCTAACAAACCAGCCCCTGCCCCACTCCCCAAGTCTACCCCTGGAAAGGGAGGCTCCTTCTACGACCCCTGTCTCTGAGGTAGGAGCTTGCGTCTGTCAAGTGGAGCCCCCCTTCCCAGCCCCTTCTCTCCTGTTCCTCCCCTAGGAAGCCCCTGGAGGCAGGGGGGAGCAGGGAGGGGGAGCCAGGTGTAGGGGTGAGTGGAATCACGCAAGAGCTGCTCTTGGAGAACTAATCAGGAAAAAGACCTGCCCGCAGAAGCGCTGAGCACAGCAGCCTAGCCCAGCCTCGTGCTAGATGCCCGCTTGCCCGCGGGACTGAGCCACACTCTGTGGTCTCCATTCCTGCCCAAGGGCCTGGCCAGGCACCTGGCCACACAAACCTCGGAGATGGCTATTAATAATGCTCTTCGTGGAGCCACCCCCAGGGGCAGTCCTACCCTGGCCTGGGCCAGTGGGACGAACCCACTTCCGGGTGCTAGGGCCAGTAAAAATAGGGTCACATTCACACACACGGGTGCTGGGGTGTGTCCGTGAACCCAACTCTGGCACACACGTTCTTGCCCCTCCCACACTTGCTCTACCCGGCTGGTAAGGAATAACCCTACCCTCAGCTCGAAGGGGAGATGAGCTGGCTGCCCACCGCCCTGAACGGCAGCCCTGTGGGTCAGCCTACGGACGGCCAGCTCTCCAGAAACCAGGGTGCAGCCCCATGGGGCAGGGCTCCACCCCATGCCCAGTGTCCACCGCCTTCCTGGGGCAGAACAGGGCGGGAGAGAGGACACTCCGGGCTCTGCGTTACATAGGATTTGCAGAGCCAGCCCGATAACGCCTCCCGGAGCCATCACCCCTTCCCCACCCTCCAGGGCTGAGTCCCAGCCACTTGTCCCCAAGGGGTGTTACCACCAGCCCACGCCCGCCCATTCCGCCCGCCCCCCCCCCCCCCCGGAAGGCAGGGCCTACCTGAAGGATGGGAGGATACTGTCATAGTAGTACCAGGTGGCCGTCAGGTAGGCCCGGCTCGTGTCGGTGGAGTACAGGCGCCACGCAGCCTGGTCGTATGAGGGAGGGGGAGGGGGAGGGAGACAAAGCATCAGGTAAGCCTCTGAGCCCCTCAGAAGGAACCCAGTCCTTGGGTCGGCTGAAGGGCACTCAGAGCCAGAGGCCAGCTTCAATTCCATAGCCATCAGCAGGACCAGACAGACTTCCGCAAGGTAGGGAGCAAGTGGGCATCGGAGCCAGGGGTCTAAGGGAAGAGCTGGGGTTTTGTAAGGCAGACATGGGTTTCGAGTCCCAGCTTCGCCCCTTACTAGCAGGGACAAATAAGGGAAGCTGCAGAGCCCCTGTCTCCTCATCTGTAAACCAGATGTAATACTACCTACCTAACAGGGTATCATGAGGATTAAAAGGGCAAATGTGTATTAAATGCCAAGTGCAGTGCCTGGCATATGGAAGACACTTAACACCGGCTTCTCCTGTTGAACGCTCCTGGTACCTCCTCCCACCACAGCTAGTAAATCCCCATTCATTGTGCATTTGATTAATGTCTTCCTCTCCCCCTAGACTCTAAGCCGTGTCTTGGTCACTGCTGTATCCTTTAGCACATAGTAGGTGCTCTGCAAACGTTAGGGGAATAAATACTGATCGCGTGAATTATAATTACTAATAAGTCCACCCCATCTTTCGCAGCTGCCTGTCCCTGCCCACGGGGTTGAAGAGGGAAGGAGAGAGCATCAGAGCATCACCTACCAACCCCTCAGCATCCACAGATTTGCAGGATTTCCTCTGCAGCAGGAGGGATGAGGGCTGGGCAAGAGGAAGGACTGTCCCTCTCCCTCCAGGTAACGAGAAGAGCCAAGGAGAGACTGTGAGTGGGGTGATTAGGGAGGGCAGGGAGGCATGGACAGAGCACAACTGAGCCCTGGATGCCCCCCCCACCACCACCACTTCGGGTGCCTCTTGTCCTTAAGGGACTGCCCACTGCTGACCTCACTGGCCAGGCACCCTCCTAGGACAGGAATATTTTTACTTCCTGCTTGCCTAGGCCCCTGGCTTGAGCTGGGGAGCAGCTGCCAGAGCTGTCTCATTAATTATGGGCACCACAATACCAGCTGTCTCTTGGCCTGGACAGTGCCAGCCGCCTGCCCCTACAATGCCCCTTGGAAGGCCAGCTCCCGGGGGACAACGGCCATTGTGCCCCAAGGGATGCCGAGAAGGAAAGGCTGGGCTGGTGGCTCGAGATAGCAGGGATGGGGACGGGCTCCCACCCTGGGGAGGAGAGATAAGTGGGGGTGAGTCAGACTTGGATTAGGGAGTGCGAGGGTGGCATGCTGGGAGCAGGCCAAGCTGGGATGTGCCAGTATTCCCTGAACTACTTCCCGCAGGGGCTTCTCTTGCACACACCCTGACTTGAGAGAAGCCAGGGCTGAGTCACAGACTCATATAAAATTGGAGCCTTTGCCTCAGCCCATGCCCTATCAGAATGCCTCAGCACAGTGGGGGAAACTGAGACCACACGCTCCTTGGTTTTCTTCCCACCCCTCTGGCTGTTCCTCCTCTGTCTCCTTGACTGGCTCAACTCTGTGGGCCCTGTCACTAACTGCTGAGGTTCCTAAGCATTCTGGACCATCTTGTCTCCTCCGTCGTCTTTCCTCTCCCTGTGGGGTGAACTCATCCGTGCCCTGGGCTTCGTTACTATCCAGGTGCAACTGCTCCAAGCCTTCTCTGCCCAGCACACCCCTCTCCTCTCAGCCGCAGACCCGCATATGCAGCTGCCTCGTCAACATCACTGCTCAGGGGCTGAGGCCCCCCAGACTCCACGTGCTCCAGCCAAGCTCACATTCCTCGTGTCTCAGATCTGGTCCCCCCTCCAGGGAGGAAGGCGATCGATCATCCAGTTGGGCAAGCCAAAAACCTGGAAGTCACCCCCCACACATGTCCCTCACTCTCTTCCTCACTCCCGATGCTGCTAATTTCACCTCCTAACTATGCAGAATCGGCCCACTTCTCCCCATCTCGTCTGTTGCTATGCTAGTCAGGTCACCCGGCGCCCTGCCTTGCCCACACTGTGGCCAGAGCCTCGTATCATCGCACACACACACACCTGGATCACCCTCCAATCCATTCACCTATTTTCAAAACACAAATCTGATCACGTCACCCACTCCTGCTTTATACCTGTCAGTGGTTCCTCCCTGCTCTTAAGAAAATGGGAAAATGGGAAACTCCTCCCCGTGGCCTTCGGGTCTGGCCCTCACCCACTTCCCCAAACCCTTCCTCCTTGAGCTTTCTGTTCCAGCCTCCCTAGCTTCCTTCCAGTTCACCAAACACACCATGTTCCCCTCCACCACAGGGCCTTTGCACATGCTGCTCCCTTACCCTGAATGCTCCCCCCTTTACCTCTACACCTAGTTGACTCCTACCGGTCCTCCAGCTCTCAACTCGAGTGTCAATTTCCCAAGGTCATCATCCCTGAGTTCCCCTTCAAGGTCAGATCAGGCCAGGACCCTGTTAAACACTCTTCAGAGAACAATTTCTTTCTTTCAAAGTGTTTAATCTCAGTTTATAGCTACACCATTCATTTGTGTGAGTGCTTGTGGAATGAGCTTACTGATGACTGCACCTTTGGGTGGCAGGACAAGAGGCCCTAGGCCCCATTCCAATGCAGGCCATGTAGAGTTGGGGCTGGAGCTGGACAGTGGGGCAGCTCTGGTGAGTCCTGAACTGAGCCCAGGGAGCAAGAGAAGTTTCTAGCAATCCCAGTTAGCATCCCAGCTCTGCCTCTGACTTGGCACGTGACCCCAGAAGAGTCACATCTGCTCTCTGAGCCTCAACGTGGAGCCACAATTGCGAAACTGGGACGCGTGGGTCAACACACAGAGTTGATACACCAGTTCGTTTCATGCTTCCTTGGCGTCTTGTACCTGGATGAGGTTAGCTGCAGGCATCCTCCTCTTCTCGAAGTGCTTCTGCCGGTGCTGCTCCTGCACCTTCAGGGCAAAGCCAGAGCCAAGGATGCCCTAGGGGAATAGGCGTGGTTGGGGGGGGATGTGGGGGGGGGACAGCAAAAGGCAGAGAAGGTCTCCATCACTGCCCATCTGAGATGTCCCTTTCCCATCCATGCAAATGGGGGCTAGGGGTTTGGCAGGCTCTGCCCCCAGGACCTCTCTCCCCCGGGATGGGAGATCCTAAATGGATGGCGACTCACGGCAGGCAAGGCAAAGAAGGAGATGCCTAGTAAGGCGAAGCCGGCAGCCAGGACCCTGCCCAGCCACGTGTGCGGTGTCTTGTCACCATAGCCAATGGTTGTCAGTGTGATCTGGGGACACAAACAGTTTACCCTCAGGGTTGGTCTCGGGAGCCACCCACAAGAGCTTGTTGGGACACAGGCAGGTGGGAGCCTGATCATGAGGGCGGTGCCCTGTGGTCACTCACAGGGGCTGGTTAGGGGCATAGATGGATCCCTCCCCATCACTCCACCATGCTGGTCGGGGGTAAGGTCACAAGGGCTTGGTGTGGGGAACTACATGGAGCACAAGCAGATTTACTGGGGCAGGATGGGGGCTAACACAGGGGCTGGTCACAGGGGGTCCCAGCCTTAGCAGAGAGGACAGAGACAGGTACGCTCAGCCTTGAGTCAGGGTCACAATGGTCACGCAGGGGAGGGTCCCAGGGAGAAGGGCAGCCCTGCACAGACCCTCACGCACCGTCCCCCACCAGAGCGAGTCGGCGTAGGAGGAGAAGTCAGAGTTGGCGTCCTTCTCGGCCAGATAGACCAGGAAGGAGGCAAAGATGAGCACCAGGAATCCGATGTACCAGGCGGTGATCAGCTCCTGCGGTGACAGCAAAGATGAAAACGTCAGGAGGGCCGAGCCAGAGGGGTATAAGGAAGCGCCTAATACTGTGCGTACCTGGGAGAGGGGGGCAGGTGGGAGTTTCCCAGAATGACCCCGAGAGGTGTTCTGGAGGGGGGATAAAGGGGCCCCACCGCTTCGAGTTCCCTGGGGGCGGCTGCCCATCTTTCTTTCCCAGCTCCTCCTTCCAGGGAGACCCTGCCCCGCCTTCCCGACCTCAGGGTACGCCCCCGGCCCCGCCCTTGACCCCCCCCCCCCCCCGCCAGGTTCCAGGTTCCGTCTTCAGTCCCCAGGCCCACCGCCCCTCAACACCCCACACACCCCAACATCCAGTCCCCCCCACCCGCCCCAGCTCCCCACTTTGCTGTGCACACAGACTCACCTAACCCAGAAGCTTCCGACTGAGCCCCTCAACCCCTTACCCCTCAAGCCCCTCCTCCTGGCCTGCACCTGCCCTCCCCCTGCAGACTGGCCCTTGCCGGGCCTCAGAGATCGGCCCCTGTGGCCTGGCCCCCGCCGGGCCCACAGTCTCCCCATCCCTGGGGCTGGACTCGGGCCCTGCCCCACTCCCCACCTCCGGCCCCGGGAGACGTCCCGCCGGCGCACCTTGCTGTGCGCGTAGACCACGGAGCCCAGCAGCTTCCAGGTGCCGCCGCGGCGGTCCATGCGCACCATGCGGAGGATCTGCAGGAAGCGCATGCTGCGCAGCGCAGACGTGGCGAAGATGTTGCCCTGCGTGCCCGCGGCGATGACGGCCACCGAGGCCACGAACACGATGAAGTCTGCAGGGGCGGGACAGGCGAGCTCACCAAGCCACCGTGCATCAGGGCCCGCTGTGGGGATCCTGGGGCTGTCTGCGGGGGAGAGCGGGGGAGGGGAGGGCGGGGGGGGGGGCGATCCTGGGGCTGTTGGGGGGGGAGGGAGGGGAGAGGACCGTGGTGGGAGGCGTGGAGGGAAGGGTCGGGAGGGTCGTGGAATCTCTGTCAGCAGCGAGGGTCTGGGTCAGGGGTGGCATCAGGGCGTCAACCCTGAGGCTTGGGGTCAGGGGTCAGGAGCGGGCAGGGCAGGCCTTATTACCGATGACACAGAAGGGTTTTCTGGCAAAGCGGAAGCGGCCCTGCCATCCTCGGTAGCGGCAGCAGCATCCCGCGGACCAAACGCGGATGATGTACTCCAGGCCAAACACCACGATCATCACGAATTCCTGTGGGACAAGGGGCCTGAGTTCTCGTCTCCACCCTCCAGGAGCGAGGGCCCAGGTCACACAGCACCGGCCCAGCCCAAAGTCCTTGGGTTAGGGGTACCAGGATTTCCTCAGACCACCTCTCCTGGACGTTCTTACACCTGGCTGGACCGGAGGAGAATTCCAGAAGGCACGTGGTACCTTCCACAGACTGAAAGCCCCAGTCTGTCTTCCATTTCCTGTCCACCAGCTGTCTGGTTTTTTCTGAGCTTCACTCTGCCCTCCCCCTCCCAGCTATCCCAGACTCAGTAACCCTGACTGGGTGACCTAAGGGGTGGCTATCTGTTAGCTGTCCACTTCCAAGGTGCTTCTGTTTAGAGAGAGAGAGAGAGAAAAAAAAAAATCACACCAGAGGTTGAGTTAGCAGTTTTGGTCCTGAGAAGGAGTAGGGCTTTTTCAACCTCTTCTCTGAGCCCAACATCAGCCCTGGCTTAGCGGCAGGAGGTCCCTCAACACTTGCTCTAAAGCAGATGATGAAGTCCAGAGAGGGGCAGCCATCAACTCCGGGAACACAGCATAGCAAGCCACTCTCTGAGCCACAGTAGGAGAAGCCTCTCTGTCCCTCTACCCTGAACCCCAAGGTGCTACCTTACACAGCCTCGCTCAGACCCGGACTCTGGCACTCACCAAGATGAGGAGACACTCGTTGGCAAGTTCCTGGTGCTCCTGAATTGTGGACAGCACGGACAGCACCAGGCAGCTGAAGACCAGCAAAAATCTGCAATAGCAGCATGGAGAGGGTTAGAATGCTGCACGGACAGGACAGCCGAGGAGCCCCTGGCAGGGGGCTGCGGGGTTGCAGGAGGATTTGGGAAGAATTATCCGGAAGGCAGAATCAGAATCAGGGTTCCCTGGAGTTGTGGTTCTGTGCTGGACAAAAAAAGGGAGAAGCCCCAAGGTCTGGGCTACTGAGCTCACAGACACGTTACAGGCCTCTCAGTTCCCTTCAGTGCGGGCTGCAGCCTAGGGAGGTGGTCATTCCTCTGGGGGGCGGCAGGTCTGTCTGGGCTGGTGGTGGAAACACACCAGCTCAAACTCCCACAGTCAGGAAGCGCCTCCAGGCTCAGCCATTCACAAGTGGTGCCCTCGGTCTTAAGACTGTCTTAAGAGAAGTATCTCAGAGGTCAGCTGGGGGCCAGGCACGGTCAGCAGCTGAGGGAGGGGTCTCTGCTCCCTCTGAACTCCAAGGTTGGCAGGAGCATCGCTCCATTTGCAGAATGGGGACAATTGCCTCTGCCTTCGTGGGCTCTTAGGGAATTAATAATGAGACAACTATGAAAGGAAAGGGGACTAGGGAGGACAGGGAAGGAGGGAAGGATTCAGAGTGGGATAGGGAGGGGAATCAGGCCTCATGGAGCCATGCCATGGAAGCCTGGAACTCCCCTGAGGGCTGTGGGAAGCCCAGAGAGAGACGTTTAGAAAAGGGAAGAACTTTATATGCCAGCTCAGCCAACACTTCCCACAACCCCAACCACACACATGAGGAAACTGAGGCCCAGACAGGGAAAGGCATTCACCCAAGGTCACTCTTCCCAGTGGACGGGAAGAGGGGGAAAGGGCATGAGGAGGGAGGCTGGAGGCCTCAGTACATGAATACGTGCAGAGGCAGCACAAGGAATCTGGACTCCCAGAAGCGCTGCTCTTTGGGAGGGGGATGTGCCGGACACACATGTGCTCTGGAAGAGACTCCGGGGGAACGGGCTTCTCTGGAAACACATCCCTTATGAACTGACCCACAGCGTTCCCCAAATGTTCCCAGCGTCTCCCCGCCTGGGACGGCTGGCAGGGCATCCTGCCTGAAACACCCCAGCGTCGGAGCCTGCTGAGTCTCTGCTCACCCTCGGCTCTGGGAAGCCTCGGGGATGCCCTCCGCCTCACTGTTCCCTCTTCAGATCGCCCCTTCCCCGTGCTTGCCCGCGTGTATGTGGCCCACGTCACTTTCCATATGGCTTCATTTGTGTTTCACGGTGCCAGGGGCATGGGCTCAGGGTCAGAGAGACCTGGGTTCAAATCCTGGTCCGGCTTATACAGTCCCCTACCTTCCCTGAGCCAGTCTCCACATCTGTACGGTGGAAGCTGATGGGGAGGTAGACCCGTGAAGGGCATGGCTCTACCTCCCTGGACAGGGGTTCCCAGGCTGCTTGGAGGGCAGGCTTAGGGCTGCATCCCAGCACATGCCCTTGGGTAGAGGAGGCAGGTGGCAGATGTCAGCAAAGGGTTTTGAATGAATGAGTGAGAAGGAGGCTTCCTTGGCCAGTTCCAGGCGAGAGCTGAGTCAGCGAAGACAGAAGGCACAGGGAGAGGAGCGGGGAGAGCACCCACTCCTCATGTTCAATAATTAACCACAGAAAACCACATCCCCCAGGGAGGGGGGAAGGCTGCTGACCCAGGGCTCGGGGGCAGAGGGCCTGTCCCCCCAACGCCCTGCTGAGGTCATCTCATTCAACCCCCTCCCCTGGGAAGGGCTGCAGCCAAATCTTGATGGGCCTTCACCCCAGCCCTGGACAGAAATCCTTCCGTCCCAGTGCTCAGTTGATGTCAGATCCGCGGGTGAGTGGGCCACGCTAGGGGCTTCCTGCTGAGGCTTTCAGGAATTTATTTTTCCCAACACTGTTCTTTCTATGTCTATAAAATGGACACATCACAATAGGCTAAATGAAAGAAGCAGATCATAAAACCTGATCCCAGTTTTTACTTTTTTTTAATGTTTATTTATTTATGTTGAGAGAGAGAGTATGAGCAGGGAAGGGGCAGAGAGAGAAGGAGAGAGAGAATCCCAAGCAGGCTCCATGCTGTCAGCACAGAGCTGGATGCGGGGCTTGAGCTCATGAACTGTGAGATCATGACCTGAGCCAAAATCAAGAGTCAGACGTCCAACTGACAGAGCCACCCAGGTGCCCCCCAAATACCTATAGTTTGAAAATGGGGGGGGGGAATTTTTAAAAGAGGGTGGCTCCTGGGTGGCTCAGTCATTTAAGCTTCCGACTTCAGCTCAGGCCATCATCTCACGCTATGGTTTGTGGGTTCAAGCCCTGCGTCTGGCTCTGTGCTGACAGTTCGGAGCCTGGAGCTGTTTCGGATTCTTTGTCTCCCTCTCTCTCAAAAATAAATAATAAACATTAAAAAAATATTTTTTAAATCGGGGGGGGGGAATCCCTGCTTGGGTTCTCTCTCTCTGCCCCTCCCCCATGCACACGCACTCTTTTTCTCTCAAAATAAATAAATAAACATTAAAAAATAAAATATAGATATTTTTAATATTCATACCAAGAGTCAGAAGGGCTTATCTCTGGGTGGCAAGATTAAGAGTGATTTGGCTTTTGTTTTGCATTTTTGCTCCTCTGCATTTCCTCGTATTTTGTTAGAATAAACAGGGGTGATAACAAACTAATGGGAATTTTAAAATGCATTTCCTTAAAAGTACAGAGAAAGAGCCACCTTCAATCCCGCCCCCACCTCTTTACCATAATCGCTTCTGCCGTTTGGCAGGTGACAGGGCGTGGCAGCCTCTCCCCAGGAGTCCAGCTCACATGTCCAGCTGTCTACTCAGCATCTCTTCTCAGATGTCTGGTGGCCTCTCAAACCAAACATGTTCAAAACCAAACTCCATTTGCCCTCAAATCTTGTTTCCCTCCAGTCTCCCCATCCCAGTAAATGGCACCACCTGCCGCCCAGGGGCTCGGGCCAAGTATCTAAGAGTTGCCTTTGATTTTCCCTTTCCCTCACCCTCCACATCCTGCCCTTTAGCAATTTCTATTGGCTCTACCTTCAGAATAAATCCCTGCACAGTCCACAGCTCACCATCCTGACCAAGCCGCCACCACCTCGTCTCTGATTGGCCTCCCTGCCTCCACTCTGGCCCAGCCGTGACCCACTCTCTCCAAAAAAGCTGGCGTGATCTTCCTACAATGCAAAGTTGGACGCCATCACTCTCCTCCAACTCTCCCCTGACTTCCAAATTCCCATCACATTTGAGAGTGAACGTTAAACTCCCCAGCATGTGCAGCAAGGCCCCGTGAGCTCTGGCCCCCACCCCACCTCTCAGACTTCATCTCCTCCCCTCCCCTGCCTCCATCACGTTGCTCCGATGACCCCGACCTCCATGCCATTCCTGGAACACCAAACCCATTGCCACCTCCAGGCTTGGCACTTGCTTTGTTGCTTCCTCTGCCTATTTATTGCTCCTTTACTCATACAGGTCTCTGTTCAAACATCACTTCCTCCAAGAGGCCTTCCCTAACCACCCCCTCTCCAGAATAATAGCCCCATCCCCACTCTCTCTCTCCTTGCTCTGCTTTATTTTTTTCATAGACTGAGTAAATGAATAGCAGAAATTCACATGAAACAAACATTAAAGCACCATGTCACCAAAGCCCCCAATTTGTACCCACTGAGAAGGCTCCCAAAGCTCTAAGCACATCCATCCCTGACCTGTTGGACTCCCCCAGCGCCCTTCCTGAGAAGGGAAGAGAAGGCAGGTCTCTGACCTTGACCAGCTCCATGTGGTAAACTGTTTAAAAAGGCCCTGAACTTCACTTCCCCTGCCTTCATACACTGGTTGAGAGTTTCTCCACCCCAGACGCTCAATACAGTGGAACAGATACATTAAATCTGATAAAGAACATCTTGTGTCCCAGGCACCTGAATAATTATCCCCATCTTCCAGATGAAGAAATGGGGCTCAGGAAGGAAGGATAGACTTGTTCCAAATCAGTGAATCAGTGTGATCCCTCAGGCTACCTCGGTCCTCCTGAGGGGTCCTCACACAGACACCCACTCTTGGGACAGCAGAAGGGAGATCAGTGTCTGGAGCTTAGGCAGAGAGGAGACAGAGAGAAGGAGCTGTAAGCCAGGGTCTGGTTGTGAATGCCAGAACCACCATGTGGCTTCATTCATGCAACAAATAAGGACTAAGGATTGCCTCTGGCCCCCTGTGGGGCTCCAATTTCTCTCTCTCTAGAATTATAGGTAGTATGCAGGAGCTGGCTGGCTTGGGCCATCTATAATTGCCCCAACAGAGAGGTCAGACTGCCGCTTTCTGGAACATTTTTGCCCATCATGTCTGGCTGCAGTTTGGGGCCCGTGTCCTCCCTTGCCCGGCCCAGGAGGCAGTGCTGGGACAGGTGGGTGCTGCCTGGCTGATTCTCCCTGGCTGGGCTTATCCTGAGACTCATCACAACCCTTCCACACCTCCACCCCCATGCTGTGACTATCCCGCTCATTCAGGAAGGCAGTGAGGAGATTAGGGACTGAATAGGTAGCTGGTTTGCTTAGATCTGTGGTTCTCGAACTACAGCTGGTGTCAGAATCACCCAGAGGACTTGTTAAGGTACTGACTTCTGGGCTTCACTCCTAGAATGTAAGTATGAGGCGGGACGACCGGAGAATTTGCATGTCTACAAAGTTCCCTGGTGATGCTAATGCTGTTCCTCCGGGAACCATACTTTGAGAATCACTGGCTCAGCTGATAGGCGTGCCTGTGGCTGACTCAATTATTAGCCAACTCACGGCTTTTTAAACAACTGCAAATATTGCCTTCCCCGCCTCACTCTCCCCCCACCACCTTCTTGAAATCACTGCCCAGAAACAGCCACGGGGCAGAGGTAGCAAGGAAAGCCCTACTGGGGAGGTGGGTCTCATGCCAACATCAGCTTCGCCCCCAATTCACCGTGTGACCCCCAAACACTGGGCCAAGCCCCCTCCATGCTTATTTTTAATTACTTCTCACAACAACCCTGTGGGAGCAGTGTCAAAGTTACCCAAGGCTTATCGGTGAGAAAGCACAGGCTCGGAAAGATACTCTATGATGGCTGCCCAACTCTGTGAGTATACTAAAAAACACCGAATTATAAGGGGGGATTTTATGGTATGTGAATTATAGCTCAATAAAGCAGTTATTTAAAAGGAGAAAAAGAAAGGCATACTAGATTGTCCAAAAGTCATAAGGCCAGGACCTAAACCCAAGTCCACCTGGACCCCCAAGCCATACTACCTCTCTGGGCCTCAGTTTCCCCATCTGTAACATGAAGTGGGGGGTGTCAGCCTTAAGACTCTCCAGCAGAGGGGTAGAAGGGAGAGGGTCAGCCATGAGCTCAGTTCCAGATCCTCTGGGGATGTCCCCGGAGAGACAGATGCTTGGAGGCTGAAGAGGTGGGGATAGGAGTTGGGGGTTTGGTTTTTAACCCGCAGAGAAGGGGTTATCTCCTAACCTCTGAGCCACGTTCACTTAAGAAATGTTCTTTGCCGTCCATACTCAGCCAGGTTGATTGCAAAGCCAGAAATGAATAACCCAGACCTCCCCCTGCTCCAAGAAATTAACAACTATTGCAAAGCAGTGATAGGATGGACAAGGGGATAACAGTTTGCCAAGGGGGTTGGCGGGGGGAGTCCTAAGACAGCTTCCATAGAGCCAATGTGGAGGGATCAGTGAAGACACGGAAAGGGTGATGGCCAGTGCCTCCAGCAGGGCAATCAGGATATGTGCAGGCACCCGAGACGTGGGGCCTACAGACAGCCCCCGGTGGCCAGCAGTTCTGGATGACGCGGGGCTGAAGTGAAGGGGCAGTGGAGAAACCAGAGGTCCAGATCCAGTGGGTGCCGCGAGGGGCACCCTAAGGCATTACGAATGTTATCCTCAAGGCAAGGGGGAGCCATTGGAGAGTTTCGAGGGAGGAATGACGTGGTATGCTATGTGCTCCAGGACTACCACTCAGGGGTAGTGTGGAGCATGGACCGGAGGCAGGGAGACCGATGGGGAAAAGCAGGTAGAAAGTTCCACAATAATTCAGATGAGAGATGAAGGGGACAGCACCAAAGAGAAGGGGATGGATGGAGGTTTCAGGGAGGAGGATTTGGTGATTATTTGGAAATGGGGACAAAGGAGGGAGAATGACTCTCATACTTCTGGTGCGGGCACCTGGTGGGTGAAGGTGCCGTGAGTGAGCAGACACGAGAGACCCCGCTGGAGGGGCAGCTGGGGGCAATGAGCTCCATTTGGGACACGTGGAGACTGACAGGGCTGCGGCGCACCGGGCAAACGGTCACGGGCGTGAAGAGAGACCGAAGCCGCAAGTGCCGACGTGGGGCACATCGGGGGTAGAGGCCACGGGAGTGGCCGAGAGAGTTCAGAGAGCACGCGGCACATTGGGAGAACGACCCAATGGGACCCCAGAGGCGCAGAGGGAGGAGGCACACTCCACCCAGACTCAGAAGGAGCTGCCGGCAGAGATGGGAGGGAAACCAGGAGAAAGAAGCAGCAAGGATGCCGAGCAAGAGGGTTTCAAGGAGGGAGCGAAAGCCAGCGTCAAATGCTGCCAAGAGGTCAGGCAAGATAAAGCCTGAAAAACGTCCACTGGATTTGGTGACAAGCCGGTCCCTGGGCACCTTGGCAAGGGCAGCGGAGACCAAGGGGAGGCCTGGCACAGGCCCAGGTGGGATGAGAAAGTGAGAGGGGCAGCGATAAAGAGGAAACAGAGGGCGTACGGATGGCTAAAGAAGCCTGACGGCACAGAGTAGAGGCAGACAGGAGCCGGAGAAGGACGCAGAGCACTGGGACTGGGCTTTGTTTTTTATTTTAAGATTCAAGAGCCAGAGTGGACGGAGCCGAGAGAGAGGGAGAAGATGAAGATGGGGGAGAGAGAGGGAGTGATCGATGGAATGAAGTCCCCAGGACAGCAGGGAGGCCCGGATCCCGGCCAGGCAGGGCTGGGGCTGAGCAGAAGGGACCCCCCCCACCCCCCGGCCCCGCCCCCAGCCAGCTTGGGACAGGCGGCAAGGAGGAGGGGCTAGGTGGAACCTGAGGTTGGGGGCCAAGGAAGCCAGAGAGCTCCCTGGGGGCTTTGACTTCACTTCCTCTGTGACAGAGGAGCCAGGCCTCCTTCCTGGGGGAGGTGGGGAGCATTTGAACAGCTGGTGTGGAGGGAACTGACCAGGCCCCGGAGAGGGGTCCCCGTGGGAACATAGGACCATTATTCCCTGCTGTACGAATGGGAGAAAAGAGCCAGAACATCACAGGTGCTCCACACGTGCATTTTGGGTTTGGTTTGTTTTGGGAGTTTTTGTTGTTGTTGTTGTTGTTGTTTAATTTTTACCCCTTGAAGTAATCTCTATGCCCAATGAGGGACTCAAACTCGTGTCCCCAAGATCACAAGTCACATGCCCAACGGTTGAGCCTGCCAGGTGCCCCCTCTGGTTTTGTTTTCAGGGCTTGGTGCTCCTGAGGGAGGAAGCAGCCAAGTGGGATGAGGGGATGCCCCAGCCTCCAGTCAGGCTAGAGTAAATGCAGAACCAGGCCGTGCCCCTTCCTTCGTCCTGGGCCTCCTTCCTTCTCTCCAGTGTCCCTCCTCCCAGACACCTCTACCAGGGTCTGTTGCCTGCTTGGCCACCAGCTGGCTCCCTCATTTCTACATGTGGCCTTGGGAGTATGTGACCCCTTCCTCACCTCCCAGACCAGGACCCCAAAGGCGAGCTTCTGTCTTCCCCCTGGGGACAGCTAGGGCCAGTCTGTCCCCATTCAGCCAAGGTTCCTGGAGGACAGAGGCCATAACCCCACCACCTTCCAGCCGGAAAAGGCTTCTTAAACCCCAAACCAGAGTTGCTAGTGAAGGAGGGACCTCAGCCCGACCTGACAGGCTCCCCCTGACACGGGGGTGCAGTGTGGTCTGGAGGGCCCTGGGCTCCTCTGGGGAGAGCAGGCTCTTACTTTCTCTTGCAGGGGGATAGAGGGGAGGGGCAGTTAGCCAGGCCTCAGAGCGAGGCTCTTTCCAAGAATCCTCAGGGGCTGGGAGGAGAAGTTTCCCCTGATCCAGCGATTCTAAATATGGCAAAGGGAGCAAAAGCACGTGACCCAGGGCCCCACACCAGGGCTGCGGCTGCGGCCGCTGCTTCTCTGGGCCGGAGGCCTATGCTGGGGGCTCAGGCTTAGGGATGAGGTCTCAGTGGAGCCTCAGTTTCCCTGTCCATAACATGAAGGTGGGGGACATTGAGCAAAGGGGGCCACCCCCTCCAGCCTTAGCATTTTCCAGAGTGGGGTGGAGGGGAGAGGGCTGAGCCCTCAGCTCAGTTCCAAATTCTTTGAGGGTGTCCCTGGAGGGACGGCGGCCGCCAGCACATAGTACAAAATATGAAAAAAATGCCCCTCTTGGAGAAGCAATTAGAAAAAGGCGTTCCCCTTTAGCCTGAAAAATTGTAAAAAGTTGACCCCTCCGGATGGACCCACCAGAAACAGGCATCCCCTGCTCCGGGCTGACCCAGCCCTAAGCAGAGCCTGGACTTCAGTGCCACTGACATCTTCTCGGCCAGGCCCCTTGGCAATGCACAGGATGTACAAGGACATGGGCAGCCCCAGGGGCGGCTCTGACAGCCACCACAGGCCTGGAGGGGCCACATGGCTCCCTGCCGCTCTCCTCGCCACCACGGATTCGTCTAGAGCTGGAGACGGACCCAAGAAAGGTCCCCCTGTAGGCGGGGCCCAGCCAGTCAGGTTATCTTTCTCAGGAATGGAACTAAGAACCACAGAGCAAAGTTGGCAGGGAAGCAGAGAAAGAAATGGACGTGAGGCCGCTGTTCCCGAACCTCATCTCCCCTTCTCTATTTGGTGAAGCCCAGGAGTGCGCCTCCCTCCGTGATGCCACGAAATTCTTCCCGAGCCTGGCAGGAGTGTCCTCCGCCTTCACATGCCAGGTTTTCCTGAGCTAGTGTGAATGGTCTCGGTCCCAGTAGGATGTGGAAGGCAGTGTCTTCTGGACAAGGTGTTTCATGAGTCATAGCCTCGTCCTCTCCCACCTGGTCTGGCTCCAAACCCTCCCACTCGCTCTGGCTGCTTCCCTCTGCCCATGCCAGCCAGACTACCTGGTGCACCAGGTAAGTAGGCTGAGCAACATGTCAAGGGTGGGAACAAGGAGGGAGCAGGGGCCATCCATCTGTTTAGGGCTGGCCAGGCAGCATGGACTCCTCAAATAAACAGGGAGCGTGGGCTCCCCGGCAGGAGGCCAGCAAAAAAAAAAAAAAAAACGAAAGCGAAGTAAGGGGTGGAGCACAGGCAGCCTGGATTCTGAACACTTAAACAAGATAGCCAATGGAAGGCTTCCCCAGTTCCACCTGAGAAAGCTCCATGTGGCTTTGGGTGACTCAGTTTTACATTCTGGGCTTGGCATAAGATTCCACTTGAACGAAGAGCTTTGCTGCTTTTTTAAAAAGTGTGAAATCCACCAACTTACAGGCTCAGGCCCAAGCTCCTAAGCAAGGAAGGCCCTCACCACCCCCCCACCTCACTCTCCACCACGCAGAGCCCAAGCTGGCACTTGACGCTCCATTGTCAGAGCTCTACCCTGCAAAAGCAAGCAACTTTTCCCCTCCCGATCTTCCTTCCCTCACGTCTGCCCCTCCTCCAGCCCGGCTGGGTCGGGTGGGAGCCCACCTCAGGCTCCCTTAATCCCCCACCCCCATCTCTATGCCCACCTCGGTCAGTCGTGGCAATGACTTCAACTCGAGAAAGGCTGTTTGAGGCACTGCCTCCTCCCACAGACCAGGAGCTAGTCGAGGTCTTGTCCTTTTCCCCTTGAATGCCCCAGGCCCAACTCAGAACGGGGCTCCCTGAGAGAGAGCACAACCTAGGCGCTGGACCCCAGGCACCACCCACCCTCCAGGGTGCCCGCGCCGCCCTGCTGGCCACTCCTGGCTGCACATCTCCACCCTTCCTGCAGCAGGTGGGGTGAGTGGCCCTGAGCACGCAGGCCAGGGCCCCGGAGCACTCACTCACTGCCTGATTGACTGCTGATTTGGTATTTACTGAGGGCTCCCCATGAGCCGGACGACAAAGAAAGGCACCGTCCCTGCCTTCGTGGGGCGTGCAGTCTCCTGGGGGAGACGGATAATAAGCAAGTAAAGGTTGAAAATGTGAGATGATGATGGAGAAAAATTAGGTGGGGAAAGGGGAGAAGGAGCAAGGGTATGGGAGTTGGGGACTATTTTATAGAGGCTGGTTGGGGAAACAGCATTGAGAAGGTGACTTTTCAGCAGAGAGCTCAAGGAAATGAGGGAGGGAGCCACGCAGGTATCTGGGCAAATCGGGTTCCGAGGAGAGGGAAAAAGCAAGAGCAAAAACCTGAGCCAGAGGTTGCCTGGTATATTCCAGAACACCACGAAAGGAGTGCCCCCAGAGCGGAGTGAGGAAGAGGGAGAGTGGTGGGCAGAGGAGGTGGGATGCAGATCATCTACCGGCTCCTGTGAGGATTTTGGCTTTTACTCCAAGTGAGATGGGGAGTTCTGAGCAGGGAGTAACACGATCCGACTGGCGTTTGCAACAGCACAGGCTGTTGAGTAGAGAACAGACATTGGTGCAGAGAGGGGATGGGGTGGGGGACGGTTGTGTGATTCAAGCAAAAGATGACGATGACGGTGACTTGTGCTAGGGGAATGGAGGTGGCAGGAGGTGAGCAGATGCTGACTCTTTTAGCGCTGAAAGATCCCCTAGAGTGAATCAATCCTCTCATTTAAACAGGGGAAACTGAGTCCCAGAGAGGGGCCTGATCTACCTGGGATCATACAGTAGATCGGCGGCATGGCTGGGTCTGGCACCCAGATTTCTTGATTCCTAAGGTAATGTCCTTCTGAGTTCTCCTCTTCCTGTAGCAGGACCCAGGCACCTGCCCCTCCCCCACCCCCATCTCAAAAATTCCCTCATCCAGGCATCAGGCTCAGGCCTTGCCCCTGCCCTTCCTGCCGTATGTGACAGGGTGGCACTGGGTTCAAGGATTGCCCTGGCCTCCGGCTACTTGAGCCCAGTAGGGGTAAGGGTCACCTCTAAGGAGCCTTCTGTCCTCTGAATCAGCAGAACTTTCGCAAAGGGGGGAGGAGAGAGGAAGAGAAGAATCCAAACCAGGGGAAAGAGCTTAGTCCCCAACACTTGGTTGTCAGCACTCCCGGAGAAGAGAGGGCACCGAGAGCTGACAGGGTGGAACAGGAGATTCAGGGAGGGCCGGGCCCCCTGGGGAGTACAGGCCCCAAGGCTGAGCCCAGCCTGGGAGCTCTATAGGCCCAAGCCAGTGAGCATCCCACCCAGTGGGAGGTTTAGGGGGTGTGATGGGGAGGGGTGTTTCAATGCCTTTGCTATCAGCAAGCAAAGCAGTATGCAAACTCATGGGCCACACCTGGGGCAGTTGGTTACAGCTGCCCTGAAAGCCTTGCTCCCCATAGGAACCCCAAATCCAGGCCCAGCTGGACTGAATCCAGCAAGACTGACTCCAGTGGGCCCTGACAGCTGGGAAAGGCTTGCTGTATGACCTTGGGCCAGGAGCACAACTTCTCTGGGCCTGTTCCGCAGCCAAGGTGGAAGGATGGTTTAGGAGGGTCTTAGGCTGGAAACCAGAAGCACATCTGCGGACGTCCTTTCAGGTTCCTCTGCTTTTAACAGGAAACGCTGCCCAGCCCCTAGTTCCGGCTGATTCAGAGTCCTCTAAAAGCCAGAAGCCTGCTTGATGGCTCTGAGCTATTTGTCAGGGTTGGGGCTGCAGAAAGGGAGGCACAAGGGCATGGACAGAGCTAGGAACCTGGGTCAGTGTGCTCTCTATCCTGATTCTGCCACCACTAAGCCAAGGAGTTGGGGAAGCTGTCTCTGGGTCTGGCTTTACTTCTGAGGAAGGGTCTCTGAGAGCCCTATTTTTCGCTGATCCATCTGGGACTGGTGATTTCAGCTTCTCAATTGGGAAGTGAGGCCCTAGCAGCTCCAGAAAGAAGCTGCCTGTCCTGAGCAACTTCTGGAGTCTGAGGAGAGGATCTTTTACATTTCATTTGCATGGTGCTCATTTGCATAGAAAGGCTACCTCCAAAACTCCCCCTATAATTGAATAATAATAGCAAGGAGGAGTGAGGGTAGACCAAAGCAAAACTTCCAATGGCTCATTAACCACAGAAAGGGTGTTGGAGGTCAGGGAAGGGACATACTGCTTCTCTGGTCCTGATTCACCCTCTTCTAGCGGAGGAAGACAGAACCCTACAAGTATCAGAGCCCAAGGAACAGGGCTTGAATTCCGCTCAGATCCTGACCTCTGCCAGGCTCAAGAATTCAGACTTGTGTGTGTGACCTTGAGCAAGTGAGCCGTCCCTCTCTGGGACTCAGTTTCTTCGTCTATCGAATGGGGCCAGGGACGCCCGATCTGAGTCTGGAGTCGGGGGGTGGAACCAGCGCTGAGGGGTTGTGGAAAGGTTTGGGTTCACTTAGGGACACAGAGGAGGCTGACTCCGGGCGGGACTCCTCGGGAGAGGGTGGGGCTCCTGGGAGGAGAGCTCCTGGGGGACTCCTCCCCCCCGACGGTGCTCTACCCCCTTCCGCTGCAGGGGCCCCTTCCTCTGCTGCCGACGCGCAGCAGTTCCGTGCTCCGGGGTCCGCAGAGCCCGCCCCGCCTCTTCGGCACGGGGAGGGCTTATTATAAGGGGAGGGGCAAAGGGTGGGGGCGGGACACTGTGGTGGGCGGGGCTCCGAGTCGTCCCCGGGAGGGGCGGAGCTTCGCCGACACCCGGCACCACGCGCAGGAGGGGCGGGGGCGGGGGCGGCGCTGAGGCTCCAGTTACCTCCCTGCGGCCTCCCCCGCCCCGCCGGCTTCTTTTTCCGTTTCCAAATTAACAATTGAAAACGCGGCGGCCTGAAAGGCGAGCAGCGGGCCAAGCGGAAAGTGTGAAGGTGCCGCCGCGTCCCCGAGGATGGGGGCGGAGAGGGGGCGCGACACCCTTACTGCCTGGGGCTTGCCCACCTAGTACGGGGTGCGGGCACTGAGCGCCCCAGGGCACAGAGGTGCCAAGGCCCCTAAGTCGGGTCCTGGCCTGATCCAGTCCCTCCTACTGTCCTGGCCTAGCGTCGCGGGACCCAGCGCCCAGGCTCCGGGTGGTGCCAGCCCTCGAGGGCGCTGGCGGAGGTGGGGGGGGGGGGGGCACTAGGGCTGGGTTACTACTTTCAAGGCTGAGTGCCCAGGAGGGCAGGTGCCAGGCAGCACCCTCACAGCACCGTCCTTAAGGGCTCCAAGAGTCAGCTAGGTTTGCATGTGACCTCAAGCAAGTCATTTCACCTTGCTGAGACTCAGTTTCCTCATCTGAAAAATGGGGAGGGAAGATTCAGAGCTGGTGGTGAGGAACAAGTGAAATGAGAAGATGCCTGAGGCTGGTCCACAGTGAATACAACAGAGAGCAGCCATTATTATCTTGTGTTGATAATGATGATGATATTGAGTCCTTCGCATCCTTTCATCTCTGCTGTCCACCAGTGGGGAATACTGGAATTGACTGGTCTTTTCCTCCCCTCATTTCCTCGGGGCTTCCCCAAAGCCACACTTAACAGATAAAGAAACTGAGGCCAGGAAGGTCCTTGTAAGGGGCTCCAACTCATTTGTGAGTGAAAAGAACTAGGGCCTGAGCCCAGAACCTGACCTCCAGGCCTGGACTCATCTTATGGAGATGAGCAGTCCCTGTGGCCAGGGCCCTGGGCATTAGACCTCCCTCGCCAGTGTCCTGAGACACGGATGCTGATACTAGGGCAGCTGGAACAAATGAGGGGGTAACAGAGACAGTCCCCTCTCCCAGGCATGCAGGGGCATGGGCCAAGCGAGCCAGAGGGTGGACACCCAGGAAAGCTACAGTTTCTGGCCCCCAAGTCCCCCATAATGTAAGCTCCGTGAACACAGCGACTTTATCCTGTTCACTACTATCTCTCCCACACCTAGCACAGGGTCTGGTGCATTGTGGGTCATCAATAAATATCTGTTGAGTGAATAAGCGAAGGAATGATGAGCAGGTGCCTTCTTATACAGCTGTGGCCTCCCACTCACCACTGGTGTGAACTGGTCTTCCTTAGGGAGGTGGGTCTGGGGTTAGGTGCCTCTCTCCCCAGTGTGGAGACACAGGGCCATAGAACGGGAGAGAAGGAGACAGAAGGAAGAGGGGACAGAAGAAGAGATTCCAGAAGGCAGAATGGAGGTCAACTCTTTCTTCACAGCCTCCCGCGTCCTACTCCTGTCCATCGAGGGACGAGCCCCATTCCTCCTCCCTCCAGCCACCTCTTCACTGACTACCATGATTCATCCCCACCCCCACTGGTCCATTACCTCTGTCAGTCTGAGTGCTCCTCCCCCATTTACAATCCTACCATGGCTCCTTACTATTTACCACCTAAAATCCAAGCTCGTCAGCCCAGAGCTTGAGGCTGGAAACACACAAGTGTCAGACACACTCCACCCCTGTACGTTTCTGCCTTGGTGACTTTTGCGTTCTCTCCTCTCCTGGGGATGTTCCCCCTTCCTCCCCAAGAATCCCTGATCTGCTTCAGGGAGAAACGCTTCCCCCAGCCCCTTTGGATTCCTGGCCCTCTCTAGGTACCCTAGGATTCCCTCCTGCTGAGGCTGTTCTGGCCTCCGTCCAGCCCCCACCTCCCCAACCACCGCCTGATTAGAATCCAGCCACCAAGGGCAAGGCCCTTGCTGTCTGAGTAGATGCTCAGACAGTATTTGGCAGGAATCAGGAAGACCACCAGGTCACCAGGACCTTGAGCATCAGTGAGTCAGGGCTTTCCACTGTCCTGGGAAGCCTGAGGACTCTGGGTACAGGCATTTGGGGATGGCTGCAGATGTGGGTGGGTGGAGTGAGGGCAAATACAAGCCCATCCTGAACACTGGCAGGGTTGGAGAAGAAGTACAAATGGGACACACAGACTATTAGTCTAAATATTTGGAAGTTTAAATCAAGCTAGCCAGCTGTTAGATAAACTATGTTTTACCCTTCCTGACGCGTATACCTTCATAACGATCTGGAAGGCCAGGTTTGAATTGAAAATCTTGGACTCTTTATAGTTCCATGCTGGAATCTCGCAGGGAGGGGCTGCTACCCCATAGTGTGCCCTCGTCTCTTCCCACACTGGGCTCATCCCTCAACAGGGGGGTCTGGGGGCCACTCCTGCGGGCGCCCCAGCCCACTCTTCCAGGCTCCATCTACACTGGCTGCAAACAGCTGCTGTTGGTCCTAGGAGAGCTCACACCACTCCGGCCCTTGGGATGATGAACCAGGAAAGAGGCCTGTACATGCCCTGGCACAGACACAGGGATTTAGGGGTCGGGGGACTTCAGGGTTACCTGGAATGTGTTCTAGAATAAGCATGGCTGTGTATAGGTGCTGGGTTGCTGGTATGCAGAGCCAGACGGGCTGAGTGGGTAGGATTCTGGGCCCCTACCTTTGAATCCACCCAGGGTGGCAATGCTTTGATATGGTTTTTTTTTTTTTCTTTTAATGTTTTTTCTTATTTTTGAAGAAGAGAGAAACAGAGCATGAGCAAGGGAAGGGCAGAGAGGGAAATGCAGAATTCGAAGCAGGCTCCAGGCTCCGAGCTGTCAGCACAGAGCCCGATGCAGGGCTTGAACTCATGAACTGGGAGATC
Source organism: Acinonyx jubatus (assembly GCF_027475565.1). NCBI lineage: Eukaryota > Metazoa > Chordata > Mammalia > Carnivora > Felidae > Acinonyx > Acinonyx jubatus. Next base: position 31,270,602 of record NC_069381.1, on the reverse strand, counting down.
ATGACCTGAGCCAAAGTCAGACCCTTAACCGACTGAGCCACCCAGGTGCCCGCTTTGATATGTTTTATCTATTGCCCTCCTATGTCACATTTCATCTAAGGAACCAGATCTGCTTAAAACAGTCTGCAAAGCACTAATCTAGCCCCTTCCCTCCTACTGAGCATAGATGCTGAGGCTATGGGGTGTCAGTGACCACAGTCATACAGCACTTTAGAGTAAATCCAGGGTTCCTGCCTCCTGCCCAGACCTTGACTTCCTTGAGCACATTTATGATCTGTAAGACCCAGTGCCTTCAATACAAGCTGTTGGGAGGTGATGAGTGCCCAGCCCCTAGTGGGGTTCAAGCAGCTTGCAGCTGTAGCCTCCTGCCTTGGTAGGGGTCTGGCTCCTCAACTCAGGTTGCTTAGCTCAGGAGTAGATTGAGAGGCCGGACCAGGCCTGAGAAGGAGAGGGAGTCCTGGTATAAATAACCGTAGGGGGGGCTGGGATGTTTGGGCCAGTCTCCAGGGCTACGGCTATGTTTACTGCCCGGGGTGGGGGGGGGGGTGCATAGCCCATACATTTGCCTCCCTGACTTATAGCCAAATTTCTCCAGGAGGGGGTGGCCCAGGATTAGCCCCAAACACTCCAGCTCTGCACCCCATCAGGTCCTGCCCGTAACTCTGCCCAATGTGAGCCCTAACCCCCTCAATATCGCCCCACTGTTCAGCCCCAAGTGCTACACAACACGGCATCTCCGTTAGCCCCAAATGCCCCCAGCATTTGCCCCCATAAGTCTCAACTCTGCTCAAATCGTGGGAGGGGGAAGAGCATGAGTATGGCAGAGGAAGGCCCCAAGCAGAGGAGCTGGGTATGTGCCAGGGATCTGAGTTGGGGCCGCTGGGCAGGGGGGCAGAGACAAACCTCTCCCACGGCCCTGGCCAAGACAGAGGAGGGCTGCAGCCCCCGGCTTAGGAGAGTGCAAATCCCTCTCCCCAGCCCAGTGCCCATCCCATGCCTGTCATGTGCAGGGCATTAGATGGCCAGACCCCAGTGTGAGAGGGGCAGGCAGGCGCCCTGTTGGTCACGCCACAGCCAGCTCCTCTCCCTAACCAGCCAGGAGAAAAAACCCTCAGTGCAGAAGGGCAAGTGGGTCCCCTTCCCCATGGGACAGCAGCTGCAGTCTGCCCAAGCATGGAGGCCCAGGGGTTGATGTGAGCTGAGTTCCAGCCTTCAGGCCAGGCCAGCTTACCATACACACACACACACACACACACACACACACACACTCTGCCCAGCTGACTGTTGGGTCTTGCTTGGGACACTAAACTGATACGCACTGAGAGCAGAGGCTCCAAACTGGGGCCATGTCCATCAGGGGTCTTAGGTGCCTGGACACCTGGGCTCCAGCCCCATATCAGCTACTTCCAGCTGAATAACCTTGGGCAAGTCACTTCTGCTTTCTGAGCCTCAGTGTAAAATAGTGTAACAATATCTCCTCCAGGGTTGTTGGGAGAACTCAGTGGGATTCCACTGAGCAAACATTAATTAAGCCCCACAATGGGCCAGGCATGGCTTTAAGTGCTTTGTGGACCATCCAGTGGAGAGGGGGTGTAGCCTTTTTGTTTTTGTAGCATTTTTGTTTTTGTTTTGTTTTGTTTTGTTTTAAAGTTCATTTATTTATTTTGAGAGAGAAAGACAGCGTGCATGAGCAGGGAAATGGCAGAGAGAGAAGGAGAGAGAGAATCCCAAGCAGGCTCCTCGCTGACAGCGTGGAACCCGACTTGGGGCTCGATCCCACAAACCGTGAGATCATGACCTGAGCTGACACCAAGAGTCAGATGCTTAACTGACCGAGCCGCCCAGGCGCCCCAAGGTAGCATTTTGGACCCAGAGGCCGAGGCTCAGGGATGTGAAGAGGCCTGCCAAAGACCACCCAGAAGGCACCGGGTCCCCGGTCAGCTCTGCAGGAAAGTTTTCACTGCAGAAAGTTTTTCACTGTTATTTATAGGTGTTGGGGACAACTGAGACTTTTGAGCTAGGCTGGGCTGCAGTCTGAGCTCTGCCACTGACCTAAGTTCAGCCCATGCCCTGTTCTGGGCCTCAGTTTCCCCATCAGTAGAATGAGGGGATGGGGTGAGACCGGTGATTTCCACACTCTCTTGAGCTGCAAGAAAGGGAGGGGACAAAGAGGTGGGGCAGGCTGGGCCACCCGAGCTCCGTCCTTCTCCAGGACACCGCACCACTAGCTGGGCCAAACCCCTGGGTGTTCTCACGAGCCTGTTCTAAGGCCACTGTTCTAGGGACCCGCGTAGATCCTAAGCCCTATCCCCAGACATCCTTGCAGACAGCCTCCGGGCCTGCACCCATCCCCTCTGCTTCCAAAGGCTCCCTGAGCTCAGCCACACACACCTTCCCCCAGGCCAGGCTTTGCATAAGCAGCTGAACTTTCCCTACAGGCAAAGTCCTAGGGCTTCAGGCCAGGTCTGGTCAGGCCTCGGCAGAGTTAGTGGGCAGCTCCAGAGGAGCCACTCAGGGGGCTGGGCCAAGGGGAGGGGAGGGCAGAGGGAAAAAGAGGCCAAGTGGATGGCATCCCCATGGCTCCCTGCCAGAATTTCCCCCCTTACCATCCTCCTTGGAGATCCACAAAGGTGTTTCTAAAATACCAATCAGCCCAGGGTACTCCTGTCTTCACTTCCTTCCTTCTCCTCCAGGAAGTCACTGCTCCTCAGCCTGACACCCTCAGCTCGTGTCCCAGCCTCTTCTCTGCATACCTCCTGCTCCCTCCAGGCTCCCACTCTCCTGACCTCTTGGAGGTCTTTGCAAATGCCATGGTCAGCCTCACCTCTGGGCTTTGCCCATGCTAGTCCCTCTGCCCAGAATGCTGTTCCATGCTCCTTTTGGCTTGGTTAACTACTACTCCTACTCATGTTGTAGGGCTTGACTTAAACCTCTTCCTCTGGGAGGCCTTCCTAGCCATGCCCAATTTAGGGCTGGGTTTGGCCCCTTTGTGCTGGGCTCCTACAGGACTCTGCACTCCCCGGACAACCATCAGCTTCTGCCACATCTCCCCGGGGACCAAGGGAGGGTCTGATTCACTACTCTGTCCCCAGCACCTGGGACAGTGACAGGCCCCAAGCGATTGCCAGTGAAGGCTTCCCAAGTGAGAGAGCAAGTTCCCAGCGCAGAACTGGGGTGGAGGACAAGACCATGAACTTTGAGGCTCAGCTGGTTCTCATACTGGCTGCAGGACCATGAGGGCCAGTCAGGCATAATATGATGGGTAAGCCTTTGCTATTATTGTCTCTCTTATTATTGAGAGCCATAGTAGGAGAGGGAGGCTGAGGCTCAGAGAGGAAGGTGACCGCTGGAGGCCACCCAGCAGGAAGGTGGCCTTCCCATCCCAACCCACATCCCCATGTACACTGTGAGCGCCACCGCGCCCCCCCCACCCCCTCACACACACTGACTGCGGCCCTGAAGACCTGCTCACCCCAGAGTCCTTGCACGCTCAGGCTTAAACTCCCGCCCTCCCGGGTGCGCAGCATTTACTGGCTGTGTGACAAAGGCACATGCTTAACGTTTACGCTTCAGTGTCCTCTTCTGTGCAGTGGGGTAATGAAAGTACCTACCCCCAGGGCTCTTGGAAGGATTAAATGAAGTGATATTTGGAAAACATTTGGCACAATACCTGAGATATCTCTTTTTTCTTTCTTTTCTTTTTTAAAGTTTGTTTTTATTTATTTTGAGAGAGACGGACATCGCTTCTCAGCCTTTTGGCTAAGATCAAGTGAGAGAGAGAGAGAGAGAGAGAGAGAGAGAACACTTGCGCCCGAGCTAGCAGGGGAGGGGCAGAGAGAGAGGGAGAGAGACAGAATCCCAAGCAGGCTCCGCACTATCAGCACCGAGGCTGACGCGGGGCTCGAACTCACAGACCGTGAGATCGTGACCTGAGCCAAAGTCGGAAGCTCAACCGACAGAGCCACCCAGGCGCCCCTTATTTATTTATTTTGAGAGAGAGAGTGAGCACAAGCAGGGGGAGAGGCAGAGAGAGGGGGAGAGAGAGAATTCCAAGCAGGCTCTGTGCTGTCAGCTCAGAGTCTGAGTCGCGGCTCGATCACACAACTGTGAGATCATGACCTGAGCTGAAATCAAAAGTCGGAAGCTTAACTGACTGAGCCACCAGGCGCCCCTCCCCAGTGCTCCCTTCACTGACAGGTGAACCCTGACTGTGGTTGACCCTGTCCCCACCCACCCCCAGCCCAATCTTGGCTAGAGCCTGAGCTGGTCCTCACTGCACTCTGGGTGCACAAGCCCAGAAGGAATGGATAGTGGAGACTGACCATCCCCCTAATCCTTCCATCCCACCCAGACTCTTCCGGCCTTCGAGCTCAGGAGGGAGGAGGCTGGGTGGCGCCCAGACTCAAGGATTTCACGCACGGGTAAAATTTCCCAAAAACACTTGGGGACTGGTTGTCAACTTTTTATTTTGCCAAGTAAGGACATTTGAAAAAAGTTCCCAGCCCCATCATTTCATAAAAGAAAGGACATAATCTCAGACTAAAACTCCTTTAAGTGGAATAAATTTAGCTTTATGAAAAAGTCACCACATTGTCCTTACTTCCTTCAATTTTGCCTTAGGCCACTGAGAACCGCATGGGTCTGCTGACGTATCTGAGCGACATCCGGAGCTTGGGCCGGGGGCCACGCGGACGTGGGTTCGAATCCTGGCTCCCCCGTGGACAAGCTGTGTGATCTGGGGCAAGTTATTTCTCCTCTCTGAGCCTTAGTTTCCTATCTGCAAAATGGGAACAATAGTGTTTGCAAAGCACTAGCTCCTGGGAAGAAATCAGGCTTCCAGCCAGTGGCACCTCCCTGTCCTGCCACTGCCTATGGCTGTCCCCCACTGCCCACAGGGCAAAGTCTACCTCCATAGCCTGATGATCCAGGCTCCACCCTCAGGGCCGCAGACACAACAACAGACTCTGCAGATCCTGGGGCAGAAAGGGTAGAGGAAGAGCATTCCACCCCAGAGCCTTTGCTCTCGCTGTTGCCTCCACGTGGAATGCACTCAGGATAAAAATCGCTAAAGCTTCCAGTTCAGTGCCTGCGCACAGAGGACCTGGGGTCCTTATTCCAACCTCTCTCTAGTTGGCAAAACTGTTCTCATCCTTACAACCGCCTCAATGCCACCTTTATTCCCTTGGCTCAGCAAACATTTACAAATTACCAACCACACGCCAAGGCCTGTGCTCAACCCCCACCGGCCAGACCTCACAATCCTGGTGCAGAAGCATGCAGAAGAACACACAGGGCTGGTTGAGCGAAGCCAGTGGAGCGGAGCTCTGGGGAAGGGCCCCCTGTTGAGCCTGGGGTGGGGGTGTGCGGGGAGTGACTCCAAGAAGAGGTGGTCCTCAAGCTGAGAGGCGAATAGGAGTTCTTGAGATGACGGATGGGCGAGGGGAGGGAGTTTCAGGGCGAGGGGAAAGCAGAGAGAGCATTAAACAGCATGTGCTGGAGACACAAGTTGCTTCTTACGTGGGTCACTAAGGATGCTCGAGGAAGGGGTTCCTGCCTTGGGCAGTGAGGGTACGAGTGTCACCGTCAGGGGAGACTGGGGAAGGGTGGGCTGGAGGGAGAGGCTGAGTTTGAGGTGCCCACCAGAAGAGAAGGCAAGGCGTCCACAGGAAGCTCAGGGCTGGAACTGTGGAGGGGCAGGCTGTCATCACAGAGGTGACTCCCAGTGACACAGGAGGGCATGAGCCCCCCCCCCACAAAAACTCTGTACAGGGAGGAGGACACAGGGCAGAGCCCCGAGGAACCCCAACATTCTACAGGCAGAAGGAGAAGAGCCAGAGAGTCAAGGGAAGGGTGGGCTCCGCAAGGGAAGGCCCAACAGGCTTCGACCCTCAGGGGCGACGTGGCAGCGTCCCAGGGAACCACGTTGTGGGTGTGAATCCTCCCTCCACTACTTAGCAGCTATGTTGCCTTTAGGCCTTCATTCCCCCATCTGTAAAATAGGGCTAATTTATTTTTTACAGAAAGGGGAATGAAGGGCGGAGGGGAGAGGGCCGACAAGCTTGGGCGGCCTTCACTGCATCCCCAGGCTGTACCTCCCTCCCTCTGCCGGCCCGGCCCGGGTCACACTTCCGTCCCTCCTCTGTCTCTCCCGCCAGAGTTCCAGCAATCCCCAGAAGTCGGGAAATTAGACGAGTGAGTGAAATCAGGGGTGGAATGCAGAGGGAGGCATTCCTCGGTCCTGGACGATTACAGTACAGCACCCATCCACTGAGGAGGCCCGCGTGTGCTGTGTCCTCGGGCAATCGGGTCTCTCCTCCTGGCCTCAGTTTCCCCATGTGTGAAAAGAAGCTAGCCGCAGGACAAAACGAGAAGCGGTGAGGGGAGAAAGGCCTATTTGTGCCCCAGGGAAGGACATCCCGCAGGGGTCTGGGTCCCCATTGGGCCCGGGGACCGGTCTCTCCGGAAGAGGGTGGCAGCCAGGCCAAGGAGGGCAGGAGCAGAGGCGCCCGGGATTGTGCTGACAAAGCTGTTCCTTCTCCCCTCCTTTGCTCCCTGCCCCCTCCCCTCCCAGGGGACAGCCTAGCCCAGCAAAAAATAAACCCGAAGACGGTGACCTGGACGGGCCTGAGGCTCCCAGGGAGGAGTGGCAGGGAAGGAAGGGTGGCAGAGAGGTAGCTTGTGACCACCTCCCCCTCCCACCAAAGCCAAAAGATACCGGATTGGACCCCTCTCCCCCCAGCCCCCAGAGCTGGGCTCCAGGGAGCAGTCTCTGTTTTCCATTCTCACACCGTTAGGGAGGGGTACCGCTTGCTTGCCGAGGATAATTAGCAGAGTAGATCTTGCCCAGCCACGCTAGACATGGGTCCCCAAGCTTTAGAAAGAGCACCCCAGGGAATCCGCTCTGCCTCCTGGTTGTTGGGCAGTCCTTCCTGCTGTCTGACCTGCATCCCTTATGCTTCAGTGGGAACCCTGCTCCACTGATCTCCAGCAAGCTTTCCTCCCTCTCCCACCTGCCTGGCCTAGATGTCTGAGGAGTCAGGAGAAAGTACCCCCCAGATTTCCCTGCAGGGACTGGGGAGGGCCCCTAGGCCAGAGACCCCACTCCACCCACTCTTCCCCAAATCTCCAAGAAGTAAGAAAGAGGGAAGGAACTGCTGAGCTCCAGCTCTCTTTGCCTCCCTCCCTCAGGCGCTGCCCACAGATTCCCAGCCCAATTAGTCTGCTGCCTGGGGCTGCCCCTCCCATTCCCTCCTCACCCCCCACCAGGTGCCAACCCCCAGGGCACGAAGATCCTGCCCTAGGGAGAGAGTTGCCCAGAAAGCCTGGAGTCCTAGGGACACTTCATGGGGGCCCCAGAGGTCTGACCAGCACCCTCTCCCCAGCCCTTTAGAGCCCCAGCTGGGTGCTCCAGCCTCCTGGGTGCCCTTCTTGGTGCTCCCAGTCCTCTGAGGGGCCCAGGGAGAAGGTGCTGGAGACTGCCCAGGTCCTCGCCTGGCAACACTCAGAGTCTATACGGTGGCTCTTCCGGCCCTCCAGAATCACTCTGCACCTGATAGCCCTGAATGGTCCACTTTCCAGTTCAGCCCCATTTTACAGGGGAGGAGAATGAGGCTTGGGGATTGGCGTGGCGTGGGGGTGGGTACCTTCCCAGCAGGTGTTGAGATCTCTGAATCACCTTTGGGATTCCCTGTCCCCATTCCCCAGGATGATACACTCAGGAGAGAGTAGGGTATCGCCCTCCTCTCCCAGCAGCCCCCCCCCCCACTGTCCCCCTGAGCACCATGGCTGTTCTTCCATCTCCCTGGGGCCAGGCTCGCTGCAGGGTTTGCTAACGAGGCCCACACCTCGGCCTGCCTGGCCAGACGGCGACCCTGTCGCATACACGCTCCTCCCCCGCACCACACGGACATGCTCACACTTACCCCCCCAGACCTCTCCGCCAGCCCCTGGGAGAGGAAGCAGGAAAGGCCAGTGGCCAGACAGTCTCAGCAGACTTCTCCCTGGGCCCCAGTCCTAGGTCTGTCTCCCTGTGCCCCCCCTCCCCGCCCCCAGGCCTGGTGGAGAGCGTCCTAAGGATCCAAGTTGGACCACCCTTCACTAGTTACGTGACCTGGTACAAGGTAGCATATAGGTGGGTGGCACCCTCTCACCGGCCTCACTTTGCTCAGATGTGAACGCGGTTACATGAGGGACCACCAGGAAGGGGCTCAGGCTGGGGCCCTCAGGACCCCCACGGAGAGCTCACACTCTGCCCCCTACTGGGCCAGCACCCGGTCGGACCCTCCCCAGGCAGAACAGTGAAAATGACAACAACACAATACGCCGGTGCCCTTGCCGGTGGCTGCGGCCCATGCAGGGCACAGAGCAGGTGCTTTAACCCACTTGGCCTTGACTATCCCAGAGGCTAGAATGGTCATTCCCAGCTTTCAGATGATAAAAATTGAAGCTCAGAGAGGTGAAGTAACTTGCCCAAGGGCACATAGCCGCTAAGGGTAGAACCAGAAGTGCACCCAAATCTGTCCGGCTCAGATCCCATGCTCTTAACCCTCGGTGGGGCAGCCACTGGAGACAGGACACGTCGCCCCTTTCTCCACCCCAGCCCCACGACTCCCACACTGGGGGTGTTAGAGAGGGGCTGCCCCCAGAGTTCCCCGCTGGGCCCCTTGGCCCATTGGAGGGTCAGTCCTGCACAATGGCCCCCGTGCGTGTGGTGCGGAGAGGAAGGGTGATGAGCCGCTCCAAGTGGGGGAAGCTCCCTGCGTGGCCTCCTTTGGAGCAGGGGCAAGGCCTTGGCCACAGACTCTGCAGAGCTTTCCTCTCTCCTGCTCCCCAGGCGGTTCGAGCTCCCTTGACTGGCTCAGAGAAACTTCAATTAATCACCCACTCAAAGTGCTGCCATCAGCCCAAGAATAATCACCTCTTGAAACACTCCTGGCTCCAACGTTCAAGAATCTAGGCTTCCACGGCAATACGGACTGAAGTTAGTCATTCAGCACGGCTTCCTCAACGGCAGGAACGAATGTACTACGGGGTTGGGGTGGGGTAGCAGTGAGGAATCTAACCTGCTCCGGTGACCCCCAAAGGAGAGTTCGGGCAGGAGGGTGCAAAGGGACCTAAGGGGGAGGGTGGGGAATAGAAGGGATAGAAAGCTGGCAGGATGGTCTCTCCATTCGCCCCCTCCTCACAAAGACCAGACAAAAGAATTAAGAACTTAAAAACAGCGGCACAAAAAAATTGGGGTCACGCTCCAAGGCTGTCCCCAGCATCAGGCCAAGTTCTTGGAGCATCAGCCCGGGGGGGGGGGGGGGTGAGGAACACTGTCATCTCAAGTCCTGACCTGGGAGGCAGAAGGCCTGGGCTCCTGGCACAGTCATACCACCGATCTGCCCCTTTCCGTGCCTTGGTGTACCCAGCAGCACACTGCAGGCCTGGGCAGAAGGGCCTCAGAGGGCCCTTCGGGGGAAGCAAAGGCCAGCAAAATTCTAGGAGGCCACCCATGCTGCTCCCACGCGGGCCTGAGGCCGCCCTCCCAGACAAACGCACAAATACACACAGACCTTTAAGGGCAGCCCCGCAGGTATGGACAGGCGGGGGGGGGCGGGGGACAGAAAACTCGGGAGTGGGGTCAACTCTGCTCTGTCCTACGGGTCTGGGCTGGGGCTGCAGGCCCAGGTGTGTGTCTGCGAAGCGAGTGCAGAGTGGACACAGCTGTGCATTAGGTTTCCTTTCACTGGATGCCTGCTGCAGGCGCGTGTGTGACATCCACGGCCGTGTGTGTCCAAGTTGTAGTGAGCGTGTGCATGAGGCAGGCCGCTGAGCGTGCCACGGGGACGTGTGTGCAAAGCCGTGAACAGCAGAAGTATGACTGCCTTGGGTGAGGCTGGGCAGTTTCCACCCAATCCCACAAACCCTTGTCACTGCCCACCCCCTGCTGCCTGTGTGCTGGGTGCTGGGGCCAGAGAAACCACTGACACAGGACTACCGCGCCTGAGGCTGGGCCTGGGGCTGGGCTGCTGGCCTAAGCCGAGTCGCAGGAGAAAGACAGCTCTGAGTCCGACCTAGCTCTGAGCAGGCTCCTCAGTGACCTCTCTTGAGCCTCAGTCTCCCCATCTGTCAAAGGAGGAGGAGAACAGTACCCTCCTCAAGGACGTGGTCTACGGAGAGCACTTAGCACGGTGCCCGGCCACATAACCGATGCTCCACGCATGATGAGAAACTTCAGTTCAAATTCCAAGGGCCAACCCAGGCGGCTGCAGGGAGCAGGGGGTGGTCCTGGACAGGAAGTCAGGAGTCTTTGCGTCTGGTTCTGCATTTGCTTCTCATCCACTGTTTGACTCGGGAGCCTTAGTTTTCTCATAAGCAAAATGGGCTGTCAAAATGTGAGGACCCACCTAGTGGGGATGCCTGAGGGCTCTGGGCCCCCTCTGCTGGACTTATTTCCAACCCAGGCAGTGATCTTTCTCAGATGGTCAGGGTAGGAGCTTGGAGGACTCCCGGATTAGGAGTCTAGGGCCCCAGGAGCGGCGGCCACCTCCTCCCCTCCCCATTCCCACAGCTTCTGACCCCAGGGACAAGGCTGAGGAGGATGTTTACAGAGTGTAAGCCTTCACATAGAGAAAGCGCTGGGCAGCTGGGGGCTGGAAGCAGCCAGCCTCACAGTGGCGCGGGGAAGATGGGAAGTGATGGGGCCTTGCCCTGTATCAGCCCCTTCCAGCGCTCTGGCTTCAAAAGGGAGGCTGGGGTGGCCTTTGAGAGAATGCAGCAAGGAGGTGAGCATCCTTCCCAAAGGCTCAAGAAGCAGGATGGGCAGTGATGTGGTGTTTCTCAAAATTCAGAGAGCAGGGTCTATAAAGGGTTGAGGGCTTAAGTCAAAGGCTGGGGATGCAGAGGAGGGACTGGCTGAGAGGACTGGGAGCCTAAAGAGAGGTGAGAGAGCTCAGAGATGGGCCCACAATCCCTCAGGCTGGACCTCAGTAAGGAGAAGACCGGAGTCAGCGGTTCCCACTTCCCAGAGGCCACAGCTGCACTGGCAGGAGAGGAAAACTCGGGGCTTGTCTTCTGGGTAATCTCCCACACCTCGGTGCCAGAAAAGGTGCGGGGCCCAGGAGGACCTCGCTGGCAGGTGTGAGGGCGGTGTCGCCTAGGGTGAACAGACCCAGCTCACCCCAATTCCCTCCTCTGAGCCCTCCTCTTCCAGGCTTTTCTGCCAGGGCCCTCCTACTTGGGCCTGAGCCTCTGGGAAGGGGGTGCTTGCTAACTGTGCACATTGGAACCCCTACGCTTGAGCTGCCTCTGAGCGCCATTGTGGAGTGGGGAAAGGATTTGACCAACAGTGCAGCGGGAGAGCTAGAAGTCCAACGGCAGGAAGCGCTTCCTGGCAAGAACAGCCAAGACCCCACAGTGAGTGGCTGAGAAACCCCATACCTGGAGCGCCTCGAGAATGGGAGAGGCCTCCTGTGTGGGCCCCCTCCGCCAGCCCCAATAATAACATCCATCTTTTACACTCAGACCCTTCCAGCTCACCAAGCTCTTTCCCACCTATTACCTTATCCAAGAGGGAGGTCCACAAGGTTGGGGTTTCTAACCACTTTGATGGCCGAGACATCTAAAAGCTCAGAGAGGCCCAGCCATCAACCCAAGATCGCACAGCACACAAGAGGTGGGGCTCCCAACCCCTCACTTCCTTTGATCTCTAAGTCAGATGACCAGTTCCCTGAGAACTCCTAAATGTCTGGATGTTTTCACACTGCATTTCCTTCCTCAGAGCTCCTGAGATGCCTCGTCCCTGGGCTCCCGGGCACAAGTGGTCAGAACAAGGGTGCCCCTGGCCAGGGCATTCCTGGCATCCGGAAAGGGCAGGATGTGGGGCAAAGGTGCCAGCGGATTTAGCTCCTGGAGAGGAAGGAGAGGCCCTTCCAGAGGACGCGAAGACAGTGGCTAGCCAGGTGACATGAGGCTGGTCCTTCACCTCCAGTGACCCCCGTGGAGACCGAGAGGCCAGGCCTCGGGACTAAAGACCCCCACCCCAGAGGTCAACTGGCTTCCCCAGGCCCAGCCATGCCTTGGACAAGTCATCTCCCAAGAGGAGCCCACGGAAGGCACAGCGCTCTCTGCGTCTCAGCCTCCTTGGGCACCCCAGGCTGCAATGCAAGCAGTACAACCACCCTTAATTAGCAGTCCCCCTGCTCCTCTCACCTGACTCCACTGTCCCTTGTACTGTCATCACTCCAGCAGTCCTCTCTGCCGCGAAAAATATTCAGCTTGGACCTTCCCAATGGGCACTGGGGGTTGAACTACTCCTAACAGCTGACCATGACCCTAAACCTGACCTCATGTCCTGACAAACTCCACTCTGCCCCGGGGCCTAGCCCAGCGGGGGTCTCTGCACAAAGTCAAGGCTACACCCCCACCCCCATCCCCACCCCTGCCCCCAAACATACTGGCTGAGAGAGTTCTTTTCCTCCACCTTCCCTGTGGCGGGGGGGGGGGGGGGGTGCTCTTTTGCTAGCATTTTCCTCCCCTGCACCTCTGAAATTCTGTGGGCCCAGTTAGGATGGGGCAGAGGCAGGCAGGAAGACAGACCAAAAGACAGGAAGAAAAAGACAAGTAGAAGAGTGAGGCAGGTGGACAGGCAGATGGACAGGTGGACAGGCAGGCACACAGAGGGACGGAAACAGACAAGCAGAGGGACGGCTGGACAGTCAGGGGGAGAGATGAATAGACGGGCCAACCACACACAGGTGGAAATTCCGGCACAGGGCCAGCCAGACAAGGCAGAAAGACCATCTGACAGTCAGGTGGGTAGGCAAGGGGACCACCCAGGAGACCCCAAGACCAGAGAGCCCTCTCTGAGAGCAGCAATAAGGAATTAATATCGGTACATTTTCCAGGGACCGGAGGTCTTTCTCGGGCACCTCCGGGCGTCCCAGCGCCAGGCCCGGCCCTTCAACTGATATCTGCGGGGCCTCTCATGTTCCCGGCTGGGCCAGGCCGTCCCCCAAGACTGAGCTCTAAGCTGCCAAAATTCACTCTTTACATCCAAGAGGGGTCAGTGTTTTTGAAAGTTGTAGGAGCTCGGCAAGGGGGAGGAGGGGGCCCGCAGCGTCAGTGTTTCCAAACCTACCCCTCTCCTCTTTCTTTTTCCCCAGGGTGCCCAGCGCCAGGCCTGGTGCAGCAGCCAGCGAGCTGGGCAAGCTAGCAGGGCCGCCCGCTGCTGCCACTGGGGAGTTGACGGTGGAGGGGAGGCTGGGTGAAGACAGACATACAGCACACACGAGTGTCAGGGCTCAGGTGGTTCACGGGGACCCCCAAACACCTACAATGGGGTGCCAGCCCCAGAATGGAGTGGAGGCCATTCCTGGACAGGGTCATCTCCAAGGGGAGCCCGGGGGGAATCCCACTCTGCCAACAAAGTTGGGGAGATGGTGACAGAAAGTGTGTGGGGGCCAATGAGTCCCTTTTGTGTCTGGGGCACAAGGAGACAGGCAGGGAAGAGGAAAGGGGACCCCGCTGTAGTGGCTCCGGAATGCAGAGAGGATGGGGGACCAGAAGCTGGATGTGGGGAGTACCTGGGACAGAGGAGCAGGGGTTGGAGATCAGGGTGAAAATAAAGAGTTGCGGTGGGGAGGTCAGAAGCGAGGTCAAGCGGGGATCAGGACCTGGGGATCAGGGTTAAGGTCAGACCGGGGGATCAGAAATCGGGCTCAGGCTTGGGGGTAGAGAGGAGGGTCGGTCGTGGAAACTTGGGGTGGGGGGGTGCGGGGGGCGGAGTCATGGCGGCCGACCATCCCCGGGGAGCCCCGGGCTCGGGCAGGGGCCGCGCGGGGGTCGACACACGGGGGCGCGGCAAGGGGCGCAGGGTCGCAAACTCACATGAAGACGTGGTAGACGAAGGCCCAGCCGCGGGGTCGCTCCAGCACGTTGTAGACCCAGTTCTGCAGGCGGCGGTAGCGCTTGTGCGCGGCCGAGGAGCGCTGGCCGCAGGCGGAGCCCGAGCCCGAGCCCGGCCCAGGGAGGGGCGCGCCCGGCGGCAGGGGGCTGCCCAGAAGGCCGAGGCGGCGCGGGGAGCCGCCCCCGCCCGCCTCGCCCCGCTCGCTCTGCACCGCGGTGAGCGCCACCAGCTCGGCTCGGGGGGCGTCCCCGGGCGGGGGGGCCAGGCCGAGGCGGCGCGGGGGGGCCTCGGCCATGGGCGGCGCCGGGCAGAGGGGGGGCCGGGGCCCGGCTAAGGTCCGGGGCGGGCGCGCGCGGGGCGCTCAGCGGCGCATGGCTCGGACCCGGGCCCGGCGGGGCAGCCCGGGGCCGGCGCGGGGCGGCGGGGGCTAGGGGCCGGGCCGGGGAGGCGCGGGGGCCGGGGGCGGGCGCGCGGAGCCTGGGGGCCGCCGGAGCCCGCACTGACCGCCCGCTTCCCCGGCGACTGGGGCGGCTCTTTCCGACTCCAACTCTCTTATTACGCGCTCCATGCCGCTCGCCTTTCCACCTGCCTCAGGCGCGCCGCTCACATGTCATCCTCCCCCGCCCCGCCCCTCCCCCGCCACCCCCGCCCGCCCCGCGGCCGCCTTCCCAAATCGGGAGGGAGCGAGCGGGCGGGCGCGGCGAGGCGGAGGGGGGCGCGCGGAGCGAGCGGCGGGGCCGGGCGCGCCGGCCGCGCGGGCCGCCGAGTCGGTGCCGGGACCCGACCGCGTGGCGGCGGCCCCCGGGGGGCTGTGGCCGCGTGCAAGTGGCGTGCACCGCCGCGAGGGGCTGCCGGGCCCCGAAGGCCGGGCTGGGGTGGGACGCCCGGTGTGTGGCTGCGGAAAGTGGGGCGTGGAGTGTGGAGTTGCGGCCGCGGCCGTGGACGGGGCTCGGCGTCCCGTGGAGTTCGGGTGCGAGTGGATGCAGAAGTGCGTGCTCCGTGTGTGCAGAGCGGGCGGCTGCGGGTGCGCGCGGTGATGGGATGGAGTGCGTGCAGGTGTGGGGCGTGGGCACGATGGGGAGGGGTGTGAAGAGGAGTGTGCACGGTCCAGGCCCCGCTGGGTGGTGGCGATGAGGTGTGCCCCGTCGGGTCGTGCCCTTAGTCCGCTGGGCGGCGTGTGTAGAATGTGCCGGTGCCGCGTGTGGCTCGGCGAGCAGCTCCTACCTGAAAGGCCTGCTGTCCCAGCGCTGCCGAGCTGGGTCACAGTGTGTTGCACAGTGGACCCCGGGTGTGTCCGTTCTTCCTCCCACCCCCAGCCCCACCCCCACGTCTGCGCTTCCCTTCTTCGTGTGGGGGAAAGAGCCTCCTGGCTGGCCACCCTGCCCTACGAAGAGTCTCCTCTGATGGAGGGGCCTGCTCCCAGCCAACCCAGCCTGAACCGCTACCTGGCCTCCCTCCCAGGTCAAGGCACGTGGGTGATGGGAGGTGAGCTCTGAACTAGCGCTGCGGGCCGGACAACTTTCTCCCCAGAGGCCCACAGAATCCCACCCCCAAACGGGAGACTCTTTTCCCACGAACTCCCTCTCCAGCTGGAAAGTTCTTGGTGCCTGACCTCCTCTAGCAGTAGGGGGCAGCCCTTTCGTTCCCTTTAGCCCTCTGGGCCCTGCGCGGAGTGGTAATTTGGGTTTCCCGATCCTCCTTCCCTCTTCCCCTGACGGAAGCCTGGGCCCCACCAGCCGCTCCCTCCTCCGGCCCTGCCCCAGGGTGAAGGCTTCCGCAGCAAACTCTTCTCGTTCCTCCGGGAGGATCTCGGGGGACCGAGCGGAGCGGGAGGGGCGGGGCAGGGGGCGGGAAGGCGAGCTCGATTCTCAGCTGTCAGCAAAGGCAGCATTGATCTGCTGAGCGCCTGTGGGGGAGGGAGAGAGGCAGATCTGCAGGCGGCGGGGAGGGGGCTGCCGGGACCTGGGGGGTCCCCGAGCCCAGCTTGGCAGCTGGCCTACACCCGTGCCCGGCTAGTGACCCTTTTCCCTCTGCATAACACGGGATGCCTTCTGGGGTCTGACCTGAATCTTTTCTGCTGCTCCTTGAAGCTGCAGGTGTGCCCAGGGCCAGAGCCTGGTGCCTCTGGGCAGGTTATGCCCCGACCTCGCTGGTAGCTGGTGAAGGTTTCTGGACCCCAGGGCCCAGCTACAGATGCACCGCATCCTTCCTGTCTCCCTGTGGGATGAAGCTAGCACCCCCTAGAGATGTGGCACCGCTCTCCGGTACTCTATGGGACTGTCTGGGCTTCCACAATCAGGGAGGGGTCCTGTAGGGTAGGTAGGTCACCTCTGGACCCCAAGGTTCTCTTCCCATCTGAGATGCTGAACAAGTCTCTTCCTCTCTTTGTGAGGAGCCCTCACTGCCAGGAGAGGGCCCCTCATCACCTTTGCCAACTCCAGCTCCAGACAACCTCCTCACTGGCAGCAGGAAAAGGAAAGAGACCATGGCTGCCAGAGGGATGGAAGTTAGATCTCAGGAAGGACTTTCATAGGACACAGACTTTGCCTGTTTCTCCTGCAGGGGTGTGTGTAACAGAGGGACAGGCCCACTCCTTTTTAAAGTGGAAAGATGTGGACTCTTCTTAAGGGGTGAGGGGAATGGAGAAGATGGTCCTAGGAGGCCATAAGCGGTTTATTTGCTGGGTGTGTGTGTGTGTGTGTGTGTGCGCGCGCGTGCGTGCGTGCGTGCGCATAAAGACTGGAAGAGGCAGAGGAGAAAGTCCGGTTCCGAGAGGACAGGTGGCCACTTTGAGGGTCACCCGGTGGCCTTCCTGCCCCCATCCGGATTCCCAGGACATGACTGGGAGGATGGACTTTCCTCACCACAGCCTTTAGTGACTAAGACACTTTTCTGAGCAAACAGCTGTCTCAAGCTCTCTCAGTCCGCCTCCCTGCTGCGGGGGGTGGGGGGGGGGGCGCTGTGGCTTCCCACCCTCCTCCTTCTCTTCCTCTCTCCCACCTGTTCCCTGCACCCCACCCTCAGCAGCTTCTTTCCCACCCCCCAGCCCCTGCACCTCTCCCTGGTAACACTGCCTAACACTACCGGAATGTTTCCACTCTGCCCAGACCCACCTGGGCGGGTCCCTTCCCCACTATGGGCCTCAGTTTTTCCATCTGTACCAGAAGAAGGGGGCAGGACTCCAGGATCTCCTGTAGTTCATCACTGTCACCATCATCCATCAATGGAGCAAGTATTGATTGAGAGGAAGGGTGGGGAGGGAGAGCTCCCATTTGCAGGGCACCAGCTGCGTGCCAGGTCCTGCCCCATCTGAGACAGAGAGCAGCCATTTGCATGTGTGGAAGCTGAGGCTCAGAGAGATACAGGAACGCACTGAAGGATACACAGCCCGTGGGTGACTCCAGAACTGTCTGTGACCTGTCCTCCCTGCTGGCTGGCACCTGCCTACTGTGCACTGGGATCCTGGGACCAGTGCTGTAGGCTGAGGGGAACTGTAGATGGCCTGATCCTTGTTCTCCGTGGCTCACCCCTGCCAGGGATGGAGGCTCCCGGGTCTGTGAGGGTTCGGGTCTAAAAGTGTCTGGGACCTCTGTCCCGGGGCCAGGCTCAAGCCTGTCATTGACTATAACAGCCCACCGCTGTGATCTCAGGTCAACCAAAGGTGCAGATTCTTTTCTTGGAGCGGGAAGAGGGGTTTTAAGTCTGTGGTTTTCAGATTTTACTAACAGTGGAATCCTCCTTATAGACAGAATCGTAAAGTAGCACCCCAACATGTAAGAAGTATTCAAGCACAGGTGTTCTGCTTGGGTTGGGGTGGGGGGGGGTCGAGGTTCCACCCACCCGATTTCCTCCTCTTCCCTCTCCCCCCGGGTTTTCTTACAGCTCTTGGGGCTGCTAGAGGTTAGACAAGGGAAAAGTCTCCACTGGCAATGTCTCCACAAGGGGACAGGGGCTTGGGGGACTCGGAGAGGTGCGGAGAGGTGCAGCTAATGACGCCCGCAGACCCCGTTAATGAGGTCCGGGCTAAATGCTAGGCCTTATCCAGGGTGATCCGCTTGCATTGTCTTATTTCGGCACCCCAACCCAAAACCCTGTGATGCAATGCTGCTTACACCCCCATTTTACAGACAAGAAGACCGAGGGTCAGTGAAGAGACTCACCTAATCTTGCTCTCTACCCCTGTGTTGTAGGGTGTGTGTGTATGTGTAGGTGGGGGGTAGGGATGGAGAAGTTATAGAGCAGAGGGGAGGAAGGGCAAGCTTGGCAAGGGGGACACCAGGGGCCTTGAATGCTAAGCTGGAGGGTCCAGTTTGGCCTGATAGGAAAGAGTCTGGCCACAGCCTTAGCCTGGCCATGCTGCAGAGGCTGGGGCTCCATAGGAGAGGGCTCAGGAGGGGTGGAGTTGGAGGGATCGGCACCCAAGGAGGCCGGCAGTGCCAGGGGCAGAAAGAGCACTGAACTACAGGTCATGGCGGGGCTTCCTGCCTCTACCTCTGGATTAGCTGGTAACCTTGGGCAAGCCACTCCACCTCTACCCCACCTTGCCCAGCTATCAGGAAGACTGAATGCATGGGAGAGGGGACATGCTGTGAGAAGCTCCTAGTCTTAGCAGCTCTTCTCAATCTGGGAAGGCTTCCTAGGAGCAGGGGCTTGGCATGCAGGGTGGGGTGCACACGGGGTAATGGCATCACTTGCATCATTCACTCCCAGGGCTCCACTCCACTGTGAGCAGGAGGAAGAAGTATAAAGATCAGGCCTGCTTCTGTTTCGCAGTGAGGCCAGAGAGAACAAGAGACTTAGGCCCCTTGGCAGGTGGGAGGTACCGAAGGGAACAGAGGAGTTTCTATCCCCCCAGATCTCCGTGTGCCCCTGAGCTTTCCCCAGCCCAGCCCACGCAGGCCTTCAGGGCCAGTCAGTTCAGAGACACAGGAAGTAGGGAGGGAACGGTGTCGCTGAGCTCAGCGAAAGTGAACCCCCATTGATCCTCAGGGCTGGAGGGGGGCCCACAGAGAGGAGACACTGAAGGAGAGGGGGTGTGGAGTTGAAAGTCAAAACCATCCCTTCTTTTGTGGCTCCTCCTCTGGCTTCAAGATTCTTCCTCCTTGACCCCCAACTCCTGGAAGACCATGCAGAAGGCTCCACTACTACTGCAGGTGTGCTGGTAGGCTCCGTGTTCTCAGTGAGATCCGCTGGGACTTGTGAACTCGGTTGCAAAACGAAGAGGAAGGACGTTTCTGAGTTGCTGAGGGTGCATTGGAAGAAAGCTTCCCTGCTCCCCTGGTGGGAGAAGCTTCGATGCAGGCTCAGGGAAGGAGATGATGTTAGCAGAAGGGACTGCAGACTGAGTAGCAGAGAAGGGGGTCCAGAAAAGGGATAAGACTTGGTGAAGGAGATAGGCGTCCAAGGAGGATAATGGGGGCTCAGAAGGGAGGCTGGGGGCTCAGTGACAGGGGTCGAGGCCCAGAGAGTGGGACTTCCAGGTCGAACTTGATTGAACATGTATTAAAGTCCCTCTTCCTTAAAAGATATATACAAGATAAATTCTGGGCGACTTATAAAAACATATCCAAATTCAAAAGCAAGAATGAGAAGTCTCTAAGGGCTAGAAGTGAGAGGGCATTCTGGTGAATAGTAGAGGCTATACCTCTGAGGAGGCATTCAGCAGGACAGAAGGTATAGTTGCAAACCCCACAAGTGGCAGGGGCTGCCGTAGGCTCCCTGCCTGATGCTGGGTCTGGGCAAGTGCTGCCTGCCATAAACAGGACTAATAGACCTCTGCCTGCTAGCCTCCTGGTCTTGGCTCTGGGCAGAAAAGTCCCAAGCCAAGACACTAATAGAAGAACTAGTTTGGGGCTGTGCACATCCACATGGTTTGGGCAAATACAGCTGAGAAATCAGCTCTTTGGGTGGCTTCTATATCTCCAGGTATAGTCAGGAAAATGTGCTGAAAAGAACTATCTCAAGGATAAACTTCACAACATGTAAGAAAAAGTACAGTATCTCGAGAGACATCTCTCTCATGGGAGACTTCATACTGAAAGATCTAGAGATAACGGAGCAATCTGAAAGGAAGTGCAATATAGTTAAAATCCTCAAGAAGATAAAAGAAGGAATAGCATCTATGAAACAAGAACAGCAAGATGTCAAACCATGTAGCAGATATGAACAGAACTATCTAGAAATTTTAGAAATGAAAACTAAAGTCACTGACATTAAAAAAAAAAAGTCAATACGTGGGTTAGTAGAGTGAATGCAGCTGAAGAGAGAATTAGTGAATTAGAAACTAGAACCAAGGAAATCCTCCAGAACAAAGCACAGTACGATAAGGAGATTAAAAACATGAAAGAGGCATTGAAGATTGAAGAAGAAACCCCAGCATGTTTTATCTCCAGAAAAAGATACTGGAAAGAGTGACTAAGATCTTTCCAGAAATAAGACATGAGTTTCTAGATCGAAAAGACTCAGACTGCCTAGTAAGATATCTTTAAAAACAAAACAAAACGACATCTAGACACCTTTTAGCTAAAGTGTAGAATATCAAGAATAAAAAGGAAATTCTAAAAGCCACCAGAGAGAAAAGATAGCTTATCTACAAAGGTCCAATAATTGAACTGACAGTAAGCGTCTCATCAGCAACAACAGATGCCAAAAGACAATGGAATAGTATCTTCAGAGTGCTGAGCGCAAATAATTGTGAGGTTAGAGTGCCATCCGTCGCCAAACAAAGGGCAAAATAAAGACATTTGACACATGCGAGATCTTAGAAAGCTTCTGTCTCAGAATTTCACTTGAAAGAGAGAGGCACAGGGGCTTGGGGGAGAGTTTGGGAGCTGGAGAGGTGAGGGGGCTCCAGGCTGCCGAGGGGGGCTGGCTACTTTGGACTGCTCCTCAGCACCAGCCAGAGGAACCCAGCCCACCCTGTTCTCAACTGGGACCCATCTTATGTTCTCCCCCCCCGCCCGGGCACCAGGCTTGCTGGTTCTCCCATCCCCTCTTCCAAACCCAAGCTAGGGAGTAACACCACCGGCCCAGCTCAGGGAGCTTGGGGAGGCCACATCCAAGTTGCTCCTGTGACCAGGCACTTGACCTCCCCTCTAGGGTCCTCTCCTCCTGGGAGGTCAGATGCCCCCGTACAGAGGCCTTACAGACGCTGGAGTCGTGGGACAAAAGCTAGGTCCCTACCAGGGGAGGGGAGTGCGGGAGCTCTCATTCTCTAGCGGAGAAGAATCCTGAACAGAGGGGAGGAGACCAATGGGGCTGAGCCCGGCTGGGACAGGAGGCTTCTTGAAGCATCTGGCTCCACTCGACCAGCTGGTGACCTCAGGTAATTTCTCAACCTCTTTGAACCCCCACTTCTCACTTATAAAACGAGAATACCTACCTTATGAGGATGTAAAGATGAAATGAGATCATCTATTAGGCATCAAGCTTAAATATATTTTCCTACACAGAAATTTCTCTAAAGAATAATCTCTATCTACTATCCCTGCCTCGCACATTATCAGAGCTCAATAAAACAAACAAAAATTGTTAACAAGGGAAAAGCAATAGCAAGAGACGAGCGGAGGTGGGAATGAGCGCGGGTGTGGAGGCCCTGTTTTCAGGGAAGGGTTTATGTTCATTCACTCTTCATCAGTCACTCGTATCCTCTTGGTCCCAGGCCCTGTGCTGGGCTCTGGAGGTGCAGAGAGGACTCTGAACTGGAGGAGGACCATCTGTAAGGAAGACAGCCAAATCCAGAAAATTCTAAGAGTGATAGGGGATTTCTGCTACTCTCTCTCTCTCTCTCTCTCTCATTCCCATCCACTCTCTCCCCTTTCCCCCAACCCAATGTAAGCTCCACGATAACACAATGTCATCTGGCTAATTTTCAGCTGTTTTTACAATGTCCAAAACAATTTCGGACACACAGAAAGTGCCAAGGAAATATTTGCTGAATGACTGTGAATACGAGCGCAAACAGGAGAGGCTGTAGACACTGCCGCGGAAGCATGGAAGAGGTCTTTGCAGACTCTGCCCCAGGAGTTAGAAGTTTCTCAGCAAGGGCCATTTAAATTGGGTCTTGATGGATGTCTAGGAGATCAGTAAGTGGAAGAGGAAGTAAAAAAAACATTCCAGGCATTGGGGCCAGTACATTCTGAAAACATGGAGGTGAGGTCAGGGACCAGTGGGTAACTGAGTGCATAGAGTGGAGAGAGGAGAGTGGAAAGACACAAAACTAGGGAGGTAAGAAGGGCCTCGAATGAACTTGGGTTGCCAGAAAGTCTTATTAAAATCTGAGAACTGGGGTAACTGGCTGGCTCGGTCAGTAGAGCATGTGACGCTTCATCTTTGGGTCATGAGTTCGAGCCCCAGGCTGGGTATAAAGATTACTTTAAAAAATAAATAAAACCTGAGAACCTACCTTGATGTAATGCTTGGGACAGTGTTTGCGGCCCTCAGTTGCCCTAGAGATGCCCCTGCCTTCAAAAGTTAAGGGTCTTACCAGGGATGGGGTTAAGAACTTAGGACCCACTGAAAAAGGGGACAGTCCTACCCCCTTGTAGTTCCTAGAACAGCCTCAAGTCGGGATAAGGGTGGGTGAGACAGGGCACCGTCCTGAGGCTTGGGGAAGTGCTGCCTGCTGCCCCCTTGTGGCCTCAGCAGAACTGAACAGCAAGGAGGCTGGCCAGGTGGTCTTCAAAACCCCAGGGGCCTCCAGTCTCCAGCACCAGTCTGAGACAGCCATCCCAACCACCAGCTGTCCACACACCAGATCCGATTGCTTTATTTATTCCGCGTATACCCACGACTGGACCAATGGCTTGGGGAGGCAGAACAAAAGGAGACTGTTCACATTTGGTAAAGTCTTGTTCTTACGTGCACCCCACCACCTTTGGCCGGAAAGCCACTATGCACACACACGGGGTCAGGATACCACCGTTTTGGCTTCAGCTCCACCCCATTCAAGGAGTGACCTTGGGCAAGTCACTGCACCTTGCTAGGCCTCCCATGTCTCCATCTGTAACACAGGCATCATGATCCCTCCTCCTGTCTCCCCTGCAGGGTCACCGTGAAGATCATCGGATGCTGCAAGTGCTAGGAAAAATGTTGAAAGCGTGCTCCGGATGTAAGGGGATCGTGCTGGGGATTAGACAGGGGCTCTCTTGGGCTGCACTGAAGTGTTTGTTTACACCCAGATGGGCCCTGCTGGCGGGGAAATTTAAAGGGAACGTGCTCAGTAAGGAAGCTGCTTGCCAATCACAACTGATCCAAACATCTCCAAAATAAGAATGGAAGTCCATGGGAAACGGGGACCCTCCGGCTGGTGTGAAAATCCAACTACTTGGGTTTTCGAGAATGAGTTGAAGAGCAGCAAGGTGGGGCAGTGCTGTGGCCTCAACATGGGAGGTTGGTGAGGAAACGAAATCGCTGGGCTGCTGCTGTTCCTCTGAGGCTGGCGTTCCTTGAGCCTGCATTTCTCCGCGTGGGGCTGGGTGAGACTGGGTACAGGGCAGTGGGAAAAGCCAGATGATCCCCTTCAGAGAAAAGTCCAGAACTAGAACGGAGATAACTGGACACAGGGGGCGGGGGGGCGCTAAACTTGGGAGTCAGGAAGAAGCCTGGGGGGCTGCCCCTGACTCATGGGGGCGGACCTACCGACTTCTTGTGATAGTTATCACCTGCTTCACCTACCAAGAGGTCACCGGAGGGGAACCATGTATCCAAAACCTTACAACTGAGAAAATCTTTGCTTTTGAAAGACGTTACTTTTCTTCCCTTTATAGTATGAATCTGTTACCTGGTCTCATCTTTTTGCCTCGGTGGCCAGGGAGCCCAGGGCCAAATGTGAAATTGAATTCAAACAGCTATCTAGGTCTTTCTGGCCAGAATGTTTGTGTTCACGTTTACAATCTGGATTTCCCACTCAATGATATTCTTCTTAATCCTAATTTGTCATATTTTATTATGTCTTTGTGTATGTTTTCTACACAAGCCATCTTAATTTTTCTTGTGGAATACCGTAAGGTACACTTAGGTAAACGATCGAAAATGAAATCGATGATAGATGCCCAAGTACTTACCATGGTTAACAGCGAGGGACATTTGGTGTGAGAGTTACCAGGGTATCAGGGTCAGACTTTCATCACCTCATATCAAAGCCCCTTCCCTGTCCCCATTTCACCCCTTAGGACAGTCCAAAGAGAAGGGAGTTGCCCACGGTTTTATGGCATATTACCATCAGAGAAGAAATTAACACCTCCTTCCTCCTCGTACTCCATTCCCTGTTCTCCCCACAACAGCAGGCCTCACTCAGGTTGTAAGGATGGTACGGTGAGGGTTAGGAAAAGAGGCTCACCGCTGGCCTCTGTGGCCAACAAAAGCCAGTGAAGAAGTGGAATGCTCTATTCTTCCTGCTTCGACTATCAGGAAGCACACCCTGGCTGTAGAACCCTCTGATCTGCTGGCTAACAAGAGGCTTGGGCTGCCCTCCGTGGCAGATGCCATGCCTCTGGTAATGGGCACGGCTGTAACCGGCAGCTCAGAATGGCAGCCTGTGCCAAGGCAGAAGTGGAGGGACTGATCCGGGTTTGAAGGACAGAGACAGTTTCTTCCACAAGAGATGCTCTCTTGACGCTCAACCAGCAGGACACCGCTGCATCTGGCCCACATGTGGTAGTCTAGGAGGGAAGGCAGGCGGGCGTCTCCAAGCAGCAAACAGATTCTGATCTAGTTCATTTGCAAAATCAGCGGAAGACCTCCATTTGAATCAGATATGCAGCATTAGCTCCCTTAGCTTTGGACGCCCGCTCTTCACAAGGGTCCCGCTCCTTCACAGACACGCAACCTGAGGGCAAACAAACCTAATTTCCAAGCCTTCCCAAGAAAAGTGGCCCCATGAATGCCCCAGACACAGAAACCCAGACTCTAAATTATCTAAAATGAGATTTATTGCATTTCATGCAGTTTGAAGTCCATGCAGCAAAGGAGACTAGCACAATTTTTAATGCATTTTAAAGATAAAAAATGGGGGGTGGAGGTGGGCAAATGCACAAAGTTCTAGTCTCCTTGGGTCCCTGGGAGAGAAGGGTTTGGAAATGAAACCATCCACTCTCCATGGCAAATGAGTTCACCTCTTAAACACAAGGAATGTTTCCACGGCCTCTGGGTGCAAACACACAGAGCTCTGGGACGAGCACAGGGTCACGAGGAAGAGGACCACTAGTGAGAAAGAAGCTACGTGGTCACCTAATTCAATCTGCGGGCAGAACAAGGTGGCAAATCCTAGGGCCGCAGCTGCTCTGAGAGTCAGGAGATAACATACCCCCCTGAGGAGATGTGCTCCTGGAAAGAAGTGGCGGTAAGAATCAAAAAAAAAAAGGAAAACAAAAGAAATATTTCTTCAACCACACTCTTCAAGAAAATGCCATAAATATGTTATTTAATATTCATTTCATAGCATTGGACACACAGCTCAACATACTGAAATATTGTTTCCTTGGAGAAAAAATGGAGAAAAAGGAAATAAAAAATATTGCATCTTTCTGTTGGAGAATCTCGGCCTCCAGCGTGGGGCGCAGTGCACCAGTGTCCTAGCCTGTAGGAGGCGCGGAGGTCGGCCGGGTCCTCTGGGGAGGGAGGCTGTACCCATCGCCCGGAGCTGTATGGCAAAAATTGTGTTGGGCGTCCGTGGCCTTGCCAGCTCAGGCCCTCAGTCGCCGGTCACCTGGGGGGCCTGCCCGTCGGAGGGCTGGTTGGCTGACTGGATGAACATGGGCTGGGCGAGGTCCTGGCCGGCGGGCATGGTGACTTGCTGGATCTGGTAGAGCTGCTGCGAGGGGTGGAGAGGAGAGAGTGAGGTCACCCCCGGGAGAGGGGCATGCAGCTCCCTATGGGCCTCGAGTTGGCTGGGGGCCCCGGACACCTCGACCACCACCCACTGTAAGGCGTCGGAGGGAGGAGGGGGAGTGGGGCTCTGCGGGGGCTGGGCGCAGCAGACACAGGAGGCTCCGGCCCGGTGTGAGGGGGTGTGTGTGGTGGGCGGGGAAGAGGTGCAGGGAGTTGCATTTCCCGTGGCTTTCACTTCTCTGGGCTCTGCCTCTCCCGTTAGCTCAGAGCCTCGGGCTGGCTGCACGCTGTTCCTCTGTGACAAACACAAGCAATTCGATCCACTGTACCAGCAGCTTGGAAGTCAGCATTTCCCCAACTCTTGGTAATCCTCACTAGCAGGGGCAGTAGGATTACCCCCTCTCCTCCTCCTTTCCTCCGAGTACCTGGCTCAGGCCGAGGCTACAGTGAACCTGCGTTTCCTACATGGGCCCTGCTGAGGAGGTGGCCTGGGTTTAAACGCTTACTAAGCCAAGACCCGTGAGGCGTGGAGAAGCAGCTCAGGTAGCCACTGTGGAAAGACACGGCCAACTGGACACTTGACTTCTCAAGCATTCCCCCCTCAAAAAGCCCACAGGCGAAGACCCCCCCCGCCCCCCACCCCGTGCCACAAGAGCCCTGGCATGTGAGCCTAGTGTGTGGTGCAGGCAGGGGCCAGACGTGGGTCCTGATGCCGGCTCCTCTCCCTTCTGGGCAGCAGAGAACACAGGCGTCGGGGGGGTGGGGGTGGGGGTGGTCATCCTACCATGTATGTACTCGGGGGTCTCTGGAACTGTTAGTGTGAGGGAAAAGACAGAGGGAAAGGGTGACTCCTTCCTCACATGAGTTCAGAATTACTGAATTCCAGGCACCAAGAGAGCTTGAGAAGTCACACGTTCGCTGCATTTCAACTAACCCATGCTATTAAAAAGCGGCATAGCTTAGAAAAAACTAGTCCTAAAGAAGGAAACAGGAGACCCGCATTCTAGTCCTGGTTCTGCAATCAAGAGCTGCGTGAGCACAGACAAGACACTTCTCATCTCTAGGACTCCGTTGACTCATCTGTAAAATGGGGATTGGGACTATATAATGTCTGAGATTATTTTCAGCTCCCACAAATCTAAATCTAAAGGATTTGTACTCCAAATTCAAGACTGAACCCACTTGAACAATTTCTGTCCACTCATTAACGGAAAATAGGACAGTTGCCGTAACCATCCAAACCCACAGATCTCACACCCGCTACCCCCCCACAGCCTCTCCCCCACGGCCCCTGCCCCAGCTGGGTGTCCTACCTGTCCGTCCGTGAACTGGCTGAACTGCTGCTGTCCTTGCTGCACCTCTGTCTGTGTGATCTGCAGGAATCAAGATGGCAGAGGAAGGTCAGCTGCAGGGTCTGGCCCACTCCTCCGGCAGCCCACAACCAGGAGAGGGTTGTGAAGACTGCGTGAGACAATGCACATCAAGTGCCCGGAATGAGGTCTGGCACAGAGCAGGTGCTTAATGAGTAGCAGGAGAGCAAGGGTCCTTCCCCATCCCAACTACTGATGGCTACTCCGAGCCGAGGGCCACAGAGGGGACCACAGAGGACCCCGGAACGTGTAACATACACAACTTCCATAACCCTCTCTCTTAATGTCCACCTGCTTCCCACCTACTTCTCATTGCAAGCTCCTAGGTGCTAACATGACAAGGCCTAACATTTACGGCTTAGGCAGAAACCCCAGGAGACCTTTAGCCAGTGAATGCAGACTGCAAAACGCGGGGCAAAGGGGTGAGTGGTCTGTTTCATTCTTGGAAGGTGGGCTCCAAACCAAACCCGTATCACCTAGATTATCTGCCTGGAATATGAAACACCCTGGCGGGGAGGTGGCCTTGGCCCTGGAAGCCCTTGTGGCACACCTATGAAGTACTTTTTCCGAGACAGGCCACGTGAAGTCGTCTGGGCCAAGCAGGGGGTGGGGGTGGTGGGGGTGGTGGGGGTGGTGGGGGTGGGGGAGGGTGGAGGCGGGTGGAGCAAGGAAAACATGTATCACGTGTACTTACAATCTTACGTGGGGATTTTGAGTACATTTGAAAAGAAACGTACTGGCTGACGTGCAGAACCGCATCATATAGTGCGAGCTGCGGACGCAGCCTGGTAGACTAGTAAGAAGACGAAAGCAGGCTTATGTGCATATGTGCACCTCTGCAACATCTGACTAGGAACGTCCTCTGTGTACCATCTCCTGGAACCCTCACAGCCAACCTGCAAGGTACAGACTATCTTCTCGAGGGTCCTCACAACAGCCAAAAACACCGTCAGGCCTACCCGTAAGGCCTTCAGGAGTAAGGAGGGGACAGGTGTGATAGGGCTTCATGACGGTTTCCTACTGTTGTCCCTTACTGGGGGTCCTTCCCCTCCCACCAGTCTACTAGTCTCTACGTGGCTATCTTTACAGCCTCCAGTGCAAAGTTAAGTATTCAAGAAATGTCTACAGAATAAATGAATGACCCTGAGACAAATGGCAAATATTCTTCATAGATGAGAAGGTCAACTGTGCCCTGTGGCCAGCAGGACTGCTCTTCACACGAGCTGAGAAAATTTCATTTACCTTTAAATGCCATTTACACGTTATTCACTCAGCAGTCATTCAACAAACACATACTACTACATGCCGGGCCGTCACAGTCACAACCTGTTGTAATGTAGTTGTTATAATGGTGCCCTCTTCTTGCTTCTTCCCCCTCCTGTCTGACAACCCGACTCTCCCCACTCACTGGCTTTGGTTTCTGGCCCCCAAACTGGCCTCTGAGGAACTAAAACCTCTTCTTTCTCATTTCCTCCCACCCCCTCGCCATGAAAAGTTTTTGGACCCCAGGTTAAAATCTTACAAGACTTTTTGTTTTTTGTGTTTTAAAAAGAGGGGTACCTAAGGGTGTGACCTGACCGGTTTGGAGATGTGACTCCATGCCAGTCAGCCCCAAAGGAATTAGGGAAAAGGCCAAGCCCTTATGTGAGCCAAGGCATGGGTTTAGAACAGGCCCTTTAATGATCCCAGAGACTATATGGAACTCAGAAGCCTGGCTTTTGGCTCATTCCTTATATTTTCCCAAATGAGATCTTTGGAGACCTGCTCTACAAACTCAGCTCTGTCACCACTGTCAATAGATACATCACCAGAAATGCAACTGGGCCAGACGGGTCCAGCTCTTAAACGATCGCTGCTTTTTTTGGGTCTGAGGCAAAAGAATCCATTAACAATGCCTCCCCCTGACCAGCATCCCCCATCCAGTGCGAATGATGCCCATACTCCCCAACCCCTGATCCTCAAGCCCAGGGAGGCTGTCCCCTCAGCACCTGTGGCTCACAGTCCTCCGTCTCTTAGGGCACGAGAGGAGACGAAGCGGACAGTCTCTGGCTGGGCGTGCATGGGGAAGTAAAATCCAGGCTAACTTTCCAAAGGGCACAGCGGCTGCCAGAACACAACAGCTATTTAGGTTCAAAGATGGAAACTCAGGCTGACGATGAGGCAGTCTGTCAAAGTGCTTCCTCTGGTCAGACATGTACACACATACATCAGGCTTTCTTCACAAGCGTCCTTGAGATTTCCCCTCCTTTGCATTTCTTTGTCCCTCGAGAACAAGATGGTAAGAGACACGCTTTGAATCCAGTCCTCCACTAAACCCCGTCTGTCCTTTGGGGTGAAGAGATGTGAAGGGTGTGGAGGTGTCTCTTGCTGAAGGGTGAGGTGGCAAGAGAGCGATTGCTGAGCCCTCCTTTCCAGCCAGAAGCCAGCTCGGGCCGGTCCCCTACCCAAGCCCTGCACCTTTGGGGCACATACCTGTGGAGCGCTGGTGGCAAGTGTCTGGATCTGTCCCTGCACGACTTGGGTGCCTGATACAGGCTGGGCTAAGCGAATGTACTGCAGCTGGCCGGCATTCAGCTGCACCTAGGGTGGGGCAGACAGACAGACGCAGGGGACTGAGTGTGGCCTCACCAGGCAAGCTTCCCCTGCGGTGACCGTCCCCTGCCCCCCAAGCTCTCCAAAGAAGCTGACTCTGAAAAGCTCCTCTTCAACAGAGGTCAATACAGGCAAAACCAGAACATCCCCACCCCACAAGTCATAAAACACAACAGAGGATATGTTCCCTGAATGGACCGTGGAGAAAATTCCCAGAGGATCTGGCCACATATGTGACGAACAGCATGGCTGCACCCTCAACATTCACGGACTCTTAGCTGTTTGCTTAGTTTATCTTAGGATTTTATCCCAAAGACTGTGAGACATGATCGGAATGCTCTGTCCCTAAAGTGTAGGCCTTTCCCCCCTCTACCTCCACACCCCGCCACCCTATTTCCCGGGATGGCTGATCCAATACTCACAAGAGCTCCAGCATCTGCCAGGAGCCCACGGCAGATGGCCGTCACTCCGTGCCCTAGCCCCAGTCCTGCCCAACCCCATGCTGCACATCTCGGAAGAAAAAGCTGGCCTGCTTCACTATCTCTGTCCCCAAGAGCCAGGACCAATGGGGGTCTGTGGGACTTTTAGGATCTTTGGTGTTCAGCACTAGCTTCTAGCCAAACTCCTCCCAAGGGGAAACTGAATCAATAAACCTTTCAGAGAAAACCCCATCACGGGAAACCAAAGCTACAAAAAGGCCTTTAGAGTCCCTCATGCTTAAGATTAAGTCTCAGATAATACAATAATACCACATGCTGCATTTAATTGTGCACTAAAAGCCTTAACTCAGGCTCTTAACGCTCCAGTGTACCATGGAAGTCTCTGTGCCTCGAGCGGGAACGGAGAGACCAAGGCGGCTGCACTGAGAGGAGCCATGGCTCAGCAGAAGAGAGTCAGCAGAGCACTGCAGACATCCACACTCGGGATCTGGGCGATGAAAGAGGTACCAGGAGGACAGACTGGTCTCTATCTGAGGGCCCAGACACCACCCTCCCTGGCTGCCCAGCCTGCCTTTGTTGCAAGGGTGAACTTCTTGACGTGAACAGGTAAGTCATGCCTCCTTGTCCCGGAGTGAGTTCTCCCCTTGCCTTCAAGAGCCAGCTCCCTGGCAGGGAACTTTACCTCCATGAGGACAGTGCTGGTAAATGCAACTGCCCGTGTGCATGCAGTCACACTGCTTCTCTGCAACTGCGGTCTCAAAGGGGATGTGACCCGCCAAGAAAAGACTAACACTTGGTAGTCAGTGTAGACCTTGGAAGTTCTTGGTAGACCATTCCAGAATTGTCCACTTAGGAAAATGGAGGGATAGAAAATCTAAACCCGTTAAGAACCGGGTTCACAGGAGACAGGGCAAGATATTGCGACCTGCGGTCTTTTCTTTCCGAGAACACGTCAAGAAGAGCTGATGGGAAGTTGTGATGCCAGGCCCAGACCGCCCCCCTTAAATCCCGTAATGTGGCTTCCAGGCAACAACACTAAGTTGCTTGCGGGGCTGAAGGCAGCTGTGTGGAGGCTCGGGAAGCCTCGTCTGCCGACACTGATGGTGGCTGGTCCCAGGAGTCCCCGAACTCCAGACCAGGAACCAGGATGAAAGACTAAAGCCTTGTCTCAAGAACAGGGAAAGTATACTGACAGCCACAGAGATTTTACACCTCTCAGCTGGGAAGAGCTCTTTGCAGAAACAGATGTGACTGAAAAATTGTGAGCCAGAGAGTTTCCAAGCAGTTCTTAGAAGCAAGAAGCTCCTCTTTTAGGCTTAGGTTTAGACGTCTAATGATGCTCTGCCCTCAGTGCTCTACCACAAGGACAGGTCTGGGGCGCCTGGCAGCTTTTTGACGTTAACTACAGGATAAATAAGCCAGCTCCTTAGGCTTTCAAAAGAGAAGCAAAGTTTCCTTCCTGAAGGTCCCCTCTATTGGGGCGAGCACTCTTGTGTTCAGAAATGCAGACTCCTACAGAAGGTATCTGAAAATAATGAATTTGCAACAAATATGTGCTAAAGCTCTGTACCCCAGAGGGTTAAAAAGACTTGAGTTAAAGTTACTGTAAAGTGGGAACTCTTCTCTGCTTAAGTAAATTTGTTCTGGTGCCTTCACGTGTAAAACAGAGGACCATTCAAGAGAGAGGTCTTGGTTAGTGCCTGACACAATGAGGCAAGGCACCTGAAACTGATGGGTCTGTATGTGGGGGGGTGGGGGGGTGTGGAGGGGGAAGGGGGAGGGAGGGAGGGAGGGAGAAGGAGCAAGCTCTAGCAGAGGGAGAGTGCGCCAAAAGCACAAGAAAGGGAGGGAGGGAGAGGAGACAGAAAGACAGGCACAGAGACTCACACACTCCACTTTCCTAAGCTTTCTCTTGGTCTATCTGCTAACTTAGTAAGAACAGTTACAAAAACAGAGCTTTCTGCAAAGAGGAAGTGATTAGCCAAGTCCAAATGACTTTCTATATCTGCCTCCGTGTCATTTACAACAGGCAGACCAAGGGGCAGAAACAGAAGGACTGCTCCGTGTCACTCACTTTCCACGTTTTCGGGTGGCAAAATGACCAGTGTATAGGTGGCAAGTGTTAAGATAGGACATTTCTTACAAAAGAGCAAATACAAGTAAAAAAGCCAACAAATCTAAGAAATGAAATCCCTCAAGGCACACAGGAAGCAGCAGTCCACAGTGAAGGAATGGGTAAGTTAAATGAAAGCCAAAAATACACTTTGCTGCAGGCTCCACTGGGGACTGACTCATGAATATGCAACAAGTGTTATTTATGGCCTTCCCCGTACACCTCCCTCTTATTCTCTGCTAATCAAAAGACAGGACTGCCTCCCAGGGCCGTCAGGTCCTGGCATGGAACAGTGGTTACCAGCATCCTCTGCGTAGGTGGAGTGCGGGGACGTGGAGAGGCGCTGCCCCACGGTGGCAAACCTGAAGTGGATTAGAGGAAAGCAGGCAGTATACGGGGAAGCAAGTTGTGGTATGGGTGAACAGGGACATAGGTTTAAAAAAACACGTGGCCATCTACACACATGGGTATACGAGATCCTCTGTGTGTAAGATCTGGAAGCACTCCCGCCCCCACACGAGCACAGCGCCTTGCGGCTGCAAGGCAGAACGGGCCTTACCGGGATCTGCTGGATCTCTCCTGTGTTTGTGATGATCTGCTGCATCACCTGCATGGTCTGTCCGGTGCTGCTCTGGGCCTGCTGGGCTTGACCCTGCGGCTGGGCCTGGACAATCTGCACCTGCTGACCTTCTCCAACCTGCATGGTCACAGGTGTGGTCTAGAGAGGAGTTATGAGAAAAGAGGATTCAGCTCGAGATTAGAGCCACTGCAATTACCAAGGGGTTAATAACGACCAATTAACTGGGAGCAAACCCCCTCCATGGACACCCAAACTCACCTTAACACTATTTAGCAATGCTCAGTGTACAGGGCACTGCTAAAGTTACTCTCCAAGACAAAAGATGGGAGAAAGCCACGCAGATGTTTAGGCTCATGGTACAGAATATTTGCCCAAGCCCCAAACACCTCTATGCTTCAAATACTGCAATCTTTCAGAGCTCTTGCAACGAAAGAAAGGCACATCCAATACAAAAGAATCAAAAGCAACCGTGACAGTTCATTTGAGAAACGGCCAAAGTCAGGTCTGGAGCAGGTGAATTTGGAGAGCAAACTGAATGGAAAGCGGGGTCAGTACGAATTTACTAGGTTCAGGATCCTGGACTCCATTCCAGGCGTGCAAGACACTGGGAGGAAGCTAAGGCGCACGCTGGCTGCACTCAAGCAGCAGAGCAGCGCCAGCCCACACCGGCCAGCTGGCTGCTCTGGATCCAGCACGGCTTCCCACGGGAGAGGCAAACGCCACTAAGATGTGGATGTTAACTGAGGCCACCCCTAAGTAACAGAATTTAATAAAGCGAGGATTTTATCTTTCCAGAAACAAGAATCTCAGATGTAAGAAAATTCTGTCTACCACACACGACCTGGCAGGTTCCGTGTCTCTCACACAAACTTAGTGGGTTGTAGTCCTATGAAACTTACTCCTTTGAGAGACGGTAGACGTGAACTGTCAAAAGGGTTGGTCGGTCACTTGTTCAAAATTTTAAAACTTTAGCCCCAGATGTGACCTTTGCAGATTACCTAGAGCAGTGGGCCCAGCACACGGTTCATGTGGTGGGGGTGGGTGGTAGTGGCACATGGCAATGGAGGGTCAGGGGGTGGTGGTCATGGGAGTGGCAGGAGGGTGGCATCTTTTAAACTACTCTCAAGCCCCCAATGCCCCAATCTGGGTATGGTCCCGTCCCACTCTGAATTAAGAATCACCTCAGTAAGACGACTCTGGGAATCTCAGTGAATCTGAGCTTCTACTGATGTTGTTATTCGGATGCTCTCAGACTTTGCCTGCATACGTGTACTATGCATCTAGTTACAGGAGAAGGGGATGTGTCCCAGGAACTATAGAGGAGATGCAGGGGATTACTATGAACTGAGGAGAAATTACTATGAGCTGGACACAGCGGGTAAAGAGGACAGAGGGATCTCTGTAAAAATACACGCAGTAGGCCAGGACAACAGGAAACACCTCCTGTTCTCTCACACCACGATTTTCAACTCAGCTTATTCTATTCCAACCTCCAGGAATAGAAGTTTCCAATTTTATGACAGAACGCACAGGATTCACTTTCCCAAAAGATGCTTTCCTTCCAACTTTAATATGTGTTCTGTCCCGCAAAGGTTATCTGAACTCAACCTGAAATAATCATTACTACAGGCCTAAGCAGGGGTGATACAGCACAAGGCCACCCTGAACCAGCAGGACAGAGAACCACAGCTAGAAGACACAGAGAGAGGCCAACTTCCCCATCCCCACAAGCCTCACCAGCTCCAAGCTGAGAAGTCTGGGGTGGCAAAGAGAATAGATGAAATTCTTGCTGACTAAAAAAAATGTATACTGCCAACTCATCACTGTACTTTACCAACTCAATTTCCCCAAGAGGATTTCCATGGTATTTCTGAGTCATTTCGGGAAAACGAAGGCTTGTGCTAGTTGGCAGCTGTCAAATCACGTATGGCGTGTGCCCTGCTGTCAGGACACAACAACCACGAGCTTCTTAGATGTTGAGTCGATGAGAGCCAGCGCTTCGTAGACTCCCTCAAAGTTTGCTCTGTGGAGGGATAAAGCTCTCACCACTGCAGAGGCACAAGCCTTGGCCAAAGAAGATCCCTTAGGCATCATGGTACAGTGAACGCCTTGAAGCAGGGACTAGGCTGTGATCATCTTTGAACCCCTCCTGCCGGCACAGTGTCTGGCAAAGAGCGAGCACCCTAAAACTTGTTATACAGATAAAAAAGGGAGCAGGATAAATCCTAAAATCATAATTAACAGTTAAATCTACCTCCGTCATCGTTTTTTCCTTCTAGGCAAACCCAGATCCTTACCGGCATACACAAGACTATCTAGCATGTGTCCTCTGCCTCTGTTTTCAGACTTGCCTAGATGTCCCCATGCTGACTGCGCCTCCCGCCACTCCCGGTGTGGTTCCCACCTCCAAGCCTTTGCTTGTGCTGTGCTACTGGGAAAGCCCTCCTTCCCCTCTTTATCTGATTCATTGCCACTGTTCTCCCTCTAAAAGTTGGATTGTTCCCTTTCGGGAACCTTCTCTGACATCCACTTCTACCACCTCTCTCACGTTTTTGTTAGGTATCCCTTTTGATGTGATCCCTTAACACCCTTTACACAGCCCTAAGAATATTTCTACACTTCTCAGGTGGTGGTGGTATGACCTTTATGTAATTGTACCCTACTAGTTTGTGGAAATTCGTTTTTTTTTTATTTGTTTATTTACTTATTTATTTATTGAGAGAGACAGACAGACAAACAGACAGCACCAGCGGGAGTGAGCGCATGAGCAGGGGAGGGGCAGAGAAAGAGAAGGAGAGAGAGAATTCCAAGCAGGCTCCACACTGTCAGCACAGAGGCCGTTGTGGGGTTCGATCCCACTAACTGTGAGAGATCACGACCTGAGTGAAATCAACAGTCATGACGCTTAACCAACTGAGCCACCCAGGCACTCTGATTGTGAAAATTCTTAAAAATAGGGACTGTTTTATTCATGCTTATATTCCAGGCACATAGGATAGGACTCAATCTTTGGTGAATAAATTAATGCTTGTCGGGGAATCTGGAGTCAGAGCTCAGAGAACAGAGTTCTTCACAGCCTCCCGCGATCCCCAACAAGCATGGATGTTACTGCTTTCACACCAATCCACTGGGGGGAGGGAATATTCTGGTTGCTACTGTAAAAAGATCACTTGACACAACTATGGTGTGACAGAAAAATGACAGGGAGAAGAGGAGGGGAAGTACGCAAACTGGAAACGATGCCTGATCTCTTCCTTAGAGGTACAACAAATCCTAGTTCCGGTGTAGACACAGGCATGGGGTCCACTTGTAATACCTCCCATGGGGATGTAACTACTCTTCATGGGGGCATGATATAGACTTTTTTCCTTCCAAAGTGTTTTAGCTCATAGGGATCCTGGAGAGCATCTTCTCACTGCATCTCCTCATGTGACCCGTGAGGAAACCAGGACCCAGAGAGGTCAGGGTGACATGTCACTATGGTGGCTGAATCTGGGGAGAAGCCCAAGTTTCTAGACTTCAAACTTGGTGTCGTAAAACGACCGGCCTGCTCCTCTGCCCCGGCCGTGCTCTCCCCAACCTAAGTGGTGCCGTGTTGCCGGTGGGCACCCTCTGCAGCTCACAGACCTGGCCCTGCTGAGGCTGCGCGATGATGATCTGCCCAGGCTGGATGGTGGTCGTGGAGCTGGTGGTCTGCTGGCCCTGCTGCTGCCCCTGGACTTGCACGGCAGCGGGCTGCTGAGCCA
The DNA here is from genome assembly GCF_027475565.1 of Acinonyx jubatus. Classification (NCBI taxonomy): domain Eukaryota; kingdom Metazoa; phylum Chordata; class Mammalia; order Carnivora; family Felidae; genus Acinonyx; species Acinonyx jubatus. Next base: position 31,234,041 of record NC_069381.1, on the reverse strand, counting down.
GTGTGAAGTAGTACTGGACGGGCTCGGCGGGAGTCACGGACTGGCGCACCTCCTCCTGTGGGGTAGAAGGAGCAGCAGGTAAGAGGAAAAGAACTGACTCAGCAGCCGCCACAGTGAATTTCCATTCTTCCCCCAAACGGACTCTGTGCAGTTGCCTGCTGAATGCTGAGCTCTCCACATTTGAAGCCAAGGGAAAGTGGAATTCGAAGAGACCAGTTGTGCTAAATCAAACTAAAAATAACAGATTCCATAGGCTTCACAAAACATACAGCCAATTTTCTGAAGTACAGAGTAATCACCCATTGCGTGATGAGTTGCAAATGGGCAAATAATTACCGTAACTAAAAACCACGCACCAGCAGTGCCTGTCAGTAAACGCCGTCAAGGCCTGTGATCTGCAAACGGTGCTAATTGCGAGCACTGGGAAGATGCTACCCAAACATCAGGCTCTCATCTCAGGCCAGCCCCCAATCTCCCCAGTAGGCAGCACTCTCCTTATTTGGTTCCTGCCAGCTCTGGCGGGACAGAGCAGGGAAAAGGGAAACAGGGCTTTCCCTGGGCTGGAACTTCAGAATTGAGTGTCAGGATTGAGAGCACTGGTAGGTAAGCGCCTAGCTTTTCACAGCACATCAAGAGCTCCGTGGTCACTGAAGGCACATCTGTCCAGCGTCAGGTCTGGTTCTGGTTGTACTTAGCCACAGAAGCGCAACCCAGGGGGGCTGAGGGACAGCTCTCCGCTGGGGGGCGGCCTTGGCTGACTAGGGAGGTCGCATTCTGTCCAATCTGCAGGATGAAGAGACTGTTCCTTCTTCAGCTGACGTTTTCCATGGCAGAAGGAGTAAACAACCCTCTCCCAGCCACCTTGAGCTCACAGCTGAGAGTGTAGGATGTTTACACACACTACGACATGGTTAGAGCCTGAGGGTCCGGGGTTGACCGGCCCCTGACCACTGACACAGAGATCGGCGTCTGCTCCGGAGGGCCCTGCGACACACGGTGCCCCTGCCTGGGACAACAAAAACAACAGAAACATACAACCACTTGGGTTGACTGAGCAGAAAATTTGCTTCATTTACCCAATTCCTTGTTCTGGGCTAAGTATGCCAGGCTCAAGAAGAGAGGAAAAGGCACTTCTTCAAGGTATAGAGGCACTGTGGGCTGCCTCAAAGTTCCCCAAAATGACAATGACACAGCCGGTATTGACCCCATACCCTCACTATGTTAGGTGCCCCAATCTATGTTGTGCAGTCCTTTCCTCACTACACTTTGTTTTGCTTGCTTGTCAAGTGCCCTCCCTGCTTGAGTGGAAGCCCTATGAGGGCTTAACTCCTGCTCTCCACTGTTCCAGCCATTCATTCCCTTGTAGGTACTTAGTAAGAGATTGCTGAATGATGGATGGATTTATAGAGCCAGGCAGACAGCTGCAGGTAGGAAAGTGCTTTTTTTTTTTTTTTTTTTTTTTAAGCTCTATACCCAGAATGGGGCTTAAACTCACGACCCCAATATCAAGAGTCACATGCTTTATTGACTGAGCCAGCCAGGCACCCGGGAAAGTGCTTTTTCGCTTAAGTTGGTGTATGACAGTCTCTTGAACCCAACAGCTATTACCAACAGAAAAGAGTAGCTACACTCTCTTTTGTTACCTCTAGGATTTTGTGGTCATGGTGTGGGGAGCTCATGTCCCCTACAGAACAGGGCTTGCCTGGTGACTGGGGGCCCAGGATACTAGTACTGTTGACATCCAGGCTTTGAGGAACTGGGGTTTTGGCATGACAAGATTCCCTAACGGCCACCCACCCAGCCTCAGCAGACACTTTTAACATTCTGGATTTCTAAGCTAGTTCTCAAACAAGAATGAATTTTCTAGGTTAATGCAGTCTGTGCTTTAGACCCAAACAATCTGAACCCTGACCATAACCATGCTGAGGCAGAAGAAAAAGGAGGTCCCCTTTATTTTCATTGAGGTCTCAGTTTCCAGAACAATGTAACTGTGACATCATCATCATCTCCATTTCAACTCAACTTTTCACCATTATAAATAAAGGCCAGCCTGTCAATTAGCTCTTGGCTGTGGCAGGGATAAATACAGATACCCTCCCTTAACCAAGAAACAAAGGCCAACAGCTCTTTTCAAAGCTCTTGAAATAGGTTCAACGTATTTATTTTCCACTGAGAATGCCCTTCTCATTTTATAAAAAAAAACATCCATCACTGTAGTCTAGACCTAACTTACAAAAGCTCTTGGGTAATGAGAGGGTGTAGAGAACCAAGAACCCCCCACCCCCCACTGCCACAACCAACTTGAAGGAAGTCAGGGAGGAGGGAGAAACTGGTGCCTCCCAGCCCTGACCTGTGATTGTTCTGTCTCCAGTTATCTCTGACTGCAACTGGTCTACAAGTGAATATAGTCTTTTTGCCAGACAAAAAGCAAACCTTTAAGCATCCCTTTCAAAAGCCAAAATACTCCTTGCCAAAAACTGTGACAGCAGGTAAAAAGCTTCTCCTAAACTGCCCATCACTCCCCCTTAAGTTGTTTATGAACTAGGCAGTGTCTAGGTCACTCTGAGAGTACCAAGTAGAGGCGCCTAGGTTTGTGTTGTGAGGACCAGGCGAGATTGTTCTCGAATCACTGGAATGGAAGGAGGCACATCTAAGGTTCTTCTGCATTATGAAGACTCATCCGGCCAATGGAGGGCAAGCTAGCAAGGGAATGATTATGCTTGGTTTAAAGAAATGGGTGAAGAGAAAATGACATTTCAATGGGCAGGAACTTTCAACTCATAGCTTTAGTGGAGTAGAAGTCAGCCTCAACTCTTCTCTGCTTCTAAATAGCCTTTACTGGCTTCCCCAAAGAACAAGAGAAATTTCCAAGCATTTCTTGAGAAGTCAAGGACCTTAGATCTACAATTCAGTATTTCTGGCTAGTTTCTCTCCCCAGCAGTGGGAAATCACCCCCTGCGCTAGGACAATCTCTGAATGACTGGATCAATCCAGAATGGGGCACTTGCCTAGCTTTCGCAGTGGCCTCCCTGACCAGAGGGCTTACGCTTGGAATCTTTTCAGAAGTGGTGACTGACAAATGTCAGAGAATGAGCAGCATCCCAGGGCCATCACTACAGAGTTGTGCAGCCAGCCCCAAACTGAAAAAAGTACATTTGCTTCAGTAGCCAAAAATGAACTGCTGCCTCCTTCAGAAAGGGTGAGTTTTGGAGAGTAGGCGCTTTTAAAGGACTTAAGGAGGTGCCAGCCAATTTGGAGCTTGGGAAAACTTTGAGTCTACAGAGGATTAAAAGTGCTATCTTAGAATTTCAGGCCAGCTTTCAGCAATCTCAACCTTTCAAAGGCCAGGCAGCAGCTGTCCCCAACAGGACGCCAATCAATGGCTTGAACACCTACGAAGACCTGAATCCAGGCAGCAAGGAGCTGTTTCAGCTAGACATACTTTAAAAGGAGATGGATCACAGCATTGTGAGCCGGGCTAGGATGGAACAAGGAACTGTCTGACACCCTGAGTCAGTCAGGCACTGAGGGCTTGAGGAAGGGACAGGACATGACCCTTCCCTGCAGCCAGCTGGTTCAGCAGACGGCCCATAGAGAACAAGCAGGAGTTAGCACAAGGCCTGACTTTGTTACAGAGCTCAACACCTTGTTTTTAAAGGGGGCTTCTGGAACAAATTCCAACAAGGAGAGCAGGGGTATGGTAGCATTTGTTTTGGGGGAAGAGAAGTAGTCGGAGTTCTTGTTGTAGTGACTTCTCAGAGAGGAGGGAAACACCCCAAGAGGAGGAATTGAGCCTGTGGGCACAAACCTGCAATTGTCTCAAAGGCGATGCGCAGCGGGGGGACGACCGTGGCAGCCTGCCGCTGTAAACATCCGACTGAAAGCTCCTCTGAACACCTTACAGCTTCCAGTCAAGGATGTTTACAGTAGCAAAGACTGCCCAGAAAGAACGGAGCCGCAGTGAGGAACCTGCTCTAGTAAGGAGGGGACAGAGGATTTGCTGATCCAAAGGCCCCCAGGCAGGGTCAGGATTACAGGTGTCCTTTAAGATGCCCACTTCTATACTTCCTGACTGATTATTAGTATGAGACAGCATAGGACAATGGTTGTCACTGAATGACTCTGTTCTAAGGATAATATATTATGAAATAATTCAATCAAAACACTAACATTTTATTAACAAAATAAAGCGAGGAGAACAAGGCACGGCTTTGTTCCTGTCAGACCCTGCCACTATTCCCCAAGTGTCTCTACCACACCGACTGAGTCATGCGATCCGTGTGCCTCAAACAATGAGCTCTACAGGAAAGGGGTCTATTACAACTGCAGTTAAGAGCTTTATGCACCCAAGGTGCTGAAAAGACAATCAGTGTGGCCTTTGGAGAGGGGCAGGCAGAAGAGAGGGAAAGACAGATATTCACATTCTTTCTCATGACTGCTCAGAAAACGGTTTAAGTGGTGGTTCTCAAACTTGCGTGCACATTAGGCACATCTGAAAAGCTCGACAAAGCACTGATGCCTGGGCCTCCCCGTCAGATTCTGACTCAGCTGGTGTGGGGTGGGGCCCGGACACTAGTATTTTTTTAAACCCTAACAGGTGATCTAATGGATAGCCAGAGCACTATACAGAGAACCGCAAACCAGAGTAAGAGAAAACCAAAGTCCATTCAAATACCACTGGGCACACAGAGGAGCTGTTTCTTTGTATCTGGATAATCTAAAATCTGTGCCTTGCTGGGAATGTTCTCCCATCCCAGATTAAGAATTCTGAGAAATTCCCTAGGATACCTTGAAATGAGCTTCACTTTCCTGTTTGTAACTTGTCTTTAACTTTCATTTTGTCTACTTTCACTGAAATACCACCTCAGAGGCACTGAGTTAAAAGTATCCATAAATGAGTAACAGAGGGAGATGTTAAGGATGGATCTGGTCTAGAGAAAGAAAAGCAAAAGGAACAGCAAATGACTTGAGAGAGGAAAAGGAGCATATCTGACACCAGCACGCAAGGTGCTCTTTGGTCAGAAGCAGCAGCAATGCCTTCCCGGCTCACCTGACGCTTTGGAGGTTTCAGTTCATCTCTTGGAACAATATCGATGAGAAAGTCAAACTGATCAAATTTTGTAATTGCCATGGCGATATCATTCCTCTGTAACAAAGAAAAGCAGGGTGAAAAATTAGCCTGGGGAGAAACTAGTTCACCTGGCTTTACACCCTCCACATTACAAGTAAGATAAGATGATGACTTCTAAGCCAAACTCAACAACCACAGCCAAGGCTATAGCTAAAGCAAGAACCACCAAACTCATACACTTCACATCAGATTTCACGGAAGATCTACATGTAGCTCATGCTCTACAAGTTAGGGATTTGAGCCTCCAACTACAACTATCACCTCTGCTGGATCCTACACCAGGCCTGCCCCACAACTGTTAAATTATCATCCTCCAGCTAAATTTGTACAAGCCTAGCAATCTCAACTGGCAGGTTTCAAGGTTAGGCTACTATTCAATCTTATAATCTTTCTGAATCTCTATTGAAATCCTAATAACTTTTTACAATTATTTTCTGGTCACTGGATCTATATGTTAGTTCCCACAAGGCTATGATTTTTATTTTGGAATTCAAAGTCACAATGTTAAATCCGTGGTTTATATCTTGTTTAATGTGATATGAATAAGGGGAAGTCTGAAGTTACTAGAATTGACTAATGATACCAAAACCAAGGCTTGTTCCAATGGAATTCTAAGAGTGATACTCCCTTTCTTTAAATAATTTTTAAAATTTTGTAATTAAAAACTAACACATGATCCTTAAGATCTGTATACTTCATTGCATGAAAATTTTAAAGCAAAAAAAAACAGGAAAAAGTAGTGAACTCTAGTGAGTGATATACATATTGAAGTCTTGAGGGGAAAGTAAACTTTGAAATGCACTTAAAAACAGATGACTTGATGGACAGAGGGACAGACAGATACGGGGATAAAGCAAGTAAACTTAACGGTAGGATCTAAGAGGTAAGTATACTGTAAACTTTGCTTATGTTTGAATGTTTTCGTAATAAAATGTTGGGGGGTAAGTGAACATGGTAACAGAAATCCCTAGCAATCTCTCTATATATCACATCTTAAGAGAGGTGACTCACCAGACAAAACAATAGGGGATGGAAATTTTGTTTTTTCCGTCCCTTGTCTCTGTGATGGCCCCAAGCCACTGAAATGCAAAACTCCAATCCACCCTTCTTGCCAACCACCAGCTTGACAATAACCCTCCAACAGAAGCGGGGTGCATCTTAAGGCCGCCAGGTCTCATTTAAGATCGGTACGATACAGTATCACATTCCTGATGATGTCACCTACTCAAAGCTATCTAAACAGCGCATCTATGGATGGAATTGGGGGAACAGTGGGGGTGGGGAACAAAAGAACACCTCCAAACATACACCAAAGTGTGCTACAGTATTTTGGAAACACAAATATACTTAGAGTTGGTCTTTTTTTTATTTTGCCTTTGTTAAAGCCAGTAGTATTTTACCGAATACTCATATTCAGTAAAATACAGAAGTCTTGAGGACACAGCTTGATGAACTGTAATAAATATACGTACCCACACAGCTATCAACCAGATAAGATCATAAAAAGTGTCCTTCTATCCCTTTCCAATCAACTGCCCTCCCCCCTGAATCTGAGACAAGCACTACTCTGGTTTCTATCACCACAGATGGTGAGAGTATATGGAATCATGTGTTAATATAATTTTTCCCCCTCTGGTTTCTTTTGCTTAACATAATAGTTTTTTCAGATTTCACCCACATTGTATGGAACAACAGTTTTTTGTTATTGTTGTTGAGTAGTAATCCACTTTATGACTATAACCTTTTGTTTCTATATCCCCATCTTGATGGATATTTGAGTTGTCTCCAGTTTTTGGCCATCATAATTAAGCTTGTTATGAACATTCTTACACAATAACATCCACACTTCAGGGTGTATACGCAGGAGTAGAACGGCTGTGTCACACAGTGGGGATACATTTAAGTTTATTGGAAAGTGCCAGTTTCCCGAAGCAACTGGACCACTTCACATCCTGACCAGCAGTAAGCACTATATGAGTTTCACTCACCCCACTCCCTCACCAACACTTGGTATTGTCAGTCCTTTTTGTTTTAGCCATTCTAGTGGATGTAAATCAGTGTCTTGTTCTAATTTCTAGTTCCCAGGTGACAATGATGCCACACACCTTTTCATATGTTTATTGGTCATTTGGGTATCTTTTTTGAAACACTGTCCAAGTGTCTTGCTCATTTTTTAATCTGGACTCATCTTGAAGACAGCTTTAACTGGATCTCTCTAGAGTCACAGGCTTCCTTCACAGCAGCATAAAGTAAGTTCTCAATGTCTAGCTGCATTAGAATGTAGGCTTCCCAAGGGTGTGGGGGTTCTTTCTGTTTTGTGTGAACACTGCTTGGCATACTGTGGGTGTTCAATAAATACTTGCAGAATAAATAAGCACGCATCTTCAATTTGGAGGTAGAGGGAAATTCACACACAATGTGAATGTTGATTTTTAAAATAAAAGGAAAAGGAAAAAGAAAAGGAAAGGGTTCCCAGGAAGGCAGACAAGGAACAAAAAGGCAAATGAGGTAAGTGAGATGGATTCTTCCTGGGACTGCCCTCTCCTGGAGTCTCACAAGGCTTCCAACCAGAAGTTGTTTACATCCGGAAATAGATCAAACACTTGAGCCTCTGTCTATAGTCAAAGCTCACCAAGTGAAGAGTTCAGTCACTGAGCTGTGAAAAACGTGAGAATTGGCAATTAAGATTCTTGGTGGGGAAATACAATCATGGCTATAGAGTATGCCTGCCTCACAACAGTGGGAGGAAGATGCCAATTACACACATCAGCTTGACAGAAACCTAAGGAAGAACAATCTTTGGTCCAAAACGATGCAAGAAAAGCAGACAAAGGCCAAGGGCAGTTGCCTGCCCCCTTTCCCCATGTACGTCTACAACATTACCTGTAGAGTCCGGCGCTTGTTATCCTCCGTGTGGATCCAGGCTCGAAGAGTCAACTCTGTGATAAAAATCTGGGCTGCCTTGGCAAAGAGCACAGGGGCTTCTGCACTGATCATCTGCAACAGATGTAGGCCCTCCCTGTCAATCACCAGCATGTCATTCAAACCAGCCCACTTGTCCCTTGCCTCACGTCCTGCCATCGACAATGGGGTAAAGGCTGGAAAATGAGAAGGTGGCAGTCCCAAGAGATTCCAAGGTAAAGTAAATCCTTAAGAATCGGGCAAAGCAGAAAGCAAGTAGAAGAACGGAAGAGGGAAAAAGAATACTTTTCTAGCAACTACCACATACTTTCTTATTCTCATAACAGACTTTCAAAGAAACCTAAAGAAACTAGGGTTTAGGAGAGGTAAAGTGACTTGCCCACGGCCAAAGAGCCAGTTAAGTGGCAGGGTTAAGGTCCTAATCCAAGGACAGACAATGTGGGGAAAGATAATGAGTTTGAGAGCCAATGGATTTAGATAAAATTTCAGGCTTCCCATCCTTCCGGGTTTTACTTTTCACATATTGAAAAAGAAGACAACCTTTCGGTGTTGTTGTGGGAATCAAATGAGGTCATGTATATAAAAGCACCCAGCACAGGGCCTGGCACTTAGTAAGTGCTCAAGTAATGTAAGCTGCTTTGCCATGTCTGATTTCAAAGTTCAAGCTCTTGATCAAACAAGGCTCTGAACCCTTGGTGAGCTGGTCTGTGCAGGACAGAGCCATGGAAAGAGCTCTGGAGTTAAGGAAGGAGAAGTGAGAGCTAATAAAAGGGAAGATTGCTGTGAACTGTTAGCTTTCTATACAAACACAAGGGACTATTAGTTTTCAGTGATAAGAAGAGTGAAGGGGCACCTGGGTAGCTCAGTTAAGTGTCCAACTCTTGGTTTCAGCTCAGGTCATGATCTCACCGTTTGTGGGACTGAGCCCCACATCGGGCTCTGCACTGACAGCACAGAGGCTGCTTGAGATTCTGGGTCTCCCTCTTTCTCTGCACCCCCGCCCCCAACTCACGTGTTATGTGTGCCCTCTCTCTCAAAATAACTAAACTTAAAAAAAAGAAAACGCTGAGAGTGTTGCTCTCTTCCTGAGAGTTGAAATAGGAGGTGGGCACCTAGGTATACAGAAATAGCCACCTGCAAGGAAACCTCACAGGTTGTCATTCATGTAAAACAACTCACAGATTGAAAAATTAGAACAAGAGCAGTATCTTTATCAAGCATTTCTTAGAGCTTATATTGACAAACTAGAGATTGCAATAAAATGCTAACTGAGAAGATGGCACTGTCCTGCTGATATAATTTGTGTTTACCCTACACAGTGAAAAGAATGGGTGATTCAAAAAGCAAACAGCAGGGGTGCCTGAGTGGCTCAGTCGGTTAAACGGCCGACCTCGGCTCAGGTCATGATCCTGGGGTTCACAATTTGGGAGCCCTGCATTGCGCTGTGTGCTGACAGCTCAGAGCCTGGAGCCTACTTAAGATTCTGTGTCTCCTTCTCTCTCTGCCCCTCCCCTGCTTGCTCTCTCTCAACCTCTCTCAAAAAAATAAACATTAAAAAAAAAAGGCAAACAGCATATTATCAACATCTGGAAAACAAGATATCCTTAATTTCCAGAGAAGCACGATATAATAATTAAAACTGTTCAATTTCAGCTCACTTAACAATTTTAGACAGGAACGAAATAAAAAAAGCAAGAATAACAAAATTTTCATTTTTAAGCTTTGAGCACTACAAAAATGAGCGACAACCTACCCACCATTATAACTTCAATATGAATAATAAAAACGAATGTGAATTCACCTTCACGTCTTCATCCAGTTTCATGATCTTCTTAATACGAGCCAGTGGGAGTTCTTGTACTCGGAAATCTTTCTGAAATGAGTAACAAGAGGCACATAAATGGTGGGGACAATCAACAGGGCATGACAGGCATCTTGAAACACTGTGACTGGTTTAGTCCCTCCTTTCAAAAAACATGGCAGGAGAAGAGCTACAAATTAAATGAAGAGAATACAAGTTTCAGAGCAAAATTCTTCTTAACCCATGCAGAGCTTCAGACAATTAAAGGTTTCAGGATAAACTTACAATGCCATCTAACAGTGCCCTCATGAAGAGTAGCCCCAAACAATATCAGATTCTGTGCCAGCACAATATTGAGGTGCATCTTGAGTGCCCACCGCCGTCCCCCTAAGCACACCAACCAGTCTGCGATATGTAGATTAAAATGAGACTTTTGCCTCAAGGGCATTCCTTTGAGTTGCTAGTTTTTTCTTCTATTCTGGGACTACAAGGGCAAGGTGCCAGCAGCACCTGACCACTGTGACCCACAGTTGTCTTCAGCCAGCACTGGCTGATATGGGCTACTTCTGACCTTTGCACTAACCTGACACCAAAAATCGGGGAGGAGGGCCTTTCCCATCACAGCAGCAAAGGCCTGGTCTCCGAAGTTTGCTTGGGGGTGGGGTTGGGGGTTGGGGTTCGGGGTTTGGGGTGGGAGTGGAAGAGTATGGAGAAAAATGGGTAAATTTTTCAGCTGCCTTTTAGGAACTGCCCTGGGGCTGGGAGGAAACCACATGACTTTACTAGGGACAGAATTTAGGAAAGGGCTTTCTTACCAGCACTACTCAATTATTTGCGATTTAAGCCCTTTTGATACTACTGGTACTTAAACACATGCCCAGTGATGGATGCAATTCTAGAAATAAAAATCAATTCTGGGTTTCAGAGCCGCAGTGAAGAGAAAGGTGCAAAGAGAGAGACTGGCTAAAATCAGCGAAACCCCTACTGGGCCCAGGTGTCAAGTGACTGATTCTATAAGTGGTCTGAAATGTGACTCACCAAACCCAATGTGCTCACCTGGGAATTTGCATCATCACATTATGGAAGGAGCAGCTATTATTTTAGATTTGGTATAATGAACATGCATAAGTGAACTTTCTATTCTAAGACCAAAAGAAACTCTCAACTATATGTCAAAGAAGGCAGTGGGGCATTTCAGAAAAACATCACCAGCCTTCCCAGAATCCATTTTTATGACTACAGAAGGAAGAGTTAGATTTATTAGGATAAAATGCACACCGAGACACTGGATTTCTCCTCACAAACCCAACGGGCTGCTTGGGACCACTCACCAACTCCGCAAACCTCCAACACCAATTTTTTTACCTTTTCTCTTTCCAACTTAGGTAAAACATTTTCCATGAGGCTTCTACTAAAACTACCTCTGGAGTGGCAGAGCTTTACAAGTTCAAATGATTGGAATTTCACCAGAAAAGGACAGGAGGATACATTCCTTCTATTCTTATTTTTCTCCTCTTTCATTCACTCATTCATACAACTCGACCAATAGTGAATGTATGATACCTGCTACTATGTAAAAGATGCAAGTCTATTCTTATCTTTGAACAGATTTATAGTTTAATTGTTAAAGACCGTCACATAAAAAATATAACCCCCTATGCTATACTAGGATGGGGGTGTAAAATCCCAGTGACAAGAAAGGAAACAGGCAGCTGGTGGGGCAAGGGGAGGGGTTGGAATGAACAAGAGGAGCTGGCAAACGTTCCACAGAAGGGCTGACATCTGAACTGTGTCTAAAGAATGTTACAAAATTTGCTTGTTGGAAAAGTATGAGAATGTTATTCAGTCAGAAGCAAAAGTATGGTGACACAAAAAACATGGCCTATTTAAGTTTTAGATGTATGATCTGAGTACAGAGGGGAGCAGCAGGAAAGGGAATGCTGGATTGGGGCCAGACCCTAAAGGGATTTTAAAAAACGTTTAACCACAGAAATCAATCACTGGTCTTCCTTCTTATGTGGCATATCACACAAAATGATGATGCTAAACAGAAATGCTAAAGAGAATGCTGGGGATAATTCCTTTGGAAGGCCTCCCAGGGTGATACATACAGCACAAGATTATGACCACAAGATTTAACTCTCTTGCAAGTGTGCTCTCATTGGGCTTGGTTATTTAATGTATTTCCACACGACTGTTCTAAAATTTCTTAACCAAAGCCCAAAGCTGAGAAGAAGACCTCCTTCCCCAACTTGAAAGAGAAGAGTATTACTTCTAGAATTTCTATGAGGCTATTCTTCAATCAATAATTCTTCAATCTATTACTTCTAGAATTTCTATGAGACTATTCTTCAAACAAAAACGGGTCCCATCTTGTAGAGATATAAAAGGTGGCAGAAATTTACAAAACAACTCTGCTGTAAGTCTCCCTTCCAAAAAGCCTTTTCTTTTGGGAAAGTTTATCGTGATCCCCAGACCTTGAGATCTCAAGGCGCAGTGTGTGAAAAGTGGATCTTCATATGTGCGTGTGTGGTTCATTATTGCTGACAAGAGCCCAGTCTTCTATAATCTCATCCTACCTTTTCAGTCACGTGTAAGGGTTTACGACAAGCTTACTGGAGAGGGGAGCCCTTTCACCAGCAACAGGCTAAGGTCCACTAAATTGCCTTTCAATTCCCTGCTCCCCTTGTCAATGGCAGCCATGCAACTGATGTGAATAGCATTTAACTTCTCCTGATGCTGATCCAAGTGGACGAACAACTGACACATACTGACTTTTCTTTTGTACCCTTGGGAGTGATATCAGCAAGGGGGAAGAACAGATTCACTCTCAGAAAATTCTCATGGTCCTGACCACAACCAAAGAACTACATTAAAAACACTGCCATCTGAAACCGCCGAGTTTCAAGAAGTCTGAATTCACTCAATGAGAATCTGGAGCCAAAGAAAAGTCAACGGGTCTCAGGCTGCACTAAAGAACATCCAGAGTTTCAAATAATGATGAGAAATCTTTTCCAGTCCTACCCAGTCAGGCATTCCAGCAAAGTCCATGTTCTAATCCTCTCCAAAGCACTGATTCTCAGCCTTGGCTGCATGTTAGAAACACCTGGGGAGCTTCTGAAACTCAAGAGGCCTGGGCTCTACCACAGACTAACTAACTGAACAAGGAACTCTAGGGGGCATCAAGTGTTTTGAAAACTCGCCTGATGACTATGACCCACAGTGAGAGTTAAGGACCACTGCTTTAAAAGCCTTGCTACTCAAAGTGAGGTCCTCAGACCAAGCAATGGCATCACCTGGAAACTCAAAAGAAATGCAGAACTTAGATTCCACTCCAAACGTACTAAATCAAAATCTATATACATATATATATATATGTATGTGTATTTATAATATACATACATTATAATATATATAATAAATATACACACATATAAATATATATACATATATATATTTTATTAACGTTTATTTTTGAGAGAGAGAGTGAGTGAGAGAGAGCGAGAGTGAGCAAGTGATGGAGGCAGGGCAGGGGGTGGGGGCAGAAGATCTGAGGTGAGCCCGGCACTGACAGCACAGAGCCCGATATGGGGTCCGAACCCACGAACTGTGAGATCATGACCCCGAAATGAAGTCGGATGCTCAACCAACTGGGCCACCCAGACACCCCTCAAAATCTGTATTTTAACCAGATCCTCATCTGGTTCATATAGACAATAAACTTTAAAGAGGCGCTGCTCAACAGGAAGGGCTCAAACAGCACAAGACCTGTTTTGTAACAGCCCACCAACCTTCATCTCCAAGTTCTTGTTTAAACGGTTATCTGGCTTGATTGTAATGTTAGAAATGTCACTGTCCAATCTGAAGGCACCAAAAAATAAGATGTAACTGGCAATTAAAAGAAAGTGGCCTATGCATCAAATTACAACTAACGGAATGGAGGGAATAAGAGGAAGAGATTTTTCAAGATTCAGCATTGCTGCACTTCCCCACCTGCCCCCAAAAATATGAAGTTAGCTTTTTCTTCCCCACTTTCAAAGAGGTCTAGAGGGACAAAATTCAATGCCAAGAAGTCTGTTAATTATCGTTCCCAGAGCTCTGTTGAGCAGGAATACGGTACTTTGCACAATCATCCTAGTGTACATCATTTTGGTATGATTTTTAACCAATTTCAATCCCAACTGAACATCACCTGGATTTATGGACAATTACAGAGCCTTTTAAGAGTGAGGAGAACATAATGGCCAAGCTGAAATGAAAGATAAATTGCTTTTGCAAAGCTGAGACCAAAATGATTGGGGCCAGTGTTCCCAATACATCATGAAATAGATCACCTAGCAAATTTCAATTTGTTTTTAGAACAAATTTGTCCCAGTTTTAGAGGGACTCCAACACCTTATGAATATTCACAAAACCTTTATCTACATTTGGACAGTTTGAACCTATGGATTTTTTAAAAATCTGTTCGAAATTTTGAGATGTCAACCTAAGAGGCTCTGACATATCTGAAGAAGTCTGGTTGTAAGTACTGTTGAGTTCTGGAAAGGCACAGATTAAATACTAAAGTATTTACACAGGCAGAGAGGAAGATGCCTTTATGTGCTGCAGGCAGAGGAGAAAGAAGGGTCCTACCAAAGGAAAGAGCACCCCAACTTTAGTAGACCGCATCCCTACTTGAAGTCGCCACTGATGTTGCCTCACACTCAATCTCAAGTAGGGGAGTCTGATTCACTTAAATATTTATTGTGCACCTATTAAATGCCAACCGCTGCTCTAAGCATCTGATCTAAGCGGTCCCATGGTAGTGGTCCAGGAGTCTTTTTCAAGGGGGAAAAAGCTTTAGCCATCTATAGAAGAATCATTAAAGACAACTGTCCTCCTTGCTGGTCTTTCTCTTCATTCATAAAATGTGAACTAAAAGTGAATCCCTCAGAGTAACCCACTTTGAACCTCTGGTAGACTAGCTGTCTAGAGAATAAAAGTTGGTCAACACCACCATCTGCTTTTTTGGCAATCAAACTTGCAAATTAAACCAAGGCGAATAAAAACCAAAGCCCAGAGTCTCAAAGAGATATGTGAATACACATGTTCATTGCAGCATTATTCACTATAACCAAGAGGTGGAAGCAACGCAAATACCCACTGACAGATGAATGGATAAACAAAACGTGGTACACACATATATACGGAATACTATTCAGCTTTAAAAGGGAAAGAAATCCTGTCATAAGCTACAACATTACACTAAGTGAAATAAGCCAGTCACAAAAAGGACAAATACTGTATGATTCCACTTATGGAAGGTACTCAGAGTGGTCAAATTCAGCAACAGAAAGTAGATGGTAGCTACCAGGGGCTGGGGAGGGGGCAAAGGGTAGTTGTTGTTTCAGGGGTATAGAGTTTCAGCTTTGCAAGATGAAAAAGTCCCGGAGATCTGTTTCACAATAATGTGAATATACTTAACACTACTAAACTATACATTTTAAAATTGTTAAGATGACACGGTTTGTTACATATTCTTTTCCACAATTAAAAAAAAAAAATCAAAACTCAAACTACAGAAAAGTTAAGTGCTGAGCTTGAACCTCCAGAGTTTATCTGGCCACTTGCCTGATCCTGAATTTTTGCTTCCATGCTCAAGCTGGAGTTGTGGCACTGGCCTAATCCCACCACAGCCCAGGAGGGCACTAGCTTTATGCCAGGCTGACTCCTGCACCAACACCTGATAAGCCTGACTGAGATTACCCACTCAAAATATGAGCAAAATACCCTACATTTTACTTTATCATTTCTTTTTCTCCTCTGAGACAGTATAGGTAACCACCACCTTTACACTAAATAAAAGAAACAATGATTTTTCAGTGGAAATTCATCTGTGAATGCAAGCCACTCTGAGAAAGGCCAAGCCAAATTCAGCTGCTGAAATGCCCCATATAAACAAACATGACCTACAGGTACATCAGAACATGAATCTGTTTTTTTTTAAGCCCTGAAGTCAGTGGGGCCTTTACCATAAAGAGAAGTTATTTTATTTTATTCATTCACTACTTG
Source organism: Acinonyx jubatus (assembly GCF_027475565.1). Taxonomy (NCBI): domain Eukaryota; kingdom Metazoa; phylum Chordata; class Mammalia; order Carnivora; family Felidae; genus Acinonyx; species Acinonyx jubatus. The sequence continues at coordinate 31,218,136 of NC_069381.1, read as the reverse complement.
TTTATAGAGTCTATCTCTCCCACCAGGATGCATGTTCTGTGAGTGCAACGATCTTGTCTGGCCCGCTACTGGATCCACAGTAAGTAGCACAGCCACAGTAGGTATATAATAAATATTTGCTGAGTAAGCAAATAAACGGACCTCCTACGTCTGAGATTTAAAGACCACTAGCTCTAAGAAAGTGCAACATGAGTTCTACATTAGGAAGGAGTCCAGTATCTGTTCTGCTAGGATGCTTAATGCCTTCCGGGCAGGAATGACACATCTAAAACAGAGAGATCCTTCAGTATTTGCTAAAATGACACCAAATGGAACAGTCTTCACTAAGAAAATAACACTACACTCTTGAAATATTTTCATTCGAATGAGTCTCACCTCCTTCTACCACTGTCATACCACTTAACTCCTCCCCTCACCCCTATTACTCGCACAGTAACCTCCAGCCACTCTGAACTTCTTGTTGTTCCTTGAAACAGAAGGCCCTCCCCTCTGGGCCTCCAGGCCTTTACGAATGCCAATCTCTCTACCTAAGATACTCTCACACCCATCCTTTCCATCTGGTGAATGCTTCTCCTATTTCAAGATCCAAAAAAATGTTCCCTTTACTTAAAGCCTCCCTAACTCAACCAGGGAGGAACAAGCACTATGTCCTCTGTAATCCTGTAGCACTTCGACTTTTACTGCTTTAGACTCATCACTGTGCCTGCCTCAGTAAGTATATTCACTATCATATTCAATAAATATTCACTGAATAAATGACTCTGGTTGTAATTACTAGATTGTAAGCCCCTCAAGGGCCAGGGTTATATTTGATTCTTCTAAGTCAGTGGTTCTCAACGGGATGATTTTAGCCCCCAGGAGACACCTGCCAATGTACGGGGACGTTTTTGGTTGTCACAACTGGAGAAGATTGCTACTGGCATCTCATGAGTAGAGAGGCCAGAGATGCTGCTAAACATCCTACGATGCACAGGACAGTCCCCCACAGCAGAGAATGATCCAGCCTAAATGTCAATAAAGCTGCTGTGCAGAAACCCTGATCTAAAGGGTATCTTTTAACACCTAGAAAGAGTGCCTGCTTACAGATTTGTTGTTGAATAAATTGCCCAACAGCATTTATGATTCCAGAAATTTGGCAGGGCCACTGAAACAGGACTAAGAAATGAGCTACAGCTACTGAAGGAAGGTGAGAGCTCTGTTTTTCCACATTCTCCAAAAGATATGCCTCACATTAAGCTATCTCTGCATCAAAGCATCCGCTATACACCCACATGCCTAAGGAAAGCCACTAAGATATAAAAAGAAAACCCTTGTAGTTACCTCACTAAGGTAAATTACATCTTCATGTTCCCACCCAAAGGTAAGGAATGAACTATGCCTTTGTAAATGTACTTGAAATTAAAAACGTTTTACTCTCAGTATTGGTTATTCATCTCATAGGTCTTTACACTCTACAAGCTTCTCATTCTTACTTACCACTGTTAAATTCCGGATTTCTTCCATGACACGAGGCCAGAAGGACTGGAGGCTTTGCTGGGCATCACTGCTGCTAGTGCCACCAAATCCTCCTTCTGTGGACATTCTGACAACTGAAAATAAACACATACATAAGATACATTAGAAGTAATAACAGCAGACTTTCTGTTCAGGTTATTTATATCTTTCCTTATGGCTGTTTTCACAAATTCATTCAATTTTTCAATCTGAGAAGGTATATAATTGTGAAGAGGCTCTTGACACAAACTTAAATGTCAGCAAAAACATATGGAAAAAGTTTTCCCTTCTATCCAACCTATACCACAGACACTAACAAGGAGCTCTAACTAGAAAACCTAAAATTACTAGAAATCGAAACTGAAATCTTAATGTGAATCAGGCCTTTAATGTCTTGTCTTAGGAGGGGGCAAAAAGGGTACTTGGTTGGTGCTCTAGTCTGGTCCATAATTTTCAATGCCATTCCCTTGAATGTTTTTTCAAGTTCAACATGGTTTTCACATTCCATGTCACAGCCTGCAGCAGACATACTGAGGGTCCCAGTGACTAACACTGTATAGAAATGTAAACCCAAGTCTTAAAAGTAAGAGCCCATTTTATTCCTTTGTTTCAGACACCGTGGCCCCATTTCTTTGAGGCTACTGATGATTATTATTCCTTCTACTCTCCAGCTAATCTCCCTCCAAGGGCACAGAAGCACTGAAGCCTTGGCCAATAATTGAGTGGGTGGCACCAAGTCTCCAAACTGGAACCACTTCCCAGTTCTTTCCTTACCTGAAGCCTTCTGTTAGGAACAAAGCCAAACAAAGCACACTGTCAACTGGAAGCTTTAAAGGTGGTTGAAAAATAACAGGGAATTAAATTTAGGATGAAGAAAAGAGGGTCAAAACCTGCATGCAGTCAACTGCTTTTGTGATGGGGGAGGGAAGATGAATAAGAACCCCCATATCAGTTAGAACAGTAGATGATACTATAAAGTCTTAAAAGATTTACGGTGGGAAAGTAAAAAACTCCAGATGGCATAAATGCTTATCTGGCAAATACTTAAATGCAAGAAACAGTTTAATTAAACACAAAGAACAAGAAACTTAGTGATGTCCTAAGAATTTCTATTCTGGGAAATTATTTAAAAAGGTTTAACATGCCAGTGACAGGATGCTGGCAGAGAGCTACGTAAATCATTAAGAACTAATTCTGAAGGGCTGAAAGAAAAGCACCAAAGCCAAGCATCACGTGACCAAACGTGTTCCTTTCCAGACCCTGTGTGGACGCACACTGGGCAGATCACTCTCCGTCAGCCGAGTGGAATGAGGGCTGATAAATCATCGGTTTAGACTGTGAGGGTGTTTTGATTCCCTCTTAAATATTTGCCGGGATTGTCCTAGAGGTCTCTCTCTCTCTTTTTTTTTTTTTTTCCTTCTAAAGGAAATGATGAGAGGAAAGAAATGGAAGGAAAACAAGAGTACAATCTTCAAAGCAAATTTCACTCTGGTGTAATGACATTAGTGGGTGATGATGTAATGGGAAAAGATTTGGAGCCAATTTCTGGTGGTGGAGGCCAACAAGCAGCTCCATACATCAACAGAACTCTAAGTACTAGGAAGCAATATGATCCTGGAGTTTCTGGAGGGAATTAAAGTGAAGAGTGTTGAATCACAGCTGAAACGACTAGATAAAATCTTTAGTCCTCAATAACCAAGTATGGTCCTCTCAACTCAGCTCCCACGACATTTTCATTCATCATTGTATGCACATGGCCTATACACTATTCTCTTAGATGTACTGAGAACAAAGAAATCAAAGTAATCTAGAGAAATTTTTTTTTTTAATTTTTTTTGTTTGTTTATTTTTGAGACAGAGAGAGACAGAGCATGAACGGGGGAGGGGCAGAGAGAGAGGGAGACACAGAATCCGAAGCAGGCTCCAGGCTCTGAGCTGTCAGCACAGAGCCCGACGTGGGGCTCGAACTCACGGACCGTGAGATCATGACCTGAGCCGAAGTCAGATGCTTAACCGACTGAGCCACCCAGGCGCCCCTAGAGAAGTCTATTTTTATTAACAGATATCTACAAGGTACTCAGGACAATGAAGACTGTATGTAACCTTTTAAAATGGAATAAAAAATCTTTCCAGAAATAAAAAATAAGTATCAAAAAACTTAAAAAAGAATCTAACTTTTTATTGTATGGATCCATGGATAGGCCTGATCTAGGCAAAATTTGCCACACAAACTGCTACAGTCAAAGGAGGAAGATGAACCATTGCCAGTGTGATATTTTTGTATACTTGCTAGTGACCGGTAGATTCAGTTTGAGTGCAAAAGGTCTGTGAGATTTAGAAAGTTGGTAACAAGTTTTGGTTGTCCTGTGATCTGTTCCCACAAACATTACAAAGGTGCTCAATTCAAGAAGCATCTTTAAATTCTGTCTGTGGACAGTATGCTTTTAAATTTTGAACTATCCCAACTAAGGATGTGCTGGTATGATCAGTTCCCAAACATCTGTGCAGTCAATAGATTATCAATGAACCTGGCTGGCTCAGAGCCACACACTGTTGGGAGTGAAGGTTAGGTACAAAACAGAAGTTGTCAAATATTTCTAGAATTGAAAAATGTACTAAAGGTTAAATATCTAACTTCAGATGCCCATCGGCATTAGAAAATCACAGACAATGGCAAAATATAGTCAATAATAATGTCCTTTGTATTCTATTGCATCACAGAAGTTTAGGACTGAAAAAAGAAAAAAAAAAAAAAAAGACATCAAAAGCCGCCAAGGCCCACCTATCTAAAGAACACTGCTCTACTCCAACCTCTGCCAAACCTCCTCAATCCCATCCCAAGTGGTCATTCAACTTCAATATGAGTATCTCCCTCCCCAGTTTTGGGAAAATGGCTTGCTGATAAGGCATTCTTTTCCATCTTTGAACAGCTCTCACTGTTCTTTACATTAGATTTTATTTTCAAAGTTCCACTTGAGCTTTGGATTTAGAGTTACAGGCTTTATGATTTTTCCATCCAGAAACCTCTTTTTATAAATTTCTGACTTCAAAACCACAGGTATTCTCATCAGAAACAGAAGATCTCATTAGGAGCAGGATTTCTAGCATCTCTGCACAGAGATTGCTTCTCGGCTTTTTGGCTAAGATCAAGTGTAGCATCTTTGCACAGAGATGATGAGTAGGTAATTCTGTTAATACCTCTTTGTTACTGTAAATTCCAAGAAAAGGTGACTACTTTCATTCAAAAGGTTTTCATTAAAGCAGATCTGGTCATTACACAGGGCTTTAAAAATTAGACCAAATCTCAGGGTGCCTGAGTGGCTCAGTCAGTTAAGCATCTGACTCTTGAACTTGGCTCAGGTCACGATCTGATGGTTCCTGAGTTTGAGCCCCACGTCGGGCTCCATGCTGACAGTGTGGAGCCTGCTTGGGATTCCCTCTCTCTGCCCCTCCAGTGTGTGTTCGCTCTCTCTCTCTCTCTCTCAAAAAAAATTAATTGAAAAGAAATTAGACCAAATCTCAAGCAACAGATTTTATAAGAACAAATTGGTGTTCTCAATATTTTCCCACTGAGGCACAGGATTAAAATAACGAAACGTAATCAGCATTTTGCTCACCAAACACCCCAACAAGTTAAAAAAATATATAAACTGACCTTAATCTTATTATTTCTGATTTTAATAAGTAATGCATTAATTGCCACTGAGTTGATTCTGCTACAGAAGTAGCCTATTCATAACATTTACAGCTCATGAAATACATGCCAGATTCATTTTCTAGAGTAATGAGAGAAGGTATGTTAAAAAGTAAGAAAGATTTATATTCCAGGATCATTTTTATTCCATGTTAAATTGCTATCTCATCACAGGACAAAGCTATTTATACACAGTTGACAACAAAACTGCCTTAAGATCAAGCTGTATTAGCTTTAGATCACTCATGAGACATGCAGCATAGAATTTCCCAGATTTATTATTAGTATTAGATTTACCATTCATGTTAATTACTTCATACTACCTGAATAAGATGTTTAACTATTTAATAAAGACATAAGGATCAGATGAAGTATATAGAATGGTTGTTGCCAGAGGTAATCTCAACTCCCAATACCTATTAATTTACCTGCTTTTTTAAAAACAGTTTGCTTTCCAAAGCTAGAAAGAGAAGAATCAAGGTCCATCACAAAAAGGCTGTTTCTCCAATGCTCAACTAACAGCCATCTGTCCACAAGTCTTCTCTAAACATCCCCATCTGAGGGGCGCCTGGGTGGCGCAGTCGGTTAAGCGTCCGACTTCAGCCAGGTCACGATCTCGCGGTCCGTGAGTTCGAGCCCCGCGTCAGGCTCTGGGCTGATGGCTCAGAGCCTGGAGCCTGTTTCCGATTCTGTGTCTCCCTCTCTCTCTGCCCCTCCCCCGTTCATGCTCTGTCTCTCTCTGTCCCAAAAATAAATAAACGTTGAAAAAAAATTTTTTTAAAAATAAACATCCCCATCCGAACGTGATCACTCCTTCCTGTGAACCTTCAGGGCCCTTGATCTGCACCTCTTTCTGCCTTCACCAGATTATCTTATATGATCATTATTTATGTGTATGTCTTATCATATTTCCCTTTCTGGTTTACAAGCTCCTTGTAGGTAGGACCTAAATATGATTTATCTCTGGATCCCTCACAGTATCTAGCACCCAGTTTGATTACTTCTGAATGAAGAGGCAAGAGAATTGCTGGGTATGGCCTTTCTGAGAAAAAGAGGTCTCTTGAAGAGTGTGGCCCTGAAATAGACTTAATGGGATTGCCTGAACAACCAAAGGAAGTGGTTATAGAAGCTATTTTGGGAAGCTCAGATAAAGGGGGTTCTCTCTGGGCCTTTAAAGTAAGAAGGACAACAATCAGAAATCCACCTGAAACTTACTGAAGTGAATTTAAGATAAAAGGGCAGGGTAGGAAGGCCACACCCCCACACCCCCATACACACCTTGTGCAAGTTGCAAGGCAGACTGGAAGCCTGGAAACATGGGTGCATACCATTCCCAAGTGTAAATCTTTTGAAAGACAGAACTTTGTCAGGAAGGTGACCACGATAGATTAGAAAAGTTTGAAAAATTAATGACAAAAGGTAAGTAGGAGGAGGGCAAGTATCTCTGGCCATACATTAGCAGGAAGAGAAGGAGAAAAGCATGGAGGAAACGAGATGATTCAATCATATCATTGAAGGATGGAAAATCTAGCTGTCACTCTAATATCCAGTTACTCTATCATTGATGAAGAAAGAAAAAGAGACCTAAGCAGTTTTCAAAACATCTCAGAACAGAGTGTTCCTCTTTTTAAGATCTTGGAAATATTCCAAGCTCTTCCTCTTGACCAGGTACCACGATTCACCAAATCCTCCCTCAGTGATATGCCTAGACATGAAACAGGATGTATCAAAAAGATCTACCTCATAAAATTATATAGAAATATAAGTTTTATTGCAATATGCCCTGGTTTCTAAAACTCTGTACCTTTAGACTTTAGCTCTCTTTTCTTGGCACATAATCTCATTCGCTCTATGAAAGTCCTTTACAATATTCCTAAACCCACTTTATAGCTCTTTGAAAATAACTAAAACCAAATAGATGTTGTTGGGAGATAATACCTAAAACCCTAATATAACAACTGTTCAAGGAAAAAAGATGAAAGAAAGCTCCCTTGAAATGAAACGCAACCCTTGACCAATGCTGCTTTCTATTAAAGTACTAGAGCTGACCCATTCCAGGCAGTCAGGTTTCACCTAAAAACAATACTCTTACTGTCAAATGCAAATATATCTTAGCCCAGTTTTGACTGAAAAACAAATCTACACATTGGTACCACCATTTCCTTTTAATGACCGCCCCCCAATCCAACTTGCGGCCTTTAGGCTATAAGCAACCTTAATCATTCCTGTGTATCTCCAACTTAACATGTATCAGTTATCTCCCTATGTGCAAAGCACATACCTTCTTCACTCCCTTTTGTGCCTTGCATTTTGAGCATGCCTTCCTCTGTCATTAGATGACATGTTTTTTATCTTGCCCAACTGCCAGCATTTTTGCATGCCTTTTATTACATTCCAGTACTGTTCAGATATTTATTGTAGTTAGCTCCAGGTTCATTTGAAATAGCCAAAACTGTTGGAATGTTATATTTCAAATGGTGAGAGAGCGATACACAGAAAAAAAAAAAGAATGTTAATGTGAATTACTAGATGGATAAGAAGGGGGTAGGATTTAAGCTTATTTGTGCTTGCTATTTTAGATATTCTTCTAAACTACAAAGAAAAGTGTAAATGACATTTGAAAACTGAGACTTTTGAAACCAAACAATTCCACCAACAGTCAATTTGGTTCTAAAGTTTGTACAGATGGACCCATCATCAATCATGGCTAAAGAGTATTTCAAACCTTAAGGAGGCATGCGTTCTCTACAATAAAACCAATCTCAAATCAACAATTTCAGGAGAAAAATAGCATCACTCTGGAAATTAAAAGACCTACGTCTGTGAACTGGCCTACTGCCTACTAATTGGTGGCCCTGGGCCAGTCATTCCACTAAGGTACTCCAGGAGCAATGTATACTCACCATGTAGGCCAAAGGGGTGGTCTGGTATGGAAGACCGACACTTCACTAGTTGATGCAATAAATGAATGAATACAAAAGAGGGCAGGGTGACTAGAGAGAAAAGAGGGGTCAACAATCTTTATTTAAGCTCATCTAAGGTTTCTACTTAATCACGCAAGAAAGCACTAAGCGTAGTGCCAAAAACCTTCTTACTTAAGTTCTAAACCCTTACTTGACTGTATATCAGCTAGTCATACTTACTATTCGCAGGTGATTATACAGTATCCAGTACTATAAGAATGAATAATGCAGCCTGACTGAAGACCCCTTTCCCCAACCCTGATTAACGCCAAGTTCAATGTTTGAGGGTGTGTCTGTTTTTAGCTCCAAGAGGCTAGGTATGAAGTTGCTTTTCAAACTGCCTACGAGAAAAACCATGCTTCCCAAAAGACGAAGGGTTGGAACTAGCTGCACATTGCTCTCCCCAAAGATCTGTTCACAAGGACACATTTTTAAATTGGCAGCAGAAACACTTTGCTTCAAAAACAAAAACATGTTTCTGTTTGCTATCTACTACAACATAATCTTTTAAACAAGGGCCAGATCATAATGCAGTTATAACTAGAAAATGAAGGCACAGCATCTGGTATAAGCAATGAAACTTATAGGAAGGCATGAACAAAACATTTTAAGATTTGTTTCTGTGGAATAGAAAATGATGTGTAAACATCTTACTTCACACACTTTCTTCATTTCTTCAGTAATGTTCTTAAACCATCCCTGCATACAGGACAGCAATAAAACACTATTTTGTATGTTGGAGGAAAAAAAATCAAGTATTTTAGTGAAGTATTCTAAAGCAAGGGTCTGTGAACTACAGACCACAGGCCAAATTTGGCCTGCAGCCTGTTCTCATAAAATAAGTTTTATTAGAAGACTGCACCATCATTCACTTACACTAAGGCTGCTTTCAGGCTACATTAGCAGAGCTGAACAGTTACAGCATAAACTGTATGGCCTGCAAGCCAAAAATATTATCTGGCCCTTTACACAAAAAGGATCAGATAATACATTTAGAACCCAGTTCGAAACTGTTAAGTTTTATTTCAATGAATCCTTCCATGAGAGAAGAGTGTCATCCCTCATTTACTGATGGGGAAACTTAGCACCAGAGGTGGAGAAACTTGCCCTAGATCACACAGCTGTTACACAGTTCCCTCACCTGTTCAGCCTCCATTAGGAAGGAGTGAGCTGGGCCAACCCGCTCCACCCCACAGGAATATTTGTTAATCTCTTTGACTCTCCAACCTCTGGAGAGTAAATAAATTCTTGCAAGAAGAATGGAGAGTTACTGGTTTTTCAGGCTCTAAGCCTGAAAGAGAATTCTGACATGAGTTGGAGACAGAAACAGTGCCAGGAGCCTGAGTTTTAAATTGTATCCTAAAACAAAGAGACATTTTGCTTACTGGATTCCTGTTGAGATTCAGAAACCCTGAGAACCACCTCTTCCTGTTCTGGCAGGATCCTGTATTTGTGTGTGCCCAGGAGAGGTGAGAAGTAGGACTCTGCAGAATGTTTCGATGCCAACTTAAGAGCTCTTGAGTTCACAAACTACTTGTCACAGTCATTACCCTCAATTGATCTTCACTCAGCTCAGTGATAAAGAGATCAATATTATTTCAATTTTACAAATAAGAAAGCAGAGGATTAGTTATCTTAAGTTACTTGCTCAAGATCACAATATAGTTAATGGTGGAGCTCTAAAATTCTGTTCTTGCCTTAAGTCAGCTTGTTCATCCTCACTTTTTGCACTGTTTAAAGGTATGTGTATATTCAAACTGTTCAGAGAGATAAGCAGTCTTGGCTTAGATCAATGACTCAAATCCTTAACCCAAATGATCATTTTTATCCACCTGCTCCCATCATTTCTGTGACAATAATAGAAGATGCTAATAGCACTCTTATCTACTACCATATAAACATCCTTTTCTTATTTCTCTGTTGTCTCTTTCCAAGCTCTGTCCTTTTTTCTTTCCTATTTTTTCCTTCCCCTTTGCAGGTCTCCAGGTCAGTAGGCAGCACCTATGAATACTCAGCTGTGAACAGTGGGGGGCAGTAAAGTACAGGATAAATACATAAAGAAAATGTACTGGACATGGAGGTTCTCCCTCTCTGACGACTAACTTGCTATGTTTATGATCTTGGGCAAATCTCTTAACTTCTTGGGGGCCTTTGTTCACCTGCAGGAGCACCTCACAGGGCAGTTGCAGCACACAAATGGGAAAATACATGCTAGAAAGCCTCGAAAAATACCAAGAATCATACAAATGCCAGATGGCATATAATCTTCACTGCTCAGAGCTAGATAAGACATCTAATCCTGGCCTGAATGGTCTCAGACAGAACATCAAGTCCAAAGTCCAACCTCCCTTAGGTACTGTAGCCAGTAACTCAACTTGCTTCATCCTCTAATTTAGACTTACTTTGTTTCCATGCATCTGAAACTGGACTCTTAGAAAATATGCTAAAAACAAATACAGAGAAATCTTCTCCCATCTCTTTTAATAGACAAGAAATAAATTTTAAAGCCCTTTAAACTATTAAATTTAGAATGAGTGTACTGATCCAAATAAGCAAAGAATTCAAATGGAAATGACTAGGAATGCTCCACATTTAAATCCCTGAGAATGTCAATGACCAGTAGCTATGCAGGTTTCCCCTCCAGACTAAGCCAAAAACATTTAAATTCCTAGAACATGTCTCCTTGGACACCTCAGACTTCTGTAAGCTAGGAGTGTGTGTGGCTGCTTTGTCCTTCAGAAGAAATCTTGTTACTTTAGAGGGCACAGGAGACCTAGAGTCTAGGCAGCCTCCACCCTACCTGGCCCCAAAGGCTAAGAAAAAGATTCTGTTTTGAGCTCTGAAGAGACCTCTGGCTCCTTCCATCTCCATCCCAAACCCTGTACTCCAGGGAACATGTTCTGAAAGCAAGAACTATTCAGACTATCTCATGGACTGAAACCAATCTTTTACGTTTTTTTTTTTTTTTGGGGGGGGGAGCACTGTTAAGAAGCTTGCTTTTTACAGTACAACTGTAACAAATTAAACTAAATATACACACTCACTAATTAGTGACCACTAAATTTTTTTCTCCCCAAGAAACCATTCCCAGCACCCAATAAAATCTATTTCTACAATTAACATATTCACTTTCTTCAGACTTGTGTGGCATGTTATTATTTGGCCATTATTTCTTAAGCCTAAAATTTCCCTGCTCCTATCTTCTCCCCAGTTCTTATGTAATTGTCTTTGTTTCTGGCACATCCTCAAGGGAAACATGCCTTGCTCATAGTAGGAATTCAACACAAATCTACTGGACAAATACAAGCTCCTCAAGAACTATTTTAAGACTCCAAGTATCTTTGGCCTCACTCTGGGTCCTTTTCTCTGAAATGTTCACATGGGGAAACCCCTTCTTAAGTGCCTGTACTCTGCTGTGCAATAACCTTTGTGCAGTAATCCAACAGAAAAGTAAAAAAAAAAAAAAAGCAGGTATGGAGAGAAACCTGTTCTTCTTCAGAAAACATACCACGAATGCAGATAATTCTCTAATCATGGACTCCACTGGAAAACGGGAGATTGTGCTGATGAGTTAATCCATCTAAAACCGGGGGTAGGGCAGTGAGCAAAGAATTCTCAATTAAAAACCTGCAGGGTATTGTAAGAATGTCAATGCGAGCTTGGTTGTATTGATTTGGCTGTATGGATTCTGCTGATTCACAGACACACTAAATTCTGCCCTCTGCTAAGTGTCTTTTATCATTGACTTAAATGTTGAAAGGAAGGCAGGCAATGAAAAAAGCAGAAGAAACAAATCCTCCAGGCCCAACAAGCACTGACCCTCCTACCTCCAGGTATGTAGCTGTCAGGAACTGAGAATGTAAAGATGACTTCAAAGAGTGGAAAGCAACTGAGATGGTAATGCTAGTCCTTTCCATCTGTACATGCTGTATGTGCACTTTGTACAGTAACTCTCTTTCTGTCATCTCATTTGTTTTTTGCTATAAACACGGCACAGGTACTAATGAATATTCCCAACTGACAAAAACACTTCAGACAGACTGAGGGACTTGTCAGAAGGCACAGGGCAAGCACATGCCAGAGCTCAAATGAAAATCCACGTGTCCTGACACTCAGTTCTGTGCTCTTACACCGCATGTCCTCCTCCCTTCGTAGAATTAGTAACTCAACAGACGACCAAAAACTTAAGAATGTATGGGTCTTCGAAGCCTGGAACATAAATAAGTCTATCATTCTCCTGGAAGAAGTACTCCAAAAGACCAAGATGCCAGATTCTTACACATTTCAAAGTGGAGAGCTTTGTTTTCAAACTGGTTAAAGCTGCAATTGCCCACAAGGACTGGGAAGTTGAGGTTACCTGGTCATTAACCAAGAGTGAGGATGAAAAGGTTTGGTAGATCAAGTTAACTCTCTGGGGGCCTGGTGATGGGAAGTCCCTTTACTGCTTCCCTTTGGTTCAGAGATAGCCTTAGCCTGGCCCTCTGGCTGGAGGTGTTTCCAGACGTGCACATTAACAGGAGGAATCACCTGACTCAGTATTATTCAGTGTCGCAAAATTATAGCTATTGCCACATTGTGAACATGATGACAATGTTATTTTACTTGTGCAGCCATCACTCCAAGAAATCAGAATTCCTTTGTCCTAACTACCTCACTAGGGGTAAAGCAAGGATTAGAAATCACAGCTAGGAAATATAAAGCAACTGATTATCTAAAAACACCGTAAGGCATCTAAAAATACCAATCTGTGGTTCCAGATAAGAACACAAATCTAGGGGGTGCCCAATACACACCATAATGTGTGCATTTGCACAACTAAGGAACACCATAGAACACATAACACAACTCTAACCTCATATCCATTCGGAAAAAGTCCTTCAACTACTTACTGACCTTGGTGAATTTAGGATTCAGGAAAGACAAATTTCTCACCACACTGGTGGTACTCATTTAGTACCTACCTATTTGCACTATGCCGTGTTCTGAAAAGAAAAGTGGCTATGTTTGAGAAAACTTAAAAAATAGGGGTGCCCAGGTAGCTCAGTAAGTTAAGCGTCTGACTCAGGTCATGATCTCTCTCAGTTTTGTTTGATGGAGCCCCAGGTCACGCTCCGCGCCGGCAGTGTGGAACCTGCTTGGGATTCTTTCTCTCTCCCTTTCTGCCCCTCCTCCACTCATACTGTCTCGGTCTCTCTCAAAATAAATAAACTTAAAAAAAATAACTCAGGGGGCACCTGGGTGGCTCATTCGGTTAAGCGTCAGACTTCAGCTCAGGTCATAATCTCATAGCTTGTGGGTTTGAGCCCCACATTGGGGCTGTGCTGACAGCTCAGAGCCTGGGGCCTGTTTCAGATTCTGTGTCTCCCTCTCTCTCAGCCCCTCCCCCGTTCGTGCTCTGTGTCTCTCTCTCAAAAATAAATCAACATTAAATTTTAAAAAAATAATAATTCAGTTTGACTATATATTTGCTCCTTTTATGATCAACTGTTTAGTCATTTCATGTAAGATTATGTGTGATCTCTGGAGAAAAAAAAATTTGTGTGTGTCTCCTTTCTGGGGAAGAGCAGCACACACAAGAAGAGGTGGAAGGAAGAATTAGTCCTGGAAGATGGACACAGCTATAGCTTGTTTTTCATACAAAGTAACAAGGTGCAAAGAGCACAGGGCTTATGCCACTAGGCTCTGCCTCTTACTTCCTCACCCACAAAATGGGATTAATATTTCTGTCTTACCTACCTTAGGTAAATACCAAGTGACAGAATGAATATCAAATCATTCCATTAACTGTAACGTACTATTTCATATAAACATTACATACTATTATGCTGCTTAACTACCTTCAAGGCTAGCTTCATGGGTATTTGGCCATTTAACTACCAGGAGAGACATAATCATGGAATTCAGGATATAAATTAATAATCACATAGGATGGCTGGAAATTACCACTTTTTCTCTAGTGAAAAGTTTATTACTTTTATTTTAAATTGAGGGTAATTACAACATACCTAGCCTAGAAACTAAATATAGGTGCCGTATATTAAAAGTTCTGCAAAAAAATAAAAATAAAATATATAAAATAAAAGTTCTGCTAAATCCTACAGACGAGGCTATCCTATTGCTGGTAATTTATATTGTATGCTGCTCATTAGTGTTATCATGATCATGTGGCTATAAGTTACTTGAGAAGCAAATGCTACCAAATTCCTACATGTGTATTTATGCTTCATGCAGAGGCTGCCATTTGAGACTTTATTATAAAGTTAACACCAGTGAAGATCAAGCCCCAAGCAACTTGGGAAACAAACCAACAACCTAGTTTTTGTTGTTGTTTTATTTTTTTTTTTTAAGTTTATTTACTTATTTTGAGAGAGAATTGGAGAGAACGTACGAGGAGGGGAGGAACAGAGAGAGATGGGGGGAGAGAATCTCAAGCAGGCTCCACGCTGTCAGCCCGATGTGGGGCTCGAACGCACCAACCGTGAGATCATGACCTGAGCCGAAACCAAGGGTCAGATGCTTAACTGACTGAGCCACCCAGGCCCTCGAATGACTTAGTTTTTTGCACTGGACAGAAGTGTGTATATGGTTAAAACTTAAACAAGAAAGCTTATGGCTATACATACCTACACACATACACAGAAACATATATATAACTAATCTCAAGGAACTAGTGTAAAACATTTCAAGGAAATATTTGTACATATTCAGAAGAAATGAAGGCCACCCGATTTTAAAGCAGGATTTCTAGTCTTCTACATATCAAAGCACACACTGAAAATGTTAATATTAGCTTTCTGAATACTTAAGCTATGGGCTGATACTGACGCCCTCATTCCGTTTAACTTGTCACAAGATCATGTATCACGCATGGTGCTCTAAGTATTCTGAGAAAAATGTGGGCTAACAATGACACCTTACTTCGTTATGTAGGCCTGGAATAGGGAAGCTATAGATATTCTCTGGTTTTAACTAAACCAACATTTTAAAAAAGGAATAAGCAATTTTAAAGAATACTAATGCATATATGGGAGTTGCACACTCAGATGATAGGGGTGCACAATCAAAAAGGCTTACAGAACACTGACCTAGACAACTCCACTATGTTCACTTCTACATGTCTCAGCTTGAGGGTACAACCTTTTGTTTCCAATTTTGACATGAAACTTTATTCTTCTGGTCCTTCTGTCTATTTTCTCCCTTGATTCTCTCTCATCTTTTCCCCAGGTTCAGCCATAATCTCTACAGCCTAAATTCCAAGTATACATTACCAGTTCTGCTATTCCTCCAGTCCTGCATGTTGGACCTCCCAACTGGAAAGCCACCCAGAATTCAAACTCAAACTCCATGTGTCCAAATTCTTCCTCTTTCCCCAAACCTGCTCCAACTTTTCAGTTTCTATCTTCCAGTCACCTAGGCTTGAAACCTCAGAGTTGTCCTAGACTCTGTTGTTCAATTCTAATCAATTCCAGGTTCTGGAGTAACAGTGTCCAACAGTGTCGATCTCCTGACCTTTCTTCATATGGCCACTATCTCTATTCAGGCCCTCATCATCTCCGTATAATAACAAATATGATGATCATAATACCTAATACTGGTTTAGTGCTGTGTGTCAGGGACTAGCATACCTGACTTTTCACCCCCATAACAATCCTGTAAGGGTTGTGAACCCAGTATGCAAACTCACTGCATTGTTCACTGTTTCTGGTGCCTTCTACTCAAATTCTACTCATGTCTACATAAAAAATACATAATAAATCTCTTCATAAATCTTATAAAAGCACACACCTGAGACTGCCACATCAATCTATTACCCCAGATCTTCAACGGTTCACCAATTCAAGCAGAGATGGTTCAAATTTCTTGACAGTCAAGGCCCTCCAACAGCAGACCCCAACTTACTTCTCCAGACTTCTTTTTCCACTCCCTCCTGTCCCTAACTCATCTCCTTATATGGTCTAAGCAGACTGGACCATTCACTGCTCTCTTCGGCACATGCTGCACTTTTTCAGTCATGACCTTGCTCCTCCTTTCCCCATGCTTGGAATGCCCTTGTTCTTACCTCCCTGAGTCCAACGCTCAGTTAAACTGCCTTCCTTCATTCCTAAGTCAGAAGTAGAGGTCTCCCCTCCTCTGAATTGTGTCCTCTGCTTGTACTTTCCATATCAGTTTCATGTACTTGATATACATCCTGTTTCTCCTACCAGATTGTTAGGTCCTGGAGTAAAATGTTATTTGTGCACGTTTTTAAGTCTCCATGTATAAGACATGCGTGCGTGCTGAATCAGTGAAAGAAAGTATAGAGCGTACACCTTTGGGACTTCCTCGTAGGTAAGAACTATACAGGTTAAGGAGATAAAGGAAAAATTCATTCTATCTGGGGTATTTCCAGTCAAGCAGGTCTTGCTTTAGTTTTCTATGTAAATGAAATGATGAAGACAGACCAAATGATAATACTTCCAAGAAAAAAGGTAACCAAGCGAATCGGCACTGCTGTTTGCTGTGGTTTGTCTCCTTTCTTCCTTTGAACTAAAGAATACAAGGTCATAAACTATGTTATGCCACTTTAAGGTTAAACATTTACTAGATTTTTTTTCTTTAGTTTTGCATTTACACTGGAATTTACCTTTATTTCTTACCCTTCAAGTGCCCTTTTTCACTAGAATGCAGCACTGTAACTCATCATAGCGAACAATCAACAGAGGAAAACTTTTGGTCACTTATTGAACAGTGGGGTCTGGCTTTGGGACACCAAGGGGAGAGACAGGAAGAGAAGAATGACAATACAAACAGAATCTGACCAAGTTCTAAAGATCTGGGCCCAACAGTGAGGCAGCAGAGAGAAGAGATTAAAAAGAAAACTAAGCTTCTGGGAAATTCAGACATGAGGAAGATACTATCCAGCTGTGTCTATTCTAATTTTCAGACACGGTATGCCTCAGCACTTAAACATTACATAAGATGCACATCATTCAGGCTCTCATTCTTTCAATGAATTGTAACTTTAATTCAAATATATGAAGGTGGTGAAAAGAAATGCAACTACAAAGAAAAAATGTTAAAGGTTCAGGGGGCTCAGGTCATCATCTTGCAGTTCACGATTTCGAGCCCCACATCGGGCTCTGTGTTGACAGCTTAGAGCCTGGCGCTGCTTCAGATTATGTGTCTGTCTGTCTCTCTCTCTCTGCCCCTCTCCTGCTTGCACTCTCTCTCAAAAATAGAAACAAACATTTAAAAATAATAAAATGAAAGTTTCAAGTAGATTATAGTCTATCAGAGAATGCAAAATAAGAACAAAACCAAATCCACAACTACCCAAACACACACATGCAGACACACGATATAACTGTTGGTGGTAAAGATTAAAGTCAACATAGTTAAAATATTATTTGGGGAGTATACAGATAACGATTTCTATTTCAGTCTTGTCGAATGCTTAAAATGATCCTGAGGGGCACACGGGTTGCTCAGCCAGTTAAGCGTGGGACTCCTGATTTCAACTCATCACAATCTCACAGTTCATGAGTTCAAGGCCCACATTGGGCTCTGCACTGACAGCATGGAGCCTGCTTGGGATTCTCACTCTCTCCCTCTCTCTCCGCCCCTCCCCTGCTCATGCTCTCTCTCTCTCAAAATAAATAAATAAATGTTAATAAATAAACAATAAAATAAAACGATCCTGAGACCTTAGTTATAAATACCAGTTGACTCACTTGAACAACCAGGCCCAAACTTGTTTGGGAGTTAGCTTGTCTGTAAGATGTATTCACCACCACCACCACCACCACCAAAAAAACAAAACTAAACAAAACAAAAACCCAACTAACTGGCATGCAGGTGTTGTGTTTGTACACCTTAGTTTACTTCCTCGTAATATATGAAAGTAACCAGCTCTCTGGGACACCTCAGCCAGGTGGACACCATTAGCTTCCTAGCTGATTCTCTACTTTCTGAATAAGCAACTGGCTGAGGCAAGAAATCTTCATATCCCAAAAGGGACTATAAGTCTGCTGCCACAGCAGACTTTCTAACCAACAGACTCCACATGGAGACTTCTGAACCTCTTACCTAGCCCATTTTCCCTGTTCCTTCTGTGTTCAAACAGCAAACCTGTATGGATATGCCAAAAGGAAGAGAAATATGAAAAATAAAAAGTAAAGAAACCTGGAATGAACTAAGTGGGAGCTGAATCTCTGAATCTGCATAGGCCAGTCATTAAAAAGCTGACAAGACTGGGGCACCTGCGTGGCTCAGTTGGCTAAGGGTCTGACTTCGGCTCAGGTTGTGATCTCACGTTTTTTTCATGAGTTGGAGCCCTGCATCAGACTCTGCGGAGCCTGCTTCAGATTCTGTCGCCCTCTCTCTGTCCCTCTCCTGCTTGCTCTCTCTCTCTGTCAAAAATAAACATTAAAATTAAAAATTTAAAAAAAAAAAAAAAAAAAAGGCTGACAGACAAGGGCACTTAACCTCTCTGGGCATCAACTTCCCCACTTTACAAGAAAGGAAGTAGACTAGATCCTGAAATGATTTCCATCAGCTTAACTTAAGAGTATAAAAACTCTGTATGCATATGTTATTGGGGATAGAAATAGGCAAAAATAAATCCACTCATGAAGAAGACCACGTACAAATGATTGGCTTTAAGAATGCTTTTGGGGTTACTGATGCCTCCACGAAAAGTATAGAGCTTCTCTAAAAGGAGATCTCATTTTGTTTTAGGAACAGAAAGCCCACAGTGACCATGGCTGTTGTTTTCAAATATACACATCCCTGGAAGCGGACTTTTATTTGGAGAGGCCAATGCCAATTTTGGCAAACCTTATTCTGTGTGAATGATTCTTTCAATGCACAGAAAGGAGGCAGACATCAATGCTGACTGACCACGCCTGAGAGGAAGTGACTTAATAGGACAGGAAATCAAATAGATCACAAAATATCCACCCCACCCCAGGGGAAGAAAAAGAGTCCTAAAAATAGAGGACACCAGGCATGTAAAATGGGTGATAAAGAACCCCCCCTGGGTTTCCACCATTTATCTTGGAAATTTATCTCTGTCACAGTATGTATCAGCTATGTGAAATTCATGCTAGTGCTTATATTTTGATGAGAGACCAACTATTTTATTTTTTTCAGTTTTTATCCCAACATTGACTGGTTTGCTACTACTTTGCAAGCTATAACTACCTCCCAAGCTTGAAAACTGACCAAAAAAATCATATGACCACAAAGCAAACAACAACAAAAAATGGCTCCAGTTTACTTTATAAATATTTGGTGCACAAACTAAAAATGTAACCTCTGCTTAGTAAACATCTGCAACTAACTATTAGAACTCACCTGCATTATAACACAAATCAGAACAGGTTCCCAGTTTCTACTCTGAGAGGTTCCTAAATCTAGTTAAGGGTTTTTTAAAAATCAGCATTCCCATTTCATCTTACTCTGAGAGACTCTTAATTTTTGAAAAAGGGGTTAAAATTCTTTCAAAGGAATCCTGGTAAGGGAAGGTTTGATGGTCTCAACATATGAATTACATAGGATCATGTCAGCACAAACGGGAATGTGCACGTGAAGGCACATGGAACTGGCTTACAAAGACATGTGTCCAATTTAAGCAAACTCCTTTGTAAAAATATTAAAATACTGGCATTCTTTTCTCTGATGCCCATCTATCTTCCTAAGTATTTAACACCCCTCCCCCAACAGTCTGGATTAGTAACAACTTATATTAATGTAGCAATTCACAATTTGCAAAAGCACTTTGACATACATGAGCTCATTTGAGCCTCACCACTAAATAGGAAGGTGCTATTTTTAGGCCCCATTTTTACATGTGAGGAAGCTGACACTAAATGGCTGACTTGCCCAAGCTCACAAAGCTGGTGATAGCTGAGTGGAACCTGAACACAGGTCTCCTGACTTTAAATAGCCTGCTTTACTACACCATACTACTTCATACCCTGTAATCAGAGTAAACAAATGCCCAAATCTAAGACCCCATCTAAGCCTCACCCATCCCTACACACCAACCCCTAGTCTAAGTTATAGTTAGCTCTAGAAGGCCTTTGCTCCTTATGGAAGTAGAGTTTCCTTCCTTTTTCTGGGAAACATTTATCTGGCTAAAGTATTAAATGAGGAGATCACATAAAGACCATTCAGCATATACTGGAAGATTTCTCAGTCACCAGGAGTTCTGCATAGGCATGCCTATATGCATTTTTCCAGGTAGTGGGTCAGCTTCTCAAGAGTCCATGATTCTGAAAGGTTAAGAACCCAAGCTAGAGGCAATAGCCACATATCTTTCCAAGAAGCTAAATCCACAAAGTTCTCAAGAGAAAGAGTTTTTATCAAGGCCTCGTACTGTGCCCCACTTATTCTGTCTTGCCTGCTCCAGGCCCTCTCCCAGGCTAAGAGTCATTCAGTATCTACGAGTTTTTTAAATCATACATAAAACCTGGAGCAACTGGTAACATATAAATCAATGACTTATAAAAAATAAATGGAAATTAATTACCTGTTAAAATGTAATCCTTAACACATACTCCTTTCTCTTATGATTTAACTTCCCAGAATGAGTCTTCTTACCATAAGCATTCCAATTCTCCCAAAGAAGTTTTACAAACATAACTGCTTTGAACTCCTGAAATGCCATTCTTCACTAAAGAACCCTCTAGATTACACAGAAGACAAGGTAGCGTGCAAGGAATTCTGAATCTGTTAGGCAGTTCACTCAACTATCATACCAAAAGGATTTAGAATTTTTTTGCTGGGGGAAGGAACAGAGAAGAGTGGGAGAGAGAATGAATGCAGCCCCATTGTCTTATTGCTTGAAAACTCCTAATCTGAATCTATAACATATTCCTACTAACCACTCGACTTGAACATCAGAAGTACAGTCTCTTTTCATCTTAAATAGAGCTTTTCAGTCTAAATCTGTATAAACAAACTTTGTCCTTCAATCTTTCAACTCCTCGGCAGTTTTTCAAGGTCACTTTTGCGAGCAACGACAGAGGCCTGCATCTAGCAACTTTCACTGCAACACCACTCCAATTCAAAGAGCCCCGAATCTAAACCCCTATCGATCCTCTCAGGTAAATCCCTTACAGGAGGGGAAGCCAGGGGAAGGCAAATCGACACCCACCAAACTTCTCTACTAGGGCCTGTTTCTTTTCCCTACCCAGAGACTGAGTACTGCTGGCTCACTGCTCCACACTGAGTCTGCTGCAGAAATGTTCCAATGACCTTCATTCCATATTTGCAAATAAGAAGAAAACAAAGAACTGCTTTTTAAAACCAAGTGTATTATAGATGTTAGTACACGGGACAGAAGAGTGCACTATTCACAAAAACTGGCTGGTTACTGATTAGCAACCAGCATTAGCTTCCTATCCCTAAAAGAGGGGAAAAATATATCAAGGGCAAAAGATAGGGTTGCCTGTACTCTTAACTTTCCAATTCACAAACTGCAGGTAAATTAGGATTCGAAATATTTCATACAGAAAATGAAAAGCACTTTGCTCACATCACTTTAAAGAACCAAATCAATGCCTGACAAAAATGTGTGAAATTGACAGAAAAAGATTTGCTCTTGTCACTGCCAATATAGTGGAAAAGTATGTTCCTCACCAGCATTCTAAGCTCAAATGTGCATTTCAAAACAAAGACTGTTATTTAATTAGTTGGTACGTATCAGAATAGAAGCAGACAGGTAAATCAAGAAAGTTACCGGGAGAATTTCACACTGCCATGTGGGCCTTCACCATTAGAAGCTGCATTCGTGCAAACCGTATTTTCACACAAATTTAGCACAGCAATAGTGTTGCTTCCACCTCTGAAAACACAGATGTCAACAAAGTGCATGGAAACAGAAAAAGTCTTACAACAACTCAGCTTATTCTGTAGGAAAGCTTCAGTGCACTTGAACAAAGGAAAATTATTTGGAAAACAGTTAAGTTTACCCAATGCGAAGAGAAAGTGCCTTGTTTCTGTGTGCCCCTGAAAAATGATTAGCCTTTCTTCATGTACCTGATCTTGTCAATACTCAACTAGGAAAAGAAATCCTAGGTGAAGGGCATGCAAAATCTAAACAGAGCAAGGTATTCTAGGTGCACCAAAAGGTATGCATGGAATGTAAAGTGGCCATTTTCTGAAACAGTGCAACTTGTCTACACTCTCTGAAGCTAAACAGTTTCTACCATTTTAACACAAAACAAAGAATTAAACTTACCGGGAACTGCATTAATTTTACATGTAGTTATTTATATCTCCTCGGACAGGGAGAATTTAAGTCACTCCTAGCCCTCCCCCCCCAAAAGGACGGAGGAAACAAAAGGCAGCAGGAGATGCAGAAACCTGAGTCTGGAATGTCCACTCCAGTGAAAACCCGAACAGCTGTCCCCCCACCCCCCAGCAAACTATTCGCCATTTTTCTTTGTCTTTCAGCTGACCCCTGCCTCAGTGAAAAACTCCGAGGCTCCAATGAAGCCCTGCAGCCTCCTTCCACTTTAACAGTCAAAGGCATTCAATCTAGCATGCTATTTGACACCAAACCTTGCCTCCAGAGTGGTCCCATTGGCTGAGCTGCTTTATCAGCTAAGAACACAAAGCCATGATTGGCTGTTCACGTCATCAGTTACCTCCTTTGTAC
Organism: Acinonyx jubatus; assembly: GCF_027475565.1. NCBI lineage: Eukaryota > Metazoa > Chordata > Mammalia > Carnivora > Felidae > Acinonyx > Acinonyx jubatus. The sequence continues at coordinate 31,195,341 of NC_069381.1, read as the reverse complement.
ACTTCCTGTTTTAAAGTTACCTTGAGAAGCAGAACAGGGGTCAGATCCAGACTTCAAACTACAGGGAACTTAAGGCTTGGAAATGCCTGGCAAATGCACACAGCAGATGCACTAGGGCCTCTTGTGCTTCCAAAACACAGGAAACTGCAAATTTACAATTGTTCTTTAAAATCACACGAAAGGGTTGTTACAGTTCCCACCCAAAGGATTTCTTATTGGCTGTCAGAGTTCCATTTAAAAAATTTAAGGTAATTTAACTGCTTCTGATTGGCCATCAAAGATGTCTGTAAGATATTGCTACAGTATCCTATGGCAGTAAACCAGAGAAGCAATGTGCACAAGATCTGAAAGTTGTGGCTTAACTATCTACAGTTTTCTGTTGAGCATTAACAGAAGAAGAAAAAGAAACCAGGGTGGGCTCATCAAATAGCTCCAGAGAAAATGTAACCTCTTTAACAGCTGTTACAAAGAGTGATACCAATGGCCTTACAACAGTTTGTAGGATTTCTAAAAAGGAATCTGTCATCTTGTCCCTGGTAATTTTAAAAGAACATATTAGGAAAATACTAGGAAAAATCACCTTACTTTGAAACACAAACTAACCTAAACAGGAAAATTCTGCAGTAATGTCAGAAGGTAGTGACAGGGACAGTGGCATTGCCAAAAAGTCTACCAGGAACCCAAGAGGGAAATATAATAATAAAGGGCGGGGAACACTGGCAGAGATAGAACACCAGTGATTACACTGTTTAAAGCATATTATAGTTTGGATTAATTTATTTAGGATGGTCATAAAATGTTTATCAGCTTTTAATCTTACAGAGTTCTGATATCATGGAAGATAAACTTTTTACCACATTTTCAAGAATAAGTGGCAGGAATGAGCCCAGGAAAGATACTGTAAGTACTGCAGTTATGGAAAACATTCTGGGGTGCTGAGGTTTACCAGTGGTCAAAGATTTGCTTATGGATTTTGTGCCCAACTGTTGAGGTGTTAAGAGGAACCTCCTAAAAAAAGGTGAAAATCAGTTAACACGTCTTCTTTTCTTTTTACAAAATGGGTCAAATAGAAACACTGCACTATGACTGAAAGTTCTGAACAATCTCCTTAGAACTGCTTCCTCCCATGAAAACTAAGCATCCCAGGATGAAACAAACACGACTGTTTGCTCAGGACGAGTCCTTCTCTAGAAATACCTCAGCTGACCTTACATGAAAAGTCATCATGGGCATATGCAGAGATGTGGCAGAGTCCTGAAATAGAAGCAAGGTGGTCGGGGTCCCTAGGTGGGTCAGTTAGTTAAGCCTCCAACTTCAGCTCAGGTCATGATCTCACGGTTAATGGGTTCGAGCTCCACATAAGGCTCTGTGCTAACAACTCAGAGCCTGGAGCCTGCTTCAGATTCTGTGTCTTCCTCTCTCTCTGCCCCTCCCCTCTTCACACTCTTTCTCTCTCTTCCAAAAATAAACAAACATTTTTTAAAAATTAAAAAAAAAAAAAAGCAAGGTAGTCCGCCTAATCACTTTGCCATCCATATTAACTTCTCTACACACATTCTACTCATTTCTCAAACTGCAATGAATTAATTTCTGAACACCAATTAGTGCCAGGTTCTATGCTAGATATTTTACAGACTTTCCCCCTTCTAATCCTCACTATCCTCTTTTATATGTGAAAAAGAGTGAGGTTCACAAAGTTTAACAACTGGCCCCTAGCCATACATCTAGAATGCAAACTCAGGTCCCAACCTAGGGCGGTATTCTTTCTATTGTACCACAAGGCTGACACCAAGACATGGAACACCCCAGGGCACATCCAAGGAAATTCTTAGGAGTCACATATATGTAGAGGTAGCATAAACCGTTAAACCCACCTTCATTAATCTAAAAATTAGAAATCTGACTGATGTTGAACTTCACCTGATGGTTAGAGACCTAGCTGAGTATATGACAAAATAGCGCCCTATAAGTTGATACGCATTTTACTACTGAAGTATTAGGGGCATTTAACCAGTAGCAAATCACATTTATAATTTATCAGGACTTGGAACAACTAATGATTAAATCATTAACACAAAATAAACTTACGGGATTGTGTGGCGATTTTACTATGGCATCTAAATAAAGAGTTTAGTTATGCCAACAGGGTGTGTTGTAGGATGACTGCGGAAGCTACAGAACTGCAGGTATTATAGTTCTTTTCTCAGAAGTTTCGATCCCAGATTCTGAATAGCTACCAGCCTGAGAAGAGAAGGCAGAGGGGCAAAAAGCCAGTTGTGTCTCATCCACACTAGAGTCTTTCAACCCCTCAACACTGGAGGTCAAGTCGGCTGGAAGGAAGCAAAGAAGCTTATATGAGGTGGGAAGCAGAGGAAGAGGGAGAACATTCACATCGCTGACTATTAATTAGTTATCACTAGGGAAAAACAACTAAGCACCTGGGAATCAGGCAGAGCTCATTTCAAATTCTGACTCCTCTGCTTATTAACTGTATGACACTGAACTAACCCTGAGCCTCAGCTTCCTCATCTGTAATACATGGATGTCACCATTCTATATCCAGAGCCACCATAAGTATTAAATGAGTTAACACATGTATATTGTATTGTGCCTAGTAAGCACTGAAAAACTGCAAAGTGCTAGAAGTCATCCAGTCCAAATTCCTTGTTTTATACAGGGTTAAGATGCAGAAAGGTCTCTCTCCTTAAGGCCCCAAAGCTACTAGGAGGGGCTGTCTCTCCTCCATCTCCAGCATACCCTGCAACCCTGCAGAAAGCAACTCCTAAGCCATAAAGGGCAGTGTGGGAGGACTCCCAGCTGCTACAAAAAATCTTCCCCATGCTTTTCATCACCCATCCAGGCCAAGATTTGGTTGTTGTTCCACATGCCCATCCTTTGATTCTGAGTTTGCTATGCCCGATTAAACCAAACATGTCCCTTAATACTCTGTGAATACCTTTGGCATAGTTTTTATTAGTTCTTGGAAGGTTTCAAGAAAACCACTCGAACCCCTATTTCTCATCAACAGCCACCTTACTAGAATTCAAGCTACTAGTGGGAAGAGAACTGAAATTATCCTAGAATTTCCATCTGGCGGCTTACTATACTGTACTTACTTACTATAGCTTTCCCTTCTCTTGCCTGTTGTTACTGTGGACTAACAGCCTCATGGGATCTCTGGAATTCCAACTCACATTCTTCCCTGGTCCTGGATATCAGCAGCCCTCTGCAACAGACAACTGCATTGTCTTGCCCTAAAAAACACCCAGATCACTATGAGGCAAAATGACTGCCTCTGGTTACCTGGTTCAAGCTCTCAAAGTAGGCAGCATGGGAAATGATGCTCTTGGTCAGAAAACTGATTCTGAATCATAGCTACCTATTTACTGGCTGTTTATCCATCCCTAAGCTCACTTCTTCACGTATAAAATGGAAAAAAAATAAAATAACACCAACCCGTGGGAGCATTGAGGTTTAAATGATATAAGGTTAAAGCACTCAGCATTAACACCTAGCATGTGATAGATACTCAGTAACATCTAAATATACACTTGACTATAGCATTTATCACACATTATAATTACTTTTAACCATGTCTCTATTACCAGAGGAAGGCTTCTTGAAGTTAGTGGCTGTGTTTTATTTATATCCACATATATCCCCAATACATCAAACCCAACCTTAGCCACAGTGTCAATGAAGTAACGAGTAATGAGGACTGAGGAAAACTGGAGAGCGTATGTCCCATCTGAAGGGGCAGCTACTATTCAGCTCCAACTGACAAAAGCCATGAAGGAATACTAGTCCACTGTAGCAAGAGCCTCAGAGTCAATAAAAGAAACAAAAGTCAGATCCTGAACACAAAAAGCTGATGCCAGAACAGCTCTTGCTCTGGGATCCTGAGGAATGACTGAAGGACCAGAGTTATGACAGAAGTTGGCCTTAACCACCCTGATAATTCTTGTCAAGGACAGTCTTGTTCAGTCCCCCAAGATTACCTATCTTGGAGGTTATGCTGTATCAATCACATCAGAAGCAGAAATAGCAGCAAAGAAACTGGGCTCTTCAGTGCCCTGAACATTTTATTGATGTTGTCCCTAACTGACTTAGTAAAGTAAGTACACTTAGAAGCCTCAAGAAATATCAGACAACCTCTAAAGAAAAATGAACTTTTCGTATGTTATGATATGAATACAAAGCCATATTCACTTGACTATTAAATACATTGTGTGACTTATATACTAAGTTGATGAGATGGATGTATAAAGCAGTATTGTACTGATGTTATCAGTTAGGCAGATGGGCTATTTTTTTAAGAATACCTTTAAAGCAACCACTCAGAATCAAACACTGTATTTTGCTTATGTCAGTTAGAAACAAGGCTGAGTTAGTCTTTTAATACCATCTAACACATTGTATAATAATATTATACAAACTGCTTTGTAATTTTCACTTAAATATGTGAACAATTTTCCATATCAAATCTGTATCTATATCATTTACAATTGGAGTATATTCCATTGAATGGCTATACCATAATTTTCTATCAGTTTTATATTAATAACTTCACTGTCTACAATGTTTTATGGGTTTTTTTACCTTCTGATGTATGACACACAATGTTACACTAGTCTCAGGTGTGTAACATAGTGATTCAACTTCTCTAGGTGTTATGTTATGCTCACAAGTATAGCTACCATCTGTCACCACACAACACTATTACAGTATCATTGACTATGTTCCCTATGCTGTGCTTTTCACTCTTCTGATTTATTCATTCCATAACTAGAAGCCTGTATCTCTCACTCCCCTTCACCCATTTTGCCCACCACCCGCCACTCTGGCAACCATCAATTTGCTCTCTGTACTCATAGTTCTGATTCTGCTTTTCTGTTGTTCATTAGTTTTGTTTTTTAGATTCTACATATAAGTAAAAATCATATAATATTCATTTCTCTGACTTATTTCACTGAGCATGATATCCTCTAGGTCCATCCATGTTGTTGCAAATGGCACAATCTAATCCTTTTACATGGCTATGTAATATTCCACTGTGCATGCATGTATGTGTATGTGTGTATACACACATCTTCCTTATCCACTTCTCTATTGATGGACACCTAGCTTCCACATCTTGGCTACTGTAAATAATACCAAGGATGCAATGAACATAGGGGTACATATATCTTTTTGAATTAGTGTTTTCATCTTCTTTGGGTAGATATCCAGCAGAATTATTGGACCATACAGTATTTCTATTTTTAATTTTGTGAAGGAAAAAAAACAGCACACAAAGGTTCCTTTTTCTCCACATCCTTGCCAACACTTATTTCTTGTCTTTTTGATTTTAGCCATTCTGACAGGTGTAAGGTGGTATATCTCATTGGGTTTTGGTTTGCATTTTCCTGACGATTAGTAACGTTGAGCATCTTTTCACGTGTTTGTTGGCCATCTATATGTCTTCCTTGGAAAAATGTCTTTTCGGGTCCTCTGCCCATTTTTTAACTGGACTGTTTACTTTTTGGTGTTGAGATGCAGACATTTTTTTATATACTTTAGATATTAATCCCTCAGTATCTTCAATTTTAAAATATTGTAAATAGCATCACAGAGAACGTCTATTATGCCCATTCCTTATATCCTCATTATCCCTTCCAGAACGACCGCAATGACTTCATAAATAGTATCATTTTGTCTGGTTGAAGGAAAAAATATATACAAACATGAAAGCCAGATTGTTTGAATGTTAAATCTTTCCAGTTTCAATTTTGGTCCAGTTTTTTTTTTTTTTTTTTTTTTTTTTAATTATAAGCAGACCAAAGAAAATTAAGGGCTGCCAGATTGTAGCTTCTGACCCATTTCTTTCACCTGACTTGGTCCTGAACAACTATTAGTTATTTCCCAAACCAAATCCACCTTCGAGGTTTAAAAAAGTGTGTCCACACATTTTCAAAAGAATCTGACAGAAGTTCTGAAGATAACCCCCAAAGAACCCCAAAGTCCCAGAAACATTTTGAGCAATGATAGTATCATTAGAATAAGGAATATAGCGCTGATGCCCAGTAAATCACTGCTCAACAAATTAATGAAGTAAACTAATAAATGAGACCTTAAGTGGATTATAAATTCTGAATTTTTTTTTTTTTTTAATGCTTGAGAGAAAGCGAGAGAGAGCCAGTGGGGAGGGGGAGACAGAGAGAGAGGGAAAGACGGAGAACCTCAAGAAGTCTCCACACTGTCAGCACAGAGCCCAACGTGAGGCTTGTCATGAACTATGAGATCATGACTGGAACCAAAATCAAGAGTCAGACACTTAAGCAACTGAGCCACCCAGGGGCCCCCTGAATTACTCTTTTTTGTTTGTTTTTAAGTTGAGAGAGAGAGAGAGAGAGAGAGAGAGAGAGAGAGAGAGAGAATGTGAGTGGGGGAGGGGCAGAGGGAGAAGGGAACAGAGGGTCCAAAGCAGGCTCCACGATGACAGCAGCAAGCCCAATGCGCACCTCGAACACGGAACCGTGAGATCATGACCTGAGCCAAAGTCGAACGCTCAACCAACTGAGCCACCTAGGCGCCCCTGAATTACTTGTTTTTAAAAATAAATTATATTCTCCAAAGCATAAATTAAGACCAATGGATGGAAAACTATTCTAGAAAACTATTCTATTCTCTCAGAGCTGTCCAAAGATGGCACAAGCTGCTTCAGAAGCTATGGATGGGGTTGTTAGCACAGGCTGTTTGAACACTTGACAGGAATATGTAAAGACAAGATGAAAAAGAGCAGCCATGTGGAGAAGTAGGGGGGAAAAAACAGTCTTTGCAGCTAGACAGATTTAGATTCTAATCCCTCTTCACCTCTTTTTAGGTGAGTAACCTCAAACTAGGTATTTAACCCCACCGAGGCCAATTTCCTAAACTATAAACCATCTTGCAAGGTTGTAAAGATTAAGGAAACTTTCACTCATTCAATAAATACTTAGGTGTAGGCATTGTGCTAACACGTGGGGATCCTAAACAATACAGTCCCTGTCCTCAATGAGACTAAAGTCTATTATAACAAAGAGGAAAATTAAAACAGGCAATCATAGTGCTCTATGTTAAGAGTTACAACAGGAACAAATGCATAGTACAGGACATAAGCAGAGCCCCTTAGCCCATGGCCTAACTCAATTTCAGGCCAGTCAGAAATGGCTTCTTGGGAGATTTAAATCCTAAGAATAGGAACTTAATGAGACAGACAAAGAAACTGCATGTGCAAAGGCCTGGAGCTGACATAAAGCATTACATTCCTGAAAGGGCTATAGTTTGGTATGGCAGTAGCCCAGGGGCAAAAGGCTACAAGTTAACTCAGAAACATGAACAGGGCTGGACAAGACTACGATACCAGAACTTTATTCTAAGGGACAACAGTGAGCCATTGAAGAGTTTAAGCATGGGACTGGCACAATCAGAATTACCCTTTTATTTTTTTTTAAATTCTTTTTAACGTTTATTTATTATTCAGAGACAGAGAGCAGGGGAGGGGTAGAGAGAGGGGGAGACACAGAATCCGAAGCAGGCTCCAGGCTCTAAGCTGTCAGCACAGAGACCGATGCGGGACTCGAACTCACAAATTGTGAGATCATGACCAGAGCCGAAGTCAGTCGCCCAACCAGCTGAGCCACCCAGGCGCCTCTCAGAATTACCCTTTTAAAAGATCATTTGGGGTACAGTATGGAGAAGTGGGACCGGGTGGGAGACTGGCAGCTCTAGACAGATAGCAGGGAAAACAAGACACTGCAGTACTCTAGTTACCAGAAAACGTAGCAGTGCAGATGTTGAAAAGTAGATGAATGGGAAATATTAAGAAGATAAAAAATAAATAAATAAATAACATGAAGACCAGTGGTTAATAATGCATGTAGAACACCACCACCAACTGATAAACAGCAAGTGCACAAAAAAATGGTAGCTGCCACCAGTGTCACGGATGCTGGCAACGGGGTTAGATGGCCTTTGAAATCATATTCACCCCTAAGAGTCCATGTTACTTTGGAGACCTGTGTTGTATGTTCCCAGAAAAATCCTTTTCTGCTACTGGCCAAACTATCCTCTACAAAAGATTCATTTTTTACTCATAAGCTCTCTGCACTAGAACTGCTCAACTGGGCCCCACTACACCCCAGTCATAACATGAAATACTTATTAGATGTTCTCACGAACAGGGTTCCATGGCCAAATATGTCCAAGAAACACTGCATTATGTATCCTCTCTCTTGAAGGGTCATAAGGCACATAAACACAAAGGCCCTGAATACTAATTCTGCAGTAAAGAAATGCATTCCACTTTAGCTATCATTTTGTCAAGGATCCTTTTTTCAACTCCAGAGGACATTTATTACATTGTATAAGAACTAAAGTTCAATGAAACAGTTTAGGAAATGCTGCGCTAAGCTGCCTTACAGATTTTAGCCGAATGAAAAGATTATAGGCAGCTCTATTCTGACCACCTTCCAAAATGGTTGGAGTTTTACACACATTATGGCCTTTCCCTTTTAATTTAGTCCTACTAAAAATGACATTAAATATCACCATAAATAGCAATCCTCTGCCTCCCAAATTACTGCCAACCAAGTGTGCTTTGCTTTTTAAAAAGGCCACAACTTTGTCAGCTGATAATGAGCAAATTCTAAGCTACTTACCCTTCAGGGTACAGCAATAATTTTTAACACAGTTAAAAATGACAAAGATGTTCAACTGTGCAGATTGCACGTACTTTCACTTTCCTCTCTTAAATGAACTGATCACACCACTAGTGAGGAGGATAGGTCTTCTTAACATTGGGCAAAGAATCTCACTTCATACAGATCACTGGACAATTTGCAGCTCCTGAGGAAAGGGTGAGCAATAACAGAAACTGTGAAAACCTTCAGTACAGTAGTCCCTCCTGATCTACAGGAGATATGTTCCAAGACACTACTCGCGCCCTGCCCAGGAGATGCCTGAAACTGCAGATAGTACCAAACCCTACTTACAATTCATTTCTTCCATACACACACACCTAAGATATAATTTAATTTATAAACTAGGCACAGTAGGAAATAATAATAATAAAATAGAACAATTATAACAATATACTGTAATAAAAACTATGTGAATGTGGTCTCTTTCTGCCTCAAAATCTTATTGCTCTGCACTCACCCTTCTTGTGATGCCGCTAAATAAGATGCCTTCGTGATGAGCTGAAGTGACGTGAGGACAGACATTGTGATAGGGCACTGGGCTACTACTGATCCTCTGACAATAGTCAGAGGAGGATCATCTGCTTCTGGACCACGGTTGACCATGGGTAACCGAAACCATAGAAAGCGAAACCACAGGTAATGGGTGGGACGACTTTAACTCTAATAGATTTAAGCCAGTGACATCATACAAAATATTCCATACTTCGATATCATTCCCTATGAGTCACTGAGGCATTCATCGAAGCACTGGTCAAGATCACTATTTATAGCTCATACCCATGAATGTACTTAAGATGAATTCTTAAATCTGATCTGTAACAAGACACCGTTGATTTTAAATGGAGAGTATTCATCTAACGAGGACACCTTATGTACCTTGGACATGAAGATCTGAACCTTTAAGGTAAACCTATTCCACTGGAAACATTCAAATGCAAAGGTTAGCCTAGTCCCTCTCTCTAAACTGCACGTGAAGTTTATCCATTAGAAAGCTCTCACAGTATAAAAGTACACTGAATTTAGAAGTAATCTGTCTGCAAACAAGTAAGGACTTAACCCAAAACAGAAAATACAACTCTCACACTGAAAATGAGCACAAATGTTGCCTCACTGTTATCAGGTACATCACTGCTAAAACATGGAGAAGTGTGGGAAGGGTGCAGCAAATTTCGCAACCTGGCAAAAAATTTCTGCAGGCAGACAGACTTTTTTTCTTGAACCATTTTACAATGCTGTCTTCCTGCTTACTTCAAAGAAAATGTTACCAGGTGACTACGAGCCAAACTGACAGTCCCACTTCAACTGACAACTTCTACAATTAGAAAAACAATTTTTTTAAGTTTATTTATTTTGAGAGAGAGAGAGGGAGAGAGAGAGATAAAGTGCAAGCAGGGGAGGGGCAGGGAGAGAATGCCAAGCAGGCTCTGTGCCATCAGCACAGGGCCTGATGTGCAGCTCGATCTCACAAACTGGGAGATCATGATCACAAACCATGAGATCATGACCTGCGCCAAAATCAAGAGTCAGACTGAGCCATCCAGGCACCCCTAGAAAAAGTTTTAAATGACTATAATGTAAATCTTTCTGGATTTAAAGATAAAACTGGTTGTTCTGATTTTAGTAATTATTGCTATTTGGCAAATACAGAAAAGTTCTCATCTCATCAAAATCATTACCACTTAGCACCCAAGAATGAACAGAGGCAATCAGGACACAACCTAACTCTGAAGCAGAAGATACTACTGCTTTGTGCATTCATAAATAATACAGACTAATAATAACAGAGATCCACTATAAATCAGCTCCTAAATCACAACACCACAACTAAATTAGGTTATTTCTTTCATGTCAAGTGGTTGCTCCCCCATGTAGAAATCTTACTGTACATGAAAGAACAGACGATTACAAACGACCTCCTCATTGGGGAAGCTTTAACAGGCTGACAGATTTTATGCTGTTCTAAAAAGAAAGTGATGTGCTCCCTCACTTACTAAGGTCCACTTGGTGACAGGCACCTACCATATGCTGCTGTATTCATTTTTCATAACTACTCTGTAACAGAGGTATCATTACCACTACTTTACATAGGAAGAAACTAAGGCTTAGACAGGTCAAGAATCTGACCCCGAGCTCACACAGAGGGTAAACGCAGACAGAATTCTTTCCCAGGTCTGACTCCAGCGTCAGCAACTACACTACCCCCTCCCAATGGCATTTTTTGGCCAAAGTATTTTAAATCCACTTCTTCCTATGATTAATCTACTTAAATTATGTTAGGTACTTTGAGTCACTGGGAAAATACTAAAATGACCTTGTAGCCTTCCTAACTAGTCACAGCACATGCATGAAAAACTGAGTAAACAAAATGAAAAGAGACTGGAAGACATCAGATAACTCACAATAAGTCTGCTTTGAGCACAAGAAACTGAATGGAAAAGAACAACTTGCTGGCTAAGGAATGTTCTTCCTAGGTTGTATGCCTGAGGCTGGAATAAACCTCAAGAAGGTCATTTGTATCTTTAATAATGTCCTCTGCCATTCTCCTTCCTATGAATGAGGCAAACTTGTCAAAATATAAAAGGGCCTTAGAGTCATCCCTATCATCGAGCCAATGTTTCCACAGAAGAGGCAATACTGTCCAGTGGAATGAGACTGGTCTGGGAATCCAACAATCTGGGTTATACCTGGCTCTCCCCTTGCCAAGCCAAGTGACCTTGTCAAGGTCATCACATTCTAGGGCCTCAGTTAAAGAGTATCTGCCTGAAAAAAACTGAAGGTCACCTCCTGATCTAAGATGCAGGAATTTTTCTTTTCTCATAATATTTTAAGGTGTCAAGAAAACACAGTTTAAGAGTAAGGGTTCCACAAATTTCGTAGGAATTAAGTTATAGACCTAAGTTTGAATCGGAGCTCTGCCACCTTGTGTGACCTTGAGCAAATTACCTAACCCTTCAGTTTCTTCACACACAAAAATAAAGGTGGTAATAGTGTCCACCACATACAGAGTGTGGATAATATATACAATACATTTATAACCTAGCTGGTGCAACATAAGCACTCAATAAAAGTTAGTAACTAACTATATCATTCCTGAGTTTGATTCATAGATCCTTAATGGCTCAGTACCTCTGAACTAAAAGAGATATGAATTTCCAAATTGCCTCAGAGACACCTAGCATGGCTCCTCATTTCACTTTGCCTCTGCATCTCTGTAAATGAGGTTAAGAAACCCTGTATCTTTTCTAGTACAATGAATCAGTTTTGACCAAATGGAAAATATGTACACATAAATGAGATAACAGAATTATGTTATAAAAATTTAGGTAACGACACGAACACAGTCTGTTAAGTATTAAACATTAGTACGATGTCTGCTTAGAAGACACAACTGATGTTCTCAAGTTTTTACCATAAACTCAGACCTACTCAGACCTCCTGGGATTCCAGATTTTTAGGGTGCTCCATTCCAGATGATAACAAGGCCCAGCAACCGGCCATGGATGTAAGGAAGTTAATGGGAATGAAGGTGATCACCGTTGTTGAAGGGAAGGTAATTAAGAAATGCTTGCTGAATATGTGTATATTTGTTTTTGCAACCTTGTCTAGACTTACTAAAAAAGAACTAAGTCATGGATGCTGTAACATTCATTCTTCATATTTGGCTAACTTAATGACTGAGCCAAATGAAGCTTGAGATGACCAATGTACAAAATATGGCAAGCCCTAATTTCCCTTGTATTTTAACTCTATCTCCTACACTGCAGTGTAATTGCAAATAAAAGGGAGGAGACCCTCACCTAACTGCATTAAGTCACAAAGTAACTCAGACTACCAAATCATTGGTCTCCCCTTGAAACCTGAATTATTTAAAGATTTCCATGCAAAATTGGGATTACAAATATTTTGTTGTATCCAGTTTTCATTTTACACATCATTCAGGATAAGCATATACTAGAATCACTATCCCACGGTTTGAAGAAGGCACTAGGCTTCTGGACAGATCCCAGTGTTTGGAGACAAACATCTAAAGTACTAGTGATATTTGAAAAAGCTCCCAGGTGAGTTCTTTATATACTTGGTAGTTCCTCACTCCTTGACATTAATCACTTCCATATATAGAAAAACTATGTCAGCAATATTCTGAAGACTGGTTTTAAAGAATGCAGATTCTTAAACTTTCTGTACATACTTTCCCCTATTATCTACCTGGCTTCAGAAAAACTCCAACAGTTTACTTTTTAATCTTTCTCTACACAATAAAAAACAAGAGATATGATTTAGATACCTAGTTGAAGAACCTAGATTCTACATGGCTCCTACCCTGTGGTCTGAATCTTTGAAACAGTACAACAAACTCTTGTTAATTATGTTCTCCTCACTCAATATGCTCCTAATTCCCAGCAATCAAAGAAAGATGATCCACTTTGAAATACAATGCTATCTACCAAGGGCACAATGTATACACTGTATGTTAGCTAACTTGACATAAATATTTTAAAAAATAATAATTACTAAATAAATAAATAAAATATAATGCTATCTGGAAGTTTGACTAATCAGGTTTATACTGATAACACGACACAGCAGATAACACTACAGGCTTTGCCACTGGGCAACTTGGATATGAATCCCAGTTCAACCACACAGACACTGGACAAGCTACACAACCTCTCTGATCCTCAATTTTCTCATCTGCAATATGCAAATGATAATGCCTACATAATAGGAAATATGTGCCCCAAAATGTCAATTCCCTTCCTCTACTACTTTCCTCTTCTCTCTTGAAAATGTTGTTGCATTCACAAATTGACCACATTTGAAAACCAGAAAAGTTTCTTGAAATTGGTATAAAAACAGATTTATAGCATCTATCTGAAACTAGAGAGGACCACCTAACATAGACGAGGAAAAACAAATTAGGGAACAGAGAAGTTTAACACAAATGTGTTTCCACGATCCCTAAACCTTGGGAAATGCAAATGTAGAACAATTCAAGTCATAACAATAAATTGGAAAATGATAAAATACCTCCAACAAGCTTACTCTAACAACTCTTGATTAGAACAAAAGTTTAGTGAAATACAAACCAGAAAGTGTGACAAGTCCTGTTACTCAAAACGAGATGCAAGGAACTGTGTACTAGTTTATTCTCAAATCTGCTTATTTCTTTAAAAAAAAAATTTTAAGTGCACAGGAAGATGAGTGTAATTTTTAGGTATATATAAAAGAAAAGAGGGGCGCCTGGGTGGCTCAGTCTGTTATGTGTCTGACTTGGGCTCAGGTCATGATCTCACAGTTCATGAGTTCCAGCTACACATCAGGCTCTGCACTATTAGTGTTTGGGATTTTCCCTCTCTTTCTGCCCCAACCCTACTTGCATGCACTCGCTCACGCTCTCCCTCTCTCTCAAAAATAAACTTTAAAAAAAGAAAACAAATAAGTCAAGGTCCAGGATCTCTGTTAAGCTCTCTTCCACTAAAGAGATACCTACCAATATCTATTCAAACAAATACCAAGTATCTAATATCTGCCAGCAAGTGTAGCTTTAGAAACTCAGCCCTGACCTATCCTTCCCAATACAGGAAAACTTTATATAACAACATTACAAAATTAGCCACATGGTCCTGAGACCCAATAATCTATAATTGCTCCCTTACTGTAATTCCCAAGTCTGAAAATGTTCCCCCAAAGCTTTGCACTTCCTCATTCTTATAGATGTCACTACCTCATGCCCCTGCCCCTTAGACTTGGTGAAGGCCCAGCGCACTGGTCCAATAGGATCCACCTCTCGGGCTGGGTCTGTTTATTTTCTCCTCATATCACATCCTAGGATCCACCTCTCAGGCTGGGTCTGTTTATTTTCTCCTCATATCACACCCAGGTCTGGTAGCTCTGAAACCTTGGTTTCAATGCTATCACTCTCCAGCAAAATTCTTGATCTCATCCTATCCTTTAGGTAGGTCCCTAAGGCCCAGATGCCTTTTTTCCTATACCACGCCCTCAGACCTGACATCCATGGACATCAAAGTCATTCACAAACTGTGTTAAACTCCAGTCTATCTTAACTGTAGAGAACAAACTGATGGTTACCAGGGGGGAATACAGGTGGGGGGGGGGACAGGTGAAACAAGTGATGGAGATTAAGGAGTGCACTCCCCTCCACGAGCACTGGGTGTTGGGAATTGTTGGATCATTACGTTATACACCTGAAACTAATGTAACACTCTATGTTACCTATACTGGAATTAAAAAACAAAAACACCTCCAAGTCTAGCACTCTTGGATCTCAAAGACCGTCTCAGACCCTAACTCAGGTTTCAGCGTTTCCAAGCATGGCACCCTTGGGGCTTGTACGCCTCTCTATGATGGGCCACGCATGTTCCACGGAGTGTACCTCTGGAGTTAGGAGTGCCTCCCACTCCGGGCCGTGCACAGGCTATCCCCACAGTACCTGCCAGACCATCACCCTGCTTCCCCCTTAAGGTCTCTAGGCTCGCCCCCGGCCTCCACCCCACGCCTGCACCGGAGGGGGGTCACCGCCCTGCCGTCCGAGCCCGAGACGCGCGCATCCCCGCAGCCTCCGACTCCTTCATCACCCCCCAGGCCCGAGCCAGCGCGACCAATAAGGTGCCAGGTCCGCGGCCTCCCCGCCACCGACCAATCACGAGCGAGCCCCCCCGCAGTCGCCTTCCGCCAATGGGAGAAAGCCCGCGGGCCGGGCCGACGAGGCGCACGGACCCCAGGAGCGCGACGGCGGCGACAGCGGCGGGCCTGGCGAGAACACAACATGGCGGCGGGCAGGCCGGACCGAACTACAGCGGCAGCCGCGAGAGGGAAGTGAGGTCTCCGCCGAAGGCGGGAAGCGCTGCCCCTCCCCCCGCCGCCGCTCGCCTCTCACCCTCCCTCCCACAGACGCTCCCGCACACTCACACGCCTCTGCTCAGGAGTCCAGGGAAGAGCAGGAGCCGCCCCCGCGCTCCTGCGGAGTCAGGCAATGCAGAGGCCTGGGCACGGCGGAGGGGAGGGGGAAGCGTGCGTCACGGAGAACGGAGCGCGCGCGAAGCGGGGGCACAAACAAGATGGCGGCCACGCCGTTTGCACCGTCTCCCCCCACCTTCCCCTCCCCCTCCCTTGGCGCCTTGACTCCCAGTATCTTGAAGTGCGCAGAAGCTGGGTTGTTTGAAATCTCGCGAGAATTAGGAAGGGGCGACGTCCTGGGGAGGCGGGATGAGATCAGAGAGCCTTCTGACCCCACCCCCTTCTAGGGGACCCGGAGGCGTTGCCTGGTGACTTCCACCTGGTGTTCTATGCTTGGCGTTTGATGTGGTGCGCACCCTTGAATGTTAGGAAATACGTTTTTTTCTGTTTTTTTGGGTTTGTTTAATTTGGAAGGAAAGAGCTGGGGGGACGAAGGACGACACGGGGATGCCAGATTACGTGCGCCGGTAAAGAAGATAGCTACCAGTACCATAAAAAGGGATTTAACACCAAAACTGTAAAATGATATACTCCAGAGTAAAGAACAGCACATCCCAAGAATTGTCGCTGGTAACCTTACGTCGACATAGACACTGCTTTTCTCATTTAAATGCAGTTTAAAACTTCATCAAGACGATTGAAAACCCCAGTTACAATGGGCATTACATCTTTTTAGCTCTTTCGTCTCCGCAACCGCTTGGTCCCAAGGCGTTAGTATTTCTGTTTTACAGATGATAAAACTGATGCTCAAAGGGTTAAGTGACTTGATCAAAGTCCCACAGCTATTAAGTGTCAAAACTCAGTGTGAGTAGCTCCAAAACTTGTCGATAAATTCACCAAATACGTATGGAATGGGACTATCTACATTGAACCAATGGGTTAGGTGTAAGCACAGAGACAAATGAAGCTGCTGGTGCTAGTGGTTACCTTAAATTTTATAAATGACCTTGGAGCCTTTCTGAGACTTGGGTTGCAGGGGTCTTCAACATTATAACCAACACACTATTATTATTTCTTCCCTTTGAGTGTATGACCCTGGTGATGAAGGTGTTGAGCATACTGGAATAAGCCCTTGACTTGAATTCAGGGAAATTGTTTTCAGATCCAACCTGAATAAATCTCACTTCAAGCACTCAATAAATATTTGATGAATGAATGAACAAAACCTAACTAGCTATACGACACCTGACTTCACTGAGTCTCAATTTCTTTGTCTGTAAAATGATCTAATTCCTGTCTCCTGGGAGTGTTGGTTGGGGAGATTGAATGAAATAGTGTAAGGGAGAGTGCTTCACAAATTGCAGAAGTGTCATAAAGAAGTTAGTGATAATGATGACATTTTCAGACATGAGAAATGGCATTAATTCAAAACAGAGATGGGGCGCCTGGGTGGCTCAGCTAGTTGACCATCTGACTTCCACTCAGGTGATAACCTTACAGTTGGTGAGTTCAAGCCCTGCACCAGGGCTCTTTGGGTTCAGCACAGAGCCTGCTTCAGGTCCTCCATCCTCCCCCCCCGCCCCTCCCCCACTGGCACTCTCAATCTCAATAAACATTAAAAAAAAATTCAAAACAGAGAGACCCAAAATAAATACTATGTTAAGATAGTACAGAGATGAGCTCAGCTAATGGGAAAAAGCTAAGTGAGTCTTTCTACAAATACTTATTAAGTTAATTATTGCATATACTTTGTTGCAAAAGATGTAAAAATGTGTAGGAATGAGCACAAATTAGTGTTATTAGATAGTTATAATGAAGTATTGACAGCACATAGGGGCTTCAGTCAGTTTCCCTCCAAGAGCCTGGAAATCAGGTTGCCCTCAGAATTAAACTAATAAGAATTTACATAGTGGAGGAAATCAGCCAAAGGTGATTATAAACATATTTAACTACAAGTAGGGCTCAAGCATTGATCTAGCAGATTTGCAGTCCATAAACTGTCCTGGAGAGATCTTTCTGTGCTAGATATTAACCCTTTAGTTGCTAATTTGTGAGTAGTAGTTCCCAGGAGTGGGGAGTTCTCAGGAGGCTTGGGACAGCAGGCATTAATCAGTACAAAACCATTTCACTATTTTGATAGTATTATAACTGGTACCAGTCATACTGGTGCACAGGCTGAATACTAGTCCTTGTAGACTATTATTATCAATATTCTCTGCCCCTGCCTTTCTAAAACCCTGCCTATCTGGTCTGTCTGTCCCTGGGATGTTATACTTCTCACACTAATGTCATCAAGCTTGGTGTTACTTTGGTCAATGAAATATGCAATGACATGAGCCACTTCTGAACAGAAATAAATGGGCCATCTAATGATTCCACCATATTGTTTTTCCTCTGCCTTGAGAGCAGCATGTCCCAAATAGAACTGCTTCTCCAGGGTTGGTCCCAGAACGAAGATGTGCAGAGCCACAGCTGATGTACATGACCTGTAATGTAAGGTGAGTGAGAAATAAACCTTTGTTGCAAGCCACTGAAATAGGTTTAGTTGTTTGTTTCCGTAGCATAACCTAGCTAGCCTAAGCTGACTAATACAACCCTAAAATTAGCTATCTGTGGCAGTAAGCCAAGAGTTTCTCTACAAACACGATCAAAAAGCAAACCAAACTCTGGGCCAGGTCATACAGGAGGAATCTCATGAAAGCAAATGTGATTGTAATTTAATAAATAGATGCTTAGTCAATCTTATCAACCAATCATTCTATATCCTATTTGGAGAGAGATTCTGTGAACCAAAGGGCTTAATCAGCCATGACAGCCCAAAACCGGGCAGTCACAGAGGCAAACTTTAGCATTGCCCTTCTACGCCCTGCCTCAGTCAAGCTGACCTAAGCGTTAGGATTTCCTTGTCCGTGTCATCCCTATAGTGGGTGAGAGTATCTCAGGCTGCCTCAGCTAAGAAAAGATCAACGTGCTTCCCTGGTGTGATTGCTCACCCAGCAAACGTCTCACCTATGGGGACAGAATTTAGTGACCTGCTGCCTAGAGGATCTCAGTTCTTTTGATAATGACATTTTTCATTATAAATCAATCTATTGGATTCTGGCTTATGTAACTTCCAGTCTCTGTGAACTTAGTGGATCCAGGAGCCCCCTTGAGAGATGATTCCCCTCTGTTTACTTATTAAAATCAGGGTTCTGAATTTATAAAGTTGAAGACCAGTTCTGGGATGTTGGTAAATTCCTTAAAGTTGTAGCACTGTAGAGGGACCTGTCTAGAGTGCCAGCTAGACTACCCTCAGCTATACCTCTCTATCTCCTTGTGTGCCTTCTGTGATCCAAAAGGGGCGCCTGGCTGGCTCAGTCGGTTGAGTGTCCGACTCTTAATTTTGGCTCAGCTCATGATCTTGCTGTTCATGGGATGGAGCCCCACTCAGGTTCTGCACAGATAGAATGGACCTACTTGGGATTCTCTCTCTCTGCCTCTCTCTCTCTCTCTCTCTCTCTCTCTCAAAATAAATAAATAAACTTTAAAAAGAAAAGAAAAGCAGTAAGTGTTAAAGACAGACATAATTCACAAGCTGTAGGAGTTCAAAAAAGGGAGGGATTACTTCCACGTAGTATGAAACAGGGAGGAGTTCGGGAAAGATTTGCAAGGATGTGACCTTTGAAGGGGGTCTTGAAAAAAATGAGAACTAGGGGAAGAGCATGCCTTTTGTAGGTGGCCACTGGAGCAAACATAGGAAGCAGGAGATCACTTGAGGAAACATAGAGTAAGAGGAAAAGGAAGAAGAATCATCTGGAAAGTTACATATGGTCAGATTAAGGTTCTTGGGTTTTAGTTTCTGCTAAGTAGAGTTAGTGTGGAATTTTGTTTTTGTTTGTTTCACCACTTTAGCCATTTTTAAGTATATAGTTCATTGACATTAAGTACATTCACATTGTTTTGTAAATATCAGCACTGTCCATCTCCAGAATTGTTTCATCACCCCCTGTTGAAACTCTGCACCCATTAAACAATAATTCCCCATCCTCCCTTCCTCCAGCTCCTGGTGACAACTGTTCTGTTTTCTGTCTCTTTGCATTTGACTATTCTAGGTATCTCATGTAAGTGGAATCATTCAATATTTGTCCTTTTGTGTCTGGCTTATTTCACTTAGCGTAATGTATTCAAAGTTAATCCATATCACACCAAAATTTCATTTCTGTTTATGGCTGAATGTAGTATTTTGTTATGTATATATAACACATTTTGTTTATCGTTTATCCATAAATGGACATTTGGGTTGTTTCCATCTTTTGGGTACTGTGAATAATGCTGACTATGAATATTGGTGTACAATTATCTGAGTCTCTGCTTTCAGTTCTTTGGGGTATATACCTAGAAGTGAAATTTCTGGGTCATATGGTGATTCTGTGTTTAATTTTTTGAGGAACTGCCATACTGTTTTCCACTGTGGCTACACCATCTTCCATCAAAACTTCAAAACCTCCATCGCCATCAAAAACTTCCCAGTGACAGAAGTTTTTACAAAGGGATTGAAATGGTCAAAACGGCATTGAAAGACAATGTGGCAGAGATAATAAGATGGAATGGGATTGTAAAATGACCCCTGGAGACTTTCACAGTAGTTCAGGCAAGATGCAATGAGCTTCTGAATACATCAGTAGCAGTGAGAAT
Organism: Acinonyx jubatus; assembly: GCF_027475565.1. Classification (NCBI taxonomy): domain Eukaryota; kingdom Metazoa; phylum Chordata; class Mammalia; order Carnivora; family Felidae; genus Acinonyx; species Acinonyx jubatus. The sequence continues at coordinate 31,175,026 of NC_069381.1, read as the reverse complement.
GGAGAGAAGAGTGTACAAGTGCAGAGGTGACATTTCCAAGGTAGGATTGGAAGGACTGGAGAACTGATTGACTATTTCGGGGGACAGGGGAGAGGGGATCAAGAGGTGTTTAATATGACTTCCAGCTTTCACAGTTAGGAGGATGGCGGTCTCCAGATGAAGACTTCTGGACTTTTTCAGAGCATGGAGAAGTCACGGGTTCAGGTTGGAACAGGTAGAGTTTGAATTATACATGAGACGTTGTAAGCTATAGATGGACATTTGTTGTCTTGCCTGCTTGTTGTCTTTGCCCTTTCAACTGAAATGACACTGTATGTTTTTTCTTCTTTTAGATTGTAGAGCCATCCTTCTTCATCTGCATGTAGTGCTGGGCTGGGAGAGTGTGTGGCCATGAGAATGCACTTTTCAGATCTCCAACTGGGAGAAGTGTAACTCCTCAGCAGCCCAGCTGCTGAGCTATGAAATCCATCACCCCTCTCTCCCAGGCTTCACTCCCCATGGGCTGCTCCTGGCCACTGACAGCCCAGCAGGAATTTCAGGACAGGATTTTTTTTTTTTAGGATAAACGGATACTCTTCTGATGGGTGACTTTGGCTCAAGGACTCCTCAATGGCCTTGCCAGACTTTCCTTAGAACTACACTGCAGTCAGAGACCCTTCCACCTAGAACTCCTTCCTTCTCGCTCCTTCCTTCAGGGTCAGATTTGCATCACTATCTGGTGGTCCTCAGTCAGTCTCTCTCAGCTTCTGCCCCATTTTCTCTCACAGGTGTTTTTCATAATAAATCCCTTGCACTTAATCCTGCCTCAGTATCTGATTCTCTGAGGATCTGAACTGGCATAAGGGGAAGAAGGATGGGCTATTTCCTTCCCCAGTGTTTCTTCCATATCCCATCAGCTGTAGGGATAGGCATGTGACCCAGTCTGACTGATCTCAATGATCCCCACATCTTGGCCCAGTGCCTCTTCAGTCTCTCAGTGTGATTCAGTCTCAGACCATTAGTTACTTGGTCCACCTCACCCACAGGCATGGCTGATCAATTCTGAGTGAGGTCTCACAGCTCTGCTGCCTGAGGCCAACTAATTGCAAACGTATATCCTCTGGCTTCTGCAAACTTCCAGACCCTGATGACACACCTCCTCACAGAACATGAGCTCTGGCTTCCCGAAGGGGCCAATGAAGCAACCTAGAAGTACAGGAGACTTCATTACCCATAGGGCACAGTGATCACTGGGAGACAAGAGACAGGAAGTGGTAGGAGAGAACAATCCACTCTTTTCCTTGCTCTGATGGTCTGTTTTAAGGTGTAATTTCTGTATACAACCTGTCTAGAGACATTCTGCATGGCCAAGTAGGTGGCCCTCTCAAGAGAGTAGCTGTGTCTGTTCACAGCTCATTGTGAAGAAGTAACAAACGTTTGCTTGCATTGCTTCCCATCTTTTCCTGCTTCCCCCTCCCCTCATTCTCACTGCCCTGGAAATGTGCGTCCACAAAAGCCTTTGGCACATAATCCCTTCTTCAGGCTTTGTTTTCTAGGAACCCTTGCTAAGACAGGTCACAGTTTCTGAACAGATGGGCACATGACCCAAACTAAGCTGAGCAAAGCCCTCTGAAAGATGCGAAGCATAGGTACAGTAGAGACAGGACGTTTCTTCTGGAGATCTTGAGCCATAAGGATCTGTGAGTGGCCATCATTTCTGCTTCATGAAGAGAGTCTGCCTGGGCATGAAGGGATCACTGAATTTTTATTTTATTTTATTTTTTTATTTTATTTTATTTTATTTTATTTTATTTTATTTTATTTTATTTTATTTTCAGTTTAAATAATTATATGCACTTAATGACTACACATTGGACAGCACAGACCTAGACTACTGGTCTGCTTGGGAAGGCAGTAGGGAATGTTGGCTAAAGCATGTGCTTTGGAGTCAGTCTACTCTGGGTTCGAGTCCCAACTCTAGTTCTTAGTGGTGTAAATTGAACAGGTTACTTAACCCCTCTGAGCTATAGAGGTGAAAGATGCAAAGAACAGTAAATGATATGTGATACCAGAAAGACCTGCAAAGGCACAAAAAGTCCATTGAATTTGGCAATTAGGAGACTGAGTAGATTAAGACGGAAAGTGTTAAAAGTGTGTTGGGGTGAAAACCAACCAGCAATTTATCTGTCTTTTGGACATCTGCTAAATTTCTTTCCTCTGGAGGGGGATCCCAGGCAGGGAGAGACAAGAAACACAAAAATTTTCTCTTCATCCTGATGGCCCATGGGGAGTTGAGAACTGAAAGGCATGTCCTAAAAGTAGGGCTCCAAAGTCAAGCCAGAAACACAGAATCAAACACTATCAGTCATTAGGTCTGGAGCCAAAGATGGGGTTGTCTAGACCAAGGAAGCCACAGGTAATGAACATCTCCTATACATCCCCTCACTACATAACACTTACTATGTGACTGGATTGTGAGTCCTTCGAGGTTCAGGGCCTCGTTCATCTTGGTATCTCCAACACCTAGTAAGTTCCTGGCACCATAGTAGGTGCTTAACTAACATCTAGAGAATGAATGAAATGTGAGTAAGTCAGTTGACTTCCTGATGCATGGTAGACACTCTATAAATATCAAGTACATCATCAGGGAAAAAAAACTCTGCAGTAAGAAGGTGGCCAGGGAATCCTTGTTGGCTTGGAAACAGTTGGAAAGGTCCTTAGCATATTGCCTGGCACAGAGGAATTAATTGCTTAACAAGTGGTCACTATGGTAATTATTATTAGTGGGTGGGGGGAGGTAAGGTTTTGTATAAGGATGGGAAAAGGCCTTAATCATAAGAGCTAACACGTATTTATCTAATTTAATCCTTAAGCCAGCTTGATAAGGTAGGTTTTATTAGACTAATCTTACAGATGAGAAAACTTAAAGAAGAGATGTAATTTATTCAAAGTTAGCCAGCTCAGAAATGGCAGAGCTAGTATGGAACTTGAGCTTACCACTCCAGATTCCAGGCTCCACCAACAAAGGAAGGAGCAGGATTCTCAAAAGTGGGTGTTTTTTTTTTAATTTTTTTTTCAACGTTTATTTATTTTTGGGACAGAGAGAGACAGAGCATGAACGGGGGAGGGGCAGAGAGAGAGGGAGACACAGAATCGGAAACAGGCTCCAGGCTCTGAGCCATCAGCCCAGAGCCTGACGCGGGGCTCGAACTCACGGACTGCGAGATCGTGACCTGGCTGAAGTTGGACGCTTAACCGACTGCGCCACCCAGGCGCCCCAAAAGTGGGGTTTAAAGAAGGCAGTTCTTGAGTCAAAATTTACTTGTGATTTCAGGACACCTGGGTGGCTCAGTCAGTTAAGCGTCCAACTCTTGATTTCAGCTCTTTGATCTCATGGTTGTGAGACTGAGCCCCATGTTGAGCTCCACACTGGGCATAAAGTCTGCTTAAGATTCTCTCTCTCCCTTTCCCTCTGCCCCTTCACCACTCAACCTCTCTCTCTCTCACACACACAAAAAAAGTTCACTTCTGATTTCTGTCTGTTCACATAAATTGTGATGCCTTCTTCTCCTTTTCATGCCCACTACTTGCCTTCTTGACAGTGTCCTCATCCCTCTACTGAGTTCACCTCTAGGCCACCCTTCTTCTTCCTATCCCATTCAACCATATCTGGGTTGACTTAAGGAAGTGGCTATTGAAATGGGATCAAAGGGGACTTTTGAGACTCTAGAGAAGAGAGACTCAAGAGAGTTTAGAGAGAGACTCTAAAGAAGAGAGACTCTAGGGGCACCTGGGTGGCTCAGTTGGTTAAGTGTCTGACTCTTGATTTTGCCTCAGGTCATGATCTCACATTTTGTGACCAAGTCCTACATCGGGCTCTGTGCTTACAGTGCATAATCTGCTTGGAATTCTTTGTCTTCCTCTCTCTCTGCCTCCCCGCCCCCCCTCACTCGCTCTCTCAAAACTACAAAAATTTAAAAATTAAAAAAAAGAGAGAGAGACTCTAGAGCAATTTTATAAACTCAACATTCCAGTAGACAGGCAGAAATTGGCAATGCAAAAGAGAATAGCTACAGAGGTAAATTCTTGGTGTTCTTGTGTCAGGTTGGAGAGAGGTTCACCTCCAATAAGACATGGGACACTGTAACTGTCCTTCAGAGCAAAGGAAGACAGGGAATATGGGTACAAAAGCAGGAAAGTTAGCAAAGGTTAGGATGATTAAAATCAAGAGTTAAGTTTTACAGCAATTGATGATGGCATGGTATAGGGTAATGTTTTTCAAATTGCAGGTCCTAACCATTAGTTCATGAAATCATTTAGAAATTTATGAGCAGCTTTATTTAAAAATGGAATAGAATTGAAAATTTGAATTAATTGCACATAGCAGGGTAAATACAGTGAAAACTGTTGTGAAGCTTTGAGTTATTTATACAGCTACATGTGTACTGGTCACACATGTATTGAAGGTACAATAAAAAACGTTTAAACGCCACTGGTCCAAGATGTGACCATGGGAAAAGTGGCTGATTCCTAGAACTTTCTTTCTCTTCCAGATTTTTCCATGATGCTCATAAATTGGTCTTGCTTTGTGGGTTGCTAATAGGCACCATAAAGGGCACAAGACTGATCACCTCTGCCAGAGCTTCCTACACAGTGGCCACAGCATCTGGGTTATGTGCCCCCAAATCAATCTCCCAGTCTTCAAGGCCACTCTTTCTTCCTGGTTTCTGCTCCTATTATTATTCCAAGATGACTGCCAACAGCTCCCAAGGCCTTCCTGCTTCCTCATTCATTGCTAGCAAGGAAGAGACAGCCTGTGTGCCAGCCTTCTCAGCAAAAATCCTGAAATTCCCTGATTGGACTCGCTGATTCATATGACCACCCTGAACCAATCATTCTGGCCAGTGGGATTGACTGACTCAGCCCTGCTCTGCTCCCAGGGAGCCAGCTTCCTAGAAACACATGGATCCTAGAAAAGGGAAAATGGAGTCATGAGGTAATCAGCTAACGTCCAATACCTATGGCCTTTAAGGTGCCCAAATGAGGTGTAACTTTCAGTAGCATGTGTGCTGGTCATTTGCCTATTGCTCTAGCCTTTCAATGCTCTGCTTTGTACAGAAGAATGCCGGGCCCTGAAAACTACATTTCCCAGGCTCCCTTTGCCAACTGGCTTCCTGTCAGATTCTGCGAATGGGAAGTACAGGTGAGAAACGGTATGCCAGGAGATGGGACCGGAGCGGGACAGGCAAAGTCATTTCCTCTCTGCATCCACTGGAGACTCTGGCAGCAGCTGGTGGTTATGGGCTCGGAGACATTCAGCATTTCCAGCAGTGGTGGGTTACTGTCACGGGCTCTAGCAGTGTTGGTGGTCCGGGGGGGGGGGGGGCAGCAGTGGGTACCTGTGGGCTCCAGTGACCTCGAGCAGCTCTGCCAGCAGCATCATTTCAAAAACTAAGCTCGCACACTGTCGGCAACAAGTGCACTTCAGGAGCCAGGAACACCCTTCCATTTGATCTTCCAAGCCTGGTAGAAGCTTTCTGCAGCTATTACTCTCTGCCCCACCCTGCCCTTTTGCTCCTACAAGCCAACAGGTTTCTAAGCTGTCCTCTGGAATAAATTCCCTCTGTTCAAAATTCCAAGCACATTTTCTATTCTCTTGTCTTCACCTGAGCTGACATACTGTCCGGGCCATTGGATAGGCTGACTGCCTTGACTCATTTCCCAGTTGTGCTGTTTGGAGTTGCGGGGCTGGGTGATGCCACAAGAGAAGCACACTATGCCCTCTAGGGGGCGCTGGGGAAGGAGCAAGGGCAGACCCGGAGAAAGCACAGAGGCTTCCCACTTCTTTTGCTTCCTCGCCTACCCCTGTTAGAACTGTGAGGTGAGAATTTACTGCTGTCTCCCAGGATAACTTGAATCTGTGTTGTGATTGGGAGGGGTGGGCTCATCCTGACCAGGTGACAGTGCAGCAATGAGAACAGTTCGTGAAGGGGCCCAAAACAGAGGGGCCAGGACAGGGTGTCCTTGCTGTGGAGTAGAGTTTAGGAAAGGAGGATGGGCAAGAACTATTACTTCTGCTTCCTCTTTTTCAGAGGTGCTGGTTGAAGGAGGGACTCAGCCTTTCCTTTCCTGTCTTACCTTCCGTGAAGGGCTCTGTAATCAAAGCAAGAACACGGACTCTTCCAAAAGCGCTTATCTTTGCCAACATGTAAGGAACCATTACTAAATGCTTGGATCTAACCTTCTGTGGGCTCCTGGTGCTACCCATGCCACTGTAGGGTAGCCAAGTCTCTGTAGGGACGAGAGCAGTAAGATGGTGAACGATCCCCAGAGGCCTCAAAAGGGCAGCAGGGTGGGGGCGCCTGGGTGGCTCAATGGGTTGAACGTCTGACTTCAGCTCAGGTCATGATTTCGTGGTTTGTGATTTCGAGCCCCACATCAGTCTTGCTGCTGTCAACACAGAGCCTGCTTTGGATCCTCTGTCCCTTGCCCCCCCTCTGCAGGTAGGGACCTGCTCACGCGCTCTCTCTCTCAAAAGTAAATAAAACATTTTTAAAAACCGGGGGGGGGGGGGGAGGGACAGTAGTGTGAGCACACCATGTCTCTCAGAGGTCCCTTGCCATGGCCAGCAGTGTTTTGCAAGATGTGTCCTGCTTAAGTGTGATCCGTGACTGGAAACTTTCTAGTTCCAACTCAGCTGTCTACCTGCCCTGTGATCTTGGGCAAGTCACTTAATCAAGCTCAGTCTCATTATTTTCATGTATTTTAAAAAGAACAGAGGGATACTTTTTTAAGTTCTTTTAAAATAAATTGTTTCAAGGGGGGGGGTGGATGTGATGGGAGAAATGATAGGTATTATCCTCTACACCTCACTTCTTGCCCATTCTCCCTGGGTTTCTGTGAGTATCAAATAAGACAAGCATGAAAATGCTCTGAAAAGTACAAAGTACCATACAAAAGCAAGGAAGTATTATTATCAACATAGTTGTTAGTTTGGAAAGCTGACGGCAGGGCACAGGCTGAGAGCCAAACAGCTGGAAGGCAGGAAATCTTAGCACCAAAGAAGGAAACTTTCTTTGTTCACAATCTTCCTGGAGTGGCACTTTCTTTGGAGCAGACCTGGCACTGGACTCCTCTGAAATGCTGAAGTGGGTCCAGGAAAGTGTTAAGGCAGTAGGTAGGGTATTCAGCAGCCAAAGACACTGGAGAAACACCAGCCCTGGTTTCTCAGTTCCTTTGTGATCCAACAAAGGATGCAATGGACAGGGGGAGGCAGACTATCAGCAGGGCTCAGGTTCAAAGTCAGGTACGTGTTGGATCCTCCTACAGGCTCTTTAACCAGTCACCAAGCTATTTCGGGAGCCAGGATGTCATGGCACTCTGTAACTAATGATGAACTCAGTGGCCAACAACCTAAAATTCATTCTCTCTACATGGTGTTCAAAGCAAACATTGATCTGGAGAAGACCATGGAGATGGTCTAGTCATACTGAGGTGCAGAGAGAAAGGCAGAGACTGACCAACATAACAAGTAGAGTCAGCCTCATTGGGCTGCAAGGTACAGAAATCTACCCAATGTAGCTGAAATATAAAGAATTTTTTCTTGTGAGGACTGGAATTGAAATGCCAGCAGGAATGAGGCAGCCCTAGGACTCACTGTTCTATTCATTCTCCTTCCCCTGACACCCTCCCCATCTCTGCACAGGGCTGCTCCTTTCTCCTCTTCCTACTAACCAGCTTCTGCTGCTTCTTGGTCTCTGCTCCCTCTTATCTTGGCTTGCACATGGCTTTACTGGCCGAGGCTCACTTGTCTCTGACCTGCCTACTCCAACTCCCTCCGCTACCTGACAGTTTCTTTCTGTTCCTTGGTCCAAGAGAGCCTCTAATTGGCCTGTCTCAGATTGTTGTGGTAGGCCATTAGTTAAAGGTCACCGGCTAATATTTGAAATGGTAACCCTTGGCTCTGGTGCTGGCCCCATTTGTTCAAGTCTAGAAGATGAAGGGGCCAAGTGGTCTAAAGCAACGGGCTCAAAAGGGTTTGTGGTTTGGGCAGCTTTTCTTCCAAGTGAGTGTAAGTTGGGCAGGCACTGTGCCATCACTGGGACCATGTGACTAGAGCCCAAAGCTCCAGATTTCCTGCCCAGAACTTTTTCCATAGAATTTGTCATTTCTTTGATTTATGCAGCAGACATGTCTTAGGGCTTGTTCAATGTCATTTGTAAAGATCTTCCTCCTCCTTCCTCTCCTCCTCCTCCTCCCTGCCCCAAGGAACTTATGGTATAGTGAAGATAAAGACAGGAGAATAATTAGAATACATGAGTGCTTTAGAAGAAGTATAAACAAAGTATTAATACCTACCGCTTACTGAGGAGTCTGTACCAATCACTGCAGATCACTTTACATACATGTTCTCATTTAATCTTTACAACTCCCCTGTGAAGTCAGCACCACATTTTCCACATGTGGAAACCAGCTCAGAGAGTGGTTCACAGATGATAAATAGCACAGCAGGGCTCTGATGCCAGAGTCTGGTTTGCACTATGCAGCCGTTACCATGCTGTTAGGGCACAGAGGACCACCTTGGCCTAGGGTGGAGGCAGGGATGGGTGGTGAGAGCAGTAGACTTTCAGATAGAGCTGAACCTTGGAGCAGGAGTGAGCTTTCACCAGGCCAATGGGGGTGGGGGAGGGTCTTTGTAAACAGAGCCCTGTGTGTGGACAGCAAGATATGAGCACCGGAGAGTCTGGAATGGGGGTGTGAATGGGGAGCAGGGCCAAGGACACGTTGCACACCCTTGAGAGTGAGGGCCTCCCTAAGTTTGTGCTCTGGGCGCCTCTCTTGCTGTGCCTTCATCCAAGCCCTAGCAAATGCTAGCATGTGGAGTTGAGGCCACAAGGAGCCTTGAGGAGAAGGATCTAGAAGACCAATTTAACACAGCCTATGAAATGCAATTACTAGTATCTGGGCCCTGGTACCTGAAATAGACTCTCAGGGCAGAGTCCAGATGAAAAAATCGGGAGGGATGAAAATCTCTAAAATAACCATATAATCTTCCCCAGCCCAGATTCCCCACAGGGCTTTCTTCTGCCTGAATTTCAGGTGTTGTCTTGGATGTCAGTTCCTCTAGGAAGCCTTCTTGGTCTCCCAAGCTTGCCTTCGGGTACTTGGGTTACATTTTTGTAATTGCCCTTTGCTTTGTCCCAGCACCAAACTGAATTCCCTGAGGGCAAGGGCAAGGTCTTACTCTTCCAACTCCAGGAGAACTTTTGGCTCATAGTAGCTGCTCAGTAAAAGATAGTGTGATGAAAGAATAGCAAAGAGCCTCCAAAGAGCCTCTGCCAAATCTTTTAGGCCACGTGGATTTTTTCCTCCTTGTCTCTGTGGTCCTACCAGCCTCAACAACTGGAATCTTACACATGTTGGAGAAACCTTAAAAATCATCTAGCTATTGGGGCGCCCGGGTGGCTCAGTCAGTTAAGCGTCCAACTTCAGCTCAGGTCATGATCTCACAGGTCATGATTTCAAGCCCCAGTCTGGGTTCTCTGCTGCCAGCACAGAGCCTGCTTCGGATCCTCTGTCTCCCTCTCTCTCTGCCCTTCCCCTGCGTGCGTTCTCTCTCTCTCTCAAAAATAAAACCTTTAAAGAAAAAAAAAATCACCTAGCTATCTCCTTCCTCCTACCATTTTACAGACGGGATGATTGAGGTTGAATTTTCAAGTATTTGCCAACAATCTCAATTTTGTGTCTGCAGCCACTATTTCTTCCCTGGACTCCAGACCCAATCAGCTGCTTCTGCATCCCGTATCTAGGACGCCCCACAGTGCCTGTGCCTGAACACATCCATAACTGGCCTCAGCACCTCCCCCAGTCCTGGTCCTCCTCCAAGCTTTCCCAATCTGGTGAAGAACATCACCACCCACCCTGTTGCTAGGGCCGAGATGTTGGGAGCCCCTTGCCACCTCCCGCAGCCTCCTACCACGAAACACCAAGGCCAGTGGTTTCGCCCACCCGAATCACAAAATGTCTCCAAATGCTCTCTGCCTCCTTGGTTTAAATGCCCCACAGCTCTCAGTGGGCCCCTGCAAAATCACCCTCATTAACCCCCCCCCAATCTGCTCTTTCCTTGTTCCAAACCATGCTCCTCACTGCAGCAAGAATGACCGTTAAAAAATACTTCTTTATGATTTAACTCCTTTGCTGATAAACCGTCATTGGCTCTCTACTTAAAGCAAATTTAAATAATAATTATTGTTACTATAGCTAACACTTATGGAAAATTTATCATGTCCTAAGACCTGTTCTAAGGCCTTTCTATATATTCACTCACTTAATCCTCACAACTATAAATAGCCCCATGGTACAGATGAGGAAACTGAGACTCAGAGAAGCTTTTTTGCATAAGCTCTTACCCTATCCTTGACTCTGCTCTGGTTGCTATTCACTTGAGATGAAGTACCTTGGGGAGCATTCTAGCACCTCCCTTACTAGGTCAGGCCCTCCTAGGGCACATATTCCAGTTTGTAATTATGTATTATTTTGGTGTGGGAGTCATTTGATTGACGTCTGCCCTCCTAACAGACTTTAAATTCTCTGTTTTTCTCATTGTCGTGTCCTCAGTATTTAACATGTAACAAACGCTCACTTGATGTTTGTTGAATGGGTCAATGAAAAGGGTTTTCAGTAGGAGAGTAGATGTGGACAGATTTGTTTTAGAAGGCTTTCTCTTGTGTGAAAGTTTGGAGATGTTGAGGCCTCCACACCAAGTCACTGCCAGCAGTGGATTCAGGAGCGAGAGCAGGGCAGTGTGGACGAGGGGAGCGGCCATGGGGGACGGATAGCAGCAAATGAACCTGGGGAGTATTTAAAAGGTAGACTGCGCAGGCCCTGATAATGAACTGGATGGAGGTGAGGACGAGGGAGGAGTCAAGGGTGACTCCCAGGCTTCTGACTTAAGCAACCGGTACCCTGAGCTCAGGTGGGGACTATCTGGGAGGAAAGAGGCAGGTTGGGTCAGCAGAGCAGGTGACCCCTAGACCAAGTCTATGGAACCATAGAAAAGTTCTCAAAATCTTCTTGCCCAAACTCGAACTTGGCCCTAGTATATTTGTCCAGCCTCATCTCTAACCTACCCCAGAGTCAGACTCAGACCACTGCTCCTCCCTTAAGTTCCACTCATCCTCCACCCAGACTTGTAAGTGTTGCCCCACTCCTTCACCCCTCTCTCAAACTCCACAGGACTCAGCTTCAAGGGCCTGCACCTCTCCTCTCTCCCCCATGGTTAACAGGGCCTTGACTGTTCCCAGGATTCACTGTGTCAGAAATGTTTCTCTGCCTGTCTCCCCTAATGACTGTTTTTCTCAACTGAATCCTCAGCACCTGGGACAAAGCCTGGCTCAAGGTTAACTTCAAAAAACTTTGTCTCATTGAATTCTTCCAAGGCCTTGACTTTCTCATATCAAGAGTGGGACCAAGAGTCAGGCTTTGAATCCTGATGCTGCTACTTCGAATTTGGACAAGTCACTTCTCCTCAAATCCTGTTTCTTCATGTGTGAAATGGAGGTGATAATAAAGTGGACGTAGAAGAGCAGCTTTGAGCGTTAATGAAATGCTGTATGTTAAGTGTTTGGTACAATGCCTAGAACATTGTTAGCTTCCTCAAAAATTTAGCTGTTATTTATTTTAAGAAAAAAAGATCCCATGGGGCGCCTGAGTGGCTCAGTCGGTGAAGCGTGCGACTCTTGATCTCTGGGTTGTAATTTCAAGCCCCACCCTGGGTGCAGAGATTACTTAAAAATAAAATCTTAAAAAAAAAAAAAAAAATCCCACCTTAACGTCTGAGAGCTGCACGAACTGGAACCTTGGATTACAGGATTACAGTTCCCAGGATGGCCACACGAGGGAAGTGGTGAGCAACATCGGGGCTGACTCTGGCTCTGCTGTGCTATAAGCACCTGCTGTGGACCCAGATGGCCCGGCTGGGATTTCCGGGGCTTCCCGGCCCCTGAACAGGTGGGCGCTGGCCAGGGCGCTGTGGGAGGAGCCTCCGCAATGTGCTTGGCCCTCTCACAGCCACCGCCGTCCCTTCTGCTCACCCGTTTCTCAGGGGACAGTAGTAGAGGGCATCTGGGATTTAGGGTCTCCAGTCTGTCATTTGTCTCTCAAACTTGAGTATGATAATTTCTTCTCTATAGAAGTTTTTATAGTGTCTATCGTCTTCTCCATAGAAGTTTTAAATTTTATCGGTATTTTCCTTTGGCCTCTAGCTTTCACCATGCTTAGGAAAGTCTTTTCCGTCTCTAGGATTATTAAAACATCCATTCATGCTTTCTTCTGGTACATTTGGTGTTGTTATATAAATATGCTCTTCACCTGGAATTTACTTCGGTGTAAGGTAAGGACACAGCTCTCTCTCATTTCCTCAAATGACTTGCCAGTTATTTCACCCATTTGTTGAAAGGCCTATTTCCTCCATTTGCCTGAAGTGCCATCTTTATCATACCCGAATTCCTTTGTGGAGTTGAATCCATTCCTCTACCCCATTTTGCTTCACTGATTCGTGTAGTCCTGCTTCAATACCATACTGCTTTAAGTACTTGGACGTTATGTTTTAATATCAGGTAAGGCAAAATCTCTTTCCATTCCTTTTTCTCTAGATTTTTTTTTTATTCCTGCATGTTTATTCTTCTATATGCACTTAAGAATCAACCCTCCACCCAATCCTTTGTCCCTGGAGTCCCTAAAATTATCTGCAAAGCATACATTTGCACATTTGTCTAAGTTGTCATCAAATGTGCAAAGGGACCATGATTCCAAAGGGAGCCCCTGGTTTCCATGTCTCTGTGATAGGGAGCATGGGAAGAGCACAGGGGAACCTCAATTTCTCCCTCCTCTCCCACATCCTCACAGGCTCTGCTCTCCCCACCCTTCACCTCTACCATTGTTCCAGCCGTTTCCCTGGTCTCTGTCTTGTCCCTCCAATCTAATGTCCCTGCTGCTCCAGAGCATTCATGCTACAACACGGGCCCTAGTTCTAGGCCTGATGTAGATTAGATGATAACAAAAGCTTAATTAATATGCGAATGGAATTGAGTCCTGGCTTCCCCTCTGGCCAGTTGTGGGATCCAGCTTCAGGTCTTCCACATTTTCGGGTCACAGAAAGTTTTTTTCCTCACAGCAGGCACTTGCGCAAGGTTTTTCTCCTCTCTAGGCTTCAGTTTTTCCACCTATACATCGCATTTGAGTTTGTAAGTCATTTCCTCATCTCCCACCATCTGACTTTCCTGGATCTGGTCCAGCAGGGAGTAGCGGTACCATGGTGCCAGTGATGTCCTGCGAGGTTCCCCAAAGAGGAGGAAGGATGAAAAAGTGCAGATATAAATGGTGGTGGAGAGGGGGACCAGTCATGAAGCCAGAGTGTCCGAGAGACGTGGAGAGGCTTGAGGCGTCCTCTAGACCCCAAACCCTTCGAGGCTGGTCTTGTTACCCTGGGTGGCCTGCAACTGGGCAAACCCAGACTCTCTCCATTTCCCTAGGTTCCGCCCACCACCAAAGGCCCTGCCCCCATTAGCCCCGCCCCTCCAGTGGCCCCACCCGCCGGCCGAGGCCCCGCCCCCGTCAGGCCCCGCCTCCCTCTTCGCCTCCCGCCGGCCGGGGCTTGGGCTTTGCACCCGGCGGCGGCTGAGAACCGTGGCGGCTGCGGAGCCAGCAGCGCAGGCGGGCGGAGCGGAGCTGCCCGGCCCGGTGTCGGGCGATGCCCCCGTGAGCCTCTTTCGCCGCCCCTCCCCGCCCCGCGCCCCTACCCCCTCGGAGTCCGCCGCCCGCCTGGGACGGGGCCGCGCCCACCGCCGGGTCCGCGGGGCGGGGTCCCGGGGCAGCACCTGCCCCGCCTTGTGGAGCCGCCAAGCCCGGCGGAGACCCCTCCCTGTCTGGACCCTGGACGCACCTCCGGGTAAGTCAGTAGGCCTTGCTCGCTTGGGAGTGGACGTGGGGAGGGGGCTGCGGAGGTCTGGGGGACTACCAGCGGGGGAGGGGGGCTCGGGCCGTGAGGAGCCACGTAAGGATGTGAGTGTGCAGGGTCGGGGGGGGGGGCGGGGCCTCAGGGGATCAGCAGAGTGTGTTTGATGGCTCTGGGGTGGGGGCTAAGGTATGAGAGGGGAACGTGGGGTGTTTGAGGAAACCTGGAAAATGGGGTAGAGGACCCCAGAGTCTTGAGTTCTTTGCTGATTCTCAGAGCACCTGGGGCCATGGTCTTCAACAGCATTGCCTCGCATGGCATTTTTGGAAAGTGCTTAAAATCTCTCCTGGAAAGGGAGCTGGAAGGCAGCCTGCTTTCTCCCTCCTGCCTGTGCCCTGGTTGACAAGCAGCCACTCTTTCCTCCCAATGAAACACCATTGTGGTGCCTAGAGAACCCCCTCAGCCCATGAAAGGAAAGGGATGGTGCTCACTCCGGCCCTAGGAGGGGAAGAGGGGGCTTTTGGGAAACTGGGAAAGGCAGTTGGTCAATCCATGGTGGGGAGTTCAGGGAGGCTTGGCAGGACTCTTGGTGGGCAACCTGGACACTCGTTCATTCAGGGGGAGGGTAGCTTCACTGGCTAGCCTCCAGGCTGCCTGGACCCATGCCTACATCCCCTTGTCTGGATAACCCAGCCCAGAGGAGTGGGTTTCTTCCCAGTATTCTGGGCCTGGAAATCCAGGGAGCGCCCATAGCTCCTGTGGTCTTGATGGCGTAGGCAATGCCGTACTCAAGGCCAGGGAACAAGGGGTGCTGGCTGGCACTGCCACTTTGGGGCTGGGGAGCCTAGGTGAATGTCAGAGTCTACCTCTAGCCCCATGGATGTTGTCTGGGTGTGGAGAGGAAGCCTGATGCCCCTTTGGTCCGGTCCTCTGCCTATGATGCCTTCTTAAGTCTAGGGTCCTTGGGTTTGGGGCCTGAAGTGGTGGGGAGAGGGCCTTTCTGGGCTAGGCCTGGTCACCAGAGGGTTAACTAACCACCACCACCCCCCACCCCCACCCCCCAAGAGTTGCTGCCAGCCACCAATTAGTCTGTAATCAGGCAGCTGCCAACTGTCCCTGGGGGCATGTGGGCAGCCTAATGGGGCATTCTCTGGTTGGGGGTTGGGGGAGGTGACTGGGGAAGGGGTCTGTGAAATCTGTGCTTAAACCAAGCACTGTGCCCTTCTGAACCTGTTTAGGGCCCATAAGACCCTCCTTCCTGACCTCAGTGCTGGGCTGCCTGGCATAGGGACCTCCAGCCCTGGGGTTCCACACGTACTCGACCTTCTGCAAGGTATGAAGTCCAGAGTCAGGCAAACTTGACTTCAGACCCAGCTCTGCCACTTTCTGGCTGCTATTGAGGAAATCCCTTCCCCTCTCCGAGCCTCCTTCAGTAAAACAGTCCCACCTTCCAGTTCTGCTGGGAGGAGTGAATGAAATGGTGGATTTGAACTGCTTCGCATAGTACCTGGCACTCAGGGAAGCTTGGGAGAGAACTACTGAACTCACTAGCAACCCCTGTGCCAAGGACTTGACGGGACAGGCAGGCAGAAAGAAGCCAGGTATTGGGGACCCAGCCCGGGACCAGGTTCCCTTCCCTCAGGGCATGTGGTTGTGGGCCAGGCGCTGTCTCTGTCTTAACTCTCATCTCTCCCTCCTTGCTCACAGACCTTTCTGGTCTCGGGCATTAATTAGATTTTCCTCTGCAGAGCCTGGGCCAAGCCGCTACTTTCTGGGCTCCCCCTATCCCTAACCAGGTGCTACGCTCTGTGGGGTCTTTCAGGGGTCTGGGTGATGTCTGCAGCTGCAACAGCAGCTGGCCCTTTAAGGAGGGAAGAAAACAATTATCTGGCCTGGGCATTGCATCAGCTGGAGGCTGGAGGGTCCCTGGGGAAGGGGGGGCAGGCTGGTGGTTGATTTCATTAGTGCCATGTGAGAACTCTCACCCGAGTCTGCCCGGCTCCCCAGCTGCAGCCTCCTCCCCCTCGGCAGCTGCCGCCCCAGCCCCATTGATTCCCCCTACCCCACCCCAAGAGCACCACCTTGGAGGACTCTGTGCACCCCCAGCCCATGTCATGGGCCCTGGGCAGAGAGGAGTGAGGAAGTTTCTCTCTCACTGGCTTTTTGCTGACTTGGGGTGCAGGGTATACCTCCGGTACCAGCATTTTGCTGACAGTGGGGGTGTCTCCCCCATTAGTGTTTGGCTGACCTGGGGGGTATTTCTACTACACTGGCATTTTGTTGACCCAGGGGAGGGGTGACTTCTACATCGGCCTCTCACTGATGGGGGTGCTGCCTTCTGCACTAGGGTTTTGCTGATCTCACAGGGTAGCTGAGCTGCCTGGGTGTGTGTGTGAACTGAAGGCATGGGTGAGAAACAACTCTCCCTGGTTGGAAGGGAGCTGGCTCCAAACAGTGACTCATAGGGACAGAGGGGATGCCAGGTGTTTGGGCACCAGACAGACCTGGGTTCAAATCCTGCATTCTCCACTTATAGGCTCTGTTGCCACTTCAGGCAGGTGGTCTCAGACTCCTCTGGAAAATGGGAATAATTTACATTCATAGTGCCCACCCCCATCTGGAAGGTGCTTGGGGATTAGATACAGTAACTGGATGTACAACACCCAGCCCAAGCCTGGCAGGTGGGGCGTGGGGAGGATACTCTATGATGATTCTCTTCCCCTTGCAAGTTTGAGCTTCTCCCACCTTGAGCTCGAAATGCCTGGACAAGAAAAAGAGGACTAGGGGGGAGTGGAGAGAAGGGGAGGAGGAGTGCAGGACCCTCCTGCCTCTGTTGCAGAGGGGTGCCTTCAGACACCTGATGTACCAAGCATTGTGAGCCAAGCAGCCCTGCCTCCATGGAGCCTGCATTCTAGCCCAGGATGGTCCAGGGCAGGTGATTGCCCCTGTATCGTGTGTCAAAAGGAGAGATTCAGGGAGCCTAGAGTGACCAGGAGTTGAGGCAAAGAAGCAGCGATGAGGAGAGGGAGCAGTGTGGGCTAAGGCCTGGGTGATGGCAGGTGGGGCCTGGTATGGGGGAGGGGAGGACAGAAGTGGAGGAGAGAGGGTAGAGAGTGCACAGGTAGCAGAGGGCGGACCTCCCTGGTCCAGCAGGATACTAAAGGCTTGGGAGTTATCCTGAGGCCAATGGCAGCCCCTGAAGGGCTTTAAGGCAAGAAGGCAGGGTTTCATGTCCAGAGAGCGTGGGCTAGGGTCTGCGGCTCTCGGGCAGAGCCTTCTCAGGAGTGACCTTTTGCCCTCTCACACTCCCTTCCCTGTGTAGCAGCCCTGGTGCCCAGGGAGCTCGTTGTTTATGTGGCTCTCCCCAGGAGGGGGCCAGTCCCAGTCCCTTCAGCTCCCTCCCCCTGGGCCTTGTTGACAACGTTCACCCCTTGGGGCCAGGTTCTCCCTACCTCCCCAGGAAGCCAGAGGGTAAGAGGCAGGGCTTCGGCACCAAGCTGGTCTACATTCACATCCTAGCTCTGCATTGCACGAGGCAGGTGACTTCTGGCAAGGCACACCCCATCTCTCGACCTCCGTGTCCTCAACCATAAAACTGGATTGATGTTATTTCTATAGGAAGGATAAAACGAAATTCCAGATGGAAATTATGGAACCCATTCCAATGTCATTTGGCATGTTACTTTGTAGCATGGCACTGACATCTACTCCAGGCCAGGCCCAGGGCTGGGTGGGGGAGGGGACAGGACTGGCTTCACGAGTCTGGTTGCACGGAGCCCTGGGTTAGAAGGACCCCACCCTCAGTTTTACTGTCACCGTCTTGAAATTCTTAATTTTGAACAAGGGGTCCCACATTTTCCTTTAGCACTGGGCCCTCCATCGTACGTAGCCCTACAAATTGGGTAGGGGTAGGGAGAGGCTGGGAGAGACACAGACTGACAAATAGTTCCCAACTGGAGGAGGTGTAAGGTGGAGGGCATGACTAACTGTCCCAAGGTGGGCGGGATGTTAATAATAGTAACATTTATTTAGTGCTTACTGTGTGTTAGGTTCTCTGCTAAGTACTCATCCTCAAACAGCCCCATGAGGTAGGTAGTATTATTACCATTATACAGATGAGGAAAGTGAGGTTACATTTGGCCAAAGTCACACAGCTATCAAGAGGCAGAACTGGGATTCAAACCCAGGTTGTTGGACAGCACAGTGCATGCCCGGACCAGGGAAGTCTTCTCTAGGAGAAGGGGTCCCCTGAGCTGAGTCTGAAGGTAACTCGGAGGAAGAAGAGGGCTGTCTCTGCTGGAAAGTGTCTGTGCTGAGGCCTGATGCTTGGCCAGGAGAGTGGGAGCCAAAGCCTGATGCCCCCTGGGGCTGAGGGAATTAACCTTTGGATTTTGTGGTTCTCACTTGCCAGGCTCAGAGCTCTCGGTCACTCTTGCCCCCAGGCCCTGCTGCCCCCAGGATTCCTCCCAGCTGTCCCTGCTCTCGTCTCGTCACGCTGCCCTGCCCTCTCCTCCTCCACTGCCCGGTAATCTCCTTACTCTCTTGAGTTGAGTGATCTCTTCTGGGCTCAAGCCCTGCAGGTCTAACCACATTTAGATGTCTCACAATCAGCCTAGAGTCCAAACCCAGGTCCCCAGCTCCGCCTGCCAGCACCTGCTCTGCCTCCAACATCCCCAGCTCATCTCTGCTGCCACCATCCACCCACTTGCTCAAGCTGGAAAGCTGGAAGTTCTCCTGGACACCTCCCTCTCCCTCACCCCCACAGCCCACAGCCACCCTCAGCAATCGTGTTAGCTGTCCTGTGTCTCTCCCTGCCCGCCGCCCCATACCAGACCACCATCGGTGCCCACCTGAACCGCAGCGATAGCCTCCTAGACTGGGCTCTGTACGTTTCTGTTCTTGCCCCGCTTTGTTTCATTTTTCACACTGTGGCCAGAGTGATCTTCTAAAGAGAAATGTTTGACTGTATCATTTCCCCGTGTAAGACCCTTCTAAGACTTCTTGGAATAAAAGCCAGACTCTGATGTAGTCTACAGGGCCCTGTGTGATCTGGTCCTTGCCTACCTTTTTCGATCATCTGGTACCATTCTCCTCTCTCCCAGCAGCAGGACTTTCACACATGTTCCTTCATCCCGGAATGCACTCCTCTAGTGCCTTGTTAACTCCTACTTATCCTTCAGAGAGATACCAGCTCTTGTAGCGTTTCCACAGTGAAGTGTAACAACCAGAAACTGAACACCGCCCCCCTCCGTGGGACCTCGTGCTTCTTCAGGACACTCAGGACACTTGAGTTGCTTCTCCCTTGTTTCTCTGTCTTGCTGGCCTGTGAACTCCGTGGGGTCAGGGGTCCTGTTTTGCCCAGCCCCAGCACCCAGTAGGTACACAGTGAGCTGCTCAGTGGATGAAAGGGCTAGATGAATCACTGCTGCAGTACCCTAACTGGCCTCCCTGCCTTCAGGCCTGCCTTCTCCAGTCCTTTCTTCGTGGGGGCCCCAGAGCGATCTTTCTAAAGCACAGAACTGACCCTGTCACCCCCTGCTACTTAAAATACTTCAATAGCTCCCTATTGCTGACAGGAAAGGCCTCATCTTCTTAGCATAGAATTCAAAGCCCTTTGTGATCTGCACCCGACCGGCCTCTCCAGCTTCGTCTTCCCTGCTCCCCCAACACTTTGAACTGCTGGCAGTTCCTGTAACACGTCAGTCTGTTTTGTGCCTCTGTGCCTCTGCACTTGCTGTTCCCGCCGCCTGTAATGCCTCCCCACCCCAGCTTTCTCTCCCTGGAGAACGTCCTTCACTCTTCAAAACTGGTTTAGCTGCCACCTTTGCTGTGAAGCCTCTGAAGACCCCCCCTGGCGCTTCCTGGACAGAGCTAACCCACCCTCCCTCGGCCACATCTGTACAGAGTCTACATCTCGACAGAGGTCGACTCTTCCTCATCTCCCGGTCAGCTGAGCTCATCCAGGGCAGGCACAGTGATTTTTTTTTTTTTTCCCCTCCAGGATTGTCCATCTTTATGCCTCTTAGCTCCCAGCTTCTCCCCCGTCTTAATTGGGTCTCTGCTTGTATATAGAAACCGACTCAGGCCAGCTTCGGTAATAAAGAAGGGTTTATTACCAGGACACAAGAGATTCCTGAGAACTGAGGGGCAGAAAAATCGTTAGCCTCTGGGAGGCAGAAGCTGTAGGCCAGGAGAAATGGAAACAGCCATCCTCTGCACCTTGCTGGCCGCCTTTAGCTTTCTTTCTCCACGGACTGGTTTGTCCTGCTTTACCAGACCCTGAACTACCTATAGTTCCTCTACCGTGTCCTGCGTTCCCGCCACATTCAGAGAGGGAACCCAGGGTTCGGCAGATCCAAATCCAAACTTGTATGAGAGGATCTGATTGGCTCAGAGTTGGTCAGGTGCCCACCCTGGTCCAATCAACTGCAGCCTGCTGGGAAGGCTCTCAAAGTCAGATTTGCAGACGTTGCTCTTGACCCCCTTATGGAAAGGTGGTGGTGGGGAGAGTCTTTGTTATCTGGGCAAGTACTTTTTAAAAGACATCTGCTAGAATCCTTAGAGCGCCAGGCTGTGCCTGGCCCCCACCCTTCCATCTGGATAGCACCTGGAGAAAACACCCCAGGCATGTGACTTAAAGGGGTGTCTTTTCCTGGGGCAGCAATGCTAGGGCAGGCTTTGAAGAGCCTGTCAGTTGTCATTCAAAGGCCAGAGCAGAGAGATAGATAGATGAGACCCAAAATTTTCTCAGTTGTCTTTGGAGGAAGAGGAGGGTGGGAGCAGACAGGATAGTTCTCCTACCAAAATCATATTCACTCTCTAAGATGGAACTCATTTCCTCTCCTCTATGAAGAACCATGCCATGCCTACCTCCCCGCTCCCCACCGTCAGCCATTTTTTATCTGAGTTAATTCTATTCTTTGTACTTCCCTCGTAGTAAACATTTTTGAGCCCTTACTTCGTGCCAAACACTATGCACATGCATTATTTCATTGAATCCTCACGCTCTATTAAATAGGTACTACTATTATCCCCATTTTACAGACAAGGAAACAGGTTCAGAGAGGTGACTTATGGCTAGGGACACACAGTGTGACTCCAGAGTAAAAGTTCTTACCCTCCACTACTTACTCACTTGCCTGTTGGCCTTTCAGGATTGTGAGGGCCTCACAGGCAAATACAAGATTACCATTCTCCCTCTCCTGCCCACTGCCCAGCAAGGGGCCAGCCCAGAACAAGGGATCCCAGAGATGAGACACATGGAGACAGGTAGAGTTGAGGGTCTCCCACTCGTGGACTTAACCCTGTACAGCTATGTGATTCTGGACAAATCTCTTAGTCTTTTAGAGCCTCTAGTTTCTCATTCGGAAATGGGATGATAATTCCCGGTACGCAGCTCATACTAGATAGTGGCTCTAAGGATAATTTGTAAATGGGAAAGAACTGAGCAATTTCTAAGGATTATTGTTACCAGATTGGACTGTGGTAACAGGGCTCCAGCTAGCCACTGTGCCCAAGCCTAGAGCTTCCCACCGTGGGTAGTAGCACCTTCAGTGAGACCTGAGGTGACTTTCAGTGGCTCGCAGACCTGTCATTACAGAGCATTGGCTCCCATAGTGAGAAAGTTGGTTCCCTTTCCACTCCATCAAGTCCAAATTTGTCCCAGGGAGAAAGTGCCAGTATGTCTTTAACAACTTGCCAACACTGCTGCCCTTCCCTTTTTAACAAAGAGGTCTTGACTGGCAACTCCAGGTAACTAAAATTTAGTAATACAGCTTTGCTTTTACTGTAGGTATTGTACTTTCATTTTCTATTTATTAAAAGCAATAATAGCTGCATTTATAGTAGTAACACAAAATTTCTACTTATAAGAAATGCGTGTAAGTTAAAAGTGTCAATGTCAGCACAATAAATAAGGAGCAGTACAAGAGTATGGCAGAAATTGTTGACAGGGCACACAGTGTTATGTGGATAATGCAAAATTGGGAAGTGGTGTGGGGATGTCAGAGACATGGACTATTCACCTGGGTAATATTGAAGGTGCCTTCCACCTACCTGGAAAACTTAGGGGTCTCTTCCTGCTCTGCCAGCCCGCTTCCCTCTCCTCACCACATGCCCCGTCTTGAGATTCTTTCAGAAAATCCTGCCATGATTATTCTGCAGACAGAATTTGTGCCACTCTTCCCTCAGTCCACAAGAGAGGGAGGCTCTTGGAGTTGGGGTGTCTAGATGGCGGTAGGATGCCCCCTCATCTCTGAGGCAGCATGTGGGCACTCCTGGGGAGAGCAGGAGCTGTAGACTCCACAGTTCTCCTGGTCCCCAGGCACAACACAAACCTCGGGGCCTCCCAGAGGGCCGGAGTCCCAGGGAGCACAGAGGCCGTGGGAGCTGCCAGTGAGGGCAAGGCCATCCCTGGAGCCTGGTGCCCCAGAGCTTGGGGCCCCGGGGCCACAAAGCCAGGAGGCTTCGGGGTCTCAAAGGTTCCCTTTCCCCAGTTACCCCCTTCCCATCCCTTTGTGCTGCTGCCTACTTGCCCCCGGGGATTGGGCAGCAACCCTGGGAGTCCTCAGAGGACACAGAATTTATCCACAGGAGTCAACACTGGGGCCAGGCAGGAGGGGTGGAGGTCCCGCCTGACTCTTCCCCAGAACCATGTCCACAGCAGGGGGGCAGGCCTGGGCTCCAGGAGGGTGGGGGGCCTGGGTAGTGTGAGGCATGTGCTCCTGTATCCATGGTGAATGTCTGAGGGTCTCTGTGAAAGCATAGTGTGTGTGTGTGCGCGTGTGTGACAGAGAGTAAGTGTGTGTGTGTGTGTGTGTGTGTGATGAATGTAGCTCTCCAGCATACCGTGTATGTGT
Organism: Acinonyx jubatus; assembly: GCF_027475565.1. Taxonomy (NCBI): domain Eukaryota; kingdom Metazoa; phylum Chordata; class Mammalia; order Carnivora; family Felidae; genus Acinonyx; species Acinonyx jubatus. Next base: position 31,152,235 of record NC_069381.1, on the reverse strand, counting down.
GTGTGCACGCACATGCATGCACATGTGACAGTGTTTGTGTAATGAATGTAGCTCTCCAGCATACTGTGTGTGTGTGTGTGTGCGCGTGTGTGTGTGACAGAGTGTGTGTGTGTGTGTGTGTGTGTGTGATGAATGTAGTTCTCTGGCATGGTGTGTGCATGTGTGCGTGCGTGTGTGACTGTGTGTGTGAGATGAGTGTCACTCTCTAGCATACTGTGTGTGTGCACGAGCGTGTGACTCTGTGTGTGTGTGTGTGTGTGTGTGTGTGTGTGAGATCCATGTAGCTCTCCGTGGTGATGTACTTCTGAACGATATATCTGAAGGACTCTGAGCGCATGTCGTACGTGTGTGTGCACACAGCGTGTGATATGTGCATCTGTGGTAAATGTATTGCGTGGGATAAATCTGAGGTTCTCTGTGAGGGAGTTTTGTGCAGCATGTGAGTTTGCGTATGTGTGGCAGGGTGTCTGATGTGCGTGTGGGTCTGTAGTGAACTCATCTCCACGTGGTGCGTGTCTGTGAAGCATATTGTGTGTGTGTGCTGTGTGTCTAGGTGGCTGGCTGCTGGGTGCGGTGTGTGCCTGTTATTCTGTGTGGCCGCTGGCTTTGTACAGCACGCATCCGAATATGTGGTGTGTCTGAGTGGCCGCGGGAAGCCGTGTGGCGTGCGCGCGGGTCTTTGTGCCCGGGCAGGGGCGGGGGCGCAGAGCAGTGGGCCCGGGAATGCTGAGCGTGCCTGAAGGTGGCGCCTGCCCCAGCCGGGCCGTGCCGTGGGTGTGCTGGGTTCCCGGGGAGGGTCCCCAGAGCTCGGCGGGAGCGGGTGGCGCCTTCCGGCTAGGCGTGGGGCTGGTAACCAGAGCCCCTTCCCCCATGAAATATTGATCGGCCTCGCTGCAGCCCTGGAGAAACAGGGGCCAGGGGGAGGGGAGCGAGCGGACCGGCCGCTGTCCATGGTGCTGCCGGGAGGGGGGAGCGAAATCTTCCCCATCCACCAACATGCTCTGGCTGGGGCCCCTGCCTCGGAGGATGAGCTTGCCTGCTCCTATCGCCTGTCTCTCAATTCCGCCACCCCATCTAGGAAGGGAGAACAGGGATCAAACGGGCATTTTGGAGGATCTACCATCCTCTCCCCCCTTCCCCCCCCCCGCTGTGGCTAGGCTAAGAGTAGGGCTGTGTTTGGCTGAGACAACCCTAATATACACCTGTGGTCCTGGTGTGATTGTTGGTAGCATCTCTGCTTACTCTCAAAAGTCTTATTTGGATGATAAACTATGTGCATCCCCACAATAAGGCTTTGCTCCAAAGACCTCTTATCCCACCTTCTCTGCTCCGGGGTGGGGGAGGGGTTCTGTAGGTTCTGGGGGTGTGAGCACTAAGTGTGTTTGCAGGTGAGGAGATCGTCCTTCCTGTGCTAGGGCTGATCTGGAATAAGTGCTTGGGAGCCCCAGGCCCCTTGGGATCCTGCTGAAGCCCAGACATTCCCCAGGGAATCCGTCCTCTTCTCCACCAATCCAAATCCTGCTTTCTATTCAAGCTGTGCTTTTTTTTTCAGGCCTAGACTTTCCTTGCCCGTCTACATTCTTGGCTGGGCAAGTCTTCCCTTGGTTTTGATGTGACAGTGTGGTAGGGCCTCCAGGTTGGCCATCTGTATACTCATGGCATTTTCTCTGACTGCTCTGCTGATACTCCCTTCTTCAGCGGATTCTATATTCCTCCTATCCCTCGCCCTTTGCTCACTTTGTACTCCCCTCTGGGCATTCTCTTTCCTTTCCATATGCCACTTTTCCCCTCAGGGTACACATCCAAATCCTGCCCACTTATTGCTCTCCTGAGCTCCAGTGAATCTGCTTACCTGCCCAATGCCTCTATGTGGGAGTTGCAGTATTATCTCAGGCTCATCACATCTAAGATGGGACTCATCTTCCCCTTAAGCCAGTGTTTTCCTCTGGGACCTCAGGCTTTGCTGATGGCAGCTCTCAGTCTCTACCCTTCCTATAAATCACTTTGGATTCTGTTTTTTCCTCTCCCCAACTTTGTCCCATCACTAACTCTAGGCAATGCCCCAAGCCTTCTCATGACTCCTGACCACCCTTTTCCTCTTCCCATCTGCATTGTCTGAAGCAGTGCAGTCTTCTTATCTGCTTTTTGACTGTTTTTCCTTCTGTCAGGCTTTCTTCTGATTCTGCACTCAGTGTCAGATTGAGCTCTGTAAAACATTACATCCAAGTCATGTCAGATTTCACTCCTTACAGGATTAAAGTCAAGCTTCTTAGCCCTGCATTCAGAGCCCTTCACTGGCTGTGCCAAGCCTACCTTTTTAGCCTTCTCTTCCGCAATTGTACTTACCTCCTGTTCCAACTGCACTGCCCTATTCACCATCCTGTGAACATAACACTTCCTCTCTGGTCCTTCCCAGGTAGTTTCCATTTCTCTCCTGCCACTTCTATCTCTCCTAATCCTGCCGATCTTTTGAGGTATTCTGCAATGCACTTCCCAATGTGCCTTTTCTAGTCTCCTCATCCTGAAGCATTCACTTTTTTTTTTTAATGTTTACTTTTGAGAGAGAGAAAGCATGAGTGGGGGAGGCGCAGAGAGAGAGAGGAAGACACAGAATCCAAAGCAGGCTTCAGGCTCTGAGCTGTCTGCCCAACGCAGGGCTTGAACCCATGGACCACAAGATCATGACCTGAGCCAAAGTCGGACGCTTAACTGACTGAGCCACCCAGGCACCCCCTGAAGCATTCACTCTTGAAGAACAACCAGAGTATTTAATTTTTAACTTTCAGTGCCTTGGGTCGCCCATAGACCAGCAACATGGGTATCACCTGAGACCTTGTTAGAAATGCAAAATCTCAGGTTCCACTTGGGACTCATGGGATTGAAATCTGCATTTCAACAAGATCCCCAAGTGATTTGTGTAAATATTTAAGTTTGAGGGTAGGATCTTTTGTTTGGGAATGGCCTTCAGCCAGGGCTGGTGGTGTTCTTAAGTGCCAAGTCTAACAGCCCCCATCAGGTGACAGGTGGCACATCTGGCCAGATCCCATGAGCTATGAGAAGGGGTGGATGGTTGAGATGGCTGTGAAGCATGCATACTTTGCCTGGCCCCTCCTACCTGGAATCTATGCCCCAAAAGGCCCCAGAGCTCAAGCTCTGTAAATCTGACTCGAGAAAGTACTCTAGCGACACAAGGAAGAATCAATTAATCGATGAAAAAGTAGTTATCAAGCATATAGCAGAACTTCTTCCTCTTCACAAAACACGTACTGGTGGAAATGACTGTTATTTTAATGTATATTTTGAAAAGAAAAATATGTATTTTAGTTTTTCTTTATGATAGCATCAATACAGTTTCTAAAGTGGGAGCTTAAAAAAACACGGTATGTCACATGAAGAAAATAAAAATAACTCACAATTCTACTATCCAGATATAAATATTGTCAATTTAATATTTGTTTGAGATTGTCATTCATTCCTTCAACACATTTAAAAAAAAATTTTTTTTTTTTTACATTATTTATCTTTTGAGAGACATAGAGAGACAGAGCACAAGTTGGGGAGGGGCAGAGAGAGAAGGAGACACAGAATCCGAAGCAGGCTCCAGGCTCCGAGCTGTCAGCACAGACCCCGACGCGGGGCTCAAACTCACAAACCGTGAGATCATGACCTGAGCCAAAGTCGGACGCCCAACCAACTGAGCCACCCAGGCGCCCTCAACACGTTTTTACAGAGCCAGGTCTATGCCAGGCACTGGAGGTTCAGGGTGAAGAAGATATGGTTTCTGTTTTAGGTGGAGTGTGGGAGACAGGCATTAAACAAATTAAGAATAGCAGTATATGAATTTCCTAGGGCAGCTATAACAAACTGGGTGGCCTAAAACAATAGAAACTTATTCTCTAACAGTCCTGGAGGCAGGTGGCAGGATTGGTTCCGCTGAGGGAGATGCTGTTCCGTGGCTCTCTCCTAGCTTCTGGTGACCGCTGGCAATCCTTGGTGTTCTTCAGTTTGTTGCTGAATTAGTCCAAACTCTGCCCACATCATCATGTGGCATTCTCCCTGTGTGTCTCTGCCTTCATGTGGTTGCATTCTAACATTTATTTATTTTTGAGAGACAGAGACAGGGCAGGAGTAGGGGAGGGGCAGAGAGAGAGGGAGACACAGAATCCAAAGAAGGCTCCAGGCTCCGAGCTGTCAGCACAGAGCCTGACATGGGGCTCGAACTCATGGACCAGGAGATCGTGACCTGAGCCGAAGTCGGACGCTTAACCAACTGAGCCACCCAGGCGCCCTTCATGTGGTTGCATTCTTATGAAGACACCAGTCATATTGGATTAGAGACCCATCCTACTCCAGCATGACCTCAGTGTAACTAATGACATCTGCAATGACCCTATTCCAAAACAAGGTCAGATTCTGAGGTACTGGGGTTACTACCTCGACATATCTTTCCCGGGGGGGAGAATTCAACCCATAACGGGCAGGGACAGTACAGAGTCTGGGAGAGCATGACAGGGGGAGTCATTTTGGGAAGACTCTCCTAGGAAATGACCTTCCAACTGGGACTGAGCGATGACTAGGGATTAGCCAGGCAAAGGCAGCACGCAGAGAAACAGAGGGCATCAGAACAGGAGGGTGGGGGTCAGCTGAAGAAGAACATTCCAGGCAGACAGGAGACACAGGGCACTTTTGAGGAATGGAAAAGAGGCAAGTGCAGCTGGAATACAGAAGCGGAGCAAGAGCACGGGACGATCTGGCTCACTTGGCTTGTGGGCCTTGGTGTGAGGGGTTTTTACCTTCTCCTGAAAGAATTAGGGAGCTATGGCAAGCTGTCTTGCAGGAGTGATTCATTCTGCCTTGTGAGTGATCTCACAAAACTGAGCTGTCTGAAGGCTGTGTGCTTCCTCTATATTCCCCAGTTCTGAGGGAAGACACATGGCCATGTCCTCAGGAGCCCCCTGGCTGAGGAAAGACACATGGTAGCTCTGTCTGAGGAATGAAGGCATGGCCGTGTCTTCAGCAGCCCCTGGTTCAAATGGGGAGGACAAGCCCTGCCCTCAGGAACCTTGATCTGAGCAGGACACAGGGTGCAACCGGCTCTGGGTCTATCTTGCCCTTCAGTGTCCTGAGCTCTTGGAGTTGTGGACAGAGCTTTGGGTCCGGCTGCCCCACCCTCTGCCCTGCCGTGAAGACTGTGTCTGAGAATGTGTCCAGGGTAGGCACATGACCCACGTAGGTCCCTGGGGCCAGAGGCGCCAAAGCTGAGGGAGGCCAGGGGCGAGGTTTTGCAGGGGCTATATCCTGAGCACCTTGCTGCCCTCCTCAAAGAATGTCTGGCTATTTCCTTTCTATGCAGGAACTAGCCTGGTGCTCAACCCATCCCTCACCACACCCTCAGAGACTCTTTACTGTGTGTGACAGGAGAGGGCCCCCCTGCCCAAAGCTGCCTTTCCTCCCTTGCCTGGGCTGGGTGGGCCAGGCTGGGTGGAGGAGAAGTGGGTCAGCTTGGTAGCCATGGTGACAGCAGCTGCTCCCTGCCAGCCTTCTCATCTCCTCACCACAAACCTCACCGATGAGCTCTTTTGTCCAGCCTGCAGGGATGGGGGCCAGGAGGGTGGTACTCAGGGCTGGAGCTGGTATGAGTGTGTACGTATTCAAGCTCGCACAAGCACCTGCTCAGAGCTGGTGTGCGTGCCTCAGCCAAGAGAACCCAGGATCCAGGTATGACCCTTCCTACTTCCCTGCCCACTAAAGGGATGGGGCTCCTCCCACCTCCCTGGGCTGGGCAGAGGCCAAGGAGGGGGGGTGTGTGTTTGAGTGTGCGTGGGTGTGTACACATATGTGAGTCTGCAAACGCCTGTGACTGTCAATGTGGCTGCTTCTGTGCACTTTTGTCTTGGGGGTGCGTGTGCCTGGCTGTGTACGTAGGTGATTATGTCTTAAGTGTATATCATCCGTCTGGGTCGGTATGGTGTGTGACCACACACTTGAAACTCAGTGCCCTGTGTCTACCCCTGTGTGTGTATAGTGTTGTGCATGCGAGTGTGGCTTGGGGGAGACAAAGGTCACATAATCAGGAGGAGACCTGGCATGGTGCTCCCCATGCAAGCTGGGTGTGCTCCCTCAGCCCAGCCTGCCTCCCCCACCATATGCCAGCCTTGTCACCCGCCCATCTTTTTCTGGGGGTGGGGTAAAGCAGGGCTAGAAAAAAAGAGAACCCTTCTCCCCTTCTGTGGATGCAGACACTGGCCCCTGACATGGACACAGATTGGTACAGGAGATGCAGCGGGAAGCCCTGGTGGTGGACTGGGATTGGGTCAGGGCCCTCAAAAGTCAGACCCAGCACCCAGTGAGGGCCCAGGAGCTGAGAGGCTGGCAAAGAAAAGCACAGTTTCACGTGCCAGCTCCCACCTCAACTGAGAGGCACAGGGACCCACATCCCACGCTGTCCTGCGCTCTGGGGGGAAGCAGGTGAGAGGTGATCCTCTCGGTCTCTGAGCCTTCCCGCGAAGTGGTTGCACCCGGTGCGCAGTCCGGCCCAATGAGCACTGACACCCATACAGTCCTTCCCTGTTAACAAAGGCACCATTATGAGTAGTAACAGTGTAGTTGGCCAACCGAGCATTTAGCACGTTACCGATCCTTATTTTATAGCATCTCATCTAATAATCCTAAGGCAGGCATTATTATCCCCACTCTAGTGGTGAAGAGCAGTAGGCTCGGGGAGGGGGCGGGGGGCGAGTTGTTAAGGAAATTGCCTGGCGTCATACGGCTTGCAAGTGACAGATCTAGGTTTTGAACCAAGTAGGTCTGCCTCCAAAGCCTGTGTTTTTAATCAGCGTTTTCCTGCTCCTCGTTATCCCATCCGACACCAAGTCCAGCCTGGAGAGTGGGGCTGCGTCCAGGTGGCAAGTAGACTCCCCCACACAGAAGAGGAGCCGGAAGTTCAGAGAGGCTGAATGACTTGTTCCGGGTCACATGGCTGGGGGTGGAGCCAGAAGTGCTCCACCCCCCCATCCCGGGGTATCTCACAGTATCTGGGGAGGGACATCCCTTCAGTGGGAGGGAGGACTGAGGAAGAAAGAGTAAGATGTAGAGCTCCTTAGCCGTTGGACCTCCATTTGTCCCTCGTGTGTTAAAAGTCTTAAAATTATAGGTGGGCTTCAGCAGCAGTAGTTTGACATTAACGTGCCTACAGGCAGATTCGGGGACCCAGGAGTTGAGATGCTTTCTACAAAGTAGGAAACAGAAGCAGAGAGTTTAAATGATTTACTCAACATCCCATAGCCATCTCAAAAGTCTGTCTCTTAACTCTGCAAGCTCCTGGAAGCCCTTAAGGATAGATGTTTTCACTAGCCCTTCCTCTAAACTCCCCTCTTTCCTTCCAGACTCTTATCACATCACCTCCTCCTAGAAGCTACCCTGATTGCCTTCACCTCCTTTCTTGAAAACTGGTGTCTGGGCAGAAGTTAACAGAAGCCTCGTGTAAATGCCCTAGGGGTGTGCTGTTGGTAGGGGCACAGCCCCCTGTGATGTGGAACACCACGCTCAGATTCATCAGTTGGGTGAGTTTGGGTTTTCTTCAAAGTGGGGAGGAAGCACCTGCCAGGTGATATGGGACCTGGGAGTTAGGAGAATTGGGTTGGAGCTCTAGTTTTGTCACCAACTTTCTGTGTGACCCTGGGTGTGTCTCTTTCCCTGGGCCTTGATTTCCCACTCTGCAAAATGAAAGACTCAGGCTGGAATGGGGTTGGCAAATCTGTTTTAAATCATGGGCCACTTTTCACCAATTGGTGCTGGAGCTGTGTTGAGAGGGATTCTGAGGTTAAATCTGTCCTTGGTGGGAAAGAGATGGATTAGTGATGTCTGCTGTGGGTGGAAGAAGGAGAGAGGTGGTAAGAGCCTCAGTTATTTGCCATCCCTTCCAACCTACCAGTCCATCACCCTGTGACAGATTCCTTGGTCTCTCCTGTTGAAAGAGTGGGTAGCTAGGTTTATGTTGGGCTTTTGGATGGCCCTGTTTGACTCTCAAAACAGGCTTATGATCTGGTTAGACACATGAGGGACCTGGGTAGCCTGGCAGAGCTCTGAAACCCCAGCTGTCAGGATTCAAGAGATGGTCTGGGGAGCACTTCGGGTACTGTGACTCCAGGGTAGAGGCCAAACATCCATAACTGGAAAGAAAACACTAGCCTCCTTGCTTGGGGAGCTTGGAAGGTATCTGCGGGCATGGAGCTTTGGCAGGAGTGGGGACAGTAGGACTCGTCCCTGGAGGGGACACCCGAGCCATAGTAGTAGATGCTGCTGTGGCAGTAGATGGGGGTCAGCGGAGAGAACTCCAGAGTGAGGTGTCTGTGACCCGGCGAGGAAGGGCTCCCTTCCTTGAGGTGCCATGAACTGGGCTGGGAAAGGGACAGTCCTGCTCAGAGGCAGAGAATTGTTGAAGTGACTTTTGTAGAAAGGATATAGGTCATTTAGCAATCTCTTGGAACCACCAATATGTGAGATGCTGTGCTCTGTGGCTTGCTGGCCCCTCACACTCTGCCCCCATCTCTGCCTGCTGCCCCTTCCCCGTCCCTGTGGTCTCATGGCTCAGAGGGTGCTATAAGTAGGACTTATATGGGAGCCAGGTGGCTGGCTCTGTCTCTCTGTCTACCCCCCTTTTTTTAAACCTTTTTTTTTTTTTTGAGAGACAGAGAGAGACAGAGCGTGAGTGGGGGAGGAGCAGAGAGAGAGGGAGACACAGAACCCAAAGCAGGCTCCAGGCTCTGAGCTGTCAGCACAGAGCCCGACGCGGGGCTCGAACTCACGAACTGTGAGATCATGACCTGAGCCAAAGTCAGATGCTTAGCTGACTGAGCCGCCCAGGTACCCCATACCCCTCTTTTTTTTTAAGTTTATTTATTTATTTTGGGGGTGGGGGAGAGAGAACGAGTGGGGGAGGGGGAGAGAAAGAAGGAGAGAGAGAGAGAGAGAGAGAATCCCAAGCAGGCTCTACACTGACAGCACAGAGCCTGATGTGGGGCTTGGACTCATGAACCATGGGATCATGACCTGAACCAAAGTCAGACACTTCACCGACTGAGCCACCCCGGTGCCCCTCTGTCTTATCCCTCTTGAACTAGACTGACTGTCAGAGAAGCAGCCAGAGCCCCCATTCTGCCAATGCAGAATGTGTCCTTAGGCTCTGCTCTCCAGTTACAAAAGTCCTTGTAACTGTCCTTGTAGAGATCACCTAATCCAACCCCTTCGTTTTACACACAGATGAGGAAACCAAGGCCCAGAGAAAGTGACACAAGGAATCCATAGGCATTCTAATCCCACTTCCTGATTCTTCATTCTCCCAGGCTGCCCTGCCCAGCACTCCTGCACCAGAGGTCAGGCCCTAAGACCTTGGGTCCACTGCTTTGGGTCTGGTTCCTCCTGTCCCCTTGAGGGTGGCCTATCTGGCTGGGCCCTCTGAAGCATTCACCAGCTCTCTAGGCCCCTCTGGGTGATCCCTGGGTAGTTAAAGATGAGAAAGTGGCTCCAGATGGTGCAGAGTCCTGGATGTCAAACATTCTGCTTGTCAATGTCATTCATTATTCATGAGGAAACATGAGCCCCTGGGTTGGCAGGGTCAGGAATTTTGTCCCATACTTTCTTCCCTTCTCAACCCCTGGGAGTGATAATCTTGAGCTTCCTGTAGGCTGTGCTAGGGAAGTGCTTGCTTCTCCAGCTGTGTCTGGGTGGGGTTTCTACTGCCCCCAGATGCTTGTGCCTGCTGTGGAAACCTGGCCCAGAGAGGGTTTTCTCATCAGAGATAATTTTCTTGCAGAGTTTTCAAAAAGCCGGAGACCCAGGGCAAAGCCTGAGTGAGAGGGATGGGCCTACACCTTTGGGTGAGGTCTGGGTTGGTGGGGCAGGAACTGCTGAGTGTGTTCACATCTTTGTGGGAAGAGGAGACCTGGGTTCGAGTCCAGGTGTTGCCATTTCGTAGCCAAGTAGGATGGGCAAGGCCTTGATTTTTCTGATCTGTGACGTGGAGATTACCATACACCTAACAAAAATACTTTAAACATTTTTTTAAAGTTTATTTTATTATTTATTTTGAGAAAGAGAGAGAGAGAGAGAAAATGAGTGGGGTATGGGCAGAGAGAGGAGAGACAGAATCCCAAGCAGGCTCCGCACTGCCAGCATAGAGCCCGACTCAGGGCTCAAACTCATCAACCATTAGATCATGACCTGAGCTGAAACCAAGAGTCAGACGCTTATGGCTGAGCCACCCAGGCGCCCCTAACAGCAATACTTTAAAGAGTAAATTAGGCTTACGCTGGAAGCCCTCTCCCACCATTCACCAAAAGACCATGCAGGTACCCAAAAAAACCCACACAAATTGGCACTAGAATTGGAAACTGAAGAGAAGAGATCATCATAGGCCCAAGTCCAGGGGGACTTTCCATTAGCTGCAAGGTTAATGGGGGATGGATGGAGAAATACAATCCGGGACTCTGTGTACATCACAGGGTGAGCGAAAACAGTCCAGACAACCACAAAGAAGGGAGAACACAGCTTTGACTCATCCCCACTGTCAGCCCTAATCTGCCTGGTTGGCAGGAGCCATGCTGACCAGGAGGCCAAGTGGCCACCGTTCACAGCTATCTGGGGACTGAAATCCTCTAGAGTGGCATCCTCCCTCCTCCCTCCTTCTCCCCTGACCTGACACTTCAACTATGTCCTTTTGAAAAGGCAGATTCCCTCAGGGTGACAGGGCTGAGAGCAGAGGGTCGAGCAAAGTGACCGGAGATGGGCTGCCCTGGGAAGAGCTCTGTAGGCTGAGACAGAGCTGGGAAGGGCTGTGTGCAGAGCCTGCCAGAGCAGCCGTTTTTCCCATACTCTGAGCAGAGGGCACCTGCCGCAGCATTGGACCTTCAGCCGAGCTGTAGAGGCCGATAGCTGGAGATCCCATCTCTGCAACATTGAGCCACCCAGCTCCCCCAGAGTGGCTTCCAATGCCCTCTGTCTTCCCTAGCACTCATCAGAACAATCCAATTTAATATTTAATTACGTAATCAGTCACTCGCTGTCTGTCTCTCTTGGACTGGAGGCTCTGAGCAGGCAGGACCAAGTCGGCCTGGCTCGCTGCTGTATCCTCGGCACTCTGCACAGGCCTGGAAATTTGGGGGGGCTTCGATATTTTTTGAATCCAGCTTTGGAAAGGAATTCGGCAATATTTTACAAGAATCAGAGAAATGTTTATGTCCTTGGTATCAGGTAGGATGCTTTGGGATGTAACTGAGACCACTGATTCAAATTGGCTTAAGCAGTGGAAAACACATTATCTCACATAACTGGAAGGCCAGAGAAAAGCAGGCTCCAGGGTGGCCGAGGTCCTTTCTGTCTGTGCTGTGCTGCACTCGACAACACTGGATTCCTCTTGGGACTGGGCCCTCTCTAGGGGGAAGAGTCTTGAGGGAAGAAGTGGGGAGAGAGACCCCACTTCGCTGGTAAGCATGGAATCCAAATCTTCCCCTTGAGTCAGATCGGGCCAACTTAGTCATATGCCTTCCCTTGTACCAGTACGAGTTACCAAGATGAGGGCCGCTCACTGATTGGCTTGAACTAATCAGGATCTGCCTCTGAAATGGGATGGGGTGGTAGCTGCACAAAACCAGCGCTCTGTCAAGAAGCAGGAAGGGAGTGTGGCTGTTGGGGAGGCTCCTAGCGGTATCCACACTCAGCCTAGTGACTCTGTTTCTGGGACTCAATCCTAAGGAAATAAGTAGATCAAAGCAGTGTTGAGTGATGTTGTTTAAAAGACAGGAGAGGGGCGCCTGGGTGGCTCAGTCGGTTAAGCATCCGACTCTTGGATTTTGGCTCAGGTCATGATCTCATGGTTTGTGAGATGGAGCCCTGTGTTGGGCTCTGTGTTGACCACATAGAGCCTGCTTGGGATTCTCTCTCTCTCTCTCTCTCTCTCTCTCTCTCTCTGCCCTCCCTCTCTTCTCTCTCTCAAAATAAATAAATAAACATTAAAAAAAAAAAAAAAAGAAGAAGACAGGAGACAGAGGAGGAAGTCAGACCCGATCTAAGAGGTCACGATATTGAAATACTTAAGTCAATTATGCTACCTCTATACAATGAAATATTATGGTGGCGTTAAACCATTTATACCAAGCGTTCACGACAGTGGGAAATGCTTGTGATATGATGTTAAACGAAAAATACCAGGATGCAAAATTGTATTTGCACTATGAGTTCAATTATTTTTAAAAATGCATAGAAAAGAGACTGGGAGGAAATCAGATCAAAACGCCTCCAGGGGCCGCCACTCCGTGGTGCGCTTAAGGGCGACCTGTGCCTGCTTCTTTCTACTTTTCTGTGCTGTCCCTTCCAGCAGGAGGGCCCCTTCCGGAGCCGCCACCCCCACCCCGACCCCACAGGCTGGGGCCAGTCTTGCTGTCTCTGTTCTTATTATTGGCCATGACAATAATCACACTTACTATTTACTCCGTGCCTGGCACTGTTTTGGCGCCTTCACATGCTCTAATTTAATCCTTTCGACAGTCTTGTGAGGTGAGTGCTTTTATTTCTCGTTTTGCTGAGGTGTTCACTGAAGCCGCGAGGTGCTTGGTCACAAGATCACACAGCCAGTGTGTAGAGGCCTTTGGAATTCAAGAGTGGGCCGTACTACTCCACAGCCTCTGCCTTGACCTGGCCAAACCAGGTCACTTGCCAGGATAGCCATGTGCTAATAGGAATAGTTCCATTATTGAGCCAGACCCTGTGCACCCTCTTTATGTTTATTGATTCGTTTAATCCTCACAGCCTCAGAGAGGCCAAGTGACTTGCCCAAGGTCACACAGCTAGGAAGTGGTGGGCTGCCGTAGAGTGACCCCAGGGCCTGATGTGGCACCCCTTTGTTTCCTGCCCTCCCCCCACAGGATTGCCTGAGGCCTTGCCGCCCCTCGGACCATGTTTAACGGGGAGCCTGGTCCGGCCTCGGCCGCGGCCTCCAGGAATGTGGTTCGGAGCTCCAGCATCAGCGGTGAAATCTGTGGCTCCCAGCAGGCTGGGGGTGGGACCGGGACCACCACGGCCAAGAAGCGGCGCAGCAGCCTTGGGGCCAAGATGGTGGCCATCGTGGGCCTGACTCAGTGGAGCAAGAGCACACTCCAGCTCCCCCAGTCTGGTGAGGGGACGTGGGACACAGAGGGGGTGGGGTGGGGTACCTTGCAATGACAGAGCACCCAGGGGGCGTCCTCATGCCTACAAATACTTATATAGCACTTACTGTATACCAGCTGCTACTCTGGGTCCAGTACATGTCCTGACTCATTGGATCCCCATAAACTCCATGAGGCAGATCCTCAAGCAAGAGAAGGGAAGTAAGATGCCCCCAACTACATAGCAAGCGGGTCACTGGAGCCTGAATTCAAAGCAGCCGGGCTGCGGGGTTCATGCTCCTGAACTTTACGCTGTGCTGCCTCCGTGCGCACCCTTACGCATTCAACAGCCACCGTATTCCTGGCACTGTGCTAAGTGGCACGGCTCCACAGACACGCATCCACAGGATACAGTCTCACCTGCATTCTCTGAATTTCCCAAGTACAAATAGCCGCAGGAATGCAGCCACACATTACCAAGTCACAAGAGAGACACACACACCTTGTATCATCATACGGTGTGTGCTCATTTGCTCAGGTGACTCACCCTTACTGCCGGGAAATCATACTGCAGTCATTCACGCTTGTGCATGGTCACAATGAAGCCAGTCATGCAAATCGCACAAGCCCGCCCCTCTGAGTAGTAATGTACAGACCCAGATCACTGAAGCACAGTCGCATACGCACACACACAACAGCCCATGGTCACAGAAACATGTCGCACACGTATACGTACACACACATACCTCCCAAAGCCACGTTCACACACGCCTTAACAGCTACATCCTGAAAAACGTATTTTCTCAGCCACCTAGTTTTGGAGTCCTAGTGATGCTCGGACTGGGGGGTGACCCACTTTGTCACACACAGTCACCCTGGACCCCACATCACGGAGGAGGAGCCAGCCCTCCCCTCCCAAGACCTCCTCACTTTGTGGCATCAGCCCAGACACCAGCTGGTTTTGTTTTAAAATCTCTTCCTGCTTATTTTGTTCAGAGTAACAACTTCCCCAGGAAACCTTCAAATAGGCAGCTGGATGGGGGTGGTGAGGGGGCGGGGGCGCCGGAGGATCCAGAGAGAATGCTCATCAAGACTCCCAGTTGAGGGTGGGAGACTTTTCCAGGCCTTAAAATAGATTTTTACAAAGCCCTTCACAGGAGCACGTGGGATGGTCTTTTCCAGCAATCAAGCTGCAGTGTGTTTTTTAGCTCAGAGAAATGTTAGATGGGGAGGGGGCTTCAGGTATCAGTGGCCCAGAAGGCATGGCCTTTGTGTTTGCAGTGTGGGCCTGGTGCTAGGGAATCAGGGGGATGGGGATCCAGGAGTTCGGCTGGCACAGAACCAAGGGGTGGGATTAAGGTTGGGGGATTAAGATTAGGAGGTTGAGGAGGTATTGGGCTCCAGGAGTCTGGCTTTAGGAATCTGGCTGATTCAGCTTCAGACCCAGAGGCTTCTTCATGCCCGAAGTGATTTGAACAGATGGTTTTCCAAGGTCAGGGCTGGGGCCTGAGTCACTGGGAGACATTCTGGTGATCTGCCTGGGGCTGTCCACCTACCCAGACTCCACAGTCAACAGGCAGGGACTGGAGTAAACACCAAGAACATCTCAAGCCTCGAGGGGAGATGAATGACGGTGAGGCTTCTGGATCACTTGTCTCCATGGTAGGCATGGGTACAGCTGAAGGCCTGGGGCCTGAGCCAGGAGAATTGCCCAGATGCCCTTTTAACCAAAATTCTCTGTGAATCATCCAATCTCCGAATGGGAGAGCAGGGAGGGCCCCTTGGGATCATCTAGTCCCCTACACTCATTTTATCGATGAGGCATCTGAGCCTGGAGAGGAGAAGGCACTTTCCTGGAGAACAACTTCAAGTTGGCCTTCACAGCCACACCCTGTCATTTACTAGTTGGGTGATTCAGGCAAGTTACCTTGCTTCTCTGAGCTTGCTTCCTTGATTGTGGAATAAGGACAATGATACCTGTCTTGCAGACTTTCCAGGGAATTACATGAGACAGGATATGCAAAGCCACTCAGACTCATGCCAGCACATAATAGATACTTGGTAAATTGTTGGTATTATTATTACCCATGGCCACACAGTAGGACCCAACAAGAAGTGAGTTCTCTAGCCCCCACAACTCTGCCTCTCACCAGTAGCATACTCCTCTCCCATCTGTAATTCTTTCTTTCCATTTTTTTTCTCCCCAGTCTTGAGGTTGCCAGTGTCCCAACTTGGAGCCTCCTTCTGGGTAGGAGAGTCTGGCCCCAGGGGGATGTATGGGCTACCTCGCACTGGCTCTGGAAACTCGGTTCTGGGAAAAGATCCTAGCAGGGTGCCCCTGCTGCCCCCAGACGGGATGGCTCAGTTCCCTGAAGGGCTGGGCTGTGTGAAGTGGGGAGAACTCCTCTCTTGGACCCCAGCTTCTGAGCTCTAGGTCTGCCCTTCCCAGGAGCTTCCTTCCACCTGATCTGTCCATACTCTGCATTGGCTCCAGCCCCACCCATCTCCTCCTGTGTCCTAGTTCAGGACCCATTATATCTAGCCTGGACTATTGCCCCAGCCTCCTCTCTAATTCTCCTGCCTCCGGCCTGCCCCTTCCAGTTTTTTCCTCACATTTTCCTAAAGTGGCCTTGAAGAAACTCACCCTGAAACTTCAGAGTTTCATTCTGGCTCTGTAACTCCCCGTGGGTCCTTGGGAAAGTCACATTTCCACTGGGTCTCTATTTCCTCTTCTATAAAATGGAACTATAGAGATGGTCTCCCAGCTTCCGTCTGTATCTAACATTCTCTAAGTTGTGGGAGCAATGATGAAGGTAGGGTCAGAGTTTTAGGGTCCTAGGACATAGGTGGGTTCTGGCCTGGCCTTAGGCTGGGTCTACTCAGGGCCCACCCTGGGCTATTCCAACCCTTGCCCAAATGGAGCTCCTCTTTTCAGTACCAGGGACAGCAGCTCTTCCCACCTCAGCTCTGGGCTCTGGGTCAAGGTGGGGAGAGGACTCAGGACCCTTCCAGGAGATGCCCTGTGAGTGGTGCTGAGCGCTCCGACTGCCTCTCCCTTCTATGTGGTGGGACAGATGGGATGGTTCCTTGAGTCTTTCAATTTCCAGGAACCACAGAACTATTGCAAGGAACCCAGTTCTCTAGAGAGAGAGAGGCTACATAAAGTTATTCCCCAGATGGATAGAATTCAGACTGGACAAGTATCAAACCAGTAGAGGAATTTTCTCTGATGTTGCAAGAACTTTCTCCCCACTCAAAAGACACAGAACCGAATCTCTGCTGAATCACCTCTCAAATCGATGTGGAGTTGATGGAGGGGGTGAAAAGTTGGCTATCAGTAGACTGGGAGAGTGTGGGCCTGGGGTCTGGCCCCAGCCCTATGAGCATGTGGACCTTGGGCTCCCCATCTATGGCAGTAGGAGGTCAGCGAGGCGTCTCCAACACTTCAGGATTCTGTGACACCCTTCCCAGGGGCTCATAGTGGGTTGGGTAGGTCAAAGAAGGTAAATTTTCTCCCAACTGGGTCAAAGCTTCTCAAGTTGTAGAAGAGGGGGGATTGGGGCCATGGGGTGGTGAGGCTCTGGCTTCAGCTTAGGGTGTGTATTGTTGGGGGGAGGGATATGAGAAGGGAGGATAAAGTGCAGCTCCCACAGACCCTCTGTCTCCTAACTGGGTTAGAGGGGGTGTGGCAGTTAGGAGCCAGGGACACCGTGAGTCCCCTACACCCACTGTTATTGCCCTGTGTGTGTGGTGGGTCACACACCATTTATGAGCTTGTATCTACGTGTGTGATCGAGTGGATGGGTTCAACTCCAAGTGTTAGGGCATGAAGGTCACATGTCCGTGGCAGAGTATGTCATGTGTACGTATGACTAAGACCTGGTAGGACCATTTGTGACTGTGTGCCCATTATATGAACATACGTGACCTGGTGTGTGAGATCACTGTACTCATACATGTGATCATTAGCACTCATGTATATCTGCTTATGTCAATGTGAAAGAAATACACATGAGCTAAAGTGACTGTGTGTGTGTGTGTGTGTGAGAGAGAGAGAGAGAGAAAGGTTGGGGGGGGGGAGAGAAACAGGCCAGCAAACAGTCATATCAGCGGTCTCATTGACTCATGGTTAGTAGCTATTCCAATATCCCAGAAGCTGGGGTGGTTTCAGAGAAGACATTCCTCCTCACCACCAGCCCATCCCCACTCCCAGGACCCCCATCCCATCTGCTAGTGATGCCGGCCTTCTCAGCCGTCCCTCTCCCAGTGGGACTTCCTGAAAGGTAAGTAGGACGAAGCAGGAGGAATAAAGTTCCCCTTTGCGCAGGCTGGTGTTTTGAACATCCCCTCCCCAATTTACCATTGGGTGTGACCAAGAGAGGAGGTTGCCAGCATAGCCAACTCCCCCCTCCCCACTGCTTTTGGAGGCGGTGTTGCCGGCCCCACTCCCAGCCTCCCCATCCCTGTCAGCATCTCCACTCGTCATTTGCCCAGGCCTCTAACCAGTGACAGCAAATGGCTCCTTTGGTATAGTCCTTATCTGAGTGCCCCTTCCTCCCTATGAAGCTCCGTAGGCAGCAAAGCGCCAGCAGGGGAAAGCCCTGCAAACCTTCCACTCGTCTTCTGCTCCCCCCACCCCCAGGAGGAGAGGGTGTCTAGTGGGACCTCACTGCAATGCTGAGGAGGTTGCCATGGAAACCCAGGCAGGATGGTGCACTGCTAGGAGAGGCAAAGTGCCCTGTGTTCCCTGCAAGGCTTAAGGGGGGGCTGGGGTGAGGGTAGAGGGCCCTCCAAACAAGAGGTACAGAGACACCGAGTAAGCTCTCACTGCATGGCTTCTGGAGTTCTTCTGCAGACCTCTCTTTCAGAACCAAGGTCAATTCAGGCCAACCTAGTGGTCCCTCTCAGTCTTGCTTCCCTAACGGCCCCTCCAGCCCGCCACACACATCTCTTTCCACATTCAGGCCCACATTGAGAATGTGGGTTAATGTGAGAGTGGCTAAACTTCACATGGGGTTTTTTGTTGGTCCTGTGAAGGAATCAGAGTCACAGGTGGATTGCGAGGTCGGGGTGTGATAGGGTTCATGAGGGTAAGGGGGAAAGCAAATCTGGGAATGCCAGAGAAAGCAAACTTTCCAGAAGAGAAAGGAGCACGTAACCATTTGGGGCAAAGGCTGGAATTGCGTTGGGAAGGTGGCCATCAGGGAGCCTGGCAGGGATGAGGCTGAGTGAAGGCTGCAGGGCTGGTCTCCACCTGGTGATCCCCCCACCCTGCAGCCCCAGCTCACCTGTGCCCCTGCCTCCAGTTCGAGTCCTGCCCATCCTGCCCCTTCCCAGGAGGTGACTTTGGCAGCACGCTCTCCGAAGCCTCTTCAGCGATCTGACCTTGTTCCCTTTCTGTGCTTTCGGGGGGGGTCACAGAAGGGGCCACCAAGAAGCTGCGCAGCAACATCCGGAGGAGCACAGAGACAGGCATCGCCGTGGAAATGCGGAGTCGGGTCACACGCCAGGGCAGCCGGGAGTCTACCGATGGGAGCACCAACAGCAACAGCTCCGAGGGCACGTGCGTGCAGCCCATGCCCACCGTGGTCCCCGCCCCACCCTCCTGCACCCTCCAGGGGCAGGGCTGGGAAATCTTCCTGTGGGGGTTTCCAGTCCGGATGTCCGGGTTCTTCTGCGTCCCTGCCCGCCCTGGATGTCCGCCGCCTAGGCCCCAGTCTTCCTCTGCTCCAGGCTGCTGTTTCCCCTCCAAATACCCCCCAGCAGCCCCAGGGCAGTGTATCCCATCTGTATGTCTCATCCCCACCCCCTACCCCCCCCCCCCCAGCACCTACATGCTGCCTTGCTCCAGAGGAGAGGGCTCGAAAGGAAAATGTGATCCTAAAATTCTTCTCTGAAACCATTGTTATGGCTCAGATGAATGGAGTTCTCGCAAGTGGTCTTGCCTGGGGCTTAGAGGAGGAGGTTGGACTAGATCAGTGTTTTTCAAACTGTGGGTGGTGACTCAGGCAGGAAGTGAAATCAGTTTAGTGGGTCAAAACCAACATTAGAAGAAGAAATGGAAAATTCAAACATATCCTGTGGAGTGAGGATGAATTACCTTGGGAATTTTTGTTTTTTTAATATATGGATACACAGAGGTCCATGGTGTTAAATATATTTCTTCTGTTGCCTGGGGGGGGGGGGAAGGGGGGGTTACAGTTAAAAATTTGAAAGTCACTGGGTTAGATATTCCCTTGGTCTCTCCTAAATCTATGCAACTGGTTATATGACTAAGATTTTTTGGTTTGGCTTCATCAAGGCCCGTTGACTTTAGGACCCTGTGGCTCTATTATTTAGGATTCTGTGACCTCATATGTCACTACTGTGCCCACTTCCATGAATGCAAATGGCCAGTGACATTTATTGCATCTTACTGTATGCAGGGCATCAGGTGAGTGCCTTTTACTCTGGGATCTACCAGCTACTATCAGAGCAAAAATAGTATCTCATTTAACACAACAACAACACTGGGGGATGTCGGTACCATTATAACTCCATTTTATGGGTGGAGAGACTGAGGCATGGGAAGAGGGTAAGGTCCTTTACCCCAGGTCACAGCCATTCGGTGGTGGTGGAGTCAGGATTTGAATTAAGGCCATTGGACTCTATAATCTTTTTTTCACAAGCTCTACGCTCTAATTCTGTGACCTTGAGAGTCTGTTACTTTATGTATGTAACCTTCTCAGATCCCCCCATTTTCCTCAGAATTCAGTATGAGGCTATTGCTGCTGGCCAGTAAGAGCGGGTGGGCCTCGAAGCCCCTTCCCAGGAAGTAGAGCCCAGCCAACTTCCTAGTTGGGGAGATCCAGGCCCTCTTCAACAAGGGTATGTCCTGTGTCTTTCTCCCTGCCTGTCACTGGCCAAGGGGAACTCAAGGCCAAACTCTCCAACAGGGAGTCATTCTGGGACAACCTGATCTCTCAGGCCAGGAACCAAGGCTATGCTAGGAGGTCTTAGAACTTCGGTCCTTCGTAGGTCCTGAGAAGACCCGGGTCAGCCCTCTAGTATCTGGCCTTTCTCTGCTGGCCACCTCCAGAACATCTAGGCTTGAGGACATGAACAAGTAGCACTTCCCCTTGATGTTAACGGCAGCAACGTAATAACTACCATTTTTTTGTTTCCTGTTTGTCTGGGGCTTTCATGCATCACCTGCCCTGATCTTCCCCCTCCCCCCCGCCATGACCCTATGAGTTGGGCATCCTCTCTGTTTTGAAGCCAAGGCAAGTCTCTCACCTCTTGGAGCCTCTGTTTTCTCATCTGTAAAACTGAATAATAGCCCCTGGAGCGTGGAAATGGCTATAAGGGTGAAATGATATAATGTATGCTGAGCATTCAGTGTGCTGCTGGCGTCTGGCCAACTTTCAATCACTGTCAGTTCGCTTGTTACTATTTCCAGCCCCCCACAACCAGGGACCACCCACCATCACTCGCCTTTTATCTCAACCCTGTAATTGTGTTATTTTGGTCTCGGCTGCTGTTTGGGGCACCACCTCAGATTATTGACTTGGATTTCAAACATATGGTCAACTAAACCTCAGTTCTCGGAACTTGCTCCAGGCATTGAAATTCCTGGCCTATGTTTCTGGTTCTTGGCATCCATACCCCCCTGGGGAGGACACAGGTGCCCAGCAAGCCCTGCCTTCTAAGGGTTATCTTAGAAATCCTGGTGCTTGAGGATTGAATAACATTTTATCTTTATTATTTCTCAAGAGACATCAAAGTATTTTTCTTCAATGTGCAGAGATGAGCAGTTCTGTTTGTTCCCAGCTAAAGTAGTGTTCTCGTACTGTGTAGGGGGTGGGGAATTGAGGCACAGAGGGGCATGGCCCAGTGTCCTTGGGGCAAAGCCACTGCATCTCACTATCTAGACCACCTCATACCCCTCTGCCTCTTCCTCCAGGTTCATTTTCCCCACCACCCGGCTCGGGGCTGAAAGCCAGTTTAGTGATTTCCTGGATGGGCTGGGACCAGCCCAGATTGTGGGGCGACAGACATTGGCAACACCACCAATGGGTGAGTCTCCTTGAGGGCAGAGCAAGTAGGGCGGAAGGGGTGAGCTCGGTGGGGGCCCCGTGTGATACAGTGTGAGCTGCAGAGAGGAGCCCTCACTCCGGCTTTTGTGCCCCAAGAAGGAGCCCGGCACTCCTCAGTCTGTCTCTCATCAGAGAGGACAAGGGGAGCCAGCCTGGCTCTGCTGGCTACCCTGCAGCAGCTTTATAGCACACCCCTGCCCTCACCACCACGCACCCCCCCCCCCACTCTCCCACCACCTGCTACCCGCCCGGCGGTGCTGAGTGCTGGGCGGAAAACGGTGAACAAAAATCATCACAGCGTTGGTGTTCACCAAGTCCATTCTGCCACTGATGCTCTGTGTAACCTTGGCCACGTCACTTCCCTTCTTTGGGCCTCAATTTCCTCATCTGTAAAATGGGAATAATAATACCTGCCTTAGTACTGCAATCTAACAACAATTCACTGAGTTCCTATTCGCTGCTTTGAGTGAAGTATTTCATTAACTCCTTAGGAAGTGTGTCTTCTTTGACTTGTTACTTAATAGTGCCTGGCACCTAAAAGCCTTTTAAGTAATTTTTTCATCTCCCTTCCTTGTAGCTAGGACCTATTTCCCCGAGTCTACACTTGGTCCTTTGAGCTGCACTTCTCGTTCCCTCCCTCCCTCTTTCCCTCTCTTAGATACTGTGTTGGCTTCAAGCATCTCCTCCCAGGAACTAGCTTCCCCATCAGTCCTACCTAGGAGTCTGACCCAGACATCTGGACTCAGTCTGCATTTGAACAGTGTTCAGATGTTGACCTCACAGGTTCAGAGTGTTGAGGTTCAAAGTGCTGACGTCACAGCCCATGAGAGAGCTGGGCTCAGACAGTGCTCTGCCGTAAGCCAAGCTGTGGAGCTGGGTTTCTATCCCACCATACTGCCCTGTCTTGCTCTAATGTGCTTACACAGGAGGCTTTGTCTGCTGGAAGGGGGGGGTCCACGGGGACCCCTCAGCTCTCCTCTGGCTCTTGGGTAGGATTTGGCTAATTCCCAGCCCTTGCTTACAGGCTCTTACGGGCCTGGGGAATCTGCTTTTCCCAGCCCTAGGCCCAGCCAGGGGCTGGGAGGCAGTGAGAGGAGCCAGCCATCTCCACAAGGCTTTTGCACCACCACAGCCTAGAACATTTGTGTGTGGCGCCGCCTGGTGTCTAGAAGTGGAAAGGACAGGCTTGTATTTGCTCATCTTGTTAGGGATGTTACAGTGAGACCTCCCCCTTCCCACTCCCCCACGGGGAGGTCAGAAATAGCTAGAGGGAGGGCGATGACTTCCAGGAGGTTTCCTGAAAGTAATAAATCCCCATCTTCCCAAGTATGCAAATACAAACAATTGCACGATAGCTCAGTGTATCTAAAACGGGTGGCTGAACCCAAAGTCTGGCCCATTTTCATCTTTCCGCATCAGGCTTATGATTCTGCACTCCTTTGAAGGATGCTCCAAGTGACTAATGCATAATTTCAAATTCTGCTAACTGGTGTCGAACAAAGCGAAGAGTTCTAGAAATAACTGACATGACTTCACACAGAACTTGCCTCAGCGAGATAATCGTTTGTGGGAGCACAGTGAGGAATTCTGAGCTCTCTGCTCCCAGGAAAGCCGGCCTTTCCTCCCTCCTTTGGCAAGGGTACGAACAGGCCCCTCGTTCCCAGGCAGGGGCCTCCTGTCCCACACAAGCTCCTATCTCTGCGTCTCTTCAAACTGATATTTTGTCTATATTCGTTTGACAAAATGTATTTTGGGGCGTGGTGGAGGGCTGCTGCGTAGAAGGTGAATAAGAGCCGCCAAACCCACAGCCTCCCTCGCTTTCTTCCTGACGCCGGAAGTTCTGTCCCCAAACCTGCTGTCCTGTTCGGTGAGACAGAAGCCCCCCAGGAAACCAGCCTCGCCTGGGAATTTGGCAGCCATTTGTTGTTACTCAAGCATGGCCCCCACCGAGGGCCATGCCCCTGCCTCTCCTCAGGGGACCTATCAAAGTATTTCACAGCCTGCTCTCAAGTGGCCTCCCGAGAGCAATCCTGGCACATGCAATTTTTTGCATATTGTGCCCTTTCCAGTGCTGTAGCGTCCTCTGCAGACGGCGTTCTCTACAGCAGCTGGCCGGCCTGCCCCTGCGTCTGCCTCTGCCTGGACTGTCCCTCTTCTCCCTTGCAGGGGACGTGCACGTTGCCATCATGGACCGGAGTGGCCAGCTGGAGGTGGAAGTGATTGAGGCCCGGGGCCTGACCCCCAAACCAGGCTCCAAATCCCTCCCAGGTAAGGCAGAGCAGCAGGGAGAGGGGTTTTCCATCTGGGGTCCTGCCAGGGAGGGGTATGCAACTGAGCTCCGAGTCTAGCACATCCTCAGCTGCCCCTTGGCCTAGAGCCGTGTTCTCGACTTGGCTTGCCTGGAAGGCCAGTGGACAGGGTTGGGGGGAGGGGAGGACGGACGAGTCAGTGTTCGAGTCCATCTTTTCTACTGCTGTCCACTGGTCAGCTCGTCCCACTCACCTTGGTCACCTCCAGGGCCAGCTGGATGTCAGGGGGTGGAGCAGGGCATAGCATTCTCTCCTGGACCCTTCCCATCATGCTCTCTCCCATCCCGCAGCCACCTATATCAAGGTTTACCTGCTTGAGAATGGGGCCTGCTTGGCCAAAAAGAAGACAAAGGTCGCCAAGAAGACCTGTGACCCCCTGTACCAGCAGGCTCTGCTCTTTGACGAGGGGCCCCAGGGCAAGGTGCTGCAGGTGAGTGTGATGGGGCAATCCTCAAAAACCGCAGGTTGTCATTTCAGATCTCTTTCACGTACGATGTGTCCCAGGCTGGGCACCGTACCGGGTGCATTGATGCGCTTTACACGTTTGTTTTCACAGCCCAGGGAGGTGTTATTGCCCCTGGTTGATTCATTAGGAAACCAGAGTTCAGGGGGACAGCTCCACTGTCCCCCAGGTTGCCCTGCTGGTAGGTAGAAGCAGGGTGTGACCGCCGCCTTCTCTTTCCAGCCGGCGCTAATGTCTGTTGCTCATCAGCTCCATGCCAGGCTCTGTGTTAAGTGCTTTCCAGTCCTGACCTCCTTTTGTGCTCGAGATGGTCCTGGGAAGTAGGTATGATGATCCCCATCTTGCAGTCTCAGAAAGGGGAAGTGACTCGTGTGAGGTTTCAGCTGGTAACTTGCACTGCCAGGGTGACCCCGGGGCCGAGGTGACCTTGCCCCAACTGCCTGAGAGTGCGGTGCCCTCCGCAACAGCACTGGGAGGGAGGGATCATCACCCCCAGCCGCAGATGAGGCGCCTGAGGTGCTCGAGAGGCTAAGTGGGGATAGTTCACAGTGGGGCTGGGCTCTGGGTTCAGTCCTGGGTTCAAGTTCCAGCTCCATCACGGTCTGCGGGTGGTATGTTGTGAAGAGTAAACGAGAGGTGCATGTGAAGAGCCTCACATAGCGCCTGGTGCACAGACAGCTACTCGCTAGGTATTGGCGGTGGTGGCTGTGGCTGTTGGCCTTGCCGGAGGCCACGTGGGTGGCGGAGGGGAGGCCTGAGCCAGGGACTGTCTGGGCCGTGCGACTGCTCATCTAGGGCCCTTCCTCTGGGCTGAGGCGGTTGCATGGCAACAGCCCTCAGAGTTGCAAATGGCAAGGGCTGTAGAGCTCCAGGGTTCTGTGGGGGAAGGGGTGATCTTGGGTGTCTGTTTCCATACACACACGCACGCATATATTGGGATTCCGCTTTGTAAAAAGGATCCACCGATAAAAACACAAGTGTGAAAATCACTGAGCTCATCTAGTCCCCTCTTCCAGTGTTATGGACGGGGACACTGAGGTCCAGCGAGGGCCAGGGGTCTCCCCAAGCTCCACCATGAGCCAGCGGCAGACTGGGAGCTATGACTCAGGTCCTGGACTCTCAGTCTGCTCCTTAATGGGGAAGGCTGTCATCTGGGATTCTGGGAGGCTCTGGAAGGCAGACCCAGGTTCTCATCCCAGCTCTGCCACCAATTACGGTATATCTCTGGGTTAGTTAATCAACCACTCTGAGCTCCAGTGTCCTCTTTGTCAAAATAACGGTACACAACCCCTTTACCTAGATGGTTGTAACAATTGAGATAATAGATATAAGTCTGTAGGATCGAGCCTGTGGCACATCTTAAGTGCTCAGTAAGCTGTTGCCCCAGATCAGTCTTCGTTCCAGCTCTCTCGGTCTCATCTGTGCTCTGGTGAAACTTGCAGGTTCCTGGGCCCACTACTGA
This sequence comes from Acinonyx jubatus, assembly GCF_027475565.1. NCBI lineage: Eukaryota > Metazoa > Chordata > Mammalia > Carnivora > Felidae > Acinonyx > Acinonyx jubatus. The sequence continues at coordinate 31,126,784 of NC_069381.1, read as the reverse complement.
GCCCTGGAGTCAGGGAGTTGGCTCAGTGCCTCTGTCTCACCAGCCACCCCCAACCCCTCCGGCAGGTGATCGTCTGGGGAGACTACGGCCGCATGGACCACAAATGCTTCATGGGCATGGCCCAGATCATGCTGGACGAGCTGGACCTGAGTGCCGCGGTCGCCGGCTGGTACAAACTCTTCCCTACGTCCTCAGTGGCAGACTCTTCGCTTGGATCCCTCACCAGGCGCCTGTCCCAGTCCTCCCTGGAGAGTGCCACCAGCCCCTCGTGCTCCTAAGGACCTCCAGAAGAGGCCAGGATGTAGTGTGGGAAGGGATGCCTGATGGCCTCCCCTCCCTTGTACATAGTCTTTGTGTCTTTCTGGCCCCCTTGCCCTGCTGCATGCCTGTTGGCTACTGGGCCCGTCCCAGCTGGCAGTGGAGACTGTAGTGTGTGTGTGTGTGTGTGTGTGTGTGTGTGTGTGTGTGTCTATGTCTGTGTGTGACCACGTTATATCTGTTCATCTGTCTGAGTACGGTCAGTCTTGGTGACTACATGGGCTACAATCCACATCCCTCTGTGTCTTGTTGAAAAGAAACCCAAAGGAGTGTTGTGTGGGCACCAATCCCCCCCGAGTCCAGGGGTAAAAATGGGGGCCGTGGCCGCCAGTCCGTCCTGCCTGGCCCTGTGCCCGGGGCCGAGCCCATATGTCCCCGCCCGGGCCGCCTCTTGGCGGTCCCTGCTTAGTTTTCTGTCTTGTCCTTTGTTCCACCTTTGCTTCTCCCAGCACCACTGCTCTCTTTTGAGGAATGTAGCACCCACTGCAGCTGGCCACCCCGAGGCCCCTCTGGGACCCGACGCCCTCCTTCCCACCCGAGCGCTCTGGCAGCTCTTCCCACTGAATGCATCTGCAGCATGTGCCATGCTCATCTGGTGCCCTGGCCAGGGGCCTGGGGAGCAGAGGATGCCCAGGGAGCTGAGGGCTTGGAGACCATCTTCTCCCTCAGGCCGGAGCCGCCTCCTTCCTATGGGTGAGACGCTAGGAAGCCTTAGTTCCCAGGGTTGCTGGCCAGGCCCCTTAGAGGGAAGTGCTGGCACCTCCCTTAGGCATGTTCTTCACCTCCTGTCTTCCTCCGAACCTCCTCACTTCCAACATGCCAAAGGAGCTCTCCCAGTGGATCCCAGGAGGTGTGGACGTGGAGGGTCTTGACATCCAGGAGGCTGGCCTCAGAAGGGGGATGTTATCTGCCCCAGCAGATGGTTCCTGGGGGCACCTGTGTCCTCTCCAGGCCCTGGGGGTGGTCCTGTCCCTCTCTGGGCTCATGCTGGGGGGGGCCTGGCTTGTGGAGGAGGTGCTGAGGGTGGGGCTGCTTACTGGAATGGGGGGCGCTGGGGCTGACCTGCCCTGTGCCCCTTGAGAATCCCGTCTGACCTTTGGGGATTAGCTGCATGAGGTTGATCATTTGGGTCTCTCTTTGTTCGCTCATTTCCAGACCAGGGTCCCTGTGTGGGAGCTCAGACTCACTTGGGCTCCAGCCTTCTGGCCCCATGGACAGCCTGGCTCTGGACTCAGCTAGACTGCCATAGACACCAGCTCTGTACAAGCAATACTTTCCCCTTTCTGCCTCCCCACCTCCTTGCGCTCCGCAGCTGCGCTCTGGAGAGTGGCCTGGCTGGCCCTAGGCGCCTCACCTGCCTCTGCTTTCTTTCTACCCTTGTCTGGAGCTTCCCAAAGCCACTCCAAAACCCTGACTTCATTTGACAGCTGGGCCCTGTGGGTGGGGACCGGGGCCTGGACTGGCCCTGTGAGATGTCTGCTAGGAAGTGCCCAAATCTGTCCTCTTCCTCCTCGGGTCTAGGGCAAAAGGCTAGAGGTTGCCCAGGGGAGGGACACAGTAGCCCTTGGGTCCGCGTCTGGTGGGGAGCCAAGAGGTGGCAGGAGGGGTCAAGGTGTGGAGAAGACTGTCCCTCTGCCTCTTTCCCCGGCGTCAGCCCCACGTGTTGCGATGACTCTGACCCACCTACTCGAGGTGGAGGGGAGCTACCCTGCCGAGCAGTGGAGGGAGGGGTCTCTGGGCCTGAGTGCTTGGGCTCCATTTGTAACCAAAGCTGGATGGATGGGCAGAGAGACGGATTCTGAGGGCAGGTGGAGGTGGAAGCATCTCTGCCCAAAGGGCCTCCTTTCCTGGCAGGAAGCCACATCAGGTTAAAGCCAGAGCCCGGTCACCTCTCTCCCAGGAAAACCCCATCGGCCCTGCCCACAGACAGAAAGTGGGTACGGGCAGTAAGAAATGAACCGAATGGGCTCCTGGCTCCTGCCGGAGCCTCCATCCTTGTCTGATCACAGATGAGGACTGCTGTGGGCGTAGAGCGAGGGAGGAGGCAGCTGGGTCGAGTTTTCTCTTTAGGCAGAAATTCTCTCCTGTTGTCGGGACTGGGTAATGCATGCATTTCTCATGTTTCTAAAAATAAGGCGAAGGGCTCTACTCTTTGACCCTAGGGTAGGGAAAGGGAGGAAACTCGCTCACAAAAGGGTATTTTTTTGTTTTATCAGTGAGGTGTTCATCTTCAGAGCGGCCTCCCTCAGGACGGTGTGAACGTACTCTACACTTTTGGAATGGGGGGATTCGTAGTGATCCACAGGACAGTGTAGACATTTGCTGACGTAGCACTGAGTGGTGAGACCCAGACCACACAGTCATCCCCAGGGAACGGGGGATATCACTGAGGGGTATCACCTTCATTCCTCTAGGGGCCCAGGAAGACAGAGAAGGTGGAGGGCTGCCCGCAGAGCAATGGCCTCTGGGTAGCTGCAGGCAACGATGCCCTCACCTCTGGGGGAGGGTTGGTTAGCACCGTGGAACTTCTAGCCAGAGATGGGGCGTGACGTGTGGTGACTTGGGCCTGCCTACAGTCCCTAGCTACCAAAACTGCCCAAGAGCTGGGCCACTCATTCTCCCACCTCTCTAGTGGGAAGCAATCCTCCCCGGGTAGACCTTAGGGAATTATTCTTTTTAACCCTTGGCACCAAATAAGTTACTAATCCCCAGTGGATTCCCTCCCCCCCACCCCACCCCCCATGATGGTGAGGTCACATGAGACTGATGTGTGTGTGACGGTGAATGGCTGGATTTAAGGGTCTGTTTCTCACCCTCCTGGATCCAGGGGTTTGTCTGAGAAACCGTTTGGGAGCGAGCCTGTCCCAGGAGGGGAGGGAGCACTAGTGAGACTCCTTTCCTTCCCTGGGGAGGGCAGCATCTTTGAGGAGAGGATGGTGGGGAAGGAAGGAACCATCTCCTCCAGAGTTCTCCCTGAACTGGGACCGACTCGCTGCCACGTACAGCCTCCTGGCTCTGAAGGCCTCCTCACCCCAGGTGAAACCCAGAGCTGAGTACAGGATGGGACTCTGCCATTCCCCTTCCTCTGCTCAGGCAGGATTCGTGGAGGATGTGGCAGAGATGGGGGTGGCCCTCCGGCATTGCTGGGCTGTGGGCAGGAACCGTGATGGATGATTCAGAGCATCTGTCTTCACGTTTCTGCTCTGTTCCATGTGTCCTACTTCCTTCTTAGACTCCTTCCCTACAGGAAGGTCTGAGGGCCTTTGGTATGAATCAGGCTCCAGTAAACGGGGCCAAGTCTAGGTTTGACAAGGGGGATTTGATCCTTCAGGGAAGAACCATCTCCAAAACGACTCCCCGTGCGGTCTCTTCCACCTCCCAGTTCTCCCAGGAAAGGAGTGGTGGGCTAAGGAGGCCCTCTGGGGCATGCCAGCATTCCAGGGGGGTGAGGCAGAGCCCCGGGGCTCCAGAGAGAGGGCACCCGTGTAGCCCATCGCTGGTGGGATCGCCGGTTCTCCCAGGGGCATGACGCCTGCCAGGGCCAGCCTCCAGGAGAGCAGGCCCCTCCCCCACCCCTTAAAGACACTAGAGACCTCCAAGGGTCCGTCTTTGGAAATGAAATGTAGCACAATCTTAGACTGCGTTACCAGGAGCCCTGACCCGCGACCGGGGCTCTTGCTCCTCGCCCTGCTGCCCAGGAGACGCTGAGCTCCTCCCCCACCCTGGGACTCCGGGGCTCCGGCTGCCTCCCATTCCCTCTCTTCCTCGGCCCAGAAAGCAGCAGAGCTTCAGTAAGGCTGCTCTTCTGTGTCTCTGATTGCTTCCTGCACTGTGCAAACTCTGTGCAAGAAATGGCTGCCTTTGCTTGATGGTGTAGACGAGGTGCCCCCCGCCTGGGCGCGGGAGATGGTGTACCATTCCGGGCCAGGTTGTCCAGCAGCGTTTCCGCGGCGTCTGCAAGGAGCCGGAAAAGAAGAGGCCTGCCTCCCGGCCCGACTCCTCCCTGTATCTCCCTCTCCTCGCCGTTTTCTCCAATATCCTGGCCCGCAAAGAGGTTCTCTAAAATGCTGCTTCCTGTACCGGATTCTCTCTCACTGAACGAAGAGGGAAGCGATGGGCGTGTAGACTCCCCCCTGCCTTCTCCCTCAAGTCTGCTTTTCACTCAGGTCAGAAGAGGACGGGGCAAAACCAAACACTCGCGACTGAAGGCAGGGGGGTCCCGCCCAATCAGGCGAGGCCTGATGGCGGCTGGATTGGCCTGGTCTGGCTGGGAAAGGGTTATTTTGAGAGTGCCTGAGCATCTCAGAGCAATGTCGGTGATGCCAAAGAGAGCAACTCGGTCTCCCCCCCCCCGGGCACCGACTGGGCCGCAGGTGTTGGCGTGCCTGATGGTGGGACCTTGTTCTCTGACAAAGGGCTTAATCTTTCCATGTAGCAAAGCAACTCCTTCTCCCCCCCTCCCCCAACCCTGAGCTCGGGCTTTTGTGGGCCCAGAGTGGCTGTGCCTGTGAGGAGAACCACACCAGTAAGAGAATTCTGTCAGGGGCCTAGACTAGCTTGGGGCGATGCTCGTTGAAAAGTGCGTTACTGCTTTGGGAAAACGTTCCAGGGCTCTAGTTGGAAACTTAGCCAGTAAGGCCAGGGGCCCTGGTCCCCACCCCCCACCCCCACCCCAAGGAGTCCACCCCGTTGTCAGGAAGGGTCCGCGAGACTGGGGCCCAGAGAGTTTGGCTAACAGAAATGGGCCCTGGGAATCTATGGGCAACAGAGCATCCGCCCCACGGGTCAGTGGCCTGGACGGCTGGTTACAGGGAATGGAAGGCTGTTATATACAGTTTTGTTCAAAACTGTGACCTTGTGCAAGACTCCTCTCTTTTCCGGGCCTCAGCTTCCTCATCCGCAAAATCAGAGCATTTGCTAGTTGCTCCATGGTTCCTTCCAGGTTTTAAAAGTCTGATCTGGAGCTGAGGAGGGTTTTGAGCCTGGTGCACCTGGTTCCACGGGCCGGAACCTTCCAGCCCCTCGTGCCCCAACTGGGTGCAGGTCCTCATCCGTCCATGCCCAGATGCTGCTTCTGACAAGAACTCTGGGAATCCTAACAGACTCTGCTTCCCCCTCTTCGTGGTTTGTTCTCCCTCTTTTCTTCTTGCATAATGATGAGAAATAATTAAGGGTTGTCTACAATGGACAATTTTCACGGTGCTGATGTGATGTCACAACCTCAGCTGCACCCTGCGTAGGTCAGTATCCCCACCAGCAGATGAGACCGGGTCAGTCCTCATTTCTGCTTCTAGAATGACATCCGTGGGAGAGTTGAACACCTGAGGACGTTGAAGGCAATGGTCTCTGATGGGAGGAGAGAGGGCACTTACTTCCTGTCAAAGTATTTTGCTTCTTAAAACCGTTCCTCTCTCCAGAATCTCTCACCAGACATCATCTCCGCAGGCAGAGTGGCTGCTTCCTTAGGAAAAGTTGGCCTGATTATTCCATCCACTCCTTTAGAATGTAAATTCACAGGAGGCAGGAACCCCTTTTTTAGAATTTCCAAATGCATCCTGCAAAGAAAGAGATAGCTGATAGGGACTGACAAGCACACTGTTTAGATAAGAAGCAATTAGCCTTTTATATCTGCGCTCTATACGTTTTCTATGTGCAGCATCTTCCCAAACTTGCTGTGGCTCCTAGGTAGCAGGTGGACGGCTGGGAGGACTGCCGGCTGTTTCGTCCAACATTCTTGCCAATTCCCTTGAGGAGAAAATTCTTCACATGGCTTCTGCATGTACAATATTTGGGCAGCAAAAAAAAAAAAAAAAAAAAAAGATTAAAGTCAGTTTGAAATGGTTTTGTGTGTTGCCTTCTGAAGACGGTTCTTAATTCTGCGAGAGAGAAAACCGGGTTCCAGGTGACTAAAACGAGGAGGACGATGTGAAGGCTGAGAGGCAGGAGAGGGCAGTACGTCTCGGAAAAGGGCCTGAAACCTCGACCTGGGTCTCTGAGTCCTGTGCGGGAACTCTGTTGCCACAGGGATGTCCGTGGGCCATGGAATGGGACTGGGCCGGGCAGCTTCCTGGCTGTCTCACAGGGTTCCTGCTTACAGGCCCTCAAAGCCTTCTCTCCCCACAGACTCCGCAAGGGATGCCCAGAGTCAAATAGAGGGGAAGGTAATGTGGAGCTAAGGCCACTGCTTTTGACCCCTCATACATTGCTTTCTGAGCTCTCAGGTCCAGGAGCTCTGCTCATGCATATGGTGGGGACAGTCTTGTTTATTTCAGCCACTCGATACCAGCAGTAAACATAGCAGTTGACCTCCACCCCGTGAACTACAGCAACCATTGACCCCTGGAGCACCCCTTCCCCTCCCTGTCAGGAAGGGACAGAAAGGTATGTTAACATTTAGTCACTTCTGGCCAGTGTCATTGTCCTCCTGGGGCTGGGGCTGTGGGTACGGGAGATGGGTAAAGGAAGTGTCCCAATGTCACATGCTTGCCAGGGGCAAGGCTGGCATCCTCCACCCCAAGGGTCCTCCAGCATGACCACTGCCTTGGCTCTGGCCCGTGGCCTTGCAGTTCCAGGGGGCACCCTCTCTTGAGAGAAGGGTCATGAGGCCCGGCTCACTATATGAGCTCGAGTGCTTCCCAGGGTTCTGTCTTTCATTTCTTTTCCACTTCTGCTCTCTGCGTTATCTGGGTGGGCCCAATCTAATCACTTGGGTCCTTAAAAGTGGAAAACTTTTCCCAGCTGTCATCAAAATAAGATATGATTGCAGAGGAATGGTCAGAGACGTGTGGTATGAGAGAACTGAAAGACTAAATATATGGAGAGTAAGTCATACCATGTTCATGGATTGAAAGACACAACAATTATGAAGATGTCTATTCCCTCCATATTTATCACCAGATTCATTGCACTTTCAGTAAAAGTCCCAACAGGCTTTTTGAAGAAATTGACATACTGACTAAAGTTTATTTGGAAATGCAAAAGACCTTGAATAGCTAAAGCAATTTTGGAAAAGAAGAACCAAGTTGAAAGAATTATGCTACCTAAGACTTACATAAAGTAACAGTGTATTGGCGTATTGGCGTAAGGATGGACCTATAGACCAATGGAACAGAACAGTGTGCGGAAATAGACTTATGCATGGCCAATTGACTTTTACAAAGATGCCAAGTAATCTTGCCAACAAATGGAGCTACAGCAGCCAGATATTTGCATAGAAAAATATGAATCTTGACCTTCCACATTGTACACAAAACTAACTCAAAATGGGTCATAGACCTAAACATAAAAGTTGAAAACTTCTAGAATTCTGAAAATGTGGGGAAAAAATGTTCATAACTTTATGGTAGGCAGTGGTTTCTTAGAACATAAAAAGCACTTAACCCTGAAATATAAAGATAAATTGGATTTCATCAAAACTAAAATCTCTTTAAAAGACACCATTAAGACTCCTAATAAAATTATAATTTCATAAGAGAACCAAAGTAAAAAGGGGCAAAAGGTCAGAACAAATGTATCACAAAAGAAGATATACAAATTGCCAACTGGCACATAAAAAGACACGCAACATCTGGGCGCTTGGGTGGCTCAGTCGGTTAAGCAGCCACCCATGACCTAACTTCAGCTTAGGTCATGATCTTGCATTCGTGAGTTCGAGCCCTGAGCCAAGGCTCTGTGCTGACAGCTCAGAGCCTGGAGCCTGTGTCTCCCTCTCTCTCTGCCCCTCCCTGCTCATAAAATGAGCTCTCTCTCTCTCTCAAAAATAAATAAACACTTAAAAAATTTTTAAAAGGGGTGCCTGGGTGGTTCAGTCGGTTAAGCGACCAACTTCGGCTCTGGTCATGATCTCATGGCTTGTGAGTTCAAGCCCCATGTTGGGGCTCAGAGCCTGGAGCTGTTTTGGATTCTGTGTCACCTCTCTCTCCGCCCCTCCCCCACTTGTACTCTTTTTCTCTCTCTCTCAAAAATAAACACTTTAAAAACCCACTCATCACCATTATTCGTCAGGGAGCTGCATAGCCACGAGAATAGCTGAAATTAAGGACTGGCAATATGAAGGTGCTGGCATGGAGGTGAGCAGGACTTTTGCTGAAAATATTAAATGGTACAACTACTTTGGAATATGGTTGGGCAATTTCTCTTAAATATCTTACACACTTACCACATGACCCAGCAATTCCTCTTCTGGGTGTTTATCAGGAAAAATGACCACATATGTCCACCCAAAGGCAAAAATGTTCACGGCAGCTTTATTCATAATAGCCAAAAAACTGAAACCATACAAATGTCTAACATATCTGTCAAGGTTCAATCAGAGGACAGGAGCCACACAGTAATTTGAATACGGAAAATTTAATCGTAAAAATTATTACCTTAGCAGTGGAGTAACCCTAAGAGAACTGTACAGAACCTTCTAAGGCAGGAGAGTATCCAAGGAGGGAGCAGATGGGAAGAGGGTCCTCTCCTTCAAGCTGGGATTCACACCTTGTTGAAAAATGTGCAAGGCCTGGCCGATGGTCTCCAGGTCAGCATCAAATGTCCCTTTGGGTTGCTGGTGGCAGAGGCTGGCGGGGAGTGCCCTGGGAGAGTCCAAGTCAGGAACCTTACAGGCAGAGTGGTGAAGGCCTGGGGTGCTTGTGCCCGTGTCTGGATGGCCCCTGGAAACACTCCCCCCGGGAGCCGGTGGGCTGAGGCCGGCAGGCTGGTGCCCAGGGGAGTCGGTGGTCTGTTCTCCAGCAGGGCATGTGAGGCCTGAGGTTTGCAGAGTCCATGAAGTGGGCTGTAGTGAAGTGGGCACTGGGCTAGGCCTGAGGCCGTGAGCCCACATCTGGATGCATAGCTGGGGCATAGCAGAGGATGTGCCCATGCGTTCATCTCTGGTAGCAGGTGCAGAGGAGCTGAAGCAAACAGAAGCCCGCTGGGCCCCGGAAGGGAAGTTTCTTCCTCCTGCCACGTCCCTCCAGCGCCATCTACTGCCATGGCTCAATATTGTTCTCGATGCAAGTGAGAAATGCTTCAAAGAGCTATCTTACTACTGCGGAGCAGGTAATGAAGGGTAGATTTGGAGTTGAGAGGCAACAAACTGATAACTGTCACACCTAGCAACAAGTGCAATGGAAAAACAATTTGATGTATTAATATAACGGGATCCCATTCGGCACTAACTAGAATGAACTACTGATAGACAAAATAACATCGATGAATGGCAAAAACAGCATACGGAATGAATGAAATCAGACATGAAAGGGTAAATCCTGTTATATGAAATTCCTGACCACACAAGACTAATCTACAGGGATAAAATGCCAATCAATGTTTCCTGAGGATTTGGGGTGGATGGTATTGACTGCAAAGGATCATAAAAACATTTGGGGGCGATCCTATATCTGGAGGTGGTAGTGATTCCCTAGGCATATACATTTAGCAATGCTACCTTGTCAATTTCAGGGTAAGGGCCACTTGAAAAGATCATGGCTTTGATAAAAACACTGTAAACCTTCCCTCTTCCTGCAAAAGGTGCGTTCTCAGCATGTGAAAGCCTTGGTGGTCACAGAGGACTTTTCTGGATTTTTCTGGGATACAGATGAGATGGTGTACCTGGAAGGAAGTTACCCAGGACCCCCCCAGCCATGGTCTCTCTGAGGGCAGGCCCCTGCATTCTTTCCGGCTCGGCCATCACCAGTCCCGCATCTTCCATTGGTTTAGCCATAAGCCCAGGTGGTATAAGAGGACAGTTACCAAGGGAGACTGGCCAACCAACCAGACAAGGATTAGGGACACAGGGAAAGTAATCTGCTTGAGGAAAAGGAACTTACCAAAGATCCCAACAGCTTCTGAAAGTGTGAGGCATTATGGACTGGCGTAGAGCAGCAACTACTGTAATTAGTAATACTAAAAATTACAAGAACAAATGGCAAAGATGATGCAGAAGATGTCCAACAAGCAGTTATTTTGTAAATAAAGCCAACAATGAGGCGTTGACCCATAGCTAATGTTGGCCAGTGCTGGCGGTCAAGTAGAGAGTCTACAGTCTTGATTCATATGTGTGTGCACTTGCCTCGAAACTCCAGAAACTGATTTTAAAAAAAAAAAAACATCACCTGAGATCCAGGAAAATTTGTGAAATGTAGGCTGGTTATTAAAGGCCAAAAGTCATCTTATAGGTTTGATAATATCATTTCACTTCCTAGGTCTTGGGCATAGATGGACCAGAAGGAGTTTACTGAACTCACTTTATGAATAATATTTAATGAACAGTTTCTCACCCCAACAAGAACACTTGTTTGTGAATGATGGAAGATGAGGCCCTTTAACTCAGTGGTCTCAGTGCTGGGCACCCATCCCTGAGAACTCTCACATGGCGTCACAAGTGGGCCTATACAAGGATGGTTGGTTTGGAATTGTCCACAGTGGTGAAGAGTCAGAGCATTGGGGTGTGTGACTGTCCCTGGGGAAATGGATGTGCGTCCTCTGGGGGAGAAGCTTGGCAGGAGACAGTGCAGAAGTTAGAAGCAGAGATCACACACACACACACACACACACACACACACGTAGGCACATCCTGAAAATAGAGTGCTGGGTGAAAGTTAGCAAACAGAATGAAACCTAGTGCCTAATCTCATGTATGAAAATTAAAAATACAGCTCACAAAATAACACCACAGATTTTGTGAGAATACATACACATACCTGTCAAAATATTTTGAGTGGTGTTTACATGAGGAAAGAAGTGAGAAATGGGCATAAAAGTGAATAAATAGAACACGAGAGGGGACTTCCTCAGGCCAATGATACAAGCATGTTAGGAACCCAAGAGAATGATTAACTCAGCTGACTCTGCTCCTGGTGTTAAAAAAAAAAAAAAAAAAAAAAAGGTTCCTCAGGACACCTCGGTGGCTCAGTTGGTGGCTCAGTTGGTTAAGTGTCTGTCTCTTGATTTTGGCTCAGGTCATGATCTCATAGTTCTTGGGATTGAGCCCTGTGATGGGCTCAGGGCCAGCTTGGGATTCTCTCTCTCTCTCTCTCTCTCTCTCTCTCTCTTTCTCTCTGCCTCTCTAAACAAACAAACTTGAAAACAGAGTTTCCTTATCCCAGGAGAAAGGTCTTCTATGAACAAATGGACCTCAACCAATCAACATGATACAGAAGCAAACTGAGAGATCAGAACCAAGTTTTTCAGACTGCGTAAAAGGGCTGGAAAACAGAGCATCTTGGAACATTCCATTCACACCATCATCAGGCCAGAGCTGCCTGGACCTCCCGTGCTGATCTCTGGTGACCTGGACCTGGGGGTGTGCACAGATACCTGTGTGTGTGTGGGTGTCCGTGACTTAAGTGTTGAGATGAACAACGACCATCAGAATTCAGCAATCTTCCCCAAGCTCTATTCCCTGTGGAGTCTCTTAAGTAAAAATAATAAGATCCTCATTTTTATATGATGTAAGGAATGGATATGGAGGCATATGCTATCCTCAGGCAGCAAGATAACCAGGACATGGGGGAAAGAGACCTTTACCTGAGGGAAGTGCCCCTCCTGGTTGTGTGCCTGCTGGTCATCATCCAGTGCCCCCCGTGTTCACCATGTCACCAGGATGCTGGACATCACCTTCCCAGGAGTTCTGGGAGGGACGCGAGGCTTCCATGATGGAGTGTGGGAATCATCAGGCCTGGTGAGGGCTGGTTGGGGGCAGATGTCCTAGGAGCAGGGGAGGCCTATCTGGGCCCAAGGCCCATGAAGGTGGGGGAAGAAGTAGGGTGAGGAGGAGGGGCAGGGGTAAAGGGAGAGGGGTGGGAGGAGAGGGGGGCCAGTCGGAAGGGGCGGCGGATGCAGGTGAGAGAGAGAGGGGGGAGGCGGGTGGTGGGAGGAGCAGGGGGGCAGGCAAGGGTGGAAGGGCCCCAGGCAGGGAACTGGGAAGGGGTGAAACCCGTAAGAGGAGGCAAGTGGTCTGGGCATGATGTAGGAAGAGAACCAGGTTGGTCTGAGTAACTGGTGACCGAGGCAGGCATAGGCTGGAGAGGCAGGGAAGTCACAGGGACAAGAGGCGGGACAGGGGGCAGGGAGGGGGCAGGAGGAGTGCGATGAAGAGGACGCTGAGCAGGAGTGAGGCCAGGCAGCTTCTTCTGCATGGCTCGCAGTTGAGAAATGAGGGTCTGTGTGATGGCCTCAGCGTTCTGCATTCTTTCTTTGCTTGATTCCATTGTGACTCCGACTCTGTCAAAAGAGAGTCCCAGATTCTACAACATTTTGACTTGGAAGGCACTTTTGAGATCCTCGAGTACAGCTTTCTCCACCTGACAAATTAAGAACCAAAGGCCCAGAGGGTTGTCCCAAATCACCCACCAGTCAGTTAGAGACATGGTGTGGGCAGAACCCAATCCAGAGCTCATAAAACCAGTTCTAGGCAGACTGGCAGTGGGTCATAGGACAGGGCTCTCCAGGGAGTGGCGGGGGCCCCTCTGCCCATTAGGGTCCGCCCTAGGTGGCCCACAAGGGAGGTGGCCACTCTCTAGCATCCTGGAAGGAGCCTTGACAGGCGCCTTCTGCTCCTGTCCAGGCATTGCCGGAATTTAGAAGAAGCCCCTTACCTCCCTACCATGAGAAAGCCTGCTGCATATGCCCAGGAAAGAGATTGAACATGAAATGAAAAGCAATACTGACCCACTCACCGAGCAACCACTGAGCTCCCATCCAGGCCTGGGTATGGGGAGCCGGGGAAGAAGGTCCTGGAGCAGAAGAAGGAATGAAGGAGAGTTTAGAGCTTCCCTCTGGTTATTGCATTAGCTGTTCCCATACCTTTCTCACTCTGTCCCACGAGAATGTCACAGGGCGGGCGTGTTACCTCCATTTTAAGGAAGAAGAAACTATGCCCAGAGAGAGAGAGACAGCTGCCCAGGGCCACACGGCCTTGGAACAGTCCCAGAACCAGAATCCGGACACCTGGTTCTGTGCTCTTGTCATTAAATGACCACTTGGGGAAATGGGACGGGCATATAAGGGGACGTGGATGTAACGACAGAAGGCACAACCACCCCTTCTGTCTCCGTTGTGCCTCTTTCTTTTATGATTTTAGAATTCCTCAAATGTGTGGGATTCTCACGTACTCATCTTTGTCGCTGATGTGTCCCTGTTAGCCAATCTAGCTCTGGCTTTCAGGGATTCCTAATCGTCTCTGGTCCATCAAGGAAACCCCTTCTTGGTTCCCAGTATTATAATAGATTTAAAAAAAATTTTTTTTAAAGTTTTTGAGGGAGACAGAGACAGAGACAAGTGGGGGAGGGGCAGAGAGAGAGGAGACAGAGAATCCCAAGCAGGCTCTGTGCTGCCAGATGGTGCCTGATGCGGGGCTTGAACTCACGAAACCGTGAGATTATGACCTGAGCTCCAACCAAGAGCCAGAGGCTTAACCGACTGAGCCACCCAGGTGCCCCGGAGCACCTCTTCTTTAAACCAAGATACCAATAGTAGCCATTTCTGAGGGTCTTCCAGAGGAAGAAAGGCCGGGTGGCTCAGGCAGTTGAGCCTCTGGCTCTTGGTTGGGGCTCAGGTCATGATCTCGCGGTTCGTGAGATCAAGCCCCTCGTCAGGCTCTGTGCTGATGGTGCAGTCTTCTTGGAATTCTCTCTCTCTCTCCCTCCTTCTCTCTCTGCCCTCCTCCACTTGCGCTTGCTCTCTCTTTCCCCCACAATAAATAAATAAAAACTTAAAAAATATATTTTTTTCTTTTATTCCTCTGATTCAGGGCAGAAGCGGGAGGTGATAGCAGTACTAAGCCTCCCACCTTGGAGCAGAACCTCTGCTTTATCAGTGAACCCTGTCCTATTACTGTCTGTATGTGTGTGCATGAACTCCTGAACTCCTAATAGACCGTATTCGTCATGGTTCTCCAGAAAAACAGCCAGTAGGACAACAGCGCTCTGTGGTCACAAAATGGTTACCATCTGACGGGACACGAGCAAAAGGTCATCAGAAACCCCTGTGAAAAGTGCTGATAGGGGAGGCCCAGGGTGCCATGGAAGCACATAGAAGGGTGCCACGCCAGACTCGGTGGCTCTGGAAAGAGACAGAAACTTCCCAGGGGACACCTATAAGGAGACTGAGAGCGGGACGCACGTGGCTGGAGTGGAGGCCGCACAGTGGCCAGACCACATCAGGAGTCCTTGCCTGGGCCCCAAAATTAAGGGTCGAGGGTGGGTGGGGAGAGGTGCTGAATTAGCAGAGCTAAAGACGTGGGGTTGTTATGGCAGCAACATCCGGGGAAAAGAGACGACACAGAAGAAGACCTGGCATCGAGAGAGCACTCTGTGGTGACACGGTCATTGCCAGTGGAGGTTTTAGGGAGTTTCTGCAAGAGAGATGCCGAAGAGCTGAGCTGCGGTCTCTCCTGGTGGGGCTCCGTAAGCCACCTTACAGAGAGTGGACTTTGAGAAGGAGAAAGGCAGGGCTAGAATCACGTTTTAGAAACACTGCTCAGATCCCGCGTGTGGACTACACCGAAGGAGGAAGCAAGGAGTGCAGGTAAGAAGCTATCGCACAGAATCTAGACTGGTCTCTGCTGCGCAGGGGGTGAGGATGGAGGGGGCCATCTGAGATGAATTAAGGAGGCAGAATGGGCAGGACTTACTGACTCGTTGGGAGCGAGATACAGGGAGAGGTAAGCTTAGCACTCGAGTTTCTGGCTTAGGCAGCAGGGTGGATGGGGAAGATTAGAAGAGCAGGTGAGGGGCACCTGGCTGGCTCAGTCCGTTAAGTGTTTGACTTTGGTTTTGGCTCAGGTCACGATCTCACGGTTTGTGAGGTCAAGCCCCAAATAGGGCTCCGTGCTGACAGTATGGAGCCTGCTTGGGATTCTCTCTCTGTCCCTCTCTCTCTGCCCCTCCCTCTCTCATTCTCTCTCTCTCTCTCTCCCAAGAATAAATAAAAATTAAGAAAAAAAAAAAGAGCAGGTTTGTCTGACGGGACAAAGAATGGGCAGGTGGAGGGTCCTAGCTTTGAGCTATTAAGAATCAAGTGCACTGTAGGACATGGGTTGACATTTGGGTGTCCTCCAGGAGCTCAGAGAGAGAACTGAGCGATGCGTGCCATTTGAGAGGTGTCTGCAAACATATACCCTTCAAAAGGGATATTAAGGGAGGAGGGACAGCACCTAGGAGCAAGGAACAGCATTTATGGCCCCAGACAGACTGAGGAGTCCACCAAGCGGACTGGAGATGAGCACCCTGAGAGGCAGGAGGAAACCCAGGAGCACGGGGTGTCATGGGGCCCACGGCAAGAGAGTGTTTTAAGATGAAAGGAATGATCAGAGAGGTAAAATAGGGACTTTTTGTTTCTTTTTTTTTTTTAATGTTTATTTATTTTTGAGAGAGAGAGAGACAGAGACAGAGCGTGAGCAGGGAGGGACAGAGAGAGAAGGAGACACAGGATCCGAACCAGGCTCCAGGCTCTGAGCCATCAGCACAGAGCCCCATGCGAGGCTGGAACTTGCGAACTGAGAGATCATGAACCGAGCCGAAGTCAGAAGCTTAACCGACTGAGCCAGCCAGGTGCCCCAAATAGGGACTTTTTGTATTCAAACAGGGGACAGTAGGCAACTTCAGTCGTGTGATTGGAAGCGGTTAGTCAGGGGCTTGGAGTTGACATGTCCATGACTCCTCAGAGCGCCTGCATCTTGTGGCCTTACCCGGGGAGCAGAGGCGCCCTGCCTTTCACTTGAACCCAGCCGGCACTGGACAGTTAAAGGAAATGAGTTCAGTGGATTTAAAATAATCCGGTGAGCTCCCACCATCACTGGTATGCTGGGGGAGATTTCACCCGCAATCGAATCAAGGTGATGGAATGATCAGGCCAGAGGTGACCGGACCCAATCAAGGAACTCCCTAAAGGTGGCAACAAACCCAGGTGTGGTGAGTAGAGCCCTTCTCACTTTTAAGGGAGGCAGCCTGGGGCGGTAGGTGTAACCCTGGCTCAGCGGAGACCGCCCCCCAAGCTTTCCGTCTGTGCTGGTGAGTGCTGGCCTGGGGCCTCCGCTGCTTCCTTTCCTAGAATTCTGCTCACTCCGCACTAGGTTGCTCCTTGCCTGGGGCAGGAGAGGGCACTCGGAGAGCTTATCTTGAATATAATTTCTCAGCTCTGGTTTGAATGGCTTTGGATTCGATTTGAACGGAGTCGGAAGGTTTCTCCACGTAGGCCTGAGAAAACCTAGCAGGGCAGTTATACGAGTTGTGGGGGAGAGGGGTCGTGCCACACGGGCTTTAGGAGCCTCCTGGCGGGATTGCTCTGCCGGCACCCCAAAATATAGGCCTGGAACCCGCTAATCCTGGGGGCCTCGACGCCTCTGCCCAGACCACCCAGGTCACGGTGGCTGTCCCCGTGCTGGGGCCGAGATAGCAGGGAGGGTGGCCCCAACCTGGAGGGGGGACTTGTCCCTAAGGGCCTCTACTTTTGTGCCCAAGCGTTTTCTCCTGGTCAGGAGAGACTGGCGGACACGTTAATGAAAAAAAAAATATTAAGAGGGAGAGCGCGAACCCAGCAGAACTTGCCAGCCGGCAGGCAGAAGACGGAGGCGTCTGGCTGATGAAGCGGGAAGAGGCTACAATATAGGCAAATATTGAAGCGACTTACGTGAATTGTACCTCGGGTTTGGATTCCTAATTGTTGCCTAAAAACGGCTTTTGAAGACATTCCCTTCTGGCAGCAAGCACAGCGGGTAAGTTTACCATAACAATAGCACCAAGAACACTAGCTAACGTTTATGCGCTTGCTGTAAGCTAGGTGCTGTGCTCAGGACTTGACGTTGTTTATTAGGTCATTCTTTTCTCAGGAACCCCATGGCGGAGATGGGGGGCTCTCTCCTTTCTTCCTCCCTCCATTCTGCAGAGCCTGCCGAGGGATGCAGGGTCGAGGAAGGGCTTGGGATTTGTTGTTGTGGTTGTGGTTTTTGTTTGCTTGGGTTCTTGTTCTAAAAGTTCTCTCTGCATGCACCGGAAAGGGGGGGAGTCAAGTCCCTGGAGGGAAACGGGGTGGCTTCTCGAGCACAGGTTTGGGCGGGGTGGGGGGTTGGCAGGGATTGTTTCAACGGGCAGAGGAAGGAAAGAATATCCGCACGGATGCAGGCACGCCGGTAGCTTTGGTGGCCGGAAGAGGAGGGCTTCCCTTTCCGGTTGTCTTATTCGTTCGGTCAAAGGAGGGAAAGCAATCAGGAGACAGCGAGGAGTCGCACCTGCTTGCCAGAAAGGGCAGAGAGTAGTAATAGCTGGCACCGAGGGCGCCCTAGACGGCAGGTGGCCGTCTAAGCACTTTGCTAGCGTCCACTCGTTTCACCCTCCTACCGCTGAGAAGTAGGTGCCGTTTTGAGCCCATTCTGCAGATGGGGAAATTAAGGCACGGAGAAGTTAAATAAGTTGCCTGAGGTTAGCCAGCTGCTAAGCGGGCGGAGAGAGCCCTGCAATTCAGGCACCTTTGCCCCGACTCTGCAGTAGTCTTGGAAAGCCGGCAACACGCTAATGGATGAACTGTAGGATTCCTGGGGGGGGGGGGGGGGGGGGGGGGGTTGCTGAGGCCTCTACTAAGTGAACCCAGTTGTTAAAGTTGAAGTCTTGGGGCGCCTGGGTGGCGCAGTCGGTTAAGCGTCCGACTTCAGCCAGGTCACGATCTCGCGGTCCGTGAGTTCGAGCCCCGCGTCAGGCTCTGGGCGGATGGCTCGGAGCCTGGACCCTGTTTCCGATTCTGTGTCTCCCTCGCTCTCTGCCCCTCCCCGGTTCATGCTCTGTCTCTCTCTGTCCCAAAAATAAATAAAAACCGTTGAAAAAAAAAATTAAAAAAAAAAAGTTGAAGTCTTGACTTGGCAACAAGATACAGTTGATGCAAGACGGGAGATCCCAGAGTGAGGGCCCAAGTAGCCCTATGAAGACCTACAAAGAATGTGACCTAAGGATCTTTTTCAGAACTCCTACCTTCTGCCAGACAATGGAGGCAGAGAGGAGACGTGTGAAGGGTCTTCTTCGGGGCAATGTTGCCGATGCCAAGCTGAGGGTCCTCCCTCCTCTTTGGCAGCCGAGTGGGAGGATGCCACTCTGGAATCTCAGCCTAGTGAAGGGGGCTTCAAAAGCACCCACCTAAGCCGGGAGCAAAGAGGCTGGGGGGCGCCTGGGAAAAGGGGACGCCCAGTGCAGCGGCCTGTGGACGTGGAAGTCTGGAGGGCTGGAGGGGGTCTGTCTGACGGGCGTCTTGCTGCCCTGGGGCAGATCCCATGCCTGAATGTGCCCAGGCAAGAAGATACAAGTATTTCCTGCGCCAGAAGCTAGAGAGGAGCTGTCGTAGTGTTGCCTTGGGTCCCCATCAACGGCACTGTCTAGCGGGATGAG
The DNA here is from genome assembly GCF_027475565.1 of Acinonyx jubatus. NCBI lineage: Eukaryota > Metazoa > Chordata > Mammalia > Carnivora > Felidae > Acinonyx > Acinonyx jubatus. The sequence continues at coordinate 31,108,110 of NC_069381.1, read as the reverse complement.
GAGACCTTGGCGGACAGAGGCTGAGACGTGGTGCCAGGGCTGAGGAAGGAATCATAAACAGCCACCTGAACAGAAGTGCGTTCCAGAGTCCAGCTCACCGAAGAAACGTGTCAGTGATGTGAAACCTCTGAGTAACAGAGCACCACGAGAGCATTGGCTTTCTTCATCTACCAGATGCAACCGGAGAGCCAACTTGCACCCAAGGGCTTGAGACCAGTTTTCAAGAGCATTCATTCACATACTACTTTTATTCCTCCTCCTCTTCCTCCTTCACCTCCTCCTCCGACCTTACACTCTAATGGGTCCCCAACAGCGATTAACGGATAGGCGAGGAGGTGAGCGGGAAGAGAGGAGAGAGCACAGTGATCAAGCCCTTTCCCACCGCAAGCTTCCTACCAGAAGCCGTTCCCACCTGGGGCAGGTGGGAAGGTTCCACGCCAGGTCACGTCTGGACATTCTTGTCACCGTAGCCAGACTGGGTTTGGGACCAAAAATGAGGGTAGGACTGTCTGTTTGCCAAGAGAAGAAAAGTTACAGGTCTGTTGGACTCCCTTCCTTAGGGAGGGAAAGGAGATTACCCCCACTAAATATTTAAAGGGATGGTAAGAGGCAAATTGGTTTATGTCGCGTGTGGTACTTACTCCCCACATCTGTAGTCGGGGAGGTAAAGTGAAGGCAGTCAGTGTTCTGTGGGCCTTTCTCCGGCACTGATCAGCTGCTTGAGTACAGGCCCAGAAGTCAGAGTTGGGTTTATCAAGGCTGGAGATTTCCTAGACTAGTATGATGGGTGGAGAGGGGAGAGAAAAGGTTGAAGTTCTTCAAAAAGACCGTGGAATCTATGCCGGGAAAGGTAGAAAGTGGAGACAGGAGGGGAAGACTAGTTGGTGGAAAGTCGTGCGTGTCCGGCCCTGGAAATCCCAGGGAGACTGAAGAATTATTAGAATGTGGGTATCAGGGAACCCGAACTAGAAAGACAGGAGGTGGGGGTCAGTGATGTCAAGTAACTTCTGTAAAGTCCTAGAACCACCAAGAGGGGAAGCTGGTAACCTGACAGCGGATTGGCCTCTGGTTCATGGTCTCTGTGCTTTTCAGAACCCTTGGAATAACTCCGACCTTTCTATCTTCATAGCACTCTTTCTCTCCTAGAAGCCATGGTGTCGGTTTGAATAAATACTATATTGTATACTACAAATTTCCTCGTTTTCTATAGTTTTTTTCTAAGGAAATCCTGTCCTTTCCTATTGTACGCTGCTGAGCTGGGTCTCCATCAGTCTATGACTGAAAGAGGCAACTCCTTGTGAGCACTTCCTGCTGTCACACACTTTCTAAGTAATCTTAATGTCTCTGCCAAATTTTCTACCCAAAACATCCAATATTGTTTATTCCACATCTGGGATAAATCACCTTAAGTGATTCCTTATTCACTGCTTGAAGTCACAGACCTCTACCTAATTTTCTAGGCCATCCATACTTTATCCTGCTATCCTGAGCACCTTCCATGAAATCTGAGTTCCAGTCAGTCCTAGAAGATGCATAAAGGAAATCCTACTTTAAGTGATCTCATTGATGTCTGCAAAAATGACCATTCTTGTTGAAATTCCAGAATGCTCCAAGTGACCTGCCTCGTGCTTGCCAACCTCAGCTGACTCACAGAGAGGACAGGCGTTTCCAGACCACACAGAGGGGTGCACGGAGGGGGAATGAGTAGGCCAGCCTTTACCCATCAGATTGCCTGGCCCAGGACTGGCACTCCACGAATGCCTCTCATATGCGTGAATGGCTTTCAATGCAGGAACATTTACTAAATATATCCATCCAATTAGACTGTCAAGGACAATTCATGGTTGAATTTAAGTCCATTTGAATGGGTAACTGAAGCTCTGGACATTTTAAGAGCAAGTGCCTAAAGTGGCTCTGAGGACTTTCTGGCTGGGAGGTTAACAATATTTGGAATTAAATGAATATCAGGATCACATAAACTCATTTGGAGGGTTGCAATTCATTTACCTAGAATAATATGATTAAATTAAGCAAAGCTTCGCTCAGTATCCCAAATGTAGGGATGTGATAAAATTGTATTTGGAACTGGTGGAGAGGGGGGTGCCTGGGTGGCTCAGTTGGCTGAGCATCTGACTCTTGATTTCAGCTCCGGTCATGATCTCATGGTTCATGAGATCGAGCCCCACACCAGGTTCTGTGCTGAACATGGAGCCTGCTTGAAACTCCCCTTCTCTCTCTCTCTCTCTCTCTCAAATTAAAAAAATGTTTAAAAAAAGGGAGTGGGGGAGGCTGGGAGAGAGGGCCAGCTATGTGGTACTACACAAGTTGCTTTCTGTATAGCACGTCCCTCTAATGATACCATTTAAAAAAACCCAGTGCTAACCAAGACAAGTGTAGTCACTGTCACCCATACAACGTTATTACGGTATTATTGACTATATTCCCTATGTTGTACTTCTCATCTTTACGGCTTATTTATCCTCTAACTGTACGTTTGTACCTCTTAATTCCCTTCACCAATTTCACCCATCCTCCCGCCCAGTTTCCCTCTGGCAACCACCAATTTGTTCGCTGTAATTAAGAGTCTTTGGGGTTTTTCTTGTTGCTGTTTGTTTTATTCTTTAGATTCCACATATAAGTGAAATCATATGGTATTTGTCTTTCCCTGATTTATTTCATTGAGCATAATACCATCTGGGTCCGTTCTTGTTGCAAATGGCAAGATTTCATTCTATTTTATGGCTGAGTAATATTCCATTGTGTATATATATACTACATCTTTTTTTTTTAATTTTTTTTAATGTTTATTTATTTTTGAGACAGAGAGACAGAGCATGAACGGGGGAGGGTCAGAGAGAGAGGGAGACACAGAATCTGAAACAGGCTCCAGGCTCTGATCAGTCAGCACAGAGCCCGACGCGGGGCTCGAACTCACGTACCGCGAGATCGTGACCTGAGCCGAAGTCAGACGCTTAACCAACTGAGCCACCCAGGCGCCCCTATACTACATCGTTTTTTATCTGTTCATCTATCCATGGGCACTTGGATTGCTTCCATATCTTGGCTATTGTAAATAACGCTACAATAAATATAGGGATGCACATATCTTTTTGAATTCGTGGTTTTTTAAAAAGTTTATTTATTTTGACAGAAAGCAAGTGTGAGCAGGGGAGGGGAAGAGAGAGAGAGAGAGAGAGAGAGAGAGAGAGAGAGAATCCCAAACAGGCTCCACACTGTCAGCATAGAGCTGGATGTAGGGCCTGAACTCCTGAACTGTGAGATCATGACCTGAGCTGAAATCAAGAGTCAGACACTCAACTGACTGAGCCACCCAGCCGCCCCTTGAATTAGTGTTTGTTTTCTTTAGGTAAATACCCAGTAGTGGAATCACTGGATCATAAGGTATTTCTATTTTTAATCTTTTGATGAACCTCCATACTGTTTTCCACAGTGGTTGCACCAAAGTACATTCTCAGAGTGTATGAAGATTCTCTCTTCTCTGCCTCCTCAATGACACTTGTATTTCTTGTCTGTTTGATACTAGCTATTCTGACTGGTGGGAGGTGATATCTCATTGTAGTTGTTTTTTGTTTTTTTTTTTACTGTTTTATTTTTATTTTAGAGAAAGAGAGCATGAGCAGGGGAGGGGCAGAAAGAGAGGGGGACAGAGGATCTGATAGCAGTGAGCCCGCTATGACGCTTGAACTCATGAACCGTGAGATCATGACCTGAGTGGAAGTCAGTTGTTCAACTGACTTAAGCCACCCAGGTGTCCCTCACCGTAGTTTTTTTTAAATAGAATGTTTTATTACTTATTTCATGTTTATTTGTTTTGAGAGAGAGGGTGCACATGAGTGAGGAAGGGGCAGAGAGAGGGAGAGAGAGAGAGAGAGAGAGAGAGAGAGAGAGAGAGAGAGAGAGAATCCCAAGCAGGCTCCATGCTTCTAGTGCAGAGCCAACGTGGGGCTCGATCTCATGAACTGTGAGATCATGACCTGAGCTGAAATCAAGAGTCACATACTTAACCGGCTGAGCTACCCAGGTGCCCCTCATTAGTTTTGATTTGCATTTCTTTGATAATTAGTGATAATGAGTATCTTTTCATGTGTCTGGCCATCTGGATGTCTTCTTGGAGCAATGTCTACTCAGGTCCTCTGTCCATCTTTTAATCTTATTGTTTGTTTCATTTGGTGTTGTATAAGTTCTATGTATATTTTCCTAACCCAAAGCTTTTTATCTTGGTATAGTCCTAATTATTTTTTCTTTTGTTTCCCTTGTCTTCAGAAACCTATTCATAAATATGTTGCTAAAGCTGATATGTAAGAGATTATTGCCCACATTTTCTTTTAGGGGTTTTATGGTTTCAGGTCTCACATGCAGGTCTTTAATCCATTTTTTAGTATATTTTTATGCATGGTATAAGAAAGTGGTTGAGTTTCATTCTTTTGCATGTAGCTGTCCAATTTTCCCACTACCATTTTATTATTGAGAAGACTGTCTTTTCCCCATTGTATATTCTTGCCTCCTTTGTCTTAGATTAATTGACCATATAGACATGGGTTTATTTATGGGCTTTCTATCCGGTTCCATTGATCGTTGCATCTAATTTCATGCAAGTAACATACCATTTTGATCACTGCAGCTTTGTAGTATATCGTGAAATCTGGAATTCTAATACCTCTACCTTTTCCTTTCTCAAGATTGGTTTGGTTATTCAGTCTTTTGTGGTTCCATATGAATTTTAGGATTATTTGTTCTACTTCTGTGAAAAATGCTATTGGTGTTTTGACAGGGATTGCATTGAATCTGTAGATTATTTTGGATACTATAGACATTTTAATAATACTTGTCCTCCCAATCCATGAGCATGCTGTGTCTTTCCATTTATTTGTGTTGTCTTTAATTTCTCTGATCAATGCTTCTAGTTTTCAGAGTGAGGGTCTTTCACCTCCTTGGTTAGGCTTATTCCTAGGTATTTTATTCTTTTTAGTGCAGATATAAACAAGATTGTTCTCTTAATTTCTCTTTCTGACACTTTTGTATATATTTCTATACACTTATTGGTGTATAGAAATGCAACAGATTTCTGTATGTTAAATTTGTTACTTGTAACCTTATTGAACTCATTTATTTTAATAGGGTTTTTTGTGGAGTTTTTAAAAAAAAAATTTAGCGTTTATTTATTATTGAGAGACCGAGAGAGAGAGAGAGAGAGAGAGAGAGAGAGCAGGGGAGGGGCAGAGAGAGGGGGACACAGAATCTGAAGCAGGTTCCAGGCTCTGAGGTGGCATCACAGAGCCCGACGCAGGGCTCGAACTCACAAACTGCAAGATCATGACCTGAGCCGAAGTCAGACACTTAACTGACTAAGCCACCCAGGCGCCCCTTTGGTGGAGTGTTTAGGGATGTCTATATATAGTATCATATCCTGTGCAAATAGTGCAAGTTTTACTTCTTCCTTACCAACTTGGTTGCCTTTTATTTCTTTTTCTTGCCTGATTACTGCAGCTAGAACTTCCAGTACTATGTTAAATAAAAGTGGTGAGAATGGACATCCTTATCTTGTTCCTGATCTTGGGGGCAATGGTTTCAGTTTTTCACCATTGAATATGATGTTAGCTGTAGGCTTGTCATACATGGCCTTTATTATGTTGAGGTATGTTCCCTCTAAATCCACTTTGTCAAGAGCTTTTATCATAAATGGATGTTGTTTTGTCAAATGCTTTTCCTGCATCTATTGAGATGATCATGTGGTTCTTTTCTTTCCTCTTGTTAATGTGATGTATCGTGTTGACTTTGCAAGAATTGAATCACCCTTTCATCCCCAGAATAAATCCTACCTGGTTGTGGTGAATGATCCTTTTAAATATGTTGTTGAATTTGGTTTGCTACTATTGTGTTAAGGATTTTTACATTTATGTTCATCAGGGATATTGGCCAGTAGTTTTCTTTTTTGCAGGGTCTTTGTCTGGTATTGGTATCTGGGTAATGCTGGTCTCATAGAATGAATTTAGAAGTTTTCCTTATTCTTCTAGATTTTGGAACACTTTGAGAAGAATAGGTACTAACTGTTCTTTAAATATTTGGCAGAATTCACCTGTTATTCATTTTAAAAATTTACTTATTTATTTTGAGAGAGAGCGAGAAAGTGGTAGAGAGACAGAGAGGGAGAGAGAAAGAATCCCAAGCAAGCTCCACACTCTCAGTGTAGAGCCCAATGTGCGGCTCAAACTCATGACCTGAGCCAAAATCAAGAGTTGGACGTTTAACTGACAGAGTCACCTAGGTGGTCCACTCTCTTTTATTCTTAATTTAAATTTTTTTTTTTTAAATTTTAGAGGGCAAGTCAGGGAGGAGGCAGAGGGAGAGAGAGAGAGAGAATCTTTCTTTTAAAAAGTTTATTTATTTTTGAGAGAGAGAGAAAGCACAAGTCGGGGAGGGACAGAGAGAGAGAGGGAGACACAGAATCTGAAGCAGGCTCCAGGCTCTGAGCTGTCAGCACAGAGCCCAACACAGGGCTTGAACCCCTGAACCGTGAGATCATGACCTGAGCTGAAGTCAGATGCTCAACCAACTGAGCCACCCAGGAAGCCCCAAGAGAGAAAATCTTTGGCAGTCTCCATGCTCAGCAAGGAGCTTGACACAGGGCTCGATCCCACAACACTGGGATCGTGACCTGAGTCAAAATCAAGAGTTGGACACTCAACTGACTGAGCCACCCAGGTGCCCCTTCTCTCTTTTATTCTTAATGAATCTGGCTAAATGTCTATTAATTTTGTTTATCTTTCCAAACAACTAGTTCTGGTTTCATTGATTTTTTTTTTTTTTGTCTCATTTATTTCCACCATAATCTTTATTATTTCCTTCTTTTCACTAACTTTGGTTCTGTTTGTTCTGTAAGGTTAGATTATTTGAGATTTTTATTTCTTTATGTAGGCCTGTATTGCTATAACCTTCTCTCTTACAACTACTTTTGCTGTGTTCCAAAGATTTTGGACCTTGTGCTTTCATTTTCTTTGGTTTCCAGGTGTGTGTATTTTTTTTTTTTTATTTCCTCTTTGATTTCTTCATTGACCCATTGGTTGTTTAGTAGCATGTTGTTTAGTCTCCATGTGTTTGTGTTTTTCCAGTATTTTTTTTCTTGTAATTGTTTTCTAATTTCATATCATTTTGGTCAGCAAATATGCTTGATGCGATTTCAGTCTTTAAATTTATTGAAACTTATTTTGTGGTCTAAAATGTGATCGATCCTGGAGAACGTTCCATGTGCACTTGAAAAGAATGTGTATGCTGCTGTTTTTATTTATTTACTTACTTATTTATTTAATTTTATTTTAATTTTATTTTTTTAACTTCCATCCAAATTAGTTAGCACATAGTATGCTGCTGTTTTTAGATAGAACGTTCTGTGTATATCAGTTAGGTCCAACTGGTCTAATGTGTCTTTCAAAGCCACTGTTCCTTTATTAATTTTCTGCCTGGATCATCTATCTGTTGATGGAAGTGGAGTGTTAAAGTCCCCTGCTATTATATTACTGTCAGTTTCTCCCTTTATGTCTGTTACTATTTGCTTTATGTATTTAGGTGTTGCTATGTTGGGTGCATAGATATTTTCAATTGCTATATCTTCTTGCTGAATTGATCCCTTTATTATGTAATGTCCTTATTTGTCTCCTGTGACAGTTTTTAAAATCTATTTTTTTCCAATGTAAGTATTGCTACACTGGCTTTCTTTTCCCCCTGTTGCATGGAATATCTTTTTCCATCCCTTCGCTTTCAGTCCGTATGTGTTTTTAGGTCTGAATTGAGTCTCTTTTTTTTTTTTTTTAATTTTTTTTAATCCTTATTTTTGAGAGAGAGACAGACAGACAGAGTGTGAGTGGGGGAGGGGCAAAGAGCGAGGGAGACACAGAATCTGAAGCAGGCTCCAGGCTCTGAGCTGTCAGCACAGAGCCAGACTCGGGGCTTGAACTCACAAACTGCAAGATCATGACCTGAGCTGAAGTCGGATTCTTAACCGACTGAGCCACCCAGGCACCCCTGATTGAGTCTCTTGTAGGCAGCACATATATGGGTCTTGTGTTTTTATTCATTCAGTCACCCTGTATCTTTTGATTAGAGCAATTAGTCCATTTATGTTTTTTAAAACGTTTTTAATGTAATGTTTTCTAAATATATATACACATACTTACATATGTATGTGTATATGTGTATTTGCATGTATAGTTCATTTACATTTGAAGTTATTAAAATATCTTATTGCCATTTAACTTTTTTGGGAGGGTTGTTTTTGTAGTTCTTTTCTCTTCCTTTCCTCTTGTTCTCCTCTCTTGTGACTTAGTGATAGCCTTGGATTCCTTTCTCCTTATTTTTTTGTGTGTATATATTTTAGGTTTTTAATTGGTGTTACCACTGGATTCATTTATAACACCCTATGTAGATAACAGTCTATAATAAGTTGGCCACTTAAGTTTGAACAACATTCTAAAAGCACTAAAATTTTGCTACCCCATCCATGTTTTATGTATGTCATGTTTTAAATCTTTTTTAAAAATGTTTATTTTGAGAGAGAGAGAGCAAGAGAGCGAGCGAGAATATGAGTGGGGAAGGGGCAGGAGAGAAGGAGAGAAAATCCCAAGCAGGCTCCATGCTCAGCACAGAGAGTGATGCAGGGCTTGATCTCGGAACCCCGAGATCATGACCCAAACCAAAATCAAGAGTCGAATGCTTAACTGAATGAGCCACCCAGTTGCCCCATCTTTTTATTTTGTGTACCCCTTGACTCATTTTTGTAGCTATAATTGATTTTACTAATTTGTGTTTTAACCTCCATACTGGCTTGTAAGTGATGGATCTACTACCTTTACATGTTTGCTTTTACCTATGAATTGTTGTCCTTTCATGATTTTCTACTAGTTGTGATCTTGACTTTCCACTTAAAGATGTCCCTTTCTTGTAAGGCTAGCTTGGCAATGATTAACTCCTTTAACTTTTGTCTGGGAAACTCTTTCTCTCTCCTTCAATTCTGAATACTAACCTTCTGGAGTCGATTATTCTTGGTTGCAGATTTTTTGCTTTTATAACTTTGAATATATCATGCCAGTATCTTCTGGCCTGTAAAGTTTTTGGTAACCAATAAGCCGATAGACTTATGGGGTTTCCCTTCCATGTAACTGTTTTCCTTTTTCTTGCTGCTTTTAAGATTCTCTTTTTATCACTACTTTTTGCCATTTTAATTATTATGTGTCTTGGCGTGTACCTCCCTGGCTTCTTATTAGGGTGTCTGTTTCCTTGACCTGGATGTCTGTTCCCTTCCCCAAATAAGGGAAGTTTTCAGCTATTGTTCCTTCAAATCTGCACTATTGTCTCTCTCTTCTCCTTCTGAGATCCTCATATTGTGAATCTTCTTATGTTTGATGTTGTCACCTATTTTCATTCCTTATTTTTTACTTTTTGCTGTTTGGCTTCGTTGCTTTCTATCACCCTGTCTTCCAGATCACTGATCCATTTTTCTGCATCCTTGAATCTGCTGTTGATTCTCTCTAGTCTGTTTTTTCATTTCAGCTATTGTATGCGTCAACTCTGGTTCTTTCTTTTATTTTCTATCCACTCTTTTTTCAAGTCCACCGAGTATCTTTGTGACTATTACTTTGAACTCTTTATTGGGTTTATTGCTTATCTCTAGTCCATTTAGTTTGTCCGTGATTTTGTCTTGTGATTTCATTGGAGACCTATTGCTTTGTCTCCTCATTTTGTTTGACACTCTGTGTTTCTACATACCAGGTAGGTCAGCTACATCTTAGTTTTGAAAGTAGTGCCCCTGTATAGAAGTTCCCATGGTGTCCTGTAGCACGATCCCTTCTGGTCACCAGAACCAGGCTTTCCAGGGGTGTGCCCTGGGTGGGCTGCAGGCACCTTTCTGTTGTGGCCGAGGCATGATTGCCTTCATCTCACCTAGTTGCAATGACCAACTTTGTCTGCTATGGGTGCACTGAGTAGGGTTTACTCACCTTACTGCTGAGAGGCCCAGCTGCTGCTGCCATGGGCTCTTTGGTGTGTGGGGTCAGCACTCAACCTAGTTGTCTGCAATTAGCTTCTCTGCCATAGCTGAAGGTGCACGGAAGGGCAGAAACTACAGATGTACTGGTATCTGGGGTTATCTCCTCCCTTTCCTAGGGCAGGAGTCACTTTGGAGTGCTGCTAGTCCTGGCCAGGCATGCCTGCTAGATGTGGCAGGGCAGAAGCCACTTCAGAAGAAAGGTTACCCAGTCAGGCAGGTTGGGTAGGGTGGGTGTGTACAGGAATGCTGGGCAGGGCATCCAGTACAGGCAAGGTAGCAGTGGATGGAGAGTGTTAGAGCTGGCTTCTGTAAGCATCCATCTATCTAGGCTGGGGGAGGGCAGAAAAAAAAAATGGTACCTGCCAGTGATTTTGTTCCTGGAGAAAGCTGCAGATCCTTAGAATCTGGCACACATTCTAAGATGAGTCGATAAATCTCCTTCACCTGTATCCCAGGCACTTTTCAAACTACTGTTTCTGTGCTTTACCCCAGGCTGAGTTACTTAGCTTGCTGGCTCTTTAAAGGAGAGCCAGAACTTCATATTATCCTCTTGTTCTCCCTGAATTAAGCTGCACCAATTTCTAAAGCTCCTGGAGTTAAGCCCTACTGATTTCCAAAGCCAGACACGATAGGGAGTCATCTCAGTGTGGGTCCTCAGGTCCGGGGCTTCCCAGTGTACAGTCTGATCCCCTTGTTCCTGTGTTTGTGGTGTCCTTCTCATTTATAGCTAGTCAGGCTGGAGGCTTGGTTCCTGACCACATCTCTGCCCCTTCTACCCTTTTCCACATGGCTTTCCCTCTACAACTAGCTCTGAAAGATATGTTCGTCAGTCTTCAGGTCATATACAGAGTTAGCTGCATAGATGTAGATGTTGCCCTGGTGTGTCCATGGGACAAGGTGAACGCAAGCTCCTCCTAGTCCACCATTTTCCCTGGGAATCCCGTGGGCACTTTCATGATGGCAAATACTTTTATACTTCTGACATCCACAACCCACTCATCCCATCTGTAAGTTCACTGTGTGAACTCTAAGATAAATTCTGCTGAAGCTCTTAACATATTTTTCACAAATACATAGCATCTCCCCTGTGCGGATTGTCTGAGGTAATCACAAATCCACACTCTAGCTGAAGCCCTTACCATACCCAAATTTTTGCAGTGTTTTTCTCATTTGTGGAGTGTCTGAATTTGAAGATAAGTGCTACGGGGCTCAGCTAGATTCAAGACATTCATATATATATATATATATATATATATAATTCATATTATATATATTCATATTCATATATATAATTTAAAATTCATATAATTATATACAATTCATGTATATATAATAATCTCTATGAATTATTTTATATCCTTTTAAGTTTGAGGTTTTATAAAGGATTTTTCCATGGTTATTACAAATTTAGGACCTCTCTTCTGAGTAAGCTCTTTGGTGCCTATTTATGACAAATTATGATTTTCAGTTACAAATGTTCTTATACTGATATACATAGAGCGGAATGAGGTTACCTAGTCATTAGGCAATGAAGAGTTTTGCTCTGTAAGCTCAGGCAACAGTTGACCTTGGAGCTTCTCTGAGCAATGGTCTGTGGGAGATGTCCTTTACCCCCCCATTTTACTTCTCCTTCAACATTTTTCTGGGTCCCAAAATAATCTTTGCTGCCTGAAGAATGGATTTTAGTCTTTACTCACATAGGATTTTACACAAGGCCCTGGGTGGGCAGATCTCTATTTTTCAAGGTAGATATTCTTGGTTTTCTAGGTTCTTAGAATCAGCGTGTGGATACTACATGTTTTTGAATCTGCAAGTCCTCCTTCCCGTCTATAATGGGGCAAGATCTTGTTCTATGTTTCTAAAATCCTTCCCCTTGAAGAGTCATAATGTAGTTGTGACTCCCACTTATTTGACTGTCACCTTTCCCTAGATATGCTGGCAAGGAAGCTCTATCTGTAAAATCTCCTAAAGTTACCTGAGGATTTCCTAGACAGTTTTAATTCCAGCCTTCTGCGAGAATCAATGAGGGCAAGTAAGTCCTCCCTCACTGCCCCCGTCCCCTCATCCCCCAGAGTTTAGTATTCCAGAATAGGAAGACAAGAACGTTCAAAGACAGGCCTGGGTTCAAATTCTGAAACTATCACCAAAGAGTATAACATGGAACATGATCTGAAATCTCTGTCCCTTGGTTTCCTTTTTCCGTAAAAAAAGGAATAGCAACCTGGTTCCACCACTAGGGCTATAATGAGGATGATAAATGGTTTTGATTATAAAACCTATTGCACAATGGCTGGTACATAAGGAATACTAACAATACCAATTTCCCGTTTGGGTTCTTACATTGCAAAGGAAGCACAGAAGAAGAATTAAGAACATGGCTCTGGGGCCAAGTCTTCCTGATCTCAAATCCTTAATAGCTGTGTTATTTTGTATAACTTCTTGCTTCAGTTTCCTCATTTGTAAAGTGTGCATAATAATGGTATCTGCCTTTTGGGATTGTTGGGAGGATTAAATTAACTAATACAGGCAAAGCACTTCATTCCTAGTATGTAGTTAGCATGCAATAAATGCAACTGTTATTTTCAACTCCTCACTATTGCTGTCTCTACCCTTTTCTAGGTCTATTACAAAAATATATATTCACTTCTCAAATGTCTAGAAGATTAAATCTTTCCCTAGTACGAAATCTCTATGGACTTAAGGAGCCCTCCCTGATGGAATAAAGTTGGTGTCTCACTGGTCCCAGCAAATGTGCTCTGCTTCAGTCAAGGAGAAGTATCTATCTAGGATGTGCAACTGTCCTGGCAGATATTTTTTTGCATGGCCCCTGTCTTCACAAACAATTTTATTTTTGAGTACATCAACAATTGCATGCATTCCTGTAATGCGTGGTGATATACTGATGAAGACTTAGACCAGGTAGAGAAGACGTATTTATTGTTTAGTCAGTGTTTATTGTCTAGTCAGCGCCCATGAAGATTCCTTATAGTGTCTGGGTACCCTCTCTTCCTCTTCAGGTTCAGAAACCATCTCTGTGCTTTTTTATTGTCAAATATACGATTCCTGGCTAATTTGTATTCAGACTCCTCCCCCTGTCCCTAACCCTGGCAACCACTGATCTGTTCTCTATTGATTTATTTTTGCCTTTTCCAAAAGGTCCTATGACCTATACATAAAATCATACAGGATGTAGCCTTTGGGGACTGAGTTCTTCACTTCGAATAATTCATTTGTGACTCATCCATGTTGTTGCATGCATCAGGAGTTCATTTCGTTCTCTTCTGCTGGATAGTGCTGGATACTACAATCTGTTTATCCACTTACCCATTCAGGGACATTTGGATTGGTTCCAGCTTTGGGTGATTATCAATGCTGCTTTATACCTTTGGTACGTGTTTTGTGTGAATGTAAATTTTCATTTTTCTAGGATAAATATCTAGAAGTGGAATTGCCGGGTCACATAGTATATATGTTTAACATTTTAGGAAACTCAGTTTTCCAGAGTGGCTGTAACATTTTGCATTCCCACCAGCAGTGTATGAAAGTGCTGTTGCTTTGCTCCCTTGCTAGCCCTTCGGATTGTCAGTACTTTAAAATTTTAGCTCATCTAAAAAGGGTGTGTGGAAGGATGCTTCTGACATGGCTCCCATAGTGTTCATTCTTCCAGATAATCACATCTTTGGATAATCCCCTCCTCTTGAATTTAGGTTGGACCTAATAACTTGCTTCTAACCAACAGAATGAGAAATACTAATGATATTAATTTCCTTTGCATTTTCTTAGACTGAAATGATTATGGCAGCAGTAACGGGGTGGGGGGGGTGTTACTTCTGTGATTAGATTACAAAAGAAAAAGACTGTGACTCTTATCTTGCTGACCTTCTCCTTCTGGCTTTTCTTGAGAGAGAAAATCTCTCCCTGATGGAGAGATTCGCCTGGCAAAATGGATTAAGGCAGCCTTTAGCCAAGAGCCAGCAAGGAACTAAGGCCCAAAGTCCAATAGTCAAGTAACTGAATCCTACCTATGGCCACACGTGGCAGCAGGTCCTTTGCCAGTGGAGCTTCCATTTGAGGCTGCCCCCATCTCCGGCAGAGCCAACATCCTGATTGAAACCTTACGAAAGACTCTAAAAGAGAGGACCCAGTGAAGCTGCGCCAAAAACCATGACCTGCAGAAAGTGAGATGAGAAATATATGTTGGTTAGGGGCGCCTGGGTGGTTCAGTTAGTTAAGCGTCCAACTGCGGCTCAGGTCACGATCTCGTGGTCTGTGGGTTCAAGCCCTGTGTCAGGCTCTGTGCTGACAGCTTGGAGCCTGGAGCCTGCTTTGGATTCTGTGTCTACCTCTCTCTCTCTCTCTGTCTCTCTGCCCCTCCCTTGCTCATACTCTCTCTCTCTCTCTCTCTCTCAAAAATGAATAAACTTAAAAAAAAATAAATGTTTTAAGTTGCTAAATTGGGGGATCCTTTGTTATAGCAATAGATGACTAAGACAGTATGTCATAATACCTCACTGTGGTTTTAGCACTTCCCTAAGGGCTAATGATATTGAGCATCTGTATATTCTCTGTTGTACTGTCCATTCATATTGTTTCTCTTTTTAAATTGAGTTCTTTGGCTGAGTTTTGGGAGGTTTTTTAAAAGATGTATTCTGGATATATCCCTTTATTTGTTATGTGTCATACAAATGTTTTCCCCCAGTTTGCGATTTTGTCTTTTTATGCTCTTGACAATGTCCTTCCCAGAACAAAAGTTTTAAATTTTGAGGATATCAAGGTTTTTTTCTTGCCTATGCTTTTGGTATCCTAAGAACTCTGCTTGACTAAAGGTCATGAAGATTTTCTGTTTTCTTCTAAGGGTTTTATAAACTTATGCTTTACACTTAGGTCTCTGATCCATATTTTAAAAAAATAGCTTTATTAAAGTATAATTTACACACCATACAACTCACCCATTTAACATGTACATGTAATGTTTAAGATGTTTACTTTATTTTTAGTATATTCAAGTTGTGTAATCATCACAACAATCTACTTTTGGAACATTTGCATCCCCACCCAAAGAACTCCTTGCCCGTTAGCCATCAATCCCCTTCTCCGCTTCCCATCCTTAGCCCTAGCAACCACTAATCTATCTTCTGTCTGTATAAATTTGCCTGTTCCGAGCACTTCATGTAATTGGAATCATACAATGTATGACTTTTTGTGACTTCTTTTCACTTAGCATATCTTCAAAGTCCGTCCATGTTATGACATGTATCAGTACTTCATTTCTTTTTATAGCCAAATAATATTCTATTGTATGAATACTCTGTGCTTATGTATTCATCAGTTGATGAACATTTTGGTTGTTTCAACCCCTTAGCTATGATGAATGCTGCTGCTATGAACATTTGTGTACACATTAAAAAAAATTTTTTTAATGTTTATTTTTGAGAGAGACAGAGACAGGATGTGAGTGGGTTAGGGGCAGAGACAGTGAGGGAGACACAGAATCCAAAGCAGGCTCCAGGCTCTGAGCTGTCAGCACAGAGCCAGACGCGGGGTTAGAACTCACCGCGAGATCATGACCTGAGCCGAAGTCAGACGCTCAACCGACTGAGCCACCCAGGTGCCCCTCGCATTTTTTTTTTTTAATTTTTTTTTCAACGTTTATTTATTTTTGGGACAGAGAGAGACAGAGCATGAACGGGGGAGGGGCAGAGAGAGAGGGAGACACAGAATCGGAAACAGGCTCCAGGCTCTGAGCCATCAGCCCAGAGCCTGACGCGGGGCTCGAACTCACGGACCGTGAGATCGTGACCTGGCTGAAGTCGGACGCTTAACCGACTGCGCCACCCAGGCGCCCGCCCCTCGCATTTTTATGTGGACATATATTTTCATTTCTCTTGGATATACCTAGGAGTGGAATTACTGGGTCTTTTGGTAACTAACTTTTTGAAGAACTGACAAACTATTTTCTAAAGTGGAAAACTTTACATTCCACCACGGATATATGAGAATTCCAACCACCATCACTTGACTATTTTGACTATTGCCATGCTAGTGGTGGTAAAGTGGTATCTCACTGTGGTTTCATTGTGATCCGTTTTGAGTTAATTTTTGTATAGTGTAACGTGTAGATCAAGGTTCATATTTTTGCATATAGATGTCCAGTTCTAGCACCATTTGTTGAAGACTGTCCTTTCTCTGAATTATTATTGTACCTTTGTCAAAAATCAATAGATTCACAGGAATATAATCAATTTCTGGATTTTCTATCCTGTTCCATTATTCCACACTACCCTTCAGCCCATAATACACTTGTCTTGACTACTGTAGATCTATAGTATGTCTTACAAATCATATACAGATCCTTCAACTTTGTTCTTCTTCAAAAAGTATCTTGGCTAGGGGCACCTGGGTGGCTCAGACAGAGGAGCATATGACTCTTGATCTTGGGGTTGTTAGTTCAAGCCCCACAGTGGATACAGAGGTTACTTTGAAAATTATATCTTTAAAAAAAATTGTCTTGGCTAATCTAGTCCCTTCACCTTCCTATATAGATTTTTTTTTGTTTGGGATTGCATTAAATCTATAGATTAGTTTGGGTAGAACCAACATCTTAACTATATTGAGTCTTCCCATCTGTGAACATGATATGTCTCCATTTTTTAAGTTTTTTTGTCACCTCTCTCATTAACACTTTGTATTTTTTAGCATGTAGAACCTACATGTATTTTATTACATACTTAAGTATTTCTCTTTCTCTTTTGGAGCTTTTACAAATGGTAGTTTAAAAATGTTCAGTTTTCACTTGTTCATTGGTATAGAAATACAATAGATTTTGTATATGGATTTTGTATCCTGCAACCCTGTTAAACTTATTAGTTCCAGGAGCTTTATAGGTTCCTTGGGATTTTCTACAAAGACCATTGTATCAGCTGCGAATAGTTTTACTTCTTCCTTCTCAACCAGAATGCCTTTTATTTTTCACTAGCCTTATTGCATTTGCTAAGACTTCCAGAGCAATATTCAATAGAAGTGATAGTAGATATTTTTGTCTTAGTTGCCAATCATAGAAAGCATTCCATCTTTCACTATTAAATATGTTAGCTGTAGTATTTTGCATATGATCTTTACCAGATTGAAGAAGTTCCCTTCTATTCTTAGTCTGCTGAATCTTTATTATGAATGTATGTTAATGCTTTTTCTGCACCTATTGATATAATCATGTGGTTTTTCTTAAGTCTGTGGAGAATTACATTGATTTTCAAGTGTGACACCAATCCTGTATTCCTGGGATAAATACCATTTGGTTGTTTTGTGTTAATTTTTACATATTGAATTTGATTTGCTAATAATTTGAGGCATTTTTGCATCTATATTAATGGGGGATGTTGGGCTGCAGTTTTATTGCATTACTCTTTGTCTAGTTTTGATATGAAGGTACTCTTAGCTTTATAAAATGCCTCTTTCTCTTCTGGAAGAGATTTTGAAGGATTGCTAATTCTTGCGTGTATGTTTGGTAGAATTCACTAGTGAAATTATTTGGACCTGGAGTATTCTTTTTTGGAAGCCATGAATTAGATTTCTTTAATATCTTTAGTACTGTTCACTTTATTTCTCCTTGAATGAGTTTTGGTAATTTGTGTCTTTCAAGGAACTGGTCCATTTCATTTAAGTTGTTGCATGTATATGTAGAGTGTTCATAGTATTTCCTTATTCTTTTAATGTTTGTAGGGACAAGAGTAATGTCCTCTCATTTTTGTCAATTTGTCTTTTTTTCTAGGTCAATCTGGTTAGACATTTATCAACTCTCTCTTTTTAAAGAATCAACTTTTGGTTTCATTGATTTTTCTTTTTCTGTTTTGGATTTCATTGATTTCTTGACTTTATTATTTTCTTCTGCTTGCTTTTGAGTATATTTTATATTTGTTTTTATAGGTTACTTGGGTGAATTACCCTATTTTTGAGACTCTAAAACCATAATAACAAATCCTGACTAAAATAAAACAAAAACTCAAACCTATAGGTGCAAAACTTATGTATATTTTATTAAAAATAACATAAAATAGGGAAGCTGATGTAATATCAATAAATGCTAAAAGCCATTGGCTTTCATCCAGCATTGTTTTAAAAATACCACGTTCAGGGGCGCCTGGATGGCTCAGTCGTTAAGCATCCAACTTCAGCTCCGGTCCTGATCTTGTGGTCTGTGGGTTCAAGCCCCGGGTCAGGCTCTGTGCTGTCCTAACAGCTTCAGATTCTGTGTCTCCCTCTCTCTTTCCCCCTCCCCCACTTATGCTCTATTTCTCTCTCTCTCTCTCTAAAAATAAACACTAAAAATTTTTAAATAGCATGTTCAAATAAAAACTATATTTAAAAATACAAAAACAGAAAACCCTCACTCTGACCCCTGGTCCCCAGACAACCATTTCATTAGCCTCTTGTTAATCCTGTCAGTGACATTATGCAAATATAAGCAAACATGGATATACTCATTGTTTTTAATAAACTATATAATATAATTTTATATACTGTATTTTATATATTTATATATACATGCATATATGCACATTGTTCTTCACCTTGTATTCATTTCATATTCTATCTTGGAGATCTTTCCATTTCAGCATGAGACGTTCCTTTTCATTACAGCTGCACACTGTATGTCCACAGAATAGTCGATTAAACCAGTCCTCTATTGGCGGACATTTGTGGTGGTTTCCATTTGTTACTATTGGAAACAATGCCAAATATTTTCAAAGCACACACGCAGGCGTATCTGTGGGATAAATTCTCAGAAATGGGATATCTGGGGAAAAGGTAAAAGTATCTACCAAAACTACGGATACTATCAAATTCCCCTCCCTAGGAGTTCTATTTTATAATCCCCACAGCAATGCATGAGAATGCCTGTGTCTCTATAGCCTCATTAACAATGAATTTAACTTTTCAATTTTCTGCAAATCTGTTAAGTGAGAAATGGTATCTTAGCATGGTTTAGATTTGCATTTCTCATATTATGAGAAAAGTCTGACACCTCTGTACATTTTAGAGATAATATAAATGGCCCTTAATAATCTCTTCACATTTTTTTATGCTTTGCTTGATTTCTAAGAGCTCTTCATAAATAGGGAGATGAATCCCTTTGTGATATGGATTGCAAATACTCTCACCAGTTTATAATCTTTACCTAGTTTGGACTCTTCCTCAGGGAATTGGTGAGGGAGAAAATCCTCCTCTTTCCCACTCAATATTCATTCAACCCAGCAATCAATCAGGGGAATTCAACAGAATTCAATGAGTGAAGAATTCACAGCATGAAGGCAGTGGCTGAAAAAAAATAAAACTGTTTCATGATCTTAAATGCCCACCGAACTGACACTCCATAGTAAACCAGTTACTTTTGCTTCATAATATTGTGATATTTTACAACAAAAGAACCAGCATTTTTGTCAGTAGGGACTGGGAAGCATTAGAGACTGCTTGCAAAATAATGAAAAGCACAAAATAGAAAATAAAAAGCAAACATTTACACTGTTAATATATTAGAGGGAAAAACTTGAAAAATACACTATTTGTGTCTTTACATCTGCTATATTGGGTGCATTTTTCTAAGTCATTAAAAATGACCCAGAATATTTTTCTTGCTGAATACTGCATTGTATAAATCCTTTCCTTTTTAAAAAACAGTAGAAATGACATGGTAATACATGCCTTTTATATATAATTCATCTGATTATGTCCTTAATATAGATTCTTAGAGGAGCACCTGGCTGGATCAGCCTGTTAAGGGTCCAACACTTGGTTTCAGCTCAGGTCATGATCTCACAGTTTGTGGGTTTGGGTCCTGTGTCAGGTTCTGTGCTGATAGCAGGGAGCTTGCTTAGGATTGTCTCTCTCTCCCTCTCTCTCTACCCCTCCCCTGTTTGCATGTTCTTCTCTCAAAATAAATATATTTTTTTAACTAAAAAAATATATATAGATTCTTAGATGTGAAATTTGAGTCAAATGGTATAAACACTTTAAAGGCCTTTGACACAGATTGCCAAACTGTGTTCTGGAAAAGATGCTGCCAAAGTATTTACAGGAAATTTAAGTCCCTGAAATACAGAAAATATTAGAAAATAAATGCTAAAAATAAATAAGTTCTAAACGTGTAACTCAAGCTAGAAAAAATGACAAACCTAAAAGTACAAGGATAGAATTAAAAAAAAAATTAATAGAATAGAAAATAGCACGTAGAAGCACAATATGTCCTGATTAGAAAAAACAGAAGTAAACTCACACCTAGATATATTTCATAAAATGGCAGAACACTTTTCTACTTTTCACGATTTTGCTAAACCTTTTTAAAGATAAGGTAATCTGGGTTGTCTGGATGGCTCAGTTGGTGGTGTGTGTGTGACTTCTGGTCTTGGGATTGTGAGAGTTCAAGCCAAATGTTGGGTGTAGAGATTTCTTAAAAAATAAGATCTTAAAAAGGTAACCTGAAAATTGACCAGAGAAAAGACACTGTCTCAGAGGGAACAATAAATTGGTTAATTATGGACTTTATTTATTTTTGTATTTGGGGAGAGCGCAAGTGGGGAAGGCTCTGAGAGAGGGGGACAGAGGATCTGAAGTAGGCTCTGTGCTGACAGGTTGACAACAGTGAGCCCAATGTGGGGCTAGAGCTCACAAACCATGAGATCATGACCTGAGCCAAAGTTGGACACTCAACCGAGCCACCCAGGTGCCCCAATTATGGATTTTAAAAAGCAGCCCCAGAGGCTAAGGCACTGCTAAGTAAAAATAAATGTCAATTTAGAATTCTATACCTAGCTATGCTATAATTCAAGAGTAAGGGAGAAATAACTTACACTCAGGGAATAATTTACTTCTATAAGAAACTCTTATAAGGCTTACTATGTGCCAAGCACTATTGTAACCATTCCACAAATATTAATTCATCTGATCCTTATAACAACCCCATGAAGTAGATATTATCATCCCTATTTTATAAATAGAAAAACTGAGGCACAAAGAGATTCAGTAATCAAGGTCAAAGGTCACAGAGCTAGTGATCAACAACAGAGCTGCATAGCCACCACAGGCCATCTGGCTGCAGAGTTGGTGCTTTTGACCAATGCACAAGCTGTCTCTGCTCTAGGATGCCGAGGAGTGGAATTCATAAGGAAGGAGGAAATATAAGAACCTGTGGTAAGAAGCTGGCAAATGTGCAGGTTAATCTAAACTTGCAATATTATACAACCATAACATGTAAGGAGAAGCAAAGCGAGTGTTCTAGTCTCTACCGTTAATAAAGTTTGCATTAATGCCTCTTCTTAAGTTATGAATGTTAACAGCAAACAAAAAGAGATCAAATGTAACTACTATCTTCTAGAACAAAATAGAGAATAAATAAAACATAACCCAATGGAAGGAATGAAAAGAAGAAAAAACCCAAAAATCCCAATCTGACAAATTTTCAAGGACTTTGACAAGCTGATTCTACAACTTACATGAAAGAATAAAGGGCTTTAAATAGCCAGGATGATTTTTATAAAGCTAGATCACTCAAAAATGTATTATTGGCACAGAGGCACACAAATAATGTCTTCAGTAGATTATCTGTCTGATAGCTTAGATGACAGAAGCTGAAATCCCTTAATTAATTCTAAAACATCAGCATAAAAAAATCTCAAATGTAATGCTTGGGGCATAAAGCAAATTGCAAAAAAAAACAACAAAACAAAAAAAACTAAGATATCATGGACACACAGGTAATTAAAAAAAAAAAAAAAACCCAAACACACACAGAAATAATACACAGCAACTTGAGCATAATGGTTACCTCTGAGCAGGGCTAAGGGAAAAGACAGCATGAGGCTGCAGTTCAATCTGTTTTTTCCTTACCCCCCCCCCAAAAAACCTGATGCTAATGTGGCAAAATTTAACATACTATTGTTATATTTTCTGAACTTTTCTGTATGCCTGAAATATTTTATAATTAAAGTATTTTTTAAATCTAAAAACAAAAGAGAAGAAGAGTTGGAGAGGAAAAAGCAAAGAGGAAGAAGGAAAAAACTAATATAAATGTGAGTTGTTGGAATTTTATTAATACCCTCATTCAATATTTGAGGGCCTCTCACAAGCCAGTTGCCATTATAGCCCTTGGGCATACCAACACCGGCTCCCAATGTGAGCCGATGGTCTCTGGACAGGTCAGCTGACAGTCCTCCTAGGGCCCCAAAGTCTCTCTAATGGTGGATATCTTTCCCCTTGCAATGGCTGCCTAGGGGCACATAGTACAAAGAATTTAGACAAACCGCTCTCTTCCTTACTCACATTTAATGATGAAGCTGGGTCCCTAACCTCTTCCTAACCTCCACTGGCCCCAGTCTTCCTGCTTCATGGCCAGGCCCTCAGGCTCTGTCTCTGATTAATTTATGCCTCCTGAAGGGAGTCAGCCTTATTACTGCCTTCCTATAGGATCCCTCCTTCCATTGGGGGGATAATGGTCCCACCTGACTTGGGCCACTTGGGGAAACAATGAAGCATGGAGTTGCTTTCCAAGGCCCTTCACAGCAGCTTTTCCACCTGTGGTCCCAACTGGCCCGAACGCTGATGGGGTCCATCTCTACCCACTACAGCTCACCCTCTACTCAGCTCAGACTACTCAGGGAAAGCCCTATACTGGGGTCACCACACTTGTTTGAAACTTTGAAGAAGCCTCTGGGCTTTCTACCCCCACCATCCCACAACCTCCCTCCTACGCACTGTTCTTTTTCCTTTCCCTCTAATCATTTCCTTTCAGACTTGCTTTCCTCTCCTGACCCAGCCCCTTTCTTTAGCTGTGTCTTCTACAGACATCTACTCTGAAGATGCCTTACCTCGAGACTTCTATAATCCATGGTGCAAGGCACCCAGAAGCCTGGTGACATGATGGATGGGAAGATGCTCAATTAGAGCCAGGAGGCTTTCAGTCTAGAAGGGCCTCTGCCAGGTAAGGGGCATCTTTCCAGGAGGAAAACCTTGTTTGGCACGGGTGCTGGGTTACTTATTGGTTATGTCTAACATAAACGTCTTTGTGATGGAATCAACCTCTGTGGAGCTTGTCAGTCCAGAGCTTGACACATAATTTCATGTCACAGGATTTTTCCTGAATAATACAATAGATACATGTTTTAGCATGAGTTTTGACAAAAGTATTTTTACAATTGATAGTTTAGGGGTGAGAATTCTTATGTTGAAGGCATATAAATTTACTATAGCGATTTAATAACATGAATATTATCTCAAGTCCATTAGTATATTCATCAGTTTGACAGGACTTCTCCCCTGCAGGGATTAACTAACGATGAAACCCATGATCTGACTGAAATCTTTACCGTGCGGTATTTCAATGTGTGGACTGTGAAGTCTTTACTGCACATCACACTTAAAGGGGTTCTCTCCCAAGTGGATCTGCATTCAAGAGATATTTGTTGAATAGCTACTTGTACCAGGCAGTATGTCAGGAGCTGGGGACAAAATGGTGAGCAAAGCATGTGTAACGAGACGCTCATGGGGCTCACAGAATTGTTGCAGAAACAGACTCTGGTAAAGGGGGAGGGATGCACTCTAATAGAAGTTCTGACCACACGTTCCACACCTGTAGGGTTTGTCTCCCACGTGGGATCTGATGAAGATGAAGGTAACAAACTCTTACAGCATCTATCCTATCTAATGGTTTCTCTGTGTGAATTCTTTGATAAACTTGGAGATCTATGCTCTGACTGAAGAAGTTCTTACCATACACACTTGTTGAGTTTCTCTCCTCTGTGGACTTTCAGATGAGCATATAAGTCTGTGTTTTCAGAGTTTCACGTTTGTATGGACTCTCTGATGCACTTGGCGATCTATGTTCTGACTGAAGCCCTTACCACATTTATCACATGTGTAGAGTCTCTCTCCAGTGTGGACTCTCTGATGGATGCGAAGGTTGGAGCTCTGAGGGGAGCCCTTGCCACACTCACACTTAAAAGGTTTCTCTCCTGTGTGAACTCTCCAATGAACACGAAGATTTGTGTTATAACTGAAGCCTTTGCCGCACGTATCACATATGAAAGGTTTCTCTCCAGGGTGAATTCTCTGATGATAGCGAAGATCTGTGCTTCGACTAAAGCTCTTCCCACATTCAGCACAGTCGTCAAGTTTCTTCGCTGTGTGGAAAAGAGGATGTTTTGAGAAAAAGAAAATGTTAACTAAAAATCTCAATCAAGGCTGCATGCAATAGGATATCAGACTGGAGAATGTGGAAAACTATATTAGTTAAAAAACCAACTTGAAGAGTTCTAGGATTCAAAGGGAAAGGATCAAGAAAGTGAAATTGTGAAAATGAAATTATGAGAAAAATATTAAGTCGTGAAGGCTAGATCTAGAAGATCTTACAAACGTATAGGAGATCCAGAAAGAGCAAACAAATAGAATTCATGAAAGTGTTACTTAAGCTGAAAGAGACTTGAAAATCAAATAACCCTCCCCACCCAGTACCATGTAGGAGCTGAAAAAAGGACAAACATATTCACATATCTAGATGAAATTTCTGAATTTCAAGGATCAAGAAAACAAAAGCATATGCAACATTTAAAAAAAAAATAAAACAAGTTACTCCCTTGAAAAGAGAGTAAGATCGGCAGAAGACAATAGTACAAGGTCTCCAGTATCCTGAAGGAAAAAGATGATACTCAATAATTCTAAAACCTCACCTGATGGTTCCTTTACATAGGCAAAAGGAAGATACCCTCAAAAAAGCAAAGACAACCAAAATTAAAATAAAAACTCATGAAGAGGGAAAACACGAAATATAAAAAGTAGAAATAAATAATAAAAATGTAAAAGCTTGGGGTGTCTGGGTGGCTCAGTCGGTTAAGCCTCCAACTTTGGTTTCAGGTCAGGTCATGATTTCATGGTTTGTCAGTATAAGCCCCCCATCAGGGTCTATGCTGACAGCACAGAGCCTGCTTGGGATTCCCTCTCTTCCTCTTTCTCTGTGCCCTGCTCATTCTCTCTCTCTCTCTCTCTCTCTCTCTCTCTCTCTCTCTCTCGCAAGATAAACTTAAAAAAAAAAGCAAAAGCTTTACCTCCTTTTCACCCAACAAAATCTCATAAAACAATAAGGGGAAACTTCTCTGATCTGATTCAGAGATGAACAGGCTCAATGACTGGCAAACATGATTACTTAAAAAAATTTTTTTTCACACCTAGATATATTCTGTTAAATTTCAAAATTCCAAGGAGAAAAAGATGAAAGTTCTAAATGTTTTCAGAAGGAAGGGGGAAAAAAGAACAGGTTAAACAAAAATGAGAGAATTACTAAATGAATGAATCAAATTGGAGTAAGCAATATCAGGAGGTTAAAAACAAAGATAGGATGGCTAAAACATTCTCAGGGAAAAATGATTTTGAATCTAGAGGTCTCTACTCTGCTACACTAGTATCCAAGACTGGGGTGAATATAAATACCCTTACAAACATGTAGAGATTCAGAAAGTTTGTTGGCAAATGAAAAATAGATCCAAGCAAAAAAACAGATGTGGGATTTAAGAAATTATGGAAAAAATTAAAGCCACCTTAATCTCTGAAAAAATAAAGACACGATGTAAAAAAATTAAGAATTATATCTTGTTTCAACTAAACACAGGCCATGGGGAAAAGGGTGTGTGTGTGTGTGAAAATGCTAAGTGAAAGTTTGTTAATAGGTCTGTATTGTTCTGGAAAGTAGAAGTTATAAAGAACTGTTTAACACTTGCCACTGACAGAAAAATGTAACTTTTAAAACATGTTAAAATCTTAAGGGTAATTAAAGAATAAAAATGGAGGGGAAAAAGGAAAGTAACAATTCATTTAGAACTCCCAAATAAGGGAAGGGGGTGAGGAATTAGAATGCATAAAATGTCAGGAATCATTATTACAGTAAATGTAAAAGGACTAAATTCCCCTAGAGTCTTAAAGACTCCAAGATTAGGTTTAAAAATACAGCCATTTTCAGCTTGCAAGAGACAAATCTATAGCAGGCAAATGCTAACTAGGAGAACAGAAGAACAACATTAATATCTGACAAAGCAGAATTCAAGGCAAAACACACTAGGGGATTTCTGGGGAAGATGGTGGAGTAGGAGGACCCAGTTCACCTCATCCATGGCCACAACTAGATAACACTCATATCAGTATAAGTAACCCAGAAAACAACCCAAAGAATGGTAGAACAAACTCTACAACTCAATGTAAAGAAGAAGCACATCAAAGAGGGTATAAATAATATGGCAGGGAGCTAAACATAAATTGTGGGATACCCAAGGAAGGGAGGGAGCAACAGGCATGGAGAGGGGGGAAAAAGATGATCACACTAGGGAACCTGTACAGGGTACATCACTCACCATAGCATTTGGCTCTGAAAACTGGAGGGGCCAAATTTTGTGGGTTCTTACAACCAGCAGAACTTGAAGCCTGGAACATCAAAAATCAGCAGGCTTTGCTCTGGGAGAGCCCAGAGGGCAATAGGAAACAGAGTCACTGCCATTAAAGAGCTAGCATGACAGACAACCCATGGAGACACAGTGTAGAAGCAGCAGCTGGAAAAATGTCTGGGGCATATGGGAGGGAGAAAGATATCCAGATCCAGGAGGCACTGAGATCTCCCGACAAAATCAACCCGAGGAGGTTCACACCAAGACACAGTAATCAAAATAGCAGAAAGTAGCAATGGAGAATTTTGAAAGCAGCAAAAGAAAAGACAGTTATATACAAGGGAAACCCCATATGGCTATAAGTGGATTTTTCAGTAGAAACTTTGCAGGACATAAGGGAATGGCATGATATGTTCAAAGTGGTGAAAGAAAAAAAATCTACAGCCAAGAATACTCTATCCACTAAGGCTATGATTGAGAATAAAAGAGAGAAAGAATTTTCCAAACGGAAGCTAAAGGAGTTCTTGACCACTAAACCAGCCCTACAAGAAATGTTAAAGGGGACTCTGAGTGGAAAGGAAAGATCATAAGAATAAGAAAAGTAGGAAGCACAAAAGCAGTAAAAATAAGTGTATCTGTAAAACTCAGCCAAGGGACTCACAACATAAAAAGATGTAAAGTATGACACCATGTACCTAAAATGTAGGGGGTGGGAAAGAGTAAAGAATGGGCTCAAACTTAAGCAACCACCAACTTAGTGTAGACTGCTATATGCGGAACATGTTATATACAAACCCAATGGTAACCACAAATCAAACACCAGTAATAAATGTGCAGAAAGGAAAGGAATCCAAGTACATCACTAAAGAAAGCCAACTTACGGTGAGAGAAGAAAGCAATGGAAAAAAGAAACAGATAAGATCTACAAAAACAACCATAAAACAACAAAATGGCAACAAAATATCAATAATTTCTTTGAATGTAAATGGACTAAATGCTGTAATAAAAAGATATAGGGTGATGGACTAGATAATAAAAACAAGACCCATCTATATGCTGCCTCCAGGAGACTCATTTCAGATCTATAGGTACATGAAGATTGAAAGCGAGGGGATGGAGGTGCCTGGGTGGCTCAGTTGGTTAAGTGTCTGACTCTTGATTTCAGCTTAGGTCATGATCTCACAACTCATGAGTTCGAGCTCCACATCAGGCTCCATGCTGACAGTGTAGAACCTGTTTGGGATTTTCTCTCTCTCCCTCTCTTTCTCCCCCTCTCCTGCTCACACTGTAAGTAAAAAAATTTTTTTTTAAATGAGGGGATGGGAAACATTTATCACGCAAATGGATGTGAAAAGAAAGCCAAAGTAGCAATACTTATATCAGACAAAATAGACTTTAAAACAAAGATTGTAACAAGAGACAAAGAAGGATATTATGTAATCATCAAGGGGACAATCCAACAAGAAGACATAACAATGGTGAATATTTACACACCCAGCATAGAAGTACCCAAATACATAAAATAGTTAATAACAAACACAAAGAAACTGATAGTAATACAATACTAGTAGGGGACTTTAACACCTCACTTACATCAATGGACAGGTGATCTAAAAGGAAAATTAATAAGAAAACAGTGACTTTAAATGACATACTAGACCAGATGGATTTAGTAGATATATTCAGAACATTCCATTCTAAAACATCAGAATACACATTCTTTTCAAGTGAACATGGAACATTGTCCAGAATATATCACATATTAGGCCACAAAACAAGTATCAACAAATTCAAAAAGATCAAAGTCATACCATACATCTTTTCTGACCACAATGCAATGAAACTGGAAATCAACCACAAGAAAAAATCTGTAAAGAGCACAAATACATGGAGGTTAAATAACGTGTTACTAAACAATGAATGGATCAACCAAAAAATCAAAAAATACATAAAGATAAGTGAAAATGAAAACACAGTGATTCAAAATCTTTGGGATGCAGCAAAAGCAATTCTAAGAGGGAAGTTTACAGCAGTACAAGCCTACCTCAGGAAGCAAGGTTGGGGATAGGGTTAGGGTGAGGGTTACACAACCTAACCTTACACCTATAGGAGCTAGAAAAAGAAGAAAAAATCCAAAACTAGCAGAAGGACAGAAATTATAATAAAGATTAGAGCAGAAATAAATGATACAGAAACTAAAAAAACAATAGAACAGATCAATGAAACCAGGAGCTATTTCTTTGGGAAGATCAACAAAATCAATAAGCCTCTGGCCAGACTCATCACAAAAAAAGAGGACTCAAATAAAATCAGAAACAAAAGAGGAGAAATAACAATCAACACCACAGAAATACAAAGGATTGTAAGAGAATATTATGAGAAATTATATGCTAACAAATTGGACAACCTAGAAGAAATGGATAAATTCCTAGAAAGCTACCTAGGAATTGCTAGATTGAACTACCTTCAATCTACCAAAATTGAAGCAGGAATAAATAGAAAATTTGAACAGACCAATTACCAGCAGTGAATTGAATCAGTAATCAAAAAACTCCCAGAAAAAAAAAAAAGAAAGCCCAGGACCAGTTGGCTTCACAGATTAATTCTGCCAAACATTTAAAGAAGAGTTAATACCTGTTCTTCTCAAACTTTTCCAAAATATAGAAGGGAAAGAAAATTTGCAAATTCATTCTATGAGGCCAGCATTACCCCAATTCCAAAACTAGACAAAGACATCACAAAAAAAGAGAACTACAGGACAATACCTCTGATGAGCACAGATACAAAAATATTAGCAAACCGAATCCAACAATACATTAAAAAATCAATCACTATGATCAAGTGGGATTTATTCCTGGATGGCAAGGGTGGTTCAATTTTCACAAATCAATTCAATGTGACACATCACATCAATAAGAGAAAGGATAAAAAACCATATGATCATCTCAATAGACACAGAAAAAGCATTTGACAAAGTACAACATCCAGTCATGATAAAAACACTCAACAAAGTAGGTTTAGAGAGAACATATCTCAACATAATAAAAGCCTTATATGAAAAACCCACAGTGAACATCCAACTCAATAGGGGAAAACTGAGAGCCTTCCTCCTAAGGTCAGGAACAAGACAAGGATGTCCACTCTCACCACTTTTATTCAACATAGTGATGGAAGTCCTAGCTGCAGCAATCATACAAGATAAAGGAATAAAAGGCATCTAAATTGGTAAGGAAGAAGTAAAACTTTCACTCTTTGCAGATGACAAGATACGATATATAGAAAACCCTAAAGACTACACCAAAAAACTATTAGAACTGATACATAAATCCAATAAAGTTGCAGGATACAAATGCAATATATAGAAATCTGTTGCATTTCTATACACCAATAACAAAGTGTCCGAAAGAGAAATTAAGAAAATACTCTCATTTACAATTGCACTAAAATGAATAAAATACCTAGGAATAAGCTTTACCAAGGAGGTAAAAGACCTATACTCTGAAAACTATAAGACATTGATCAGAGAAATTAAAGACAACACAAATACATGGAAAGATACAGCATGGTCACAGATTGGGAAAACAAGTATTGTTAAAATGTCCATACTATCCAAAGCTTTTAGAATGTTGTTCAAACTGGGATGCCCAGGTGGCTTAGTTGGTTAAGCATCTGACTCTTAATTTTGGCTGAGGTCATGATCTCACAGTTCACGGGATCAAACCCCACGTTGGGCTCTGTACTGACAGCATGGAGCCTCCTTGGGATTCTCTCTCTCCCTCTCTGCCCCACTCACATGCTTTCTCTAAATAAATAAATAAACTTAAAAAAGATATTGTTTGAACTTAAGTGACCATCAATTTAATATAGATTGCTATAGAGGTGCCCAGGTGGCTCAGTCGGTTGAGCATCCAACTTCGGCTCATGTCATGATCTCACAGTTTATGAGTTCAAGCCCTGTTCCAGGCTCTGTGCTGACAGCTCAGAGCCTGGAGCCTGCTTTGGATTCTGTGTCTCCCTCTCTCTGCCCCTCCCCTGCTCGTACTCTGCCTCTCTCTCTCAAAAATAAATAAACATTAAAAAAATTTTTTTTTATCCTCAAAAAACTAAAAATAGAACTACCCTACAACCCAGCAATTGCACTACTAGGCATTTATCCAAGGGATACAGGTGTGCTATTTCGAAGGGACACATGCACCCCCATGTTTATAGCAGCACTATCAACAATAGCCAAAGTGTGGAAAGAGCCCAAATGTCCATCGATGGATGAATGGATAAAGAAGATGTGGTATATATATACAATGGAGTATTGGCAATCAAAAAGAATGAAATCTTGCCATTTGCAACTACGTGGATGGAACTGGAGGGTATTATGCGAAGTGAAATTAGTCAGACAAAGGCAAAAATCATATGACTTCACTCGTATGAGGACTTTAAGAGACAAAACAGATGAACATAAGGGAAGGGAAACAAAAATAATATAAAAACAGGGAAGGGGACAAAACAGAAGAGACTCATAAACATGGAGAACAAACTGAGGGTTACTGGACGGGTTGTGGGAGGGGGGATGGGCTAAATGGGTAAGGGGCACTAAGGAATCTACTCCTGAAATCATTGTTGCACTATATGCTAACTAATTTGGATATAAATTTAAAAAAATAAAAAAACAATAAAAAAATTTTTTAATAAAATATAGATTGCTATCTACACAGTCTATTCTATATGAACCCAATCAATGATAACCACAAATCAAAAACCTAAAATAAATACACAAAAAATAAAGAGAAAAGAATCCAATCATAATGCTAAAGGAATCCAGTAAACCACAAAGGAAGAGAGCAAGAGAAGAGGAAAGGAATAGAGAAGAACTATGACCAGAAAAAAAAAATAATAATAATAACAAAATGGCAATAAGTACATGCTTATCTATAATTACTTTAAATGTAAATAGACTAAATGCTCCAATCAAAAGACAGGGTGACTGAATGGATTAAAAAACAAGACCCATCTATATGCTGCCTATAAAAGACTCACTTCAGACCTAAAGACTCAAAGAGACTGAAAGTGAAGGAATGGAAAATGATATCCATGCAATAAAAAGGGAAAAAGAGCTGGAGTAACAATACTGATATCAGACAAAATAGACGTTAAAACAAAGGCTGTAGCAAGAGACAAATAGGGTAGTACATAATGATAAAGTGATCAATCCAACATGAGGGTATAGCAATTGGAAATATCTATGCACCCAATATAGGAGCACCTAAATACATAAAGCAAATAGTAACAGACATAAAGGGAAAAAATGACACTAATACAGTAATAGCAGGGGACTTTCACACCTCACTTAAATCAATAGATAGATGATCAAGACAGAAAATCATTAAGGAAACAGTGCTTTGGAAGATACATTAGACCAGACAGACCTAACAGATATATACAGAATGTTCTATCTAAAAACAGCAGTATACACATTCTTTTTGAGTGCACATGGAACATTCTCCAGGATAGATCACGTTAGTCCACAAAATAAGTCTCAATAAATTTAAAGAAGACTGAAATCACATCAAGCATCTTTTCTGACCAAACGATATGAAACTAGAAAACAATACTAAGAAAAAAAAAACACGAAAAAACACAAACACACAGAGGCTAGACAACATGCTACTGAACACCAATGGATCAATGAAGAAATCAAAGAGGAAACAAAAAATACTTGGAGACCAATGAAAATGAAAACATAATGGTCCAAAATCTTTGGAACACAGCAAAAGGAGTTCTAAGAGGGAAGGTTATAGAGATGCAGGCCTACCAAAAGAAACAAGAAAAATCTCATATGAACAATCTAACCTTATACCTAAAAGAATTAAAAAAAGAACAAACCCTTGGGTTAGGAGAAAGTAGGAAATAATAGAGTGGAAATAAATGATACAGATAAAAAAATAGAAAAGATCAATGAAACCAAGAACTGTTCTTTGAAAAGATAAAAAAAAAAAAAAAGCTGAGAAACCTTTAGCCATACTCATCAGGAATAAAACAGAACTGAAATAAATACAATCAGAAATGAAAAAGGAGAGGTAATAACTGAGACCACAGAAATACAGAGAATTATAAGACACTACTATTAAAATATTATATGCAAACAAATTGCACATCCTAGGAGAAATGGATAAATTCCTAGAAACACATTCATCCAAAACTAAATCTGAAAGAAATAAAACATCTGAACAGACTGATTACTACTGATTCAATTAACAAAATTGAATTGGTAAATTCCCAACAAATAAAAGTCTGGGACCAGATAGCTTCACAGATAAATCCTGCCAAACATTTAATGAAGAGCTAATACCTGTTCTTAAACTATTCTAGAAAATAGAAGAGGAAAGAAAGCCTCCAAATTCATTCTATGAGACCAGAATTACCTTGATACAAAGATAGACAAAGACACTATAAAAAAAGAAAACTCTAGGCCAATATCCCTGATGAACACACATGTAAAAATCCTCAACAAAATAATAAGCAAATCAAATTCAACAATACAATTAAAAGGATCATGCACCATGATCAAGAGGGATTTATTCCAAGGATGCAAAAGTGGTTCAATATTCTCAAATAAGTCAATGTGATACATCACATTGACAAGAGAAAGGATAAAAACCACAGGATTATTTCAATAGATGCAGAAAAGGCATCTGACAAAGTACAACATCCATTCATGATAAAAACTCTCAACAAAGTAGGTTTAGAGGGAAAATATCTCAACATAATAAAGGCCATAAATGATAAACACAGTGTTAACATCATACTCAATGGTGAAAAACTGAAAGCATTTCTTCAAAGATCAGGAACAAGACAAAGATATCTGTTCTCACCACTTTTATTCAACATAGTAGGGGAAGTCCCAGCTGCAACAATTAGACAAGAAAAAGAAGTAAAAGGCATCTAAATTGATGAGGAAGTAAAATGGTCACTATTTACAGATGACATGATATGATATGGTTAAAAACGCCACCAAAAAACCCTTCTAGAGCTGATAAATGAATTCAGTAAAGTTGGAGTTTACAAAATTAATATACAGATATCTGCTGCATTTCTTTTTTATCTTTGCATTTCTATACACTAATAATGAAGTAGCAGAAAGAAAAATTAATCCCATTTACAACTGCACCAAAAAGAACACCAAGGAATAAACTTAACCAAAGACATGAAAGATCTATACTCTGAAAATGATAAGACATTGATGAAAGAAACTGAAGACAACATAAACAAATGGAAAGATATACGTGCTCGTGGACTGGAAGAATTAATATTGTTAAAATGCCCACTGTACCCAAAGCAAGCTACCAATTCAATGCAATCCTAATCAGAATACCAATACTATTTTTCATAGCAGCACAAATAATCCTAAAATTCATATTGAACCACAAAAGATCCTGAACAGCCAAAGCAATCTTGAGAAAGAAGAATAAAGCTAGAGGTATCACAATCCCAGATTTCAAGATATACTACAAAGCTACAGCAATCAAAACAGTGTGATACTGGCACAAAAATAGACACAAGATCAACAGAATAGGATAGAGAGCCCGGAAACAAACCCACGCCTATATGGTCAATCTCTGACAAAGGAGGCAAAAATATACAACGGGGAAAAGATAGTCTCTTCAATACTGGACAGCTACATGCATAAAAATGAAATTGGACCACTTTCTTACACCATACACAAAAATAAACCGAAAATGGATTAAAGACTTAAATATGAGACCTGAAACCATAAAATTCCTGAAGGAAAACATAGGCAGTAATCTCTTGGATGTTAGCCTTAGCAACGTATTTATAGATATGTCTCCTGAGGCATGGGAAACAAACGCAAAAATAAACTATTGGGGCTACACCAAAATAAAAAGCTTTTCATAGCAAAGGCAACCATCAACAAAACAAAAAGGCAACCAATTGAGTGAGAGAAGATATTTGCAAATGACATATCCGATAAGGGGTTAATATCCAAATATTTAAAAACTTCTACAACTCAACACCAAAAAAACAATCTGATTAAAAAATGGATAGAAGATGCGATTAGACATTGTTCCAAAGAAGACATCCAGGTGGCCAACAGACACAGGAAAAGATGTTCAACATCACTCATCACCAGGGAAATCCAAATAAAAACCACAATGAGATATCACCTCATACCGGTCAGAATGGCTAGTACCAAACAGAGGGAATTAAGTGTTGGCGAGGATCTGGGGAAAAGGGAAGCCTTATGCTCTGTTGGTGAGAATGCAAACTGATGCAACTACTATGGAAAACAGGATGGAGGTTCCTCAAAAATTTTAAAACAGAAATATCATAGGATCCAGTAATTCCACTATTGGATATTTACCCAAAGAAAATGAAAACATGAATTCAAAATGATATATACAGCCCTATGTTCACTGCAGCATTATTTACAATAGCTGAGATATGGAAGTAATCCAAGAGTCCACTGGCAGATGAATGGATAAGGAAAATGAGGTATATA
This sequence comes from Acinonyx jubatus, assembly GCF_027475565.1. Taxonomy (NCBI): domain Eukaryota; kingdom Metazoa; phylum Chordata; class Mammalia; order Carnivora; family Felidae; genus Acinonyx; species Acinonyx jubatus. The sequence goes on along the minus strand of NC_069381.1, from coordinate 31,073,123 downwards.
CATATACAATGGAATATTACTTAGTCATAAAAAAATAAGATCTTGCAACTTGCAATAGCATGCATGGAGAATACTATGCTAAGTGAAACAAGTCAGACAAGAAAGACAAATACTATATGATTTCACTTATATGTGGAATCTAAAAAACAATACAAATGAAGTAACAGTAACAACAACAACAACAAAAACCCAGAGAGCAGATTCATAAATAGAGAACAAACTGGTGGTTGTCAGAGGGAAGATGGAAAGGGGGATGGGCAACATAGGTGAAGGGGATTAAGAGGTACAGACTACCAATTACAAAATACATAAGTCATGGAGATGAATACTACAGCATAGGAACAGTCAATAATATTGTAACAACATTGCATAGTGACAGGTGGTAAGTGCACTTATCATGGTGATCATTGTGTAATGTATAGAATTGTCAAATCACTATGTTGTGCACCTGAAACCAATACAACATTGTACGTCGACTATATTTCAATAAAAAAATTTTTTAAATAGTGATTTGGATACTCTGATATTTGAATCTCAAGCCCTCACTTAGTTAAAAACTTTAAGAGCCCACAGATTTTAAACACCATGGAAGCAAAAATCCTCCAAAGAGTGGTTGTCCTCACCCACTAAGACCAGGTTGTCATAGATTTCCAGCATCACCTCTTTATGTAGGGCCCTTTGTGTGGGGTCTAGTTGCCTCCACTCCTCCTCAGTGAAGTCCATGGCCACATCCTTGAATGTAACAGGTTCCTAAAACACCAAAGAACAGTAATTCCTCTTAAGCATCTACACCAATGATTGTGGTACAAAAGGCTAAACTTGGGAACACTGACAAAGGTAGACAGAATAAAGAAAACTTCAGAGTTCTGCCCCAAGACATAAGAATAATTAAAAGAGAGGTGCCTGGGTGGCTCAGTTGGTTAAGCGTCCAACTTCAGTTCAGGTCATGATCTTGCGGTTCGTGGGTTCAAGCCCCGCATCGGGCTCTGTGCTGACAGCTCAGAGCCTGGAGCCTGCTTTGGATTCGTGTTTCCCTCTCTGTCTGCCCCTCCCCTGCTCATGCTCTGTCTCTCTCTCTCAGAAATAAATAAACATTAAAAAATTAAAACATTTTAAAAGATAACATCTTATGCAGAGGTTCACTAACCCTAATAATACGAAGAGCTCTTAAAAGTCAATTAGAAGAAAAAATTGGCATTCTCTTTCTCCCTCTCTCTCTGCTCCTTCCCCACTCATACGTGCACTCTCTGAAAATAAATAAACTTAAAAAAAAAGAACCATACAAGTGAAAAGTCATCTGAATAATCTCTAAAAGAAAAATAAATGGCCAATAAACACCAGGTAAAAACTTTGGAGAACAATTTGGCGGTATTTATCAAACATATACTTTGATCTAACATTCCCAATTCTAGAAATCTATCCTCATTAAGATAATCAATGACTTCCTTGCTAATAGATCCAATGGAAAGCTTTCAAACTTTTTTATGCTTGACTTTTTCGCATTATTTGGCTCCACCCACATGGTCTTCCTCAAAACTCTCTCCTCCTAGAGCCTGGATATTATAGTAACCCAGTTTTTCTCCTGACTCTCTGATCACTCTTTCTCAATCTCTTTTTCTACTCATCAATGTTGGGGTTCCCAGGCCCTCCTCTCGCTCTCCCTATGTGATCTCATCTATTCTGATGGCTTCAAATGCCTTCAAATGCTGGCAACTCTCAAATGCACTTTGGCAGCCAAGACCTCAAGCCAGACCTAGAGTTCCAGACCCCATTAGCTGCATGATGAACATCCAGTGTGAAGTAGGTAATTGATTAATATCTACCAAATGAAATAAATACCCACCTGCATGTTTCAAAGCCATCTAAATCAACCTGCTCAATTCTGACTTTATCTCCCTTTCCAGATCTGCTTCCCTCCCAATGTTCCCTAATTCAGGCAACCACACCTCCACCACTCAGATGTTCAAGTCAGCAAAAGAGGCATCATCATTTCCTTCCTCTGTGTCCTCTCTCACACCTGCTCCATCACTAAATCTTCCTAAAGATCTCTCTTCTCTCTGCTGACACCACTTTTCTGAGCCACCACCTCACCTCTGCTTAACTGGTCTATACCATCTTGCCTCCCTGCAACATAACCTCTACTCTGGCCCCTCTTATTGTGACCAGTCCTTAAATAGTTGTGTTCCTCAAGGCTTTTCTCTAGTTACCTTCTTTTTCTTCTTTTGTCACATATTGGCTGCATGATCTTAACCAAACCCATGACTTTAGTCACCACATACATGGTGACAACTCATAAATTTGTATCTTTAACCTGGATCTGTCTCAGACCTTGATATCTTTCTTCTAGACTTCTTTAATTGGATGTCCCAGAGGCACTTCAAAGTGTCTTCTAACTCCCCCTCCACACACACACACGCAAACACACAAGTACATACACATTCCATCTCCTCTGTTTCTTATCACAGTGAAGAGCTCACCATTCACCCAGTCGCCCAAAACTTGTGTTTCAGCCTTAACCAGGCCCCTTTCCCCCACTCCCCACAGCTATGCACAGACCCATAGTGTTTTATCTGTTTTAGATACAAACTTGAAGATGTCCATATTCTTTATATACTTATTTATCTACAAGACAGCTTCCATTTCATTTCAAAGTTATAGTTCAACATTAAGTTCACTGAACTCTGCCTAATTAGGCACGCTAACAGATACATTTATTATTAAACAAATCTAAGGATTCCTTGACCTATCATTCTTTTTTGGCAACCCAGCAACTTTAAACACCTTAAGTCTAAGGAATTTTTCACCTTATGAATCTGTGTGTCCTCAAGATAAAAGCCAGAAACTTGCTTGCCAGCATCCCTCGTAGCTTGATCAGCCAACCAGAGGTACTTGCACAAGTTTTTAATTCAGAAGCTAATGGTTGGAAAGAGTAAGGATGGCATCAGAGGCATCTAGTTACAGAAGCAGTAGAAGCAAATGTTCTGGGGTGGTGTTTGCAGCCCTGGGTCAGCAGTGCAAACTGAGTGCCCAGCAGAAGTGGTCGCTCCATTGGGATGGTCCAACTGTGGGATTTGAGCATCGTTCCAAATTGTGTGGCTTCCAGGCCTGTCTTTCTGGCCTTTGAAGAGATTCTGCGAGCTACCAAATATCCCTCAATAAATTCCTTTTAGCTAATGAGGATTTTGGCTATTTGAACAGTTGGCATTAGAAAATCTACTACTTTTGTAATCATAGCAAGTGAAAAAGGAAAATTTATGTGATCATCTCACAGGATGGCAAAACAACATTTAATAAAATAAACTTCTGTGTCAACTATACTTCAATTAAAAGAAAGAAAAAAGAAAATAAACGTCCAATTTAAAAACCCTTCTAAAGGACAATGGTTTAGGTAGTTGGGATACATCAGTGAAATAAACAGAGGAAATATAAACCAAAATGAGAATAACATATCAATATGCAATGATGATTTTTTTTAAAACAACAGCCATTTGCTTAGGAGTTCAAAACCCTTCTGATCATATTGATGACCTTTTGACCCCCATTTTCACAAAATTTATAGTTTTTACTTGACTAGGAAGATATCATTCCTATTTTCAAGCAAACTTATAGATTCTTGAACTATCTTATAGACTAACTACTGACTGTAAACATAGCTGCATTCATACCCAAATAGAGTGGCTATGTATTAAAATGCCCTTGATAAGAACTGGCAGTTTGCACAATAGATGAGCATGTGTCCTATGAACTGAAAATGATTTTATGGGATTAATGAAAAGCTAGTGCTTTTCTTCCCAATTACTGTACTATAAAACAACCAATATGAATAAGGATGTGACAGATCTTTTAGTGTGCTTATTTGTATTTATTATGGTTCTAGAAGAAAGATTAAGTTGTACTGTAGGAAGACTCTAAGAATGAAATTCAATGCCTTTTATAAAGATTTAAAATAATTCACTAATGATTTGTCAATCTTGAAATTCAAACACCAACATCAATAATATTCAGTGTATAATAATCATAACTCATTTTCTAGGACTATGTATTATATGTGACTTAAAGACTGAAAATTAATAAAGGAAACCTCGGTTAGAATGGAGTCAGGAGGCCAGCAGGGGGAGCTCTCACACACTACCAGCGGATCAACTGCAGACCCAACAGGAGAAGCACCTGTACCTTGCAAGTCCACACTACTTTAGCTACTACTTCGCTATCCCAGCAGAAGGAAGAAAGGTTTCCTCCTTCTCTGACAACAGCCCAGCCAATGAGAGGCTGTCACAACTCAGCCACTATATGGGGCACCTGGGTGGCTCAGTTAAGTGTCTGGCTCTTGATTTTGGCTCAGGTCATAATCTCACAGTTCATGAGATCGAGCCTCACATCAGGCTCTGCACTGATAGCATGGAGCCTGATTGGGATTTTTTCTCTCTCCTCTCTCTGCTCCTTCCCTGCTTGTGCGTGGGTGCTGTCTCTCGCGCACGCGCTCTCTCGCTCTCTCTCAAAATAAATAAATAAACTTTAAAAAGCCACTATTCAAAATGCCTAGTTTACTCCAATGGACTTTTTGTTTATAACAGCCCTCCCAACTTCCCCCACCCCCTTCCTCTATAAAAGAGCATTCCTCTCCTTTGTTCTGTAGACTTGACTATGGCTTTGCCTTAGCTTGCTTGTCTCTGGTTGCAATTCTCTGCTATTCTTGAATAAACCCATTTTTTGCTGGTAAAATAAGTGGTAGTTTTAATAAGACATATTTAAGACATATGTTCTAGATAACTAGCCCCTATCTTAATTCTGTTTCTCAATCATCACAAACTTATTTCCTATATAAGTCATTTGTTATCATGCAGTGAATTAATGCAAAATTGCTTCATCCAGAGATATAGCAACCTCAGAAACAAAGCTGATCGAAATAAATTCCCAATAATTAGGCGTGTTCATACGGTAGCACTCATTTTCTTTCTTTCTTTTTTTAATGTTCATGTATTTTTGAGAGCGAGCGAGTGCGAGTGGGGGAGGTGCAGAGAAAGAGGGGAACAGAGGATCCAAAGCGGGCCCTGCACTGATAGCAGAAAGCCCAATGCGGGGCTAGAACTCACAAACCATGAGAACATGCCTGAGACAAAGTAGGATGCTCAACCAACTGAGCCACCCAGTTGCCCCTGTATCACCCAATTTCAATTCTTAATCATGAGAAGCGTTTGGGAACTCCCTGTAAAAATGAAAATATTCACATTGGTCTTGAATATAGAAACAATGCTAATATTTTGACTTGGTCTTGAATATCAGGATATTGACAATATTTGTTAAAGAGTCTGTTTTATAAATTTACAAATATAAAATCGGATTTATCTGTAGTCAATAATGAATAATCACATCAGTTACATTTTGTTATTTTCTAAAATGCATTCCTAAATATAATAGAGATGTATCATTATAAATGCCTAAAGCCACAGTTTTTAATGCCCAACGCTAGGTTTTATTCCGGCTGTTAAAGAAAAAGCAACATCAAGTGTATATACAGCTGTACCACTACCAAGTATGTAGAAAAATCACTGGCAGTGTTGAAATGTCTCATATTTATAAAGATCCTACACCCAGTGAGTAGTACTGGCACACATAAATTAACTGCTGATATAAATATATAGTCTCAGTCTCTGTTCTGGTTGATCTTACGTAAAGAAAGTACAACCTCTGGTTCTTCTTCATATTCCTTGTTTCTAGAATGTCTGTGCAATACAGCTGTACTACCACTTGGTTGGGGATTTTTTTTTTCTCAATGCTGCGTACTCTCTTTACATATATAAAACCCCACCGATGTAGCTCACTAGTTTGGCAGAATGCTAGCTTGCATTCTAGGCTAGACAACTTAAATTATGACCTCCCCCACACCAGGGTATGTACTAATATAATTACTATTCATATATGGTAAGAAAACTTGATAATAAAACAACAAACATCTCTAATAACCCTCTGCCCCCAAAAGGGAGTCACATTTCATTTGCTATTTTTTTCTGATAACAAAAGTGCTATAGAAAATAAGAGAAAACTACAGGAAAAAAATACAAAATACATAATCGTATTTTCCAAAAGAACTGCTATTTATATTCTGGCATACATATGTAGATTTTTTAATTGGGAATATTCTTTACAGCTTAAAAATAATTTTCTCTTAAAATATCATGAACATTTTCCCTTGTTAGTAACTATTCTTCTACACCTTGTTAATAGCGACAGAGTGGTTCATGTTATGGTTACCTCATTATTTATTTAACAATTTCCCTGTATTGAACACCTCAACTCCTTCCCAATTTTTATTACTATACTGATACTGCGAGTCTTATCACTGTATTTCAAATTTATTTACTTATCAACTTTTTCCTTTGGGTAGATTCCTAGAAGTAGGATTGCTGGTCAAAGATATAGGCACTTTAAAGACTTCTGACACATATTTCCCAAAGCCCTCCAAAAAGTTTGTGGCAAAAGGACATTTAATTTAAAAGTATTTGGCAGTCCCAGTTTACCAGAAAGTGTTTTTAAAAAACACATACCTGGAGGCGCCTGGGTGGCTCAGTTAGTTAAGAGTCCAACTCTTGATTTCGGTTCCGGTCATGATCTCAATGTTTGTAAGTTCAAGACCTATGTCAGGCTCTGCGCTGACAGCATGGAGCCTGCTTAGGAGTCTCTCTCTCCCTCTCTCTCTTTCTGCCCCTCCCGCACCTATGTGCGTGCACTTTCTTTCAAATAAATTTTTAAAAAGCACTAAAAAACACCTATCTGCCAATTTGATAGGTGGCAAAAATGCCATTTCATTGTATTATAATTAACATTTCTTGGATTACTAGTGAAGTTGAAAAATACTAAACCAGATGTAAAAATATTTATAAGTTCACCACAAAACACCTAGGAATAAACCTATCCAAAGAGGTGCAAAATTTGTACACTGAAACCTATAGAAAGCTATAAAAGAAATTGAAGAAGACATTAAAAAATGGAAAAACATTCCATGCTTATGGATTGAAAGACCAAATAATGTTAAAATGTTGATACTACCTAAAGCAATCTCCACATTCAATGCAATTCCTATCAAAATAACATCAGCATTCTTTACAGAGCTAGAAGAAACAATCCTAAAATTTATACAGAACCAGAAAAGATCCCAAATAGCCAAAGCAATCCTAAAAAGAAAACCAAAGCTGGAGGCATCACGATTCCAGACTTCAAGCCATATTACAATGCTGTAATCCTCAAGACAGTATGGTACTGTCACAAAAACAGACACATAGATCAATGGAACAGAATAGAGAACCCAGAAATGGACCACAAAAGTATGGCCAACTAATCTTTGACAAAGCAGGAAAGAATATCCAATGGAAAAAAGACAGTCTCTTCAGCAAATAGTATTGGGAAAACTGGACAGTGACATACAGAAGAATAAACTTGGACCACTTTCTCACACCATACATAAAAACAAACTCGAAATGGATGAAAGACCTAAATGTAAGACAGGAAGCCATCAAAATCCTAGAGGAAAAAACAGGCAACATCCTCTTTGACTTAGGCTGCAGCAAATTCTTACTTGACACGTCTCCAGAGGCAAGGGAAACAAAAGCAAAAATAAACTATTGGGACCTCATCAAGATAAAAAGCTTCTTCACAGTGAAGGAAACAATCAGCAAAACTAAAAGGCAACTGATGGAATGGGAGAAGATATTTACAAATGACATATCAGATGAAGGGTTAGTATCCAAAATCTATAAATAACTTATCAAACTCAACACCCCAAAAACAAATAATCCAATGAAGAAATGGACAAAGACATGCATAGACAGTTTTCCAAAGAAGATATCCAGATAGCTAACAGACACATGAAAAAATGCTCAACATCACTCATCATCAGGGAAAGAGAAGTCAAAACCACAATGAGATACCGCCTCATATCTGTCAGAATGGCTAAAATTAACAACTCAGGCAACAACAGATGTTGGTGAAGATGCGGAGAAAGAGGAACACTTTTGCACTGCGGGTGGGAATGCAAACTGGTGCAGGCACTCTGGGAAAACAGTATGGAGGTTACTCAAAAAATTATAAATAGAACTACTGTACGACCCAGCAATAGCACTACTAGGTATTTGTCCAAGGGATACAGGTGTGCTGTTTCGAAGGAGCACATGTACCCAATATTTATAGCAGGGCTATCGACAATAGCCAAAGTAAAGAAAGAGCCCAAATGTCCATCAACTGATGAATGGATAAAGGAGATGTGGTATAAATATATAGTGGAATATTACTCAGTGATCAAAAAAATGAAATCTTGCCATTTGCAACAATGTGGATGGAACTAGAGGGTATTATGCTAAGCGATGTCAGTCAGTCAGAGAAAGACGAATATCATATGATTTCACTCATATGTGGAATTTAAAATACAAAACAGATGAACATAAGGGAAGGGAAGCAAAAATAATATAAAAACAGGGAGGGAGACAAACCATAAGAGACTCTTAAATACAGAGAACAAACTGAAGGTTGCTGGAGGGTTGTTGGGTGGCGGGATGGCTAAATGGGCAAAGGGCATTAAGGAGGAGACTTGTGGGGCGCCTGGGTGGCTCAGTTAGCTAAGCATCTGACTTCAGCTCAGGTCATGATCTCACGGTTTGTGGGTTTGAGCCCTGCATTGGGCTCTGTGCTGACAGCTCAGAGCCTGGAGCCTGCTTCCGATTCTGTGTCTCCCTCTCTCTCTGCCCCTCCCCTGCTCGTGCTCTGTCTCTCTCTCTCTCAAAAACAAATAAACGTTAAAAAAAAAAAAAAAAGGACACCTGTTGGGATGAGCAATGGGTGTTATATGCAAGTGATGAATCACTAAATTCTATTCCTGAAATCACTGTTAAATTAACTAAATTGGATTTAAGCTAAAAAATATATATTTGGGAGTTCGACAGGTCAATCACACTATTTTACTGAAACAAGTAATTTCACCTAACTAGAAACGATGAAAAAGGACTATTCTTTTCCTCCAAAACCGAAAATGAAAACTATAACAAAACCGCAGAGTGAGCTGAAATTACAGTGGGAGGCAGCTAGAAGGCATAGGTTTGTCCCACAGAGAGATGCCAACAGCAGCACTACTATGTGACACAGAACCTTGTGCCAGCTGCAGGGTGGGGGGTTTAGACTGACTCTAAGGAACTGGAATCATCCCATGTTAGTAGCATCGTCTAAGCTACTACCAGAAATAGAAGCAAATTCCCTCTGGCGGAAAATTTCTCATAGGACTCATGTATATTAAGATCAATCAGTGAGTTCACAATTTAAGTCACCAAAGGTGAGGGTCAGCAGAAAACAAATTTAGACTACCAACAACTATAGATATTTAAACCACCAGATACGGAATCAGAGCAGCAATACATAAATTAGTTGAAAAAATTAAAAAGGCAACTATAAAACGATCAAGCAAAGAAATTACCTGGAAATAACATTCAACTGTGAAAAAACAACAAATTGAACATCTAAAGAGGGCATTAAAAAGCAACTTCTAGGGGGACCTGGGTGGCTCAGTTGGTTAAGCATCTGACTCTTAATTTCAGCTCAGGGCATGATCTCACAGTTAGTGAGATCGAGCCCTGTGTAGGGCTCTGTGCTGACAGTTCGGAACCTGCTTGGGAATCTCTCTCTCCCTCTCTGTCTGCCCCTCCCCTGTGCTCTCTCTCTTTCTCTCTCAAAATAAATAAATAAACTTAAAAAAAAAAAAGAAACTTCTAAAGAATGGACTTGAGGAAAAAGAAAATTGATCCCAAAAGGCTAAGAAGGAATGGCAAGCAAATAAGTGATAAATATGTACATAAATCCAGACACTGTACAAAATAATAATTCTAATAATATCTAATTTATTAAGTTAAAAAAACAGAATTAAAATGCAGAAAATAACAGCTTATAAGTCAAGCAAGGATACAATCAGTAACAAAGAGTTTTAAAGTCTCTGCAATATTCTTGAAGTTGTTTATTACCTTTTTTTTTTTTTTGAGAGAGAGTGAGAGAGTGAGCGGGGACGGGGCAGAGAGAGAGAGAGGGAAAAGGAGAATCTTAAGTAGGTTCAACACTCAGCACAGAGCCCAACGCAGGGCTCAATCTCACAATCCTGAGATCATGACCTGAGTCAAAAGCAAGAGTTAGATGCTTAACCAACTGAGCCATCCAGGCACCCCTGAAAGTTGTTTAAATGTAGACTAGCAAATATATGGTACAATTTCAAGGATAATCACCAAAAGAACAGATTTAGGTTATAAATTTAAAACAAGAGGGGGAAAAAAAAACCCTTGCCACTTAAAAAAAACAATATATAAAAAAAATCAAAGGTAAGAAAGGAGGAAAAAAGCAAAAAATGGACAAATATAATTAAAATGTAAGATAGTATAAACACATCAAATACATCAATAATTACACTAAATGTAAATAGACTAAACTTGCCAGTTAAAAAAGCAGAGATGATCAGATTGAGGAGGAGGAGGAGGGAGAATTCAGCCTTAAACTGTTAACAAGAGGGGTGCCTGGATTGCTCAGTTGGTTATGCATCTGACTCTTGATTTCTCCTCAGGTCATTATCTCAGGGTTCATAGATTCAAGCCCCGAGTCAGGCTCTGTGCTGCCAGTGCAGAGCCTGCTTGGGATTCTCTCTCACCCCCCCACTCTGCCCCTCCCCAATTCATGCTCAAACTCTCTCTCTCGCAAAATAAATAAATAGTTAACAAGAGATATACCTAAAGCATAAGGCCACGAAACAGTTGAAAGTATGGAAAAAGATAAACCAGGAAAATAACAACCAAAAGAAAGAATAGCTATATCAATATCAAACAAAGTAGATTTCTAGACAAAAAGCATCACTAGTGAAAAAAAAGGTCACTATATAGAGATTTTTTTTAAAAATCCAATTCTCCATGAAGATATCACAACTCTAAATTTGTATATACCTCTTAAAACATCCATGAATTACATTTTTTTTAGGTTTTTTTTTACATTTATTTATTTTTGAGAGACAGAGTGAGACAAAGTGAGAGTGGGGGAGGGGCAGAGAGAGAGGGAGACACAGGATAGGAAGCAGACTCCAGGCTCTGATCTGTCAGCACAGAACCCCACGCAGGGCTCGAACCCACAGACCATGAGATCATGACCTGAGCCGAAGTCGGACACTCAACCGACTGACTGAGCCACCCAGGTGCCCCCATGAATTGCATATTTTTAAAGTGTAAATACTGTACAGAGAAACTGACATACCTACTACTCAAAGAAATTCCACACATTTTTTTTTCTCAATTATTGATGGGTCAAGCAAACAAAAATAAATGAACGCATATAGACATTGGCACCTAACATTAGAGAATACATAATTTACTCAAGCACACATGAAACGCTGTAAAAATTGATCATATATTAGGCCATAAACAATTATCAACAACAAAAAAAGTAAAGACTTGAAAGAGGTATGGAAGTTCATATACTCAAATCTTCTCTTTAAGAAACAAAAGTTCACCGAAGTCTTCCTCAGGCACCCTTCTCTCACGCTGATACCACTGACACTTAAATATAGCTTCTTTCATTTTACTTAGTGTATACATGAGTCGTAATCACCACTTTACACATGTATATATAAGTCTCCCTCAAAGAAACCACATACTTTGAAGAACTGTATCTAAGTCAATTTGTCTTGCTCTTACAAATAAAATGAGCAACCATAACTAAGTGGATAAATGAAGGAGCAACGCATTAGGTAGAGAACAAACTTAAAAGGAGGGCATCAGGCCAGAAGGGAGCATTCTCTTCGGAGTCCTTAATTTCATGGATTAGACCCAGCCCTTTGGATGTGGACGATTTACGCCCAGTCCATGGATGAGAAGACCTGTCCATTGACAACATGTACAGCAGACACAAGGGACCTAGAGATGAATACTGGCTTCCCCATTTAATAGCTTAGTGAACTTGACAAGTCTCTAAGCCTCACTGGGCCAGTTGATACGTCTGCAAAAATGGGAATAATATCCACTTCTCACACCTATTGTGAGAATTAAAAGAAAAGTCAATGTTGAGTGTACCTAGCATGCAGTAAGTGCTCCATAAAGGTTTCCCTCTCCTTTCCTAAGGGAGAAAGAGGAACTTACGTTCTTCCTCAAGAGTCAGGACTGAAAAAAGGAAAACTGCATCTCACCTGGGAATTGGTCATCTCTTCTTCCTCCTGGGCAAGGTCAGGGAGTTAAGGAGGCAGAGCTGGAGGAGAAAGGAGCCATGAGGCATCAAGCCTTCCTTGTAGCTCCCAGAGTGGCCATTGTTTCTGCCTTGTCTGAACCATTCCCTCAACCATCCTGCCCTATGTTGCTTTCTTTTCTCCACACTGCAGATGGTTCACCATCTCAGCTAACTCGTCTTTCCTCTGTTCTGAGTCAAAACCTCCACGGTCTCTCCCTGTTCTCCGCAAGCGGTCATGTGACCCAAGACTTGCAGCCCCAGCAGCTCCAAACTCCCGTCTTCCTCCACACCCCAGTCTTGGCTCAGTTTTGGCAGGGCTCAGGTCCCAGGTGTGCCCCCTCAAGGATGGGTTCCAGCTGCTGTGGAGCTACGGCCTTCATTCATTACAGCATGGCTTGCTCCTACTGGCTCAGGACAAGCTGGCTCCCACAGCCTGTCCTCGACTGGCATCTTTGTCCTGGGCTCCAAATCTCTGTACCCTCCAGCAAGAGTCTTCGGAAACCCAGCCGGGGTCAAAGTTAACGCTAAGCACCTCTCAGGATACATACCTGCAGGAACTCAGGCTAGGGACCACTGGACACAGGAATGGCAAAGCAGGAGACCTGAGGCACCAAAGAGGGGAGGCCCCCGGGGCACACTGCTCTGTCGGGAGACGCGGGATCGCGGGCCAGACCTGGGGGCGCGCTCAGACCCGAGCGGCCGGCACAGGGTTGTGGAGCCAAACTTGGACTCGGAAAGAGAAAGGGGTCCTGGAGCCACTGGGGCGGCAGATGCCACTAACCCCAGTGGGAGATAAGTAGGGCCAGCTGGAGTGCGTTAGAGTACCTGGAAGGTTCCCACCCTCCACAGCCAAATCTCGGCAGCATATTCTTTTCAGGACCATAGCTCCCGAGGCCCCTGATTTGGAGGTTCAAGTCCCTCCATCGCACCCGCACTCCGATCTCCATCTTCCTGTTGACCCAGGGTGCCCCTGTGAGCCCCAGTCTCTCCGCGAGAAACCGCGGCGATGCGAAGGGCCGCCCGGACTCACCGGCCCGCGCCGGCCTGAGCCCAGCCCGCCACCCGGCAGCACTGCGCCTGCGCCGAGCGAGCCCAGGGCACCTCCCACAAGACCCCGCGGCGCACCGCCCAGCTGCGGTCCCAGGCCCCGGGTGACCGACCTGCGTGGTCCCAGGGTCTGCGGAGGTTCCTCGGCCAGCCCTGTCGGTGCGGAGGTGGGGGTAGAAAAGTCACTTTAAAAAAAAAATGTTTATTTGAGAGAGAGCACCAGCAGGGAAGGAACAGAGGATCTGAAGCGGGCTCTGCCTGGACAGCAGAGAGCCCGATGGGAGGGCTCGAACTCACAAACCTCAGATCATGGCCTGAGCCCAACTCATCTGCTTACCTATTGGAGCCACCCAGGCGCCCTGAAAGTCATTTTTAAATTTCAGTTCCTGGGATCCTGCAATGGAAAAACGGCCTCCCTCCTTCGATGTGGAAGCTAGCCCCGCACCTAGGACCTCGGGGCCCGCGCCTGGCACTTGAGAGTCTGATGTGTAGCCCCGCCTAGTGTGACCCTTGCTAACCCCCTGGGCCCGTCCCCCGCCTCCAGCCAGTACGCTTAAGGTGATGTCCTTTTGGCCGGCCCGCCTCCTTCCTGATTCTATACAGGCTTCCAATCTCCTTGCAAGCAGCCCCACTCTCCACGTGGAATCTCTTGGAAACCTCACTTGGTTTTTGGAGCCAAACTCGGGAGGCGCGGGGCTGTTTCTCCAAGGCTGATTCATGGCTGCTGGTTCCCATCCCCACCCCCTCTAACTAATCTTGTAGTTAGGAATTGTCTAACTAATCTTGTAGTGGAAATTGTCAGGTCTGGGAAAATGGTCGAAGATGGAGAAGCCTGGTTGGCCACCTTTTAGTAAGTCCTGGAAGTGGAGAGGTTGTCTGGCCCCCGGTTATTTATGGCTCTTTTTACATTGTAGGGTACTTGATGCCTCACCTCTTAATCCTAGTTTCCATCCTGGGCTAAAGGACAAATCCCAGTTAACATCATGTTCTGCACCTGTGACTGTAGTAGTCACAAATATTCTGGATTCCCACTTCTTTCCAGGATGTGGTAGACCTGCAGTTTCCCATCCCTTGGAATTTAGCGGTGACAGTGCGACCTGTTTGGCCACAAAATACAAGTAGTAATGTATGCCACTTTCAAAAGGAGTCTTTTAAGGGGCGCCTGGGTGGTGCAGTCGGTTAAGCATCTGACTTCAGCCAGGTCACGATCTCGCGGTCTGTGAGTTCGAGCCCCGCGTCAGGCTCTGGGCTGATGGCTCAGAGCCTGGAGCCTGTTTCTGATTCTGTGTCTCCCTCTCTCTCTGCCCCTCCCCCGTTCATGCTCTGTCTTTCTCTGTCCCAAAAATAAATAAACGTTGAAAAAAAAAATTCAAAAGGAGTCTTTTAAGAGCCAATACACGATTTGTCCTGTTTCTTTTCTCTCTGCCCCCGGAAATTGTAACATTCGATGTTTAGAGGCAGCCTCTAAAATGGCTCCCAGTTGTTCCCTGTGCACTTCATGTCTCTGACACATTTTATTAATTTCACAAAATTTCATACTTGCTCATTATATTTGTTACAATAATCTAAGATCGGTGATTACCATTTGCTGAAACCTCAGATGACAATTAGCATTTTTAAGAAAAAATTTTTAAGTGTATTTATTTATTTTGAGAAAGAGAGTACAAGCCAGGAGAGGGGCAGAGAGAAAGGGAGAGAATCCCAAGCAGCCTCTGTGCTGTCAGCATGGAGACTGACGCGGGACTCAATCTCATGAACCATGAGATCATGACCTGAGTCAAAATCAAGAGCTGGAAGCTTAACGGACTGAGCCACCCAGGCACCACAAGCAGCATTTTTCAATTAAGGTGTGTATATTGTTAGACATAATGCTATTGCACACTTAATAGACTATAACATACATAGTATATATATATACATATACATGCTTATATAGTGTGACATGACTTTTATATGTACTGGAAAACCAAAAAATTTGACTTGCTTTGTTGCAGCAGTCTGGAACTGAATCTGCAATATTTCCAGCATATACCTATATTTCAATGACAACCCCTATGTCAGTTATAGGAGACTAAACTGCTGTCACAAATAGACTTCCCAATGCATTGGCTCAGCCAAAATAGAAGTTCCTTATTCCTCATTTCACAGTACAAGGCAGGTGGTCCATGTTGGTGGGCAGCTTCTTTTCCACGTGGTTTTCAGTGACATAGTCCATTAAGGCTGCTATAACAAAATGCCATAGACTGGGTAGCCTATAGCCACAGAAATCTCCCACAGTTCTGAAGGTTGGAAGTCTGAGATCAGGGTGCCAGCATGGTCAAGAGAGGACCTTCTTCAGGCTGGCAGACCTCTTATTTCCTCACATGGCAGAAGGGGCTAGTGAACTCTGTGGGGCCTCTTTTCTAAGGGCACTAATCCCAACCATGAAGTCACTGCCCTGATGACCTAATCATCTTCCCAAGGCCTCACCTCCTAATACCATCACTGTGGGCATGAGGTTTTCAACAGAGGAATTTTGAGAGGACACAAAAACCCAGACCGTAGCAATGATCCAGACTGACAGTGGCTCTACCGTCTTCAACACATTGCTTCCAAGGTTGTTCTGGCTGACACAGTCCAGCCCCCCAGAGGAGCATCTCCACCCCCAACACCCTAGTCCAAAACACCATCATCTACTGTCTGGGCAATTGCCTCTTACCTGGTCTCCCTATTTGCCCTCTTGCCATCCCTACTGTCTATTCCCCACACACAGCCAGGGAAAAGTTTTCAAAAGTAAATCAGACTATACCACTCTTCTCGAAATCTTCAAAACCTTCCCATCACATTTAGAGTGAAATCTCACGTAGTCTGGCACCTATCTAATGCACAGAACTCATCTCCACATCCTTCCTCCAGCCACACTGAACTTGCTGATTTGCAACAGGCTAGACTCACTCTTGCCTCAGGACCCTTGCAGGATCTTTCCAAGGCTCCTTCCTTCATTGCATTCAGGTCTCTGTTTAAAGGTTCCTTCTTCTCAGAGGACTTCCTTAGTCACTCCAAATTAGTTTCCTATCATCTTCGATCTCCTTACAGGTTTTATTTTTTATTTATTTATTTTTTTAAATTTTTTTTTCAACGTTTATTTATTTTTGGGACAGAGAGAGACAGAGCATGAACGGGGGAGGGGCAGAGAGAGAGGGAGACACAGAATCGGAAACAGGCTCCAGGCTCCGAGCCATCAGCCCAGAGCCTGACGCGGGGCTCGAACTCACGGACCGCGAGATAGTGACCTGGCTGAAGTCGGACGCTCAACCGACTGCGCCACCCAGGCGCCCCTCCTTACAGGTTTTAAAAAGTGTTTTGCTTATCGTTACCTAAGATGATCATTTATTTGTTTACTGTTGGGTCGCATGCTGATATCTTGCCTTTTTTGCTCACTGCTGTATTATCAGTATACAAGAGAACAGGGGTCAGCAATCTACATCAGATCTGGTTTTATGCCTGTTTTTGGAAATAGTTTTATTAGAATACAGTCACACTCATTTGTGTACACGTCTTCAGCTGCTTTCAGGCTACAGCAACAGAGTAGTTGTAACAGACTGAACTGCCCACAAAGCCCAAGATAATTAATATCTGGCCCTTTACAGGAAAAGTTTAGCAACCCCTGATCTATAGCAATTATTGATATATCAGCTTTCTATTATTTGCTGAGGGGTCTTGTACCATTCCTTTATTTTCTATCCTTTCTGAATGATTTGGTTTCAATCATGTATGCAGCTTATATTTGGATTTTAAAAAACAATCTGATAGTCTCTGCTTTGGAAAAGTATGGATTTTCAGGCCTTTCTTTTGCTAAGACAAAAGATGGAGGAATAAAAAGTATCTCCTTCTCCCTCTTGATTAAAGTGGAACAAACTGGGGCGCCTGGGCGACTCAGTCAGTTAAACAACCGACTTCGGCTCAGGTCATGATCTCACAGTTTGTGAGTTCGAGCCCCGCATCAGGATCTGTGCTGACAGCTCAGAGCCTGGAGCCTGCTTCGGATTCTGTGTCTCCCTCTCTCTCTACCCCTCCCACTCCCCTGCTCATGCTCTGTCTGTCTCTCTCTCAAAAATAAATAAACATTAAAAAAAAATTTTTTTTTAATGCAGCAAAGATGGAGAACCTGATGCAAAGAAAACAGTAATTCCTACCTTAAAGACATTTGTACTGCTGCTGTGTGAAGGGCCTAGCTCAAAAATCAGACTACATTAATCCTTTCTCTGCCCAACATAAAGATAACTGTTAAACTAATTAAACGTGCTTACTGCTTTATTAGCTATAACTAATTTCTAGAATTGAAAAAAATTATTTGAAGAAAACATTTCGTGTTACAAGAGATAGTATTAGTTCATGAAATAAATCAATCACATCACCAATTTACCTTCTTTCTTCCTTTTCTCCAAAATGGTATCAGCTTGATTGATTGATTGATTGGGTTTTTTTGTTGCTTTTTTTAAAATTTTGTTTTTGCTCTTTTTTTAATATGAAATTTATTGTCAAATTTGTTTCCATACAACACCCAGTGCGCATCCCAGCAGGTGCCCTCCTCAATGCCCATCACCCACCTTCCCCTCCCTCCCACCCCCCATCAACCCTCAGTTTATTCTCAGTTTTTAAGAGTCTCTTATGGTTTGGCTCCCTCCCTCTCTTTTTTTTTCTTCCCCTCCCCCATGGTCTTCTGTTAAGTTTCTCAGGATCCACATAAGAGTGAAACCATATGGTATCTGTCTTTCTCCGTATGACTTATTTCACTTAGCATCACGCACTCCAGTTCCATCCACTTGGCTACAAAAGGTCATATTTCATTCTTTCTCATTGCCACGTAGTATTCCATTGTGTATATAAACCACAATTTCTTTATCCATTCATCGGTTGATGGACCTTTAGGCTCTTTCCATCATTTGGCTATTGTGGAGAGTGCTGCTATAAACATGGGGATACAAGTGCCCCTATGCATCAGCACTCCAGTATCCCTTGGGTAAATTCCTAGCAGTGCTATTGCTGGGTCATAGGGTAGATTTATTTATTTAGTTAGTTAGTTGTTATTTTTCGGAGAGCACCTAATTATCTCCCTTTTGCAACATAAGTTTTAAAGTGTTTCTGACACGTTAAAAAAGTAACCCTGAAATATAACAGACTTTATTATTCCTCAGGATAAGTGATTCAATCCATTTGCCTTTCTTGTGATTAGTGATATACTTGGACACATCCCTGAGTTCTGCCTTCTATTCACTGTGCCTTTCCTTTGTTGCTTTAGTTTTCCTTTCCTGTGTCCTACTGCATTTATAGTTCTCTTTATTCCCTTTCCTCTCCCTAGTGACTTGTGACATAATGTGTTTCTTTTAGTGGGTAGCCTTCAGTTTTTGTCATGCATCTTCAGTAAGGTATGAATTTAATATCTATCCCAGAACACGGACTTTAAAAGACTTTAACCCTGATTCCTCCCACTTTTCTAATGTTATTATGTATAATATTCATTCCACCTTATTTCTAGCCCTCTCCCAAATCAATCCTTATTTAAATTACTCAGACCCGACATAAATTCAGATTTAGCAACATGTTTACAATTTGTTTATTCACCAGTGCCTCTTGCATTGTATTCCCCCCAGTGGCCTGATGTTAATGAAGGTTTTCTCAGAAAAATGAGATTCCAGGTGGTATTTTATTAAATAATTTTTTTTGTATTTTATATGTTTTTTTTTTAAACGTCTATTTTTGAGAGAGAGAGAGAGAGAGGGGGGCACAGAGTGTGAACAGGGGAGGGGCAAAGAGAGAGGGAGACACAGAATCCGAAGCAGGCTCCAGGCTCTGAGCTGTCAGCACAGAGCCCAATTCAGGGCTCGAACTCATGAGCTGTGAGATTATGACCTGAGCCAAAGTCGGACACCCAACCGACTGAGCCACCCAGGCACCCCTGTATTTTATATATGTCTTTTTTTTTCTAATGAGGTACATCTGGGTGGCTCAGTCAGTTAAGCATCCGACTTCAGCTTTAGTATTAGTATTAAGTATTTAGTAGTAAGTATTTAGTATTGGAAACTTTGCGAGACACGGCTTAACTTTAGATCTGATGGATATTCAGAAAATCACTCAGGTATAGTAAGTCTTCACCCATCATCACCCTGCAAAAATGCTCGTGAGATTAAAACAATTCCAAGTTCACACATTTAATCCAACAACTTTGCTTGCAAGAGAAAACCTGATTTGGTGAATTTAGGTTCAAGTTCAATGCTGTCTGTACCTAAGCCTCACAACCACTGAAAGGCTTAAAGACTTTTTTACATTATCAAGTAACACTTAAAACTTAAATCACTGTTGGTTCACATGTTTCTAAAAGGAAAACACAAAATGTACCTAATGTCAAATTATACAAGAGCTGGTAAGCAGCTCAAGAAAGCAGAAAAGCTTTTCAAAGAGCTGGATTGGACACCTGTACTAGTCACCTGGAAACTTCCAAACAGGCCTGAGAGACCTCTGAATCAATTTCCACAACAAAAAAGTAATAATTTTCTTCCAGAAGTTTCTGGAAGTAGTAGGTTCTGTCCTACTAAGGTAGCCGTGCCAGTTAAATAGGATGGGCTTTTATTTACATGACTATTTACCTGAAGAAATGCCTCTCTTCCTGTACTAAGTGCTTAGGGTATTACAAAACACAGCTGATTTCTTTCTTCAGTACCCAGTTAATCAGGATTAAATACACACATACACACACGCTTTGGTGTTCTGCAGAGACAAGAAAACATATTACCCAATGTCTTCAGCTCAGCAGAGGCAGTACAAGATTTCTTCACTGTCCCTGACTCCTATTATTTAAAAGGAGGCTCCAGAAGGCTCAGTAAAAACCTCCACGACTATTCACAGGTGCCAAGAAATGGTCAGAGATAAAATTCATAGTACTGAACTTCATTCTACATAATAAGAGGCACTGATTTCACTTATAATTAGCAATTCTGCATATGGTGATTTTAGATTTAAAGAGACAATGACGGTGTTTATCAGACATTTTACCAGACATAGTTTTGGTTTTATTTATATATTTTTTCTTGCAATAAAATATACACACCATAAAATGTACGATTTTAACCATTTTAAGTTATTCATGGCATTAAGTACAATCACAATGCTGTGCAACCATCGTCATAACAGATATAATTTCGTGTAATGTGCATAGCACATATTTCAAACCTATGGTTATACAAATTTCTTAAGCAATGCACTTGTATAACTTGTATAAAAATCATAAATTGGGGCAATACATATATGTAATTATAGTCAGCTTGATGCCTTGATTTTTAAATTGTTTACAACTTCTTCAGTTTTATGCTATGCAGTAAAATTCTCAACTTGTAAACTCAAAATCTTCTGTTATCTTCTCAATAAAATTAGCAGTACCACTTACAGAATATGAATTTCAGAACATGCTTTTCCACATTCATCCAATTGGTATTTTATTTTCTCATTATTAATTCTTTGCTGCTTTATTAAAAGGCTAACTGCACGTTCTCCCACATTCACAAAGCTTCCATGTGTTTATGAGTTCTTTGATGGACAGTGAGATGTGTCTTCTGGTTAAAACATCTCCCACATGCACTACATTTGTTATGTTGCTCTGCTGTAGGAGTTAAGTAATGTTTAAGGAGACGTGACTTCTTGATGAGGGCTTTTCCACAGTTCGTACACCCGTGGGGTCTCTCACCTGTATGAATCCTCTGATGCATGACAAGCACTGAGGCTTTGCCACATTCTCTACATCTGTAGGATTTCTCTCCTATATGAAATCTAGAACGTTTATAAAGGGATAAACTGTACTCAAAGGTTTTCTCACATTCCTTACATTCAAACGAGTTCTCGAGTGCATGAGATTTCACATGTTGGGTAAAGGAGGAGTTGTGAGTGAACGACTTCCCACACGGATGGCATTCATAAGGCTTCTCTCTAGTGTGAAGTCTCTGGGGGACCACCAGTTGTGCTTCGTGCACAAATGCTTTCCCACAATCACTGCACACAAAGGATCTCTCTCCACTATGAATTTTTTGATGGGCTATAAGGTGTCCCTTACTGTTAAAGGCTTTCCCACAGTCATTGAATTCAAAGGGTTTTTTTTCTCTTGTATGCTTTTTTTCATGTCTAACAAGAAGAGACCTCTTTTGGAAGGCTTTCCCACATTCAGTGCAGCCAAAGCTTTTTTTCCTTCTGTGCTTTTTTCTCATGTCTAATAAGACAAAACTTGTTTTTGAAGGCTTTTCCACAGTCTTTGTATTCATAAGAATTTTCTCCGGTATAACTTTTATTATAACTAAGCCAGTGTGAATTAGGTTGCAGACTCTTTCCATTTGACTCACATTTATGTTGTGTTTGTCTTGAAGAAATAAATTTTATACTCAGGTTATGATTTTGGACTCTCTTCATGGTCAGTGTTTTCTTGAAGGTGAACATATCTTGATTCAAAAAATTGTCTTTGCTTCCCTCCTGTCTCTCTAGTGCATCATCAAGTAAGCAGATAACTTCTAAAAAGGTATAAAATTAAACATTCCCAGTTACTCTTTCCAATCTCATGTTAGGAAAAGAAAAATTTTAAAGTCTATAATATCAACAAGGATGCCTATTCTGACCACTTCTATTCAACATAGTCCTAAAGCCCTAGCTAGACCAATTAGGTAAGAAAAAGAAATAAAGGCACCCAAACTGGAAAGGGAGGCATAAAGTATCTCTGTTCACAGATGACATGATCTTATATGTAAAAAACCCTAAAGAACACACACACACACACACACACACACACACACACACACACACAAACCTATTTAGAACTAATACACAAATTTGGCAAAGTTGCGGGATGCAAAGTCAATATACAAAAATCAGTTGTGTTTCCATACACTAAAACAAATAATCCAAAAAGGAAATTGAGAAAACAATCCTATAATAGCATCAGAAAGAATTAATTAGGAATAAACTTAACCAAGGAAGTGAAAGACTTGTATATGGACAACTACAAAATACTGCTGAAACTAAAGACAAGTAAACTGACTTCACAGACTAGAAGACTTAATATTGTTAAAAATGTCCATACTTCCCAAAGCGATCTACAGATTCAGTACAATTCCAGGGGTATTTTTTGCAGAAATACAAAAAAACAATTCTAGAATTCATATGGAACTCAAATCGTTAAAACATTCTTGAGAAAGGGAACAAAGCAGGAGACTTCATACTTCCTGACTTGAAACCATATTTCAAAATTACAGTAATCAAAATAGTGTAGTACTGGCATAAAGACAGGCAGGCACCTAGACCAATGGAACAGAAGAGAGAGCCCAGAAACAAATGCATGCATATATGGTCTTCAACAAGGGAGCCAAGACTACACAATGGGGAAAGGATGGTCTCTTCAACAAAGAGTGCTAGGAAAACCAGATATCCACATGTAAAAGAGTGAAATTGGACCCTAATCTTACACCACACACAAAAATCAACTCAAAATGTATTAGAGACTTAAATGTGAGACCTGAAACTATAAAACTCCTAGAAGAAAACACAGGGGGAAAGCTTTGTCAGGTTGGTCTTGGCAAGAGTTGTTGAATGACTCCAAAAGCATTGGCAACAAAAGCAAACAGACAACTGGAACCACATCAAATTCAAAGGCTTCTGTGCAGCAAAGGAGACAACCAACAAAGTGAAAAGGCAACCTACAGAATGGGAGAAAAAAATGTTTAAAAAACACTTGCCAGGTAAGAGGTTAATATCTCAAATCTGTAAGGAACCCCCACAACTCAATAGCAAAAAATGGGCAAAGGACGTTAATAGACCTGTCTCCAAAGGAGACATACAAATAAATGGTCAACAAGTACATGAAAAGATGCTCAACATCATTAATCATCAGGGAAATGCAAGTCAAAACCACAATAAGAGAACACCTCATATCTGTTAGGATGTCTATTATAAACAACAACAACAACAACAGAAAAATAACCAGTATTGGCACAAACACATGGAGATAATGGGACCTTGTGCACTGTTTGTGGGAATGTAAAATGGTACAACCACTGTGGGAAACACTATGGAGTTTCCTCAAAATACCAAAAAGGGAACCAACATATGATCCAGAAATCCCACTTCTGGACATTTATCAAAACAACTGAAAACAGGATTTCTAGAGATGTTTACACTCCCGTGTTCACTGCAGCATTGTTCACAATAGCCAAGAGTTAGAAACAATCTAATGTCAATTAAAAGGTAAAGGGATATGGGGCACCTGGGTGGCTCAGTAGGTTAAGCGGCTGACTTCGGCTCAGGTGATGATCTGTCTCACAGTTTGTGGTTTCGAGCCCCCATCAGACTCTGTGCTGACAGCTCAGAGCCTGGAGCCTGCTTCACATTCTGCGTCTCCCTCTCTCTCTGTCCCTCCCTGTCTCGCGCTCTGTCTCTCTCTCTCAAAAATGAATAAACATTAAAAAAAATTTTTTTAAGGTAAAGGGATAAAGAAAATGTAGTATCTACATACATACTATTTAAAAAAAGAAGGAAATTGTATCATAAGCTACAACATGGATGAACCCTGAGGGCATTAGGCCAAGTGAAATAAACCAGTCACAGAAGGATAAATACAGCAAGATTCCACTCATATGAGGAATTTAAAATAGTCAAACACGTAGATATAGAAGGTAGAACGGTGGTTGCCAGGGGCTGGGAGGGGTGGAGAGATGGGGAGTTGTCATTCAGGAGGTACAGAGTTTCAGTCACGCAAGATGAAAAGGCTCTAGAGATCTGCTGTTCAACGATGTGCGAACAGTTTAAAATTGTACTGTACACATAAAAATCTGTCCAGAGGGTAGATCTCCTATTCTGTGTTTTTTTACCACACACACACACACAAATCTCTCTTGGAGTCTACTTCCCCATTCTGGACAGCAAAACAAAAGAAATTTGTATTTGCCCTACCCCTGGGCTTTAAGAAAAAATTGCTGAAATGGGGTCTTGTGGAAAACAATAACGACAAATAGCTTTTTCTATTTATAAACAAGACTTTCCAACCTGTGGAAGACGTGAAACAGGAACAAGGTGAAGTTACGATGACAAAGGATGCTAGAAAGCACTCTTAACAAGGACACAAAGTTTTAAGCTCTGAGAACAGAAGAGCCATGTCAGAGAAATGAAAGGGTAATCAGAGAAGCAAGACATAAAAGTATCATGGGGAAATGAGAAGATGTGGATTGGTTTGGAGAAGCTTAATAAGAGTCAAGGCCAACAACATCTAAAAACTAGATTATCCTGGGGGCCCCTGGGTGACTCAGTCGGTTAAGCGACTGACTTCAGCTCAGGTCATGATCTCGCAGTTCGTGAGTTTGAACCCTGTGTCTGGCTCTTATGCTGACAGCTCAGAGCCTGGAGCCTGTTTTGGATTCTGTGTCTCCCTCTTTGCCCCTCCCCCATGCTCTCTCTCTCTTTCTCTCTGTCAATAATAAATAAACATTAAATTAAAAGAAACAAGATTATCCTGTTAGGATCTTCCTAATTTCCTTCATACAACTCTCTTTCTCCTTCCCCTGCACACAACCACCAAATGACTATGAAACCATTAACTCCCTTTTATCCGTAAGCACACTCCTATATCCTCTCAAATCATCCAAATCACGGCTGAGGCCTCTGTGTATAAAACTGTCCAACTCCACTTCCAGCTAGGATTCAGCCCCCAAAGCCTGCATATACCCAGGAACACAAGGAGAGGCCCAGAGGAACATTTGAAAGACCAGCCATAAATTTTTGTTTGCGTCTATCATCAGCTATTTCTACCACTTTTCATGACTTTGTCCTGAAAATTAACTGCTTTTTTCAATTTCCTAGATATAACACTCTCCAGAACCCTGCTTTGCCCATGACACCACACCCTTCTACTCAAAGTTTCCATTTTGGTTTCCACACTTATGATTTCTATTAACTTTGGGGACCTGAAACACAAGGCTTCTAGTTTATAGCAACGTTTGCCTTTATATATTTTGAGGTCAAGGTCAATTCTGATGGTTACCATGAAGTCAATGTAACCTTGTCCAATGTAACAAAATCACTGCCAAGCTCAAATCCCTACAAGGCTAAGTCCGCTGATAATAATAATGTTAGGGAAATGGGGAGAAGATGGTTCTTCACTATTTCTGAGATTTGATTCCCTTCCATCAAGACAGAGTATTATTAGTGCAACACTCTAGACTCTTACCTCATTCCTTGTTTCTGAAAACCACACAATCTGACTACACTGTAAGAGCCAGACACACAGAAAATATCTGCGATCACGTTTAGGAAGGAAGAAGAATGAGGATTTGGGGAATTAAGAGAACAAAGCAAGGACCTACATAAAACAGGCAGCATAGGAGCCCGGGCAGAGAGGAGAAGAGGGAGGTGGAAGCATAAACACACATTCTCTGTTTATGCTTCATCTCAAAGGGGATCAAGAGTCTGTGACCACTGACATTCAGGGCCAAACTCCGTAATGCTTTAGAATGTCCACAAGTCCCACAGGAAGGGCACTATGAGTACATGCTCAGTTACAGTGAAGAGTTAATCACCACCCACTGTCCTTACCCACTGCGGTGAGGTTTCTAAAGTTCTCCAGCATCACATCCCAATACAAGGTTCTCTGATCACAGTCCAGCAGCTGCCACTCTTCTGGGGTGAAGTCCACAGCCACATCCTGGAATGTCACCGATACCTGTAACGGCACATTCGTCTTTAACCTGTAGTGAGTACCGCTGGGGACAGTGGAGGGGATTCAGAGCAATTACTCTGATTATGTTCATTGTTCTCAGTCTGCAATAAGTTATACAGGGTAACTAAAAACTACTATGTACTAGACTCAGAATTAAAATTTGTGAGAGAACATGGGGCGCCTGGGTGGCGCAGTCGGTTAAGCGTCCGACTTCAGCCAGGTCACGATCTCGCCCTCCGTGGGTTCGCGCCCCGCGTCGGGTTCTGGGCTGATGACTCAGAGCCTGGAGCCTGTTTCCGATTCTGTGTCTCCCTCTCTCTCTGCCCCTCCCCCGTTCATGCTCTGTCTCTCTCTGTCCCAAAAATAAATAAACGTTGAAAAAAAAAATTAAAAAAAAATAAAATTTGTGAGAGAACAAAATCATATTCAAATTGCCCCACTACATACACATATACACACATGTATATACACACACACATATATATACATTCATATATAATGGGGAGGTACAGAGGAAGAGAAGGAAAAAGAGAGAGAAAATATTAAGTTCACTGAGCATGGCCTTGGCCTCATGTATGTTTAGATAAAAAGGACACCAAAAATGGTCATATGAAAACCCCTACCGCATTTATAACAAATCTCCTACATAATAAACACTTATCAAATTTTTTCTTTCATAGTACATGAGAGGCAAACCTTATGTATGGAATTGTTATGCCTTATTCTCTAGGACAAGGCCAATAATTCATTGATTGGCTACGTTTTTTCTGACTGACCAAGATTAATCACACATTTGCATTCAACATTACAGTGCGCAGACCCTATGACCTTCATATCAGCTTTCTAAGTGTGTGTTCAATTTAAATTTCTATCTATATTTTTCCTGTTTCTTATATATTTATACTTTCCCATTGCAGTATATGGATTCTTGTAAGTCACTGCAAATTCACTAGGAAACAAAGTGAAATTTGAATGAATAAATGGATGAACAGGCAGACAGATGGATAAGTGTCTTGCCTAGAAATTGGTCATTTTCTGATGCTCATGGGAAAGGACGCAGATCTATGAAAACAAGACTAGGGGGATTTCTCTGCTTTTCCAGCCTAGAAATAAGTACAGTACTCATATGCCTGCTAGAATAGGCTACTGATGAATGAAATGAATGACTATTCAAACAAGTAACACAAGTCCACATTCTGGAAGCACCAACTTGTCCACTTTTTTTTTTTTTTAATGTTTATTTATTTTTGAGACAATGCGAGAGACAGAGTGCAAGCAGTGGAGGGGCAGACAGAGGGAGATACAGAATCCGAAGTGGGCTCCAGGCTCTGAGTTGTCAGCCCAGAGCCCGACGCGGGGCTCAAACTCACCAGCCGTGAGACCATGACCTGAGCCGAAGTCGGATGCTTAACCGACTGAGCCACTCAGGCGCCCCACCAACTTGTCCACTTTTAATTCTGCTATGATCGTAGGAAAGTTGGACAAGGATGTGCTCTCTTGGGTAGATGTACACATTTCTTACCATTGATATATTACAACTTATTGTTAATTTCTTATCTAAGGATTTCTTTTCACCCAGAAATTTATCCTAAAGAAATAAAAATGGACGGATACAAAGATTAAAGTTTGGGCTCTGGAGCCAGGCAGCCTGGGTTCAAATTCAGCTACTCCTCTTACTAGCAGTGTGACCCTGATAGAGTTACCTTAACCACTCTGTATCTCACTTCTCTTATCTGCAAAATGCTGGTAATAATAGTACACGTCATAGGATTTTTATGACGATTAACTAAGTTAATACATGTAAAGCATTAAGAACAATATATGGCACATGGTAAGCACTCAATAAAATTGTAATTATTTTTAAAAATCAAAAAGGCAAGGAGAGATAAAAAGTAATGTTTTCACATCATTGCTTACAATATGAAAACACTGACAACAGCTTAAATGTCCGTTAATATGGTGTTGATTTTTCTAAAAATGCTATAGAAAGATATTGTTATGGAAAGAGGTTCCATTTATATTTGTAGGTGAAAAAAGTACATTAAAGTACGTAATATGATCCTTCCCTGTGTGTTTTTTTTTTAAATATGCACCCAGAGACACACAATCTTGGCGGTCCTATATCAAAATGTAAATAATTATTATTTGTAAAGACAGCAGGATCATAACTTTTATACTTGTACTTTCTAAATTTTTTATGAAGCATTACTTTTTCAGATACACGTACATATATACACATACACATAAGAAATAGATATACGTATACAATTTACAAATATACATATAAACTTTAAGCCAAGGTCTATAAGTCCCTACACCATTTTGGTTCCACCTCTTCTAATCTCATCTACTTTTAAAAAATTAATTAATTAATTTTTTTATTTTAGAGAGAGAGAGAGAGTGAGCAAGCCTGGGAGAGGGGCAGAGAGAGAATCTTAAGCAGGCTCCACACTCAGCGTGGAGCCCGACGCAGGGCTCGATCCACAACCCTGGGATCATGACCTGAGCAGAAATCAAGAGTCAGATGCTCAACCAACTGAGCCATCCAGGTGCCCATAATCTCTTTTACTTTAATCTTTCAATCACTCTCTGACAGCTCATCCTATCAGACTTTCCGTTTTCTTGCTGTTCCTCCAAAATACCAAGGTTGATTACTCACGATCTCTGTACATTTCTTCTACTTGGACTGTTCTTTCCCTGGAAAAACTCGGATACTGCACAGCTCACTCTCTAAATTCTTAAATTATTATTTTTTTTAATGTTTTTTTAAAATTTTTTTTAACGTTTATTTATTTTTGAGACAGAGAGAGACAGAGCATGAACGGGAGAGGGTCAGAGAGAGGGAAACACAGAATCTGAAACAGGCTCCAGGCTCTGAGCTGTCAGCACAGAGCCCGACGTGGGGCTCGAACTCACAGACTGCGAGATCATGACCTGAGCCAAAGTCGGCCGCTTAACCGACTGAGCCACCCAGGCGCCCCAAATTATTTATTTTTTAATGTTTACTGTAGTGTTGTTGTTTTGAGAGACAGAGTATGAGTGGGGGAGGGGCAGAGAGAGCGGGAGACACAGAATCCGAAGCAGGCTCCAGGCTCTGAGCTGTCAGCACAGAGCTCGACGCGGGGCTCGAACTTGTGAACTGCGAGATCATGACCTGAGCCAAAGTCAGATGCTTCAACTGCGAGATCATGACCTGGGCCGAAGTCAGATGCTTAACCGACTGAGCCACTTAGGCGTCCCTCACTCTTTAAATTCTTTTAGGTCCCTGCCTACATGTCACTTAGCAGTGAAGCTTTTCTTGACCCCCTCATATAAAACAGCTTCTCTCACTGTCACCATCAGGCCATACACCCTTACTCCTTTTCCTCATACCACTTGCCACCAGGTGACAGGTTATTTGGTTTTTGCTTATTTCCTTCCATGAAAAGGGACTCTGTTTTGCTCAGTGTGGACTCTGTTTTGCTCACCAAGCAACAGAACAGTGTTTGGCTCACATCAGATACTTAGCAAATGTTTGCTGAATGCATTAATGGATGAACCGCTTTTAGTGCTGGTTCTCTCCTTGCTACGCATTTTCAAAAGAAACTTATTAAGCAACTTTGGCCCAAATGAACTGTGGGGCAGGAAAAAGTCAATGATCTGGGAATCAAAGACTGGACTGGCACCTGACTTAGCCACTAACAAGCTGTTCAGTTCCAGGCACTCAGTTGCGATCTCCGGGCTAGTTTCATTCCTCCTTAAAATGAGGAAGCAGAACTAGAAGTTGCCTAAAAAATCTTCTGGCGCTACCAGTCTGTGATTACTCCGTAAACTTTTTCTGCATTTAGGCAAGGGGACAGAGGGAATCAGTACACCAAAAGGCAAATGTAACAACTCCAACAGTATGGAACCAGCCTTGAAAGAACCAATGGACCAATAGGAAATGAAAGGGATGCACTGGTGCTAATGTGTGTTTGTGAGAGCCCAGAGAGGGAGAGAGAAGGAGAGAAAGAAGGACAGGCTGGGGCAGGCAGATGGGGAGGGGAGGAGAGAAGGTGTTTAGGAAAGAAACAATTTCTTCTGTAGCAGTTCTTGATTCTTCCTTCCCTTGATCATACCCTCAATTTCCTCCTGTGAGTTTCCTTCTCCTGTGGAGCCTGACCACATACACCCAACTCTCCATTTTTCTGTAATTCTCAGCTCTCTTCTCAAACACTTAGGACAACACCTCTGAAGGCACTCACTTGTAATGCCATGAGTCAAGCTCTACTCTCACCAGATAGGTGGAATGAAAGATGATTCCTGTCTCTCCTCAAATGGGATAAAAAGTCACAGGTCAGGAGAGTCTTCCCAGGATTAATCTCTTTCTTCTTTCCTTCTTCTAGACAAGATGGACTGGAGGACAGAGAAGCAACTGGAACCTTCGCTCTGGGCCCCAAGACTGTAAACTCACAATCATCTGTAGCCCTAGGTTGGCCTTGTGTAGATTTTTTTTTCTTTTAACATTTTATTTATTTTTGAGACAGACAGAGACAGAGCATGAATGGGGGAGGGGCAGAGAGAGAGGGAGACACAGAATCGGAAGCAGGCTCCAGGCTCTGAGCCATCAGCCCAGAGCCCGACACGGGGCTTGAACTCACGGACCGCGAGATCATGACCTGAGCTGAAGTCGGACGCTTAACCGACTGAGCCACCCAGGCGCCCGGCCTTGTGTAGATTTTAACCAGGGCTGCTGGAAACTGAAACAGGCAGGTACATGCAAGAAGGACCCACAGGTTCAATTACAGTCTTCCTGCAGAGACACTAAGGGTTCTCTCAAAAACAAACAAACAAAAAACAATGATCCCAGGTCGAAATTCACTTAACATTCACTCCTCTGAAAGAGTACAAACTAACTTTATTGTTTCAGAGTACTATGTTGCAAAAAGGAATGAAATTTCAGGTAAAACTCCTCTGGGTTTGAACACCATCTCCTCCACTTACTACTAGCTGTGTGCTTTTAAGCAGGTAACTCCACATCTCTCTGTGAAATGATGAGGACACTTAACAATGCTGAGTAACCATGATAAATGCACTTTGAAAAGTGTTTAACAGTGTTTGGCTTTCGATATGCTGGCTCTCGTCTCCGCCACCTTGAGGGGGTTCACTGCAGTTTGAGAGTCAAAAGGCTCCTAGAATAAGGTGAGGGGCAGTTCAACGCCCAGGCGTGGGCTCCCTACGCAGTGCACAGCACCTACAACACGGCGACGCAAACAGATCCGCCGCACCCCAGCCAGACCTGGGCTCCACCCCAGGGCAGCGGGAGCCTCGTCCTTCATCGGCTTTCTGAGTCACATGCTACCGTGCAGCGGGGTTACCTACAGTTTTTATTTCCTTTGCATGAACCAACACGCCGGTCTTTGCCCTTAAACTGTCCCTGCAGCCCTTCACGATCACTAGCAGCTCAGCACCCAAGCACGCCGAGGAACATAGGCCACTTCCGGAGGGCCCTCCTGCGCGTGAGCGGGAATAACAACGCGCCGAGATTTCGCGGGGTCTTCCCGGCAAAGCCACCTGAGACTACATTTCCCACAAGGCTCGTGGAATTTATGTCGGCAAAGCCTTAGGGGTTTCCCCTTCATCTGGTGGAAATTTCTAGTTTGGTGGCCCTTGAGCTTCATGGAGCGCTCTGGTTATATTGAAGAGAAACGTGTATGTAATTTTGAGTTATTTATATAGAGATGACATATGGAAAATATATAGCATATCGACATGGCAAATAGGAAACAGTAATTTATTGAAAGGAAAATGTATCATGGCCAAATGTGATTTCTTCTTTCATTTTCTTTTTAAAAAAACTTATTTTAGCAACACAGGAATAACATAAATATGTTTTTATTTTAAATAATTTTTAAATATTAACTGTTTAATGTATTAGAGCCCTGCTAAAAAGGTTCTTTACTTCAGACAGCCTAATTATGAGTAAGTTTCAGTCTTTTTTATTACGGTCTTGCTGTAAAGTAACATTGGCAGTCCAATTTCAAGTTTCACTCAGGGAAAAGACTTTATAAAAGGAAAAGAGGGGCGCCTGGGTGGCGCAGTCGGTCAAGCGTCCGACTTCAGCTCAGGTCACGATCTCGCGGTCTGTGAGTTCGAGCCCCGCGTCAGGCTCTGGGCTGATGGCTTAGAGCCTGGAGCCTGCTTCCGATTCCGTGTCTCCTTCTCTCTCTGCCCCTCCCCCCTTCATGCTCTGTCTCTCTCTGTCTCAAAAATAAATCAACGTTAAAAAAAAAATTAAAAAAAAAAAAGGAAAAGAGAAGGATTACCTAATCATTTTTGGCTAGCTACAAAAAGGAGAGTGTATCTCACAGGAATCAAGGTGGGGAAATGACTAGTTTCTAGAGCAAGTGTTAATCAATGAAAGCCATTTTAAAATTTCTTATTAGGAATGATAGTTTCTCCCAGAATTGTACCAGAATGATAATTTTCCCCATGAATTATAGTGTGCAAAACAAAAACAAAACCCTTTTGCCCAGAGTGGGTTTGAGACACTTTCTCTTTTACATGGTTTTTTATGTTTGTTTTTTGTTTTTTGCAGATCTTTTTACCTCAATCCTCTGCCCCCACCCTTTAAAATAAAATGTGTGGAGGCACCTGGGTGGCTCAGTCCGTTCAGCCTCCAACTTTGGCTCAGGTCATGATCTCACTGTTCATGAGGTTGAGCCCTGAGTGAGACTGCACACTGACATCACGGAGCCTGCTTGGGATTTATTTCCTTTGCATGAACCAACACGCCGGTCTTTGCCCTTAAACTGTCCCTGCAGCCCTTCACAATCACTAGCAGCTCAGCACCTGTGTCTGTCTGTCTGTCTGTCTCTCTCTCTCTCTCTGCCCCTCCCCCATTCATACGCTCTCAAAAATAAATAAACATAAAATAAAATGTGTGTATACTATCAGGCCTTATTGTAAGCATATATCTAATATTCATTCAACAAAAACATGTTGATCAAGCTCATGTTATGTACCAGACATTGATTTAGGTGTGTACTAATGAACAAAACAGATGAAAATACCAGCCCTCATGGAGCACTTGTTGTATTTTATTTGATACTAATAAATTTTTGATGAAAAACAGGATATTTCTCCTACAAATTACTTAATTACAAAGGAAAAAAATGGTAATTTTGCAATGGAGAAACCTGGCAGATGCCACCTTAACCAAGTGATCAAAGTTAAAATTACCAGTAATGAAACAAGTCAACATTGTGCCTCCTGTCCTGAAATGTTGAGAATATCACTTATGTGATATACTTGCCGAAAATGCATTCCTTAAATCTAATTATGAGAAAACATCAGACCAACTAAACACGAGGGACATTCAACAAAATAACTGGCTTGTACTTTCCAAAAATAACAAAGTCATGAAAGATGTTGAAAGGATGAGGAATTATTTCAGATTAAGGGAATCTAAAGAAATGCAGTGGGAAAAGACCCTGAATAGCCAAAGTAATGTTGAAAAAGAAAATCAAAGTTGGAGGCATCACAATCCCGGACTTTAGCTTGTACTACAAAGCCATAATCATCAAAACAGTATGGTATTGGCACAGAAACAGACACACAGACCAATCGAACAGAATAGAGAACCCAGAATTGGACCAAAAAATGTATGGCCAACTAATCTCTCATAGCAGGAAAGAGTATCCAATGGAAAAAAGACAGTCTCTTTAGCAAATGGCGCTGGGAAAACTGGACAGCAACATACAAAAGAATGAAACTGGACCACTTTCTTATACCAGACACAAAAATAAACTCAAAATAGATGAAAGACCTAAATGTGAGACAGGAAACCATCAAAATCCTATAGGGGAAAACAGTCAACAACCTCTGACCTCAGCTGCAGCAACTTCTTACTCAACGCGTCTCCAGAGGCAAGGGAAATAAAAGCAAAAATGAACTATTGGGAATTCATGAAGATAAAAAGCTTCTGCACAGCAAGGGAAACAATGAAACTAAAAGACAACCAACGGAATGGGAGACGATATTTGCAAATGACGTATTGGATAAAGGGTTATAATCCAAAATCTATAAAGAACTTACCAAACTCAACACTTGAGAAGCAAATAATCCAATGAAGAAATGGGCAGGAGACATGAATAGACACTTTTCAAAAGAAGAACATCCAGATGGCTAACAGACACATGAAAAGACGTTCAACATCACTCATCATCAAGGAAATACAAGTCAAAACCACATTGAGATACCACTGCACCGGTCAGAGTGGCTAAAATGAACAACTCAGGCAATAATAGATATTAGCAAGGATGTGGAGAAAGGGGAACCCTCTTGCACTGTTGGTAGGAATGCAGACCGGTGCAGCCACTCTGAAAAACAGTGTGGAGGCTCCTCAAAAAATTAAAAATAGAACCACCCTATGACCCAGCAGTAACACTACTAGGAATACACCACTAGGAATGTATCCAAAGGATACAGGAGTGCTGATTCATAGCCCCAATGTTTATAGCAGGGCTATCAACAATAGCCAAAGTATGAAAAGAGCCCAGGTGTCCATCAACTGATGAATGGATCAAGATGATGTGGTATATATATACAATGGAATACTACTTGGCAATGAAAAAAAAATGAAATCTTGACATTTGCAACAATGTGGGTGGAACTGAAGGGTATTATGCTAAGTGAAATAAGTCAGTCAGAGAAAGATCTATGTTCTCACTAATACGTGGAATTTGAGAAACTTAATAGAAGACCATGGGGGAAGGGAAAGAAAAAAAATAGTCTGAGAGAAAAAAAACTGAGAGGGAGTCAAATCACAAGACTCTTAAATACAGAGAACAAACTGAGGGTTGACGGCGGGGCCGGGAGGGGAAAATGGTGATGACCATTGAGGAGGGCACTTGTTGGGATAAGGACTGAGTGTTATATATGTGATGAATCATGGGAATCTACTCCTGAAGCTAAGAGCACACTGTATACTCTGTGTGTTAGCTAACTTGACAATAAATTATATTTAAAAAAATAAATAAAGTTATGCCACTAAAGAAATAAATTAAATAAATACATAAATCCATATGCTCTTTGTGAGAGAGAAAGAAAGAAAGAAAGAAAGAAAGAAAGAAAGAAAGAAAGAAAGAAAGAGAGAAAAGGAAGAAAAGGAAAAAAGAAATGCAATGGTAATCCTGGTTTGGATCCTGGACTGGAAAAAAAAAAATTGTTAAAAAGAACATTGTTGGTTTAAATACAATGTGGTATCTTGGATTGGATCGTAGAACAGAAAAAGGACATTTGTGGGGAAAGTAGTGAAATATGAATAAAGTGTAGAGTTTTTCTGCACTTTTCACTTTCCCTGATCTCTGTTGGATTTATTAAGTTCTCATTATTCCTCTCTTCAGATTTGTAAGTTACATATTCTATTTCTATGCTTTTCTACTCTTAATTTTTTACATCTTAGAAGGCCTAAATGTTCTTTTTTCTAGAACATGAGGACTCCTAACCTCAGATTTCCCTTTCCATTTTTTGTTTTCTCATTACATTTTTCATATTTGATTCTTAAAAATTACCATATATAATCAGAAAAATGAACAGTTTCATTGGGGGGGAAATGCCAATACACCATCTATGTATAAATAAAAGAGAGAAAAGGCATTTTGAATTATCTTTTTATAGAGTAAAACAAACAACAAACCCCCATACCTCGAGGTATGACAAACTGTAAAGAGGTGGTAAAAATCAAGGGATTTCTCACCTAAATTGTGCCTGGCTGTCTCAGCCACAGAGCACAAATAGACTAGGGAGTTCTGGGAATCCAAGATGTTTAGGTGAGTCCAAGCATAGTTCTGTTTTTCTTCTTGCCAAAATTTTGTACAGCCTGACAGTGAGGCCAGTGGCAAAAGCTGTCTAGGAGGCAGTTTATATCTGTCCAGTACTGGAAATATTTTTTTCTACTAGTGCATTCCTACTTCCACTTACAGAAGGGAGCAAAATAGTTTATGAACCCCAGATTACATGCTTCCTGATATATTACAATTAAAACTCCCTTGTTTTATTCCCTTATCCCCAGAGCAGATCACCGCACACTTCTTGCCACGTTGACCCACACAGCTGCTCTTTCAAGGGGCCTCACGTCATGCTGGCAACAGTAGAGCCCCCTACCGCCTCTCTTCCTACTACTAGCTTTAAGTAGTTTGGAGTTTCTCAGATGAGAGATATGGGCTTGGGAAAGGGAGACAGGATGGGAATGGTAAAACTAAGTAGGACAAAGTGAGGATCTCATGTAGGAAGTGAGAAAAACGTTGAGCTGAAAAAAAGGCAAGTCCTGTGACTATAAATACCTAAAGAATTTCCTGCATGGCTATCAAACTGATTCTGAAAGACAATTCCAAAAGAAAGGGGTTCCAGAAATTTTTGGAACTACGAGAGTAAAACCAGCCTGTAGCCTCCTGAAACCCTTGGGGAGTATGAAAGAAAGAAGATATTCGGGGCATCTGGGTGGCTTAGTCGGTTGAGGGTCCGACTTCAGCTCAGGTCATGATCTCGCGGTTCGTGAGTTTGAGCCCGGCATCGGGCTCTGTGCTGACAGTTCAGAGCCTGGAGCCTGCTTTGGATTGTGTCTCCGTCTCTGTCTGCCCCTCCCCCACTTGTGCTTTCTCGAAAATAAAAATTAAAAAAAGAAAGAAGATATTCAAGGTCACTTGTTAAAGATGGCAAGACAGGACCATTGCAATAGGTATAAGGACCACTGTATTGAGATTTCAATTGGGTAGAGAGATTGGTCTTAACTCTGAATACAGCATGGGCAAGTGGGAATTTATAGCAAAGGAGCAAGGTGGGAATCAATGGGTGGAAAATCAGAGGTAAGGAGGATTCTGGCTAAATCGACCTAACAAACGCGACTGTTGCTGAAGACAGGCCAGGGTGATGGATGGTAGAGGATGAGGAATCTGATCAAATACCAAGGGTAGGGAGTGCTGGTTAAACTGACTCCATGCGATTCTTGCTAAAACCATTTTACAAGGAAGTGCACAGAAGAGAAGGCCTAGGAGAAGGTGCAGGCGACTGATAAAAGTTTGGTCAAGCGAAGAATTCTTGTCAGTAGACAAGATTTAACTTAGTTCCGTAAGTTCTTGTGTGCTTGTTCAAAAAAGCACTATCTCTCACAATCATTACTCAATGTTACTCTTCAAAAAATGGCTAATGAAAGAAAAACAACGCAACAGTTATAACTCAGCTTAAACTTGAAAAGGCTTGATTTCCAAATTTAGGTTCAGGTTGTTTTGTCACTACTCAGGAAAAGGCATAAAGGTTTTTTGACATTATCAAGGAATACTGTGGATAGCAATTAAAAACTCCAGCTTAAATAATGGGTGGTTTATCCTTTTAAGGGACTATGCATAACTTACATAATATCACATTCCAAAGTGAAGTTGCTAAGGAGGGACACGCTCTCTGCAACTTAACGTCGCCTATGCTGTCACGAGGACAACTCCAGGCACCCCTAAGAGCTAAGCCTGTCTCAATTTCTTACAAGAAAACAAAAACAGACACAAAAACTCACTCCCCCAAAGTTGCAAAGTATCAGGACACCCTAGTCTATTAAAATCAGATACAGATGGTACCTCAGTTAAACATTACTTGAGCTGTGCTTACACCTTATGTAGATACACCAGTGAAAAAGAACAGGAATGTGTGAAGGGCAAATGTTTTATTTACAAACTGATTTTCAACTGAATGCTTACCGTAATACAGAATACAAATGCTTTTCCCTCTCAATTGGTATATTGTTTGTTTTGCTGCTTACATACACAGGAAAACATCTTTTTAACAAGTTTTATAATTAAAGAGGAGACTGAGATTCAGTAACACTGCCTTGCCCATTAAAAGTGCCAGCAAATGGATGAAAATATTACTGAAATTCATACTTCGTATTAAACCACATTTTTTCACTTGCAGATTTTTAGGATTGGAAGAAAAAATGGTGTGCTTCACTCTTAACAGATATAATTTAATACGTAAACATTTTATACTCACGCTTGCATATTTGATAATTTGTTATAAAAATAAAAATCAGAGACGGTAAATGTAGTTTTCACTAATTCCTTCATTAATTTATGCTACTTTTTAAGCTCCATGCTCTATTATTTATAAATCAATGTTTTCTGTGATCTTTTTAACACTTTATCACTTTCAGAACATGACTGGCATTATTTTTTTATGGGAATCTACTTTGCCAAATCCAAATTGGTGGATTTCTCTTCACCATGAATTTTCGATTTAATAAGATTTATCTAATATTTAAGGCTTTGTCATATTCACAGCATGAATATTATGTATGAGTTTTCTGATGTACAATAAGATTTGACTTCTGGGAAAAAGCTTTCCCACATTTGTTACATTGATAGGGCTTTTCTCCTGTATGAGTTATCTGATGTCTAAGGAGATGTGACTTCTTGATGAAGGCTTTGCCACATTCAATACACCCATATGGTTTCTCTCCTGTATGAATTCTTTGATGCGTAACAAGCACAGATGTGTTACCAAAGGCTTTGCCACATACGATACATCGGTAGGGTTTCTCTCCTGTATGAAATCTAGAATGTTTATAAAGGGATGAGCTATACCTGAAGGTTTTCCCACATTCTTTACATTCAAATGAGTTTTCGAGTGTATGAGATTTCACATGTTGGGTAAAGGAAGAGTTCCAAGTGAATGACTTCCCACACTGATGGCATTCATAAGGCTTCTCTCCAGTGTGAAGTCTCTGGTGGACCACCAGTTGTGCTCTGTACATAAATGCTTTCCCACAATCACTGCACACAAAGGCTCCCTCTCCATTATGGATTTTCTGATGAGATGTAAGGTGAGACTTCCTGCTATAGGCTTTCCCACAGTCGTTGCATTCAAAGGGCTTTTTTCTTGTATGATTTTTTTCATGTCTAATGAAATGAAACTTCTTTTTGAAGGTTTTCCCACATTGAGTGCATTCATAAGAGTTTTCTCCAGTATAGTATGTATTATAATTAAGTAAATCTAAAGTAGACTGCACACTCTTCCCATATGATTTACATTCATATGGTTTTTTTCTTGTAGGATTAAGGCTTGTGCTCATGTTATAACCATGGAGTCTCTCCATAGTCAGAATTTTATTGAAGGTGAACAAAACTGAATTCAAAAAATTGTCTTTGCTTTCTTGGTTCTTCTCTGATTCATCAACAAGTAGCCAATCAGCTTCTAAAAAGGAGTACAATAAGACATGCCTCGTTAATTTTTTCCATCAACAGTTATTGAAGAAACATGATTTCAAATCTAGTATCTAATTCTGAAATAAATCCTGTATTTGCCTTGCTCTTGAGCTTTAAGAATAAAACTGCTGAAGAGGAAATGGGAGCAGATGAATGACAATAATGAGAACAGATGGCTTATCTTATGACCTACGGAAAGACAGTTAAATAGGCACAAGTTACAGTGAGTAGGGCACAAAGGAAGTCAAAAGGTTGCTCAACATTGATGCATGGTTATCTCACAGAATGGAGACCTATTGCAGGGATCTACCAATGGATGAGTGACCAGAGGAACAAGAGACTCTGGAGTTAAGGGAAAATATCAGAGGAAAAACCAGATCTGGAGGCAGCAGATCAGAATCAGAGTCCCCACCACCCCCGTCCTAGATTACCCTGGTAGGACAGCTCCCCGTTTCCCTCATTCACATCTCTTTCTCCTCTTAAGCACCTGGCACAATGGCAGTTACCTTCAAGAACATTCTTACATCTCCAGTCCTCTAACTCCATCCAAATCACAGGTGACACATGTCTGCAGAGGACACCAATCTACAACAGCTTGGATTCATTCTCCTGTGTCCTTGGAAGCCCAGGCACAGATTCTGTCTGCTTGCTATTGCTTTTATTCTGGTTGGGTTTCTATATATGACAACTATTTGTTGTATTTGTATTTGACAAGTACAGTTTTTACATTTTCTTTCAATCTACCCAACAACCTAGTCCTTAGAAAGCTGAAGTCACTTTATCCTGAAGTTACATTTTTTCATTCCTATCCTCAAGACACTACAAATCTCCAGTCGATCTCTCCACTAAAAAAGCGGGGAGGGTGCCTGACTGGCTCAGTTGGAGGAGCACATGGCTCTTGATCTCGGGGTCATGAGTTTGAGCCTCATATTGTGTGTAGAAACTGCTTAAATAAATAAACTTAAAAAAAGAGGGAGAAGGGGTTATATCCCCCCTCCTGAATTTCTCTCCTTGTGGAGTGTTAGTACAACACCCCGGCTTCTAACCTCATGCCTTCTTCTCTGTGGAGCTGCTCCAAGCAGTGGGCTATAGCCACCGGTACACATTTTTTTTTTAAATTTTCTTAACATTTATTCATTTTTGAGAGACAGAGAGAGACAGAGTGTGAGCGGGGGAGGGGCAGAGAGAGAGGGAGACAGAATCTGAAGCAGGCTCCGGGCTCCGAGCTGTCAGCACAGAGCCCGATGTGGGGCTCGAACTCACCAGCAGAGAGATCATGACCTGAGCTGAAGTCGGACACTCAACCGACTAAGCCACCCAGGCACCCCTTCGGTACACATTTCTTTATGCAGAGTGAAGTTCCTGTCTTCTTTCCTCGCTGCTTCAACTCATGGGAAGCAGCGTCCTGGGTTCCCTCAACTAATAGTAACCAACTGAAATATCCAGAGCAATCAGCCTGGTGAACAAAACTATACATTATAATGAATTCATTCGTGGTATCTAAGCACGCATTTTTCTAGTCCTGAACAAATACCTTCTGTTCCAAGAATTCTAGACTCTAAATAATTACAATATTTTGCTCATGTTCCTTTCCCATCTTAACTTGCTCTACCTCATCACCTCTCACCCTATTTAGTACTTACATATTCTTTAGGGAGGAGCCATTGTTCCATAATCTCAAAAAATGACTCCTCTCATCTTTTGCATACTTTAACTTTAAGCTCCATTTTCTCTGAACTTCCAGGACAGTCCCACTGCTGCCCGAAACCACTCATTCTGACAATTAGCTAGAAAAAAACTGCAATGTTATTGTACATCCAACAAATCTTCCACACTCATAAAATTTTAAAATATCTGATATGGCTGTTTTGCCTCTCAACTACAATTTTCACACCTTGGCAAATGGTAATGGGTTTTTTTTTGCTTTCTTTGAATCCTCCTCAGGAAACGTAAAAAAAGCCTCACTGAAAGAATAAGCATCCCACAGTGCCTGACTTTACAACAGTAAATTAATGAAATGTTCGTTAAATATCCAGTGTGCGCTCAGCAATGGTATAAAAACAAAAAATGATATAGGACTTTCTCTTCAGGGCATTATCAAGAGAAAAGATGCCTTAAGAGCACACAGGTTTAAAAAAAAATTTTTTTTAACATTTATTTATTGTTGAGAGACAGAGAGAGAGCACAAGCAGGAGAAGGGCAAAAGAGAGAGGGAGACACAGAATCCAAAGCAGGCTCCAGGCTCTGAGCTGTCAGCACCGAGCCCAACGCAGGGCTTGAACCCACGAACTGTGAGATCATGACCTGAGCCAAAGTTGGACACGTAACCAATTGAGCCACCCAGGTGCCCCATGAGCATACAGGATTTTAAACTGGTGAAGACACCCTGGAAAATAGTATAGAGGTTCCTTAAAAAATTAAAAATAGAACTACCCTACGACCCAGCAGTTACACTACTAAGTATTTAGCCAAGGGATACAGGTGTGCTGTTTCAAAGGTGGCACATACACCCCAATGTTTACAGCAGTGCTATTGACAATAACCAAAGTATGGAAAAGGCCCAAATGTCCATGGACAGATGAATGGATAAAGATGTGGTATATATATACAATGAAGTATTACTCAGCAATCAAAAAGAATGAAATCTTGCCATTTGCAACTATGTGGATGGAACTAGAGGGTATTATGCTAAGTGAAATTAGTCTGAGAAAGACAAGTATCATATGACTTCACTCATATGAGGACTTTAAGACACAGAACAGATGAACATAAGGGAAGGGAAGCAAAAATAATATAAAAACAGGGAGGGGTCAAAACATAAGAGACTCTTAAATACAGAGAACAAACTGAGGGCTGCTGGAGGGGTTGTAGGTGGGAGAATGGGCTAAATGGGCAAGGGGCATTAAGGCACACACTTGTTGGGATGAGCACTGGGTGTTATACACAGGGGATGAATCACTGGAATCTGCTCCTGAAATCATTATTGCACTATATGCTAACTAACTTGGATGTAAATTTTAAAAAATAATAATAAATAAATAAAGTTTAAAAAAATCTAAAAGGATATATGTCAAGTTTTCATGAAAGAGCCATAGTAGAGCTGGGACGGAGCTTCAAAGAAGGTAGAGATTAACATAGGCTGGAGTTATCATGAAAGAGGAGAACACTGAATTCAGACTTAGTAGCATGCTGGTTTTAGAGCACACCAGTATCAAAAGAACTGACACACAGAAGAAAATCGTGTACAAAGTTCACTAAAGAGCCCAACTGCCATGGAATAGGGAAAAGATGGACCATTCCAGATAAACAGAATGGGATCACATTAAAGAGACCTTAAAAGCCATTTAAGTGTCACTTAATAAAGGTTATAAAGGAATAACTCCTGCTAATTTGCCAGAAGAGTG
The DNA here is from genome assembly GCF_027475565.1 of Acinonyx jubatus. NCBI lineage: Eukaryota > Metazoa > Chordata > Mammalia > Carnivora > Felidae > Acinonyx > Acinonyx jubatus. The sequence continues at coordinate 31,030,512 of NC_069381.1, read as the reverse complement.
ACTCAGAAAATGAAATGATTTGGATAAATCTTGCAGGAACATCTAATATAAAACAGAAAATAGAACAGAACTGGCAATGTAGAATCATGAATGGCCTAGACACCATAGCAGGAGTTAAAATTCACTTGGTTTGTATTAGAAGTTGGGGTTCCAGGAATGTAAAATACACTTAATTGGTGTCTTAATCGTTTGAAACATACTTCTTTTACGGGCTCTGTGGAAAAAGAAAATTTTATTTTAAATCAGTCTTGGATAACCTAATAATTGAAATCACCGGTAATAAGTCTAACGGTATTTAAGGAAACACTCGTGACACAGAAAAGCTAAGTTGCTTACCGCAGTGATTCAGAGACTGCAAAGCAGCAGGCCAGTCATTATCCTTGATTATAATTTAAAGAGAAAGGTGAAGGTTGAAGCATATTAAATATTGGTTACTATGAAAAAACGGAGATTAAAGCCAGGTGGGGAAAATTATGGGAATGGGAAGTTGGAGAGGCACAGAGAGCACAAAGAAAATCATGCGAGTTCTTCAGAGGGATGCAGTTTCTGAAGGAGTTACTGTGGGAGAAGTTCTGGAGAGAGACACGAAGGGAAGAAACAAAGGTGGATAAGCAGGAAGTGAGGGTGAGGGCAGATTAGCGAGGAACCAACTCAAATGAAGTTGGAGAATTTCCAAATGACATCAGTATCACCAAGTGAAGTAGACAGATGCACTATAAGGTAGATACACCAAGTCAGCAGTGAGATGAAAGATGAGCAAGGTGGGGTACAGAGATGGGGCGTATGCTATAAGAAAAGGTTTTGGGGGTTTTTTTTTTGAAAAGAGGAATAATTAGAGCATAATGTTCCTATAAGTTTTAAAATAAAAATCTCTTTAAAAAATTAAACAAAAAAAATAAAAATAAAAATAGCCAACATATACTGAACTCTTACTATCTGCCAACTACTTGAATGGGTTTGCATGTATTAACTCACATAATCTTTAAAAGAAACCTGAAGTGAGGATTAATATTATCCCTGTTTTATAAATAACGTTGTGCTACAAAATAATTAGGTTAGACAGTGACTGGTGGAGTAAGACTTCAAATCTACACGATCTGACTACAGTATAAGAATTAGATGTATAGGGGCGCCAGGGTGGCTCAGTCAGCTGAGCTTCTGACTTTGGCTCAGGTCATGATCTCACAGATCATGAGTTCGAGCCCCGTGTTGGGCTCTCTGCTGACAGCTCAGAGCCTGGAGCCTGCTTCAGATTCTGTGTCTCCCTCTCTCTCTGCCCCTTCCCCGCTCATGCTCTGCCTCTCTCTGCCTCTCAAAAATGAATAAACGTGGGGCACCTGGGTGGCTCGGTCGGTTAAGCGTCCGACTTCGGCGCAGGTCATGATCTCGCAGTCCGTGCAGTCGAGCCCCGTGTCAGGCTCTGTGCTGACAGCTCAGAGCCTGGAGCCTGTTTTGGATTCTGTGTCTCCCTCTCTCTGACCCTCCCCCATTCATGCTCTGTCTCTCTCTGTCTCAAAAATAAATAAACGTTAAAAAAAATTAAAAAAAAAATGAATAAACGTTACAAAAAAACAAAACAAAAAAAAAGAATTAGATGTATAAAAAAAGATCTGGGATCATTTTTTAGTTTTGTTTTGTTTTACAAAGTAGGCTCCATGCCCAGTGTGGAGCCCAATGCGAGGCTTGAACTCACGACCCTGAGATCAAGACCTGACCTGAGATCAAGAATCGGTTGGTTAACTGACTAAGCCACCCAGGCACCCCAATCTATGATCATGATGAGGAAAAAAGAAGAATGAGGACTTGGGGAATTAAGAGAACAAAGCAAGGACCTACATAAAACAGGAAGCATAGGGAGCCTGGGCAGAGAGGAAAGGGACATCCCTTCATACAAGAGCTGAGCAAAGACAAAAAACAGCTGGGCAGAGTGAGTGAAGGTGTCATCTGAGGATCTGACAATGAATGGTAGGTCAAGCATACCCAGTCACTTCCAAAGATGTGTGGCTTTTAAGAGGTGCTTCAAAGGTACCTGTCCCTCACTGACCAACTGGAATCTCAATTCCAAAGACTCCCATCTGCCTAGCTTTCTCTCACTCACCTGGATAGCGCCAACATGGGTTCTCCCCCTCCACCATCCATGACTCCTGTCCTTGCTCCTCCTTGAAGATCACTTTTGTTTTGGTAATTGGACCCCCTGTTCGTGGGAAACAACACAGAACTGGAGACAAAGTGCTAGACACAAACAACTACCTCACAATTCAGGTCTGCCTCCTTGAATCTCAGAGCCTGGAAAGGATGACAGACTTTAGAACAAAAAAGACCTTTCTCCGCCATTTGGAAGGTGGAAGCATAAACACACATTCTCTGTTTATGCTTCATCTCAAAGGGGATCAAGAGTCTGTGACCACTGACATTCTGGGCCAAACTCTGTAATGCTTTAGAATGTCCACACGTCCCAAAGGAAGGGCACTATGAGTACATGCTCAGTTACAGTGAAGAGTTAGTCACCACCCACTGTCCTTACCCACTGCGGTGAGGTTTCTAAAGTTCTCCAGCATCACATCCCAATACAAGGTTCTCTGATCACAGTCCAGCAGCTGCCACTCTTCTGGGGTGAAGTCCACGGCCACATCCTGGAATGTCACCGATCCCTGTAACGGAACATTGATCTTCAAACTAAAGTGTGCATTATCTGTTGGTGGGAATGCAAACTGGTGCAGCTGCTCTGGAAAACAGTGTGGAGGTTCCTCAAAAAATTAAAAATAGAACTACCTTATGACCCAGCAATAGCACCATTAGGAATTTACCCAAGGGATACAGGAGTGCTGATACATAGGGGCACATGTAACCCAATGTTTATAGCAGCACTTTCAACAGTAGCCAAATTATGGAAAGAGCCTAAGTGTCCATCAACTGATGAATGGATAAAGAAGCTATGGTTTATATATACAATGGAATACTACTTGGCAATGAGAAAGAACGAAATCATGCCATTTGCAGCAATGTGGACGGAACTGGAAGGTATTAAGCTAAGTAAAATAAGTCAGTCAGAAAAGGAAGATATCATGTTTTCACTCATATGTAGATCTTGAGAAACTTAACAGAAGTCCATGAGGGAAGGGAAGGGGAAAAAATAGTTACAAACAGAGAGGGAGGAAGGCAAACCACAAGAGACTCTTATATACAAAGAACAAACTGAGGGTGGATGGGGGCATTGGGGAGAGGGGAAAATGGGTGATGAGCACTGAGGAGGGCACTTGTTGGGATGAGAACTGGGTGTTGTATGTAAGCCAATTTGACAATAAGTTATGTTAAAAAAAAATAAAACAAAGTGTACATTATTTGGGAACTTGCAGGAATCATGGCAGCCTCTTATGATCATATATTCATTAAGTTTTCATAAAGTTATATATGATAACTACTGTATGCTTGACCCAGAAATATACTTTGTGATAGAAACAAAAATCACATTAAAAATATTCACTAGTGTCGGGACAATTAAATCGAGTAAAGATTAGTCTCTTTAATAAGTGGTGTTGGGACCAGATATCCACATGCAAAAGAATGAAGCTGGACTGCCTTAAACACACATGAACACCTCACATCATATATAAAAATGAACTAAAAATGGGGGCGCCCAGGTGGCTCAGTCGTTAAGTGTCTGACTTCGGCTCAGGTCATGATCTCACAGTCTGTGAGTTCGAGCCCCGCGTCGGGCTCTGTGCTGACAGCTCAGAGCCTGGAGCCTGCTTCGGATTCTGTGTCTCCCTCTTTCTCTGCCCCTCCCCAGCTCATGCTCCGTCCCTCTGTCAAAAATAAATAAACATTTAAAAAAAAATTTTTTTAATGAACTAAAAATGAATCAAAGATGTAAATGTAAGAACTAAAATTATAAAATTCTTAGAAGAAAACATTGGAGTAAATCTTCATGAGCTTGGATTAGGCCATGGTTTCTTAGATATGAAAGGAAAAGTGTAAGTGACAAAAGAAAAAAATAGATAAAATGGAAATCATTAAAATTTAAAATATGTGCTTCAAAGGACACCATCAAGAAAGTGAAAAGGCAACCCACAGAATGGGATGAAATACATGTAAATCATATATTTTGGTAAGAAATTTGTGCCTAGTATATAAAAAGAACTCTTACAATACAACAGTAAAAAGACAACCCAATTTAAAAATGGACAAAGGATTTGAACAGATTTTCTCCAAAGACATAGACACTCATATGAGCATGAAGCACATGAAAAGATGCTCAACATCATTAGTAAATAGAAATCAAAGCCACAATGAGATATTGCCTCACACCCACAAGGGTTGTTAAAATCAAAGACAGACAATGACAAGTGGTGACAAGGATGTAGAGAAACTGGAACTGTCATACACTGCTGGTGGGGTTGTAAAATGGTGCAACAACTATGGAAAATAGTTTTACAGTTCCTCAAAATGTTAAACATTGAATTAACCATATTACCCAGCAATCCCTCCTAAATATATACCTAAGAGAACTAAAAATATAAAACCTGTAGACAAATGTTCATAGAGAAGTATTCATTAATAGCCAAAAGTGAAAACAATATGGGTATCTATCATCTGATGAATAGATGGAATAACAAAATGAGGTATATCCATAGAATGCAATATTATTTGACATACATGTAACATTGATGACCCTTGAAAATACTGTTACTAGGTGAAAGAAGCTAGTCAAAAAAGATCACATATTATATTGTCTTAGTTACATAAAGTGTTCAGAAAAGGAAAATCCATAGAAACAGAAAATAAATTAGAGCTAGGGGATAGGACAAATAGGGAATGACTGCCAATATGGGGTTTCTTTTGAGGGTAATGAAAATATTCTAAAATTAGATTGTAGAGATGGTTTTACAATTCATGGACAGACTAAAAACCACTGAGTTGTATATATCTTAAATGGGTCAATCTGTAATATGTGATTATGTCTCAATAAAATTATTTAAAATATTGCTTATATGTTCTTCATTCATTCATTCATTCATTCATTCAGACAATGTCTAATGAGGACCTACCAGACACTGTATTAGTGATACAAAAAAGAATAAAAATGTTACTGGTCTCAGAGATCTTACAATCTACTACATACTACAAAGTAAATATACATAAGTTAGAAGGGCTATAAGGTTAACATGTCAGACTCACATGACCATAATAAAATAGAATATAAGACCTTTTTTTACATAATATATCCTCTCAACCGTAATGTTAAAATCATGTTTAACTAACTTAAGCTGAAATTAAAAAGGCATGTGGCTACATGTCTACCACAAAGACATAGTTAAAACCATATAGAACAGGGGTCAGCAAACTACAACCCATACCCTGGCCTGATGTTTCTGTAAATAAAGTGTTACTGGAATATTTATACCCACTCATTTGCTTCAGATGCAAAGTTAAAATTGAGTAGTTGCCACAGAGGCTGTATGGCCTTCAAGCCTAAAATATTTACCATCTGGCCCTTTAAAAAGTTAGAAGACTAGGTAGGATTTATCCCATGAATGCACAGATAGTTCAATATTGAGAAACATATTAGAAATTCTCTGAATTCCTATATTAAAGATAAAACATTATTTTACCAACAGGTATTTTATTTACTTATCTATCTATTTTTTTATTTTTTTTAAATGTTTTATTTATTTTTGAGAGAGTGCAAGCAGGGGTGGGGCAGAGGATCTGACAGCAGTGAGCCTGATGTGTGGCTTGAACTCAGGAACCATGAGATCATGACCTGAGCCGAAGTTGGACACTCAACTGAATGAGCTATCCAGGTGCCCCAACCAACACATATTTTTAAAAAACATATAAGAAAAAAGGTTTCCCCTTGATGAAAACAATGTTCACAAGCTAAAAATCTTTAACTTGATTAAAAACAAGAAAACAAAACAAAACTATTTACCAAAATACAAGAGGAAACAATAAAACACTGGAAACATTCCCATTAAAATTGGAACAAAAAGATACTGGCTAGCAATTTATAGTTCCTGGGGCACCTGGGTGGCTCAGTCAGTTGAGCATCCAACTTGATTTCAGTTCAGGTCATGATCTCACAGTTTGTGAGATTGAGTCCCAGGTTGGGCTCTGTGATGGAGGCACTGAGCCCGCCTGGGATTCTCTCTCTTCCTCTCTCTCTCTCTGGCCCTCCCCTGCTCACACATGTACACTCTCTCAAAACAAATAAACATTTTTAAAAAATTATAGTTCCCAAAAATCCCTGTCCATTGCAATAAGACAAGAAAAAACATGAAGACATACATATTGAGCAGTAAGGAACAAACTCCATTTGAAGAGTGTATGATTGTCTACCTAGAAAACCTAATAATCAACTAAAAAAAATCTTGAACTTAATAAGAGTTCTGCAACATTAAAAAAATTTTTTTTTTTTAATTTTTAAAGAAGAAACAGAGGGAGCCTGGGTGGCTTAATTGGTTGAGTGTCTGACTTTCGGCTCAGGTCATGATCTCGCAGTTTGTGAGTTCGAGCCCCGCATCAGGCTCTATGCGGACAGCTCAGAGCCTGGACCCTGCTTCGGATTCTGTGTCTCCCTCTCTCTCTGCCCCTCCCTTGCTTGCACTCTGTCTCTCAAAAGTAAATCAACATTTAAAAAAATTTTTTTTTGAATTAAAAAAAATTAGTTCTGTAAGTTGGCATAAAGTCAAATAGATAAATGCATACTTTCCTATACACCAAAATAACCAATTAGAAAATACAATGAAAAAAGATCCATCCTATTCTCAACAGCAACTTAAACCATACATAAGAATAAATATTACAAGAAATTCTTATATGAGAAATGTATAAGAATTATAATAACAAACCTACAAAAATGTAAAGAAGGACCTATATGAAACATTAGAGAATACATTATTGAAAATTAATGAATTTTCTACAAATTAATGGAAACATATATTGCAATCACAATAAAAATACCTAAAATGCTCCTTTATAGACTCTGACAAGCTAATTCTAAAGTCCACATGGAACAGGGCCCATGGGTGGCTCAGTTGGTTGAGCATCTGACTTTGGCTCAAGTCATGATCTTCCGGTTCTTGAATTCAAGCCCTGAATCGGGCGCGCTGCTGTCAGCACAGAGCCTGCTTTGGATCTTCTGCCCTCCTCTCTCTCTGCCCCTCCCCTGCTCACTCTCTCTCTCTTTCAAAAATAAATAACATTTTTAAAAATAATAAAATAAAATAAAATTCACATAGAAGAGAAAATGCTCAAGAATACTAGCAGACTCTGGAAAAGATATAAGATTTACTTATGGTTCCAGAAGAATATTAAAAAAGATATGTAACTGAACTTACAAACAGAGTTTGCATAGTGCTGCTTATTGGCACTAAGCTCTTTGCTTACTCTAGGAAACATTTTAAGAAATATAGCATGCTATATAATATAAAATGTGATGTTATATTTATCACAGGGTTGTTGCTGTGAATGTTATTTCTCTTTTTTTTAAACTTTTTTCCCCCAAGTTTGTTTATTTGAGAGAGAGAGAACAAACACGAACAGGAGAGGGGCAGATTAAAGGAGAGACAGAATCCCAAGCAGGCTCCACCTACAGTGGAGTGTCAGCAGTGCAGAGCCCAACACAAGGCTCGAACCCACGAACCACAACATCACGACCTGAGCTGAAATCAAGAGTCAGAGCTTAACCAACTGAGCCACCTAGGCACCCCTGTGTATATTATTTCTAACATTATCTCCATGAAAACCCATTGTAAGATATTTTCTTCAGAGAACTGCATCAGGAAAATCTTTACTTCTCCAAGGGATTGTTTTCCTTTATCTTTGTGGACAATACCAATACGTTAACTGGTTGACTATCCATTTTCTGTGATTGCTATAAAGACTGGGTACACATATGCAGCTCAAATTTATTCCAACTATGTACAGACCCTGTGACATGGATATCAACTGATCAATTTTCTAAATTTTCTTTTGGACCTGATCTATTCAATCTATATTTTCCCTATACATGTCTATACATGTCCTTTTTATATAGATTTTTGAGAGTTTTAAATGACTCAATAAATGGATACCTACCTGGAAGTTGATCATTTTCTGGAGCTCTTACACACGGATCTATGAAAGTAAAAATAGGAAAAAGAATAGAAAGACATGAAAAACCAAAACGCAATGTAGAAAAGAAAAGAAGCACTATTAGAAAAGAACTCTTGGGGTGTTTGGGTGGCTCAGTTAGCCCAGCGTCTGAATCTTAATTTCGGCTCAGGTCATGATCGCAGGGTTGTGAGATTGAGCCCCACATCAGGCTCTGTGCTGAGCATGGAACCTGCTTAAGATATTCTCTCTCTCTCTCTCTCCCCCTACCCCTCTCCCTGCACCTCCCCCATGTTCTCTCTCTCACGCAAAAAAAAAAAAAAAAAAAAAAAAGTTAGAAAAGAAAGACTCACATTGCAGCTTCAGTAAATGTCACCTAGTGAGAGAATGACGATTCTAGGAGATGTCAGGAAAGTCCATATTTTATAAGTGCTGAACTCTACTGGTGGATCTGTTATGAATCTATGAAATTTAGGTAAGTATGTTGTACATTTTTGTCCTACTGATCTAATGGCAAGTTGTTAATCTTAGAACTAGTGACATTTTTTTCTTCCCAAAATTTTATCCTAAGAAAAAAAATAATAAATAAGTCTAAAAACTAAAACCCTGATTTCTGAAACTCAGTATATCTCTGGAAGTCAGTCCTTCCTGTGACTCTCTGGTCTCTGCTCTGAAGCTGGGATAAGAGAGCTCAAATTAGGTTGGGTTTTCTTGAAAAGGCTGGATTGAGGTATCCAGGAATTTTTTTTTTTTTTTTTTTTTTTAAAGACAGAGCCTTCAGTTTAAATTCTAAATCTGTCTCTCTCTCTTTCTTTGGAAATTCACCATCTTCTATGAGCCAGTATAGTTTTTTAAGAATTTAAACCAGCAAAGTTGGGGCCATAGAAAGGCTAAAATATGCAAGAGGGACTCACAGCTTTATATACACAGTCTTCACTGGAAGATCTGCAAATTCACCAAAGACTATTAACAACAACAAAAAAAGACTACAAATCAAAATTTATTCTGCATTCATTGCTCAAATATTTCAAAAGGAGAATAAATACAACTCTTTTTTTTTTTTTTTTTGCAGGGTCCTAACTACACTTGTGGCGATCATAGCACAAGGTAAAACTTGTCAAATCACCAAGTTGTACAGCAGAAACTAATGTAAGATTGCGTGTCAACTATACTAAAAAACAAACAAACAAAACGCCAGAATAAAATTCGGTGAAAACTCGTCTGGTTCGACTCTCAGCTCTTCCACTTATTGTCAGTATAAGCAAGTAAGTAACTTAACCGCTCTCTCAGCTTCAGTTAATTCATATGCAAAATGGAGAGAACACTTACTTCAGATAATTGTTGTGAGAATACACTGAGAACATGGCAAGTTTCTCTAGAAATACTCCCTAGATCCCTTGGAATGGTTTGATATTGCCTTTTGCGGGCTCTGGTAGGGCCAGCGATGTTCTTGTAACCAGGAAAGGTAAAGCCTGAAGCACATATTCCTACACTGTGATCTCTACCGACAAGGGCAGGAATACAAACTGAGCCTGCCCCATCCCTACTCGGGATCCGGGAACCCACTTGAGTGGCAGTCAGCCCCTTCTCTTGCTTTCTCTGAACTCCAGAATTGGACAGGACCCACACATCCAAACACTAAATCGCTGCACGTGGGGGTTGTGAAGTTTTACCTTCCTTTGGGTACGCCAATAAACTGGTGCCTATCTTTCTCCCCGCCCTTCCCTTACGTCCCCAAGCTCCGTAGAGTCATACCTACCAGTCTTTCACCACCACACTCCCATCTTTGGTTCTAAAAGATCAGATTACAGAGATCTCCCACAGGCTCTCGGGGAGAAAACCCCGTTCCCCCTTCACGCGGCGCAGGTTGGAAGATTACTGAACACCGGCTACAGCCCCACTGCGCGTGTGCGGAAGTAACTGCCGCCCAGGTTCCCAAGTCCCCCCGCGGTGCAGGCTCTTCTTAGGGGACTACATTTCCCATAGGCCTGTGGAGCTCGTTTCCGGAAGGCTTCAGAGGCCTCTGCCTCTTTGTAGGGAGAGTCCTGGGTTGGTATCTCTGGGACTTCCATGACAGCCAAGCTCGTTTATAAGAGGGAAATGTGTATATCATTTTCGTTTAAAAATACAAGACACCAGGATTTTTAAATACTAGAAAATCTAAATCAGCACTATAAGATAATAATCTACCCTTAGTTCAGTTTCTTTTAGCAACGCACTAGCTTAGGTCCCAAAAAGGAGGTAAAGCGGAGTACCCAACAAAGAAGACTGAGAAGGGATAAGGTGTGAGACAGACGTAAAAGTAGAAGAGTTTGATTCTGCAAAATCAAGGGAAGAAAATGTTTCAAGAAGTGGGGAATAATCCAGCAGTATTAAATGCTGCTAATTAGTCAAGTAGGATGATCACTAAGAATTGACCATTGGATTTAGCATTGTGGAGGCTGTTGAAATATCCCATTTTGGCATAGTGGTAGAATTTCAATAAAATCTTTTAAGAATTTGATAAGAGCGGAATGAGTGGAATTTGATAAGAGTGGGAAGAGAGGAAGTGTGAAAAGCAAGTACAGGCAGTACCTTTAAGAAGTTTGGCTTTTTTAAGATGAGTAGAAAAAGAAAGCTGTCGTTGCATATAGATTTGGGGTCCAGAATTTTTTTTAAGATGGAAGAAATTATAGTATGTATGCTAATTAAAATTATACAGTAGAGGGAGAATACAGGAGAAATGGGATAGTTGCAGGAAGAAAAGTCCTTCTGGAGAAAAGGGATGGGATTCAGTACACTGTGGAAGGATCAGTTGTGAGTGTGGACCATTCATCCATTGAAATAACAAGGGAGACAGAATTTACAGGTACAGGTGAGATACAGATTTAGTGGTGGGAGAATGAGCCTATCTTCTTCTAAATGCTTGTATTTTCTTAGTTAAATAGGAAGCTGAAAGTGAAGGAAGGGAGAAGGTATTGGAGATTTGAGGAGAGAAAAGTAATACTGTAGGACATTGATTCTAATATACACTTTTTTCATATTTGAACATCTGCAAAACTGGTATTTTACAAATGATGGCATGCTATAGTTTAACTGGCAGCATGTTTTTTCTCTTTGAAAGTATGTGAAATAATTATGTATCTTGTAATCAATGGCATCTGAGATTCTAATGTTATTTAGGAATGTGGAAGAGTGGGGGCACCTGGGCGGCTCATCGGTTGGCGTCTGACTTTGGCTCAGGTCATGATCTCATGGTTCATGGGTTTGAGTCCCCTGTAGGGCTCTGTGCTGACAGCTCGGAGCTTGGAGCCTGCTTCTGTGTCTCCCTCTCTCCGCCCCTCCTGTCCCCCACTTGTGAGCCCTCTCTCTCTCAAAAATAAACGTTAAAGGGGGGAAAAAAAAGAATGTGGAAGAGTGAATGGATTAAGGAAATACAGTACTATTGCTTGGTAGCATTAAGAGCCCACTTGATATTAGTAGCCACTGTATTCATTGGCATTTTCAATGTCATAAAAATTTTTTTTATATCTTAAAAAAAAAAATCCTTTCTTGGAGCGCCTGGCTGGCTCGGTCGGTTAAGCGTCCAACTTCGGCTCAGGTCATGATCTCGCGGTCCGTGAGTTCAAGCCCTGTGTGGGGCTCTGTGCTGACTGCTCAGAGCCTGGAGCCTGTTTCGGATTCTGTGTCTCTCTCTCTCTCTGACCCTCCCCCGTTCATGCTCTGTCTCTCTCTGTCTCAAAAATAAATAAACGTTAAAAAAAAATTAAAACAAAAAAACAAAAAAACAAAAAAAAATCCTTTCTTAACCTATAGCCCATTTGAACAACTGCACCATTTCCTAACTTTCCTTCATAGAAAAATCTTTCTAAAGAGCTGTCTCTTGTTGCTGTCTACATCTTCACACCTCCAATTCTCTCTTCAGTCCACTCTAATAGCTTCTTGACTCTACTCTCCTAAAACTGATCTTGTCAAGTTACCAATTAAATTCCAATTCTGTCCTCATTATATTTGACCTCAACAGCATTCAACACAATTAAAATACTTCCTTATCTTGGTTTCGAGGACATCTCATAAAAGCTAGTTTCTCCCACTTCACTCAGACTACTTCTGTATTTCCTTTACTAAAACTCTGTTCCTCTGTTCCTCCTCCAAATGTTGGAATACTCAAGGGTTTGACCTTCAGCCTTTGCTTTCTGAAATTGCCTCTAAATGATCTCATTCAGTCCCATGGCTTGAATTACCATTTATGTGATGATGAGTGATGACTGAAAATCTGTATTTCCATCTTTCATTTCTCCCCTGAACAGCAGACCCCTAATTCCTTATGCCTACCTGAAATCTCCCCTTAAAAATCTAAATGTCACCTCCAACTTCACACTTCCAAGCCAATTAATCCCTGCCTTCTCCCACCCCCAATCTATCACTTCTAGTTCAATAAATGCACCATCACCACCTCATTACTCAAGCAAAAATTTAGGAGCCATCCTTGATTTCTCTTATTCCTTTTCTTTTTCTCATAGTATATATGTTTATGAAAGCACATATTTTTGTTTGGCAATACTGTGATTTATAATAAGAAATATATATTTGATCTTCATCCCTGTTTTTGGTTCAGAGCTCCTAAAAGTCTTGGAATTTCCTAAGTGATGATAGCAATAACGGTGTCTTTTGTTATATTACTGAAGTGATTTTGTACTGTACCTAAGCATGGGGGCTGGCTGCCAGGAGAACCAATCATATGATTGGAGATTAGAGAGTTGAAACTTTCAGTCCCAACTTCCTGACTTCTGGGGAGGGGAAGAGAGGCTGGAGGTTGAATCAATTGTCAGTCGCCAATAACTTAATCAATTGTGCCTATGTAATGAAGCCTCCATAAAAACTCAAAGGACAGGGCTCACAGACTTTGTGGGTTGGTGAACACATGTAGGTACAGAGAGAGTGTTGGCCCAGAAAGGGCATGGAAACTCTTTTCCCTTTCCCCATACGTTGCCCTATGCATCTCTTCCATATGGCTGTCCCTGAGTTATATATCCTTTTATAATAAACTGGTGATCTGGAAAATAAAAATGTTTCTCCAAGCTTTGTGAGCTGCCTAGCAAATTAGTCAAACCTAAGGAAGGGGTTGTTGGAACCTCCATTCTATAGCTAGCAAGTCAAAAGCACAGATGACAATCTGGACTCGTGATGGGCATCTGAAGTGGGGGGAAAAGGGTAAGCTTGTAGGACTGAACCCTCAACCTGTGGGATCTAACACTGTCATCAAGTAGTATCAGAGGATTGTTTGGTGGTGGGGGAAAGCCCACACACTGGAATTTGTGTGAGTAGAACCCGGCACATAATAGGTGCTAAATAAATATTTGCAATACTGAATATACAATTGTCCATAGTTTTATCTCTATTAAATGTGTCACAGAACTTGTTTCCCATATCTATGAGTCTAATTCTGTTGTTCTATTTGTTCATTTGTTTTGTTTTCCAGATTCCATATATAGGTGAAGTTACATGATATTTGTCTTTATCTGATTGATTTCACTTAGCACAATACTGTCTAGGTCCATTCATGTTGTCACAAATGGTAAGATTTCATTCTTTTACGGCTGAATAATATTCCCTATTCCTGTGTGTGTGTGTGTGTGTGTGTGTGTGTGTGTGTGTGTGTGTATGTGTGTGTACACACATCACATTTTCTTTACCCATTCATCTATTGATGGGCACTCAGGTTACTTCCATATCTTGACTATCATAAATAATGCTGCAGTGAATATGGTGGTGCATATACCTCTTCAAATTGATGTTTGTGTTTTGGTTTTTTTGTTTTGGATAAATACCTGGATGTGGTATTGCTAGATCACCTGGCAGTTCTATTCTTAATTTTTTGAGGAATTTCCATATTTTTTTCCATTGTGGTTGCACCACTTTACATTCCCACCAATGGTGTATAAGGAAGGGTTCCCTTTTCTCCACATCCTTGCCAACACTTGTTCGTTCTTTCTTTTCTTTCTTTCTTTCTTTCTTTCTCTTCCTTCCTTCCTTCCTTCCTTCCTTCCTTCCTTCCTTCCTTCCTTCCTTCCTTCCTTTCTTTCTTTCTTTCTTTCTTTCTTTCTTTCTTTCTTTCTTTCTTTCTTTCTTTCTTTGATAATAGCCAATCTGACAGGTGTAAGGTGATCTCATTGTGGTTTTGATTTGCATTTTCCCTGTTGATAGCTGACGTTGAGCATCTATTCGTGCACCTGTTTGCCTCATGAGTGTATAAGTGTTCCTTCCTCTTCAATGTTTTGGAATAACTTGAAAAGAAGAAGTACTAACTCATCATTAAATGTTTGGCAGATTTCACCTATGAAGCTGTCTGGTCCTAGACTTTTTGTTTTTGGAGTTTTTAAAAATATTGATTTAATTCCATCACTTGTATTGGTCTATTCAGATTTTTTTAATGTTTTTTATTTTGAGAGAGAGAGCGAGAGAGAGAGCGAGAGAGAGAGAGCAAGCTAAGCAAGGGAGGGGAGAGAGAGGGGGGAGAGAGAATCCCAACCAGGCTCCGTGCCATCAGTGCAGATTGAGCAGGGGCTCAACTCATGAAGTATGAGATCATGACCGAGCCAAAATCAAGAATCAGACAGGTAACCAACTGAGCCAACCAGGCACCCTGGTCTATCGAATTTTCTATTTCTTTGTAAATCAGTTTCGGAAAGTTATATGTTCCTAGGAATCTATCCATTTCTTCTAGGTTTTCCAATTTGTTGGCATATAATTGTTCTTTGTGGTTTCTTATGATCCTTTGTATTTCTGTAGTGTCAGTTGTAACTTCTCATTTTTCATTCCTTGTTTTATTTAGGCCCCCTCTCTTTTTGTCTTGATGAGTGGGCCTAGAGTTTATCAATTATGTTTATCTTTTCAAAGAACTGATTTTTCATTTCATTGATCTTTGCTATGGTTATTTATTATTTCAAAAGTTTATTTGAGAGGGAGGGAGAGAGAGAGTTCAAGTGGGGAAGGAGCAGAGACAGAGAGAGAGAGAGAGAGAGAGAGAGAGAGAGAGAGAGAGACAGAGAGAGAATTGCAAGCAGGCTCTGCGTTGTCAGTGCAGAGCCTAAAGCAGGGCTCAATCTCACAAACCGTGAGATCATGACCTGACCTGAGATCAAGAGTCAGATGCTTAACCAACTGAGTCAACCAGGCACCCCTTTGCTATTGTTTTTAAAATCTCTATTTCACCTATTTCTGCTCTTATCTCCTTTGTTCTACTAACTTTGGGCTTTGCTTACTCTTCTGTTTCTAGTTCCTTTAGGTATAAAGGTATTTATTTTGGATTTTTCTTGTTTCTTGAGGTAGGTAGGCCTATATCAATATAAACTTCCCTCTTAGGTCTGCTTTTGCTACATCCCATAGATTTTGGAATGTTGTATGCCCATTTTCGTTTGCCTCAACGTGATTTTAACTTCATCTTTGATTTATTCATTGCCCCATTAGCTGTTTAGCAGCAGGTGTTTAGTCTCCATGTGTTTGTGTGTTTTTTCCAGTTTTATTCTTGTAATTGATTTCTAATTTCATACCACAGTAGTTGCAAAAGATGCTTGATAGGATTTCAATCTTCTTGAATTTAGAGACTCATCTTGTGGCCTAACCTGTGATGTATCCTACGGGATGTCCCATGTGCTCTTAAATGAAAGTAATACAATAGTATGGGGCTTTAATACCCCACTTACCTCAATGGATAGATCATCTAGACAGAAAGTCAATAAGGATACATTGGCCTTATGACACCTATCAGATGGATTTAATAGGTGTCATAAGGCCAATGTATCCTTATTGACTTTCTGTCTAGATGATCTATCCATTGAGGTAAGTGGGGTGTTAAAGCCCCATACTATTGTGTATTACTTTCATTTTTATGGACTCTCTCTCCTATATGTCCTGTGCAATGAATGTGAATACCTGTGCTGTAACTGAAAACGTTGGCACATTCTTGACTTTCATAGGTCCCTATGTGTGAAAAGATTATTTTGATCATCTAAGCTTTGACCAAAGCTCCTTAAACTCCTCTGCAATGTACTTTCTGATGAATATGAAGACTTGAGCTCCGAAGGCCTCAGCACAATTACCACATGTATAAAGTTTTTCTCCGGTGTGGACTGTGATGTACTTGAAGAAATATTTGCATTTTGGCTGAAGCTCTTACCACGCACAACACACTTCTTTGGTTCCTCTCCTACTATACTCTAATAGATGTTACGTTTTGAGCTATCACTAAAACCTCTATCTCTCTTCACACCTTTATGGGGCCTTTCTCTCATATAATCTCTCTGAAGAACTTGAAGTCCTATATTCTACCTGTGGCTCTTGTCACACTCACCACACCAGCAGGGTTTCTAAACATATGGATTCTCTGACGAATATCAGAGAATCAAAACAAAACAAAACAAAACAGAGAAGCAATAACCAAAGCAATAGTTGAAAATTTTTAAAGGAAGTAACTTATTCCTTACATTTTAATGTACTTTTATAATAAGCATGTATTATTTAATCAGAAAATTCTACCACGGGGGAACCTGGGTGGCTCAGTTGGTTAAACGTCTGACTTCAGCTCAGGTCATGATCTCATGGTCCGTGAGTTCGAGCCCTGCATCGGGCCCTGTGCTGACAGCTCAGACCCTGGAACCTGCTTCATATTCTGTGTCTCCCTCTCTCTCTGCCCACCCCCTCCCTTGTGCTCTGTTTCTCTCTCAAAAACTAAACAGTGAAAAATTTTTTTTAAATTAAAAAAAAAAAAAGAATGGGGTGCTTGGGTGGCTCAGTTGGTTACGCGTCCAACTTCAGCAGCTCAGGTCATGATCTCGCAGTTTGAGGGTTCCAGCCCTGTGTTGGGCTCTGTGCTGACAGCTCAGAGCCCCTCCCCTGCTTCGGATTCTGTGTCTCTCTCTCTCTCTGCCCCTCCCCTGCTCATGCTCTGTCTCTCTCTGCCTCTCAAAAATAAATAAATGTTAAAAGAAAAAAGAAAAATCCACCATGGAGAAAATTAAAAGACATGCAACAAACTGGCCTTTAAGAATAATTTTAAAAGATTAAACTCCTCATTAAAAATAAGCAGAGGGATGCAAATTTAATAGGATTAAATTATTTACTAAAGGAAGCAAATTTAAAAAAATCAAGAAATAGCTTTGTTATGATATCTTTTTTCATTTAACTGCTCACTGAATATTCAAGAGGTCCATAATTTGGAGTTCAGATACCTTTAGGCAGAATTTGCAAGGAAAAGATGACATTATTAGCTATGTGGAGGCTGCAAACCCGGGAAGCATTTGTTGTAGAGAATAGCATCAATGATCCTGGGGTGACCCCAACTACAGATGTCTCAACTTACCTTGTGAGAAACCATAAAGTGATGACTAGGAGATGTTAACTTAAAATAAAAATCTGAGGGGCTCCTGGGTAGCTCAGTCGGATGGGCATCTGACTTGAGCTCAGGTCATGATCTTGTGGTCTGTGAGTTCAAGTCCCGCACGGGGCCCTGTGCTGACAGCTCAGAACCCGGAGCCTGCTTCAGAGTCTGTGTCTCCCTCTCTCTGCTCCTCCCCTGCTCACGCTCTGTCTCTCTCTCTCAAAAATAAATAAACATTAAAAAATAATAAGGATTTGAGAGCTCAGGGTATTACTGAATTACAGAACTACTGAATTCTGACAATGTCACTGTCTGAAACCAACTTATTTTTCTTTTCCCTCTTTTTAAACCTTCTAGTATATCCAACATGATGCCATCAGAACCCTGACAAGTTGTTTTCTTGAAGACTGTTAGCTTAATACTCTTGATCCTATAAAGTCCAGTTTATTTACTATGCCCCCAATTTGATTCCAAACTTCCTAGGGCCTAGAATAAGATACCATGTAGGGGGCTTAACAACAGCGAGAAACACTTTACAGCATAATGGTTAAGAACATAAGCACTGTAGTCAGACATATCTAGGCTGGAGTCTACCACTTTCAAACTGTGTTTTATAACCCTTCTAAGCCTCAATTCCCTCATCAGGGATAATTAATGGATATACAGATTTAATCATCAAAGTGCTAAGCATGATGCCTGGCACATAATATTCATTCAGTAAATGAGAGTTATTACCCCAAGATTCCCATTGTCCATAAGAAAAGTTGTGTGTAGCTCAAAACACCTCCAGAGGTAATCTACTGTAACTCCAAAAATGTCCAGGTTTTACCAGTTCACATAGAACATGGAGTCACATTGGGGCGCCTGGGTGGCTCAGTTGGTTAAGCGTCCAACTTTGGCTCAGGTCATGATCTCGCAGTTCATGAGTTCAAGCCCTGCATTGGGCTCTGTGCTGACACTTCAGAGCCTGCAGCCTGCTTCAGATTCTGTGTCTTCCTCACTCTCTGCCCCTCCCTCGTTCATGCTCTCTCACTCTCTCTCAAAAATAAAGATTTAAAAAATTAAATTAAAAAAAAAAAAAGAACATGGAGTCACATTAACAATATTTACCATGTTCTGCTGCCTCTTGACCTTCTAGTTCATATAGAAACTCCACTCCTGGGGCACCTAGATGGCTCAGTCAGTTATGCGTCCAACGCTTGATTTCAGCTCAGGTCATGATCTCGGGGGTTGTGAGATCAAGCCCCACGTTACGCTCCACACTGAGCATGGAGTCTGCTTAAGATCCTCTCTCTCTGCCCCTCCCTGGCTCACACACTCTTTCTAAAATTAAAAATATATATATAAATAATAAAATAAGAATAAAATAAAGAATAAATAAAATAAAAGATAAACTCAACCCCTGCCAACTCTTCTCCCCCTTCCATCTATATATGCAAATTCTCCAGTAGTGACTGCATAAACAAGCCTTTTCCTTCCAGGTGATGTCCATATCATTCTTTCCTCTGGCCTCTTTGGTGATGTTCGCAATCAAGAGCTCCACTATCTTCTAAAATGCACTGAGATTCCTCTCCACTATCTTCACAATTTCCTTAAAATGTGTTTAATTTTTTGGTTCTCCCTTTATAAAAAGGGCACCATACTGTATGTAACCTTTGGGGACTTTTCACTTAACTGTGCTAACCACACTGTTGTGTGTCATTGTGGCTCATTTCTTTTGGTTGCTGTACATCGTCCACACTCATCTGATGATGGGGACCTGGACAGTTTCTAGGGTTAGGTTTTGCTATTGTGAAAGTACTATGAAGCATATGCTTGTTCATATTTTCTGTTGTACACATGTAAGACACAACTATTTATTGTGGTCATTTTTGAAGGATTGAGATTATGAAAAAAAAATCAGTTCGACTGACTTGGACAGCATTTCATTCTATTTTATTATATAAAATGTAGAAAGTGTTAACTAAGAAAAAACAGGGAAGGGACTTAACAGAAAGTTTAGGATCTTCTTAGGAAAGCAATGATTGCTGAAGGATGCCCTTTGCTCCAGCCACGATGAGCAACTGTCTTCTTGGCAATTAACAGCAAAGTTCCAGGGACCTATAGCTCCAGATTCCTCCCACTCACCCCTGAAACTTGAGTGGTTAGAGTTTGAGAAAATATGAAAAGAACCAAAATAAGAATATTCTCCATGAAAGCTAAGTTCAAAAATTGGTCCTCTTTTTCTCTGCTGAGCACATTAGGAGCAGGGAGGCTGAAAGTTCCTGAAGGCATACCCTTCTATTCATTTCACTTTTTTGGCTAGGGGCTCTAGAATGGAGCTGGGCACCCCACCACCCTTCCTCCATTCACAGATATCTGCATAGTTGCATGTCCGGCACTTCCAAGCCTCCTCCACATCAACCCCTTGAGGCTCTCGGTGGCCCATCCAGTAGGCCATATAGTGCTGCACCTTGCCTCTCACCTCCTTCTCTTCAAAGGCCACAATCTCTGTACCCAGCACTGTGGCAGTCTCTTGGTGGATGTACTCTATCTTTAGGATATCAATAACTGGGAGGTCAGACAGTGTTAGAGACAAGAAGACTAGCTCCATGAGGTCACCCAAGGACTTTACAGAGAAGCCTCCCTGCCGGGCATGCCTCAGCACTGAAGGTCCCAGTGGCTTGTCTGGACATAATTTTGTGTGGTGGATTAGGCTAGCACTGGTCACTTTCCCTTGAACCATGGCATCAAAGATATATTTGTATAGGCTGATTTGAAAACAGTCTTTTTTCTTCTGAGCTTCCAAAGGGAGCATAGGGCGCCTGCGTGTCTTAAGTTCAGCCAGTTCCAGGTCCCCCTTGGCGGTATAGTGCAGCTCATCAATTACTCCAACAAGCAGCACACCCTCCACTTCTCCAAACACTGGAAACTCTCTGATGCGTCCTTCTGACTGCAGGACAGGAATCATTGATAATATATTCAAAAACTTAACTGCCCAAGCATCTTCTTTAGTGGTGGTGGGGACAGTCACAAGATCATGAACTTCTAGTTCTCTAGCTAGGTGGATGCTGGCACCAGTGTCCAAAACAGCTGCCTTCTCAGGAGCCAAGAAACCAGGAAGTTCCTTCCCATATACCATTTGCTGTTCACACCAGTCTTGAGTAGACAAGTCAGTGACATACAAATATTTAAGGTGGAATCGCTCCATAGGTGATGAGACATCCAATCCTCTTTTCCATTTTGGTAAGCTTGTGAGCTTGTCATCCTTCCCAGGGAGTTCAGAAGAAGGACCAGGCTTGCTGAGTGATGCACTTGACTCCTGAGTATCTTCCAGATCCAGATACTCTAGCAACTCTGAGTCACTCACGTCTGAGAACCCTGAGGCCTCTACTGACCCCGTCTCCTCTTCCCCATTCTCTGCCATGGCACAAGGCCCTGCAATATCGTGTTAAAGAAATGTATTATCCAAATAACAAATTTATCCAAAGCACTTTCAAATTCTAATAAGGTAAAAAGAATCATGACTATTTATTTACATTCTTTAAGAAGCCTAGCTATTTAGGACCAACTAGTAACGCAACAGAATTGCGTTGGCCTCGATTTCTTCATTTAAAAGGAGATTTGAGGTTTGCCTTTTCTGCTTCAAAGTTCTACTGACTTGGAATATTATTTCATTATTTAGAAATGTATAGATCTTTGTAAATGTTGGAACAATGTTGGTAAAAACATGGCCACTTTTATGATTCTTCTAATACAAAATCCTTGACTAAGAAAATGAAACTCAATTACAAACTATTCCTTGAGAAAAATCAGCTCTATGATGACTGTTTTACAATGTGGTTCTCAGGAACATAGTATAGCAAAATTCAAAGACTAACTATAGACAAATACCAATAGATCTGCTCATACACAAAGTAATAGCATACAGCGTACCCAGGTAGCTTGGTCAGTTGGGCATCTGGGCCTTGGTTTCAGCTCAGGTCATGATCTTACGGTTTGTGGGTTCGGGCCCCACGTCAGGCTCTGCACGGAGCCTACTTGGAATTCTCTCTCTCCCTTTCTCTCTCTGCCCCTCCCCTGCTGTCACCTTCTCAAAATAAATAAACTTAAAAAAAAATAAAGGTAATAGCATGAAGTCACGAGAGAGGACGTTCACAGCAACATGTGGAAATCCGTTGCTTTCAAGATTTGAAATATACTAAGGAAATGGCAAGGAGGAAAAGCTCTTGGTGGGTTTTACTTTATCCTTACTGACTTTATAAATTATCCTAACAGAAATTGGTGTTTCCCACTAAGTTTATTTTTTCTCTCCACAAGAAATTAGCTTATGATGGAAAATATCTGTCAATAAGCACTAATAAAATACTACAGTATTTGCTATAATATTGAATATTTATTGTGCAGTTATTGAGTGCTAGACATTGAGCCAAGGGCTTCACATCCAATATCTCACTACCCTACTGTGGGACAGGTACTCTTTTTTTTTGTTTGTTTTTTTAATTTTTACTACAAAAAAAATTCACACATACAAAGAAATAGAACAATGAACATCTATATATATACACAACACCTAGATAAACAACTGTTGACATGCTCCTGTATTTGCATCTTTCATGTGTGCATTTTTGGCTGTTTTAAAGTAAACTATAGATCTCCTAACACTTCAGATATAAATGCTTCAGCATTCACTTCCAGATAAGGACATTCTCCTACCTTAACCACATTACTGTTATCACAACTAACAAAATTAATAATTCCCTAATACTCCCCTCCTTATTCAAATTTCCCCAGCGGCCCCAAAATGTCTTAAATAGCTTTTCTTTAAATCAGGAAACAAAGACCACACATTATGTTTGATTTGTTTTGTCTCTCAAACATTTTTAATCCTAAGAAACTAGGCAAACTATTTTGTAAAGATACTCTTTTTAAGCCTTCTTCCTAATCTCACATATCTAACCTAGCATAGGTTAAAAACAAAACAAAACAAGGTATGACCAGTCCAAAGGATTGGACTTCGGGTGGCAGGAAAATAATCTGACACAGAATTTAAACTGACCGAGGTAACTATGAACTAAATTTCCTCTTTGCTATTAGGCAATGAAGAAACTGAATGCACCAAGTTCCATATTAAAAACTTAAGAACTGATATATTGAAAATGGTATTAATATTTGCTATGGTTGTACTTAACTCATTTTTAAATAGTCTAAATGTCCCTAATGAAAGAAAACATATACAGCTGGCAGAGAAGTTATCTGCAATGAACAAAAGTAATGCAATGCTAAGATTTCTGCTTATATCCTATAAAGTTATTGCTTTAGAGGATACTTCAACAGTGATAAAACACAGAAGATGCACATTTACATAAGTGTCTCAAATTATAAATGTGCCTTGGATGATGACAGTTTCAAAATGAGTAACGTTATTTGGACCATGAAGTCCCTGAAAGTTGGAAAGAATCTTCATCTGTCAAGAAAATGAAGTTAAATGGCAATTAACATGTACACTTTGGGTGTTTTTCCCCCCCTGGGGGAGGGCACTAAATCTAAATCTAAATCAACTGACCTTGAAAACATTTTATTTCAAATATATAGATCTGGGTTGGCCAATATGTAGCCACCAGCCACATACAGCTACTTAAATTTAAATTAACTAAAATAAAATAAAATTTAAAACTCAATTTCTCTGCTGCATTAGGCACATTTCCAGTAATTAGTAGCTATATGTGGCTTCGGGGTACCACATTATAAGGCAAAGACATAGAACACTCCTCTGCCTATAGAAATGTTCTTTTTGGACAGGAGTGATTTAGATTATTCTATGTGTCTCTACTAACTCCCTGGGGTGGGGCGGTGGGGGGAGAAGGAGAGGCAGAGAGAGAGTAAGCTCCTGAAAGTTATGAACTTTGTTACTTGTTTTACATACTGAGAATAGGGTAGCCCTGAACAGGTTAAGCAAAATGTTCTGTAGAGAAGAAACAAAAAGGAGGCATTCTCTGTGAAATTGTTCATCTAAAGGAAGAAAACAATACACTGGGGATGAGCAATTTAGACTCAGATGTGTTGCCTGGACTTTCCTGCACAGAAAAATTCCAGGCAAGGGCATAATACAGCACATTGTCTCCGAATGCAGTTTGTATTTTTCTGACATGAGATGATTTCACATGGTTCACATGAGATGATTTCAAATGATTTCAACATTTTTAGACACATCTTAGCATATAAAGCTATATTCAAATGCATAACTCCAATGCATCATTTCATAGAGAGTGTTTCTTAGGACAAGTGTGGTCTTTAAATAAATGAAATTTAAAAATTTTAAACATGAAAATAACAATACAGGTAGTACACAGGAATGGCAACAATCCTCAGGTGGCAAATGAATGAAATGTTTGGGAAATACCAGCATAGTGTCAAGAGTCTGGGGGTCGTGGGGATCTAGATTCTAAACCTAATCCTGACTAGGTCAGTAGTATTCAGTAATATGCCTTATGAGTGCTCTTGAGCAAGTTCTTCGTTTTCCTGATGCTACTGACACAGTATCCCCTCCAACTGTCCTCAGCTACTCAAAATAGCGATAAAACAAAACAAACATACTAGCATTCAACAAATGTGGATCTCCTTCCCCTACCCAAGGATGAGACGAGATAGCATTTCTATTCCTTTTGACAAATTGAGTTTAAACTTTAGGAGAGAAGAAACTTCTACTCCCCTGGGACTTGGCTGATCTTTCCCCTTACCAGGAAGTGCAGAATGCTGAAATGACAGGGGTAGGGGAGGAGAAAGGAGCTCTGAAAAACCAGGTCTGCACTGAAGAATCCAGATTAGCAACTCTGTGCCTTGCTGTGGTAGAATGGGGACTTTTCCTTTCTCACCTGTCCAGTCCCTCACATTGTGGCATTTCCTCCTCTCTGATCCACACTGCACAGGCTGTTGCCCATCCCAGAAGCTAGGTAACGCTTGCCTCTCTCCTGGATCAAATCCTCCAAGACTTCTTCGTTTTCTCCACACCCCGGATGTAGTTACTTAATTCAATCCTTGCTCCCTGCAAACAAGAGAATCAAAAATAGCCAAAGTTCCCCAGGAGCTCCAAGACCAGTTCCCTCTTCCAGCCCCAAACCTCAGCCCAGGTGCTGAGCAAAGACCCCCGGTGAGAGGCTTTTCTTCTCTGATGGGTTCCTGCTGCCTGTGGCACTGCCACTACCTTCACCCTCTACATTCTGACTTGTTCGGTGCAGCCCGGACTTGTGGGCTCCGACAGCGCTTGCCTTCAGCCAGGACCTTTCCACCGGTCCCAGACCACTGTCGCCCCAGCAATTCCATGCCCGTCCTAAAGTTTACGGGGCACTCCCTACAATGTCTTGGAGGAGCCGGAAATGACAGCAAGGGGTCGCCGGCCTCGGGAAGAGGTCCCAGCGGACCTCCACGAAAGGGCCAGAACCCACAGGAGTCTGGCCTGCGAAGGCAGACACGACAAGCCGCTGCCCGGGGGCCGCTCCCGCCCGGGGATCGCGGCAACCGCGGGAACAGACCCCAGGGCTCCACACCGCAGCCGCTCAGCCACCCATTCGCCGGCCTGATCCTAACCTTGGCTACTCCTCCTCCTAACCCGGGCTCTCCCCGGCTCCGCCGCGGCCTCGTTACTACTCCCGGGCTCTACCGCGGACCTGCAGGGGGAGCTTGAGCACAAAGCTCTCCGCTACGGGGTGGTGCGCACAGACGCGGCTGGAGCGCTGGCCCAGAATGCCCAGCGGCCGCCCGAGGCCCGCCCCCTCCCAGAGGCCGCGGCGGCGCAGCACGCTTCTCGAGTCCACGGCGGGGCGGACTCCCTCTAGCGGCGGGGCGAGCAGGGCGCTATAGGCGAGCGGCAGCCTTTGGGCGGGCTGTCCCCGCGGACGGCTGGCTGTGCGTGTGGCTTAACTCCGGACGGAACTGCGCTGTCACCTGACCCAGAAGCTCTCACTGCGGCCCCTCCAAGCGGGGGTCCGGGAGCGTCGTGGGCGCGTCCCTGTCCCCGGTGCACCGGCTGCGTCTTGGCTTTGCCTCTCTTGGACTCCGCACCCGCTCTGCCCCTCGCGCCCCCTTTCCCAGCTGAGAACAACCACAAACTCCCTTTGCAAAGATGCTGGCGCCCGTCTTAGCCTTTTTCTTGGGAAGTATAACAGCTCTATTCTGAAATAGGAAACAAAGGCAAATAAAAGTATTGAAAAGATAGGTCACCGTTAGATCAAAAGCAGAAAAGTGACAAGCCCTTTCCAAATACACTCCCATGCCTCCTTCCCGAGGAAACTACTAGCCTGATTTTTATGACAGTCACTTCCTTGCTTTTCTTTACGTTTTTATCACATACGAGACACTTGATTTACGATTAAGGTAGCATCGCATAGCAACGGAGAAAAGGTGGTCTTTCAATGAAGGTTCTGTGACCGCAGGGTATCCTTATGAAAAAAATCTATAAAATGATACCTCTTATCTTACTTCCTCACAAAAATCAATTCCAGGAGTATTAAAGTCCTAAATGTGAAAAGCTAAACTATAAAGCTTTTAGAATGTAATACAGTATTGTTTGGACTTCAAAATAGGGAAAAGATTTCTTTTTTTAAATTTTTTGAATGTTTTATTTTTATTTTGAGACAGAGCGCAAGTTGGGGAGGAGCAGAGAGAGAGAGAGAGAGAGAGAAAGAGAGGGAGACACAGAATCCAAAGCATGTTCCAGGCTCTGAGCTGTCAACACAAAGCCGGACTTGGGGCTGGAACCCACTAACCACAATATCGTGACCTGAGCCAAAGTCCCACACAACCAACTGAGCCACCCAGGCGCCCCAGGATCTCTTGAAAGTAAAATAGAAAATACTAGAAAGGATAATTAGGGAAATTAAATGTGACTTGTATATTAGATAATAGTATCTATCAATTATAAGTATCCTGGTATGATAGTGATTTTGTGGTTGGGTAGGAAAACATCCTTGATCTAAGAAATATGAAAGTTGAGAGAAATCTTTTTAATTAAGTGAAATGAGTAGGTGCTGCTGGACTGAGGCTGGAGGTTTCTGCCTCCTCCCCACAATAACCTTCTGTAGCCAAAATGTAACTTCCAGTGCCAGGCAAGCCTTTTTTCAACCCTTTCCCACATGCACCTATCTTCAAATGAAGTTTGGGGGAGGGGTGATGCAGAGGGGAGTGAAACGGAAGAGATTCCCAAGACAGTAGGACCATGTTACCCAAAGCTTTCATTCTCAACACTGAGGGACTCAAATTTAACAATGCCATGCCCTTTCTCCAAAAGGCTATCCTAAGAAGTGCCGGCTTGTCACTACATATACATTGTATACATTGTATACAATGTATACACAGTGTATACATTGTGTTCCTCACAGGTGCTAGAAGAGCGCAAAATTTGTACCTCCCAACATAGCCCTGATTACAGTCTACCATATAAGAGTCTATAGGATAAAAGTGTTTATCTGTATGATTACTCTCTAGAGCTGCACTGGCCAATGAAGTAACCACCAATCACATGCGGCTCTTGAGCACTGGTAATGTGGCTAGTCCAAAATGAGATGACTTAATACCAGATTTTGAAAACTTAGTACCCCCCCAAAAAAGAAAATAACACATTAGTTTTTTATATTGGTTACATGTTGAAATTATAATATTCTGGGAATATTGGGTTAAATGAATATATTATAAAATTAATTTTCCTTATTGCCTTTTATTGTATTACTGTGGCTGCCCAGAAAATTTTAAATTGCATATATGGATCACATTTGTGTTGTGGCTCACATTATATTTCTCTTGGACAGCGCTCCTCTAGGGCATCAGAGTCTAAGGGCAGGGAATTTATTTTGCTCAAGTTTGTGTTCCTCACAGGTGCTAGAACAATAATTGACAGAATTTTTATATGTTCAAGAGAAGCCCACTGGGGGCGCCTGGGTGGCGCAGTCGGTTAAGCGTCCGACTTCAGCCAGGTCACGATCTCGCGGTCCGTGAGTTCGAGCCCCGCGTCAGGCTCTGGGCTGATGGCTCGGAGCCTGGAGCCTGTTTCCGATTCTGTGTCTCCCTCTCTCTCTGCCCCTCCCCCGTTCATGCTCTGTCTCTCTCTGTCCCAAAAATAAATAAAAAACGTTGAAAAAAAATTAAAAAAAAAAAAAAAAGAGAAGCCCACTGGCAATATTCTGTATTTGAGAATCTTTTCTTCCACATATTAAGATCAGCCTCTCAAAAAACAAAACAAAACAAAAAAGATCAGCCTCTCTTCAGCCAAACACCTATTTCTGATCATTGAAAAGGGCATTGCTTACTTGGAGAAAGCCAGAGGAGATAGCCCTAAGGAAGTTGAGGGAGTTGGAAATGAGCCAAGGATATAAGACTGAGGCCTTTTTCTTAACACAGGCAGCTTCAGATGTAGGACATTTGAAGCCTTCAATCAATTAGAGTTTATTAATTTTTAAGAGATCAAAAGCCAGGGGTTCTACCTTCGGGTGAGGCTTGATCCAGGGTCAAATAGTGTGATGGGATTTAAATTTTCTGTTCATTTCTTGGATCAGTTTCCTCTGTGTTTGCTCATTTCTAAGCAACCTCCCTCCTTTTAGACTGCCGGTAGCTTCCAGGGATATAGCCTTCCAGATTTGTATCTAGTGGGGAAAAAAGGAAGTCTATTTCCCTAATACCTCAAAAACAAATCCAAAAATTCTCCCTTCTTCCTGATTAATCAAACTGGGGTTATAAGCTTGTCTTAGCCAGAGTCTTCCAGAAAACAGAGCCTAAAGCAAAGATTAGATTTTTTTTCTTTTTCTTTTTGAAAGTGCAAACCCATGGTAGCAAAGATAAGAAAAGAAAGTTAAGCAAGCAACAACTTGAAGCGAATTGAAGTGGTGCACTATTGTATGGATATTGTTTCATGTTGACCCCATAGTCTTACACACTGATTCCAGAATAATGTTATAAAGTTAAAACCCCATGGTGTCATTCTCTGATTAAAAAAAAAAAATCCTTGAATATAAATCCTATCACTTTATTTAGTAAATTCAGCCAAGAATTCCAAGTGCTCCTCCAAGAAGACATAATTTTGTATAGTAGTCCCTGATGACGTGACACAAGTTACATCTGGGAGGATGGGGAGCTAACTGAACAAAGAAATTAGGCAGAAGGAAGAAAAACAGCACAGCTGAGGACCAGAAACCATGCAATAGTATGGAACATTTTCAGGACCATGAGATCCTTATGGCTGGAGCAAAGTATGCTTGAGGGGAAATTTGGAAGACGCTGCCAGAAAAATAGGCAATGCTCTATACCAAGTGTTCTGTATCAAGAAGAATACAGAAGATGCAGTTTATCTTCAAGTTATGAGAACCCATTGGGGGATTTTAAGCAATGTAATTAGATTAATTTCGACTGAATACGTTTTAGAATGATCATGTTAGCAGCAGTGGGGAATATAGAAAGATGAGTCCAAGTCTGGAGGTGAGGCAGAACTCCGGGAAGGTTATCTCTTCTTGGATCTGCTCTGAGATGGTTGCCAACAAATCAGAAAGCTTACTGCCTGCTGGCTGCCGACATGGAGAGGCTGTAACCAAGAGTTTGCTCCAACTTCGGAACTGTGTGGACCATCTCCTCATGTTTTTGCACATCTCTCTCAATCTCTTTACTGATCTTCAGGCACTCTGCCACAGGACCGGTAAGCAGGGAGTCAAATGTTTGCACATATGGAGCACTGTCTCCATAGCCACAGTGCATGTCAGAGGCATGGGATACTGCCTCCAGGCGGCCCACTGCCCTCTCCAATCTTTCTACCAGATTTTGCATGTCAGCCATAATGTACGACCTGCTGAAAGAAACCAAATGTCACTTAAAAAATTTTTTTTAATTTGTTTTGAGAGTGTGTGCAGCACGAGTGGGGGAGGGGCAGAGAGAGAGGGAGAAAGAAAATCCCAAGCAGGCGTCGTACCGTCAGCACATGAAGCCGAGGCAGGGCTCAGTCTCATGTACTGTGAGATCATGACCTGAACTGAAATTAAGAGTTGGATGCTTAACCAACTGAGCCACCCAGGGGCCCCCAAATGTCACTTGTTTTAATAGCACATAGCTCTAATAGTTTAGTGGAAGCAAGCATTCAAGAGAAAAGCGTTAAGATTTAATCCCAGCTTCTTTTGGAGCTTGGATTAAAACCCATTTTTTTTTTTTCCCAGAATGAATTCCCAGTCCCTGAGCAGTTCAAGACCCTATGGAACGGGCAGAAGTTGGTCACCACAGTGACAGAAATTGCTGGATAAGCGAAGTGCCACTGGGTTCTTTGCCCTCTCCCTCACACCGTGGGATAAATCTGTATCAAGACGGTTCTTTTCTAGATTTCCTCTACCTTTCTGCTCTCAAACCGCTTCTCTGCTCTGAGAAGCACAGCTACCTGCCTTCACTGAAATATACCTCAGGCTGAGATTTGGGTGGGAGAGCAGGTCAGTTATCTTCTGCGGGAAGGTGCGGCTTTTCCCTGTCAGCTCAACCACACCACCAGTCCATTCTTAAGGAACTGCACACCAGGACTGCTGTGTTTTAGCTTTCAGCCTTTGGGGGTTATCTGACCGACAAACAGTCATTTGGGAAGAATAAAGCGGTCCCCAGGAAGTAACAGATCAGAATGTTCACACAAGTTCATCTTTTTCTAACAATGCCCACGAAGGTAGCAGAGGCTGGTGTGATTCTAGCTGGTTCTTCTAACCAAACTAACTTTTTTCACTGTTGACAGGTGAGGAAGGGGTCGCACTGAACCAAAGGCTGAAGCCTGGCCATCTAGCATTCCGAGCAAAATTGATTCCTGTAGGCATTCCTTTTATTCTGCATTCCATCCTGGGTCTGCCTGAACCTGAGAGAGTAGGTTGTCCTGTATCGGCTGCTGGGCAGAGCCCTGCGCCCAGGCCAGTTAAAAGAGTCTTGGACCCTTTCTTTCACTGGGATCCCTGCCCAGCACCTTCCTACAGAGACGACTTAAACAAAAACAAGACAAAACAAACAAACAAGGAAACTACACCATTCCAAGGAATCTGGAATTCCTTCCTTCTTCCATGCTAGGTGCCTGCCCTCCGTCTTCACTGCCTCCTTTGCCCTGTCATGCCCAACTGCTTTTGGTTTCTGTCCAGGCACCTGAACAAAGGACTAAAATCTCCACTGAAGCCTGGTTTTAGGTCTTGTGTAAGAATCTTGCACAGCATTGCTAATGTAAATTACAGTTTTTCTCTCTAGGACACTTACCAAAATATGCAACTTTTTTTGGTGGGAAGAGAGATTGTCCTGTGACTTCTACCCATTTCCTGAGGCCTGTGGAGATAAACCTTTATGTACTTAAAGTTATACAGAAAATAGAATAAAATTAATACCAAACTTGAAAAAAAAATGGAGTCCAGATTAGATATAGAAATACCAGTTGGAACCCTATTTAGGACGTGCTAACAGTCTAATTAGAGAGCTGACGAAGGAAATACAGAGGAAGATATAGAGTGAACAGATCCCAAATAGGATATATAGGACTTGGTGACTGGGGGAAGGTGATGGATGAGAAGAGGAAGTCTAAACTGGAGAATTGGGTGGACGGTGGTACTATTTACTGTATTAAGGACACAGATTTTATTGAAAAGATTGAGTTGGGTTTTGGACATACTTTGAAAGGACTGTAGTATATGCAAATAGAGATATTAAGCACAATGTTAAATATAATGTTCTAGAGCTCAAGAGAGACTCCTAAGATATAGATGTAGATTTAAAAAGTGTTGAGAGGTTAACAAGATCAGTTAAGCAAACTGTGTAGCTTGAGAAAACAACATGGCTAAGGACACAGTCCTGAGGCACAGCATTTATGTGATTAGCAGAGGAAGTGCCTGTAAGATAACCAGAATGAAGGAACAGGCAATGATAATAGGCAAAACCAATGGGTAAGCTCGAAAATCATAAAGGCCTTCTGAAGCAGTAGCAGATATAAGAAGAAAAACTTGAAAAGAACAGCTTTGTGTAGACATTAACGGCAGGTGCTTGGAAAACTAGGCTAAACCTGGAGAAAAAAATGCTCAGAAACAACTCAAGTAAAGGACAGGAATAATCATAGAAGGGGACTCTCCATTTCTCCATCTACAAAGTGTAGAATTCTAAATAGGTGGATTCCTAGACCCTTTCCAGTTCTAAAATTCTGATCCTATGAGCTGGTGTTGAAGATTGAGCAGGATCTGGGGTGCCTGGGTGGCTCAGTCAGTTAAGCATCTGACTTCAGCTCAGGTCATAATCTCACAGCTCGTGAGTTTGAGCCCCACGTGGGGCTCTGTGCTGACAACCCAAAGCCTGGAGCCTGGTTCAGATTCTGTCTCTCCCTCTCTCTCTGTCCCTCCCCCCTTTGATCTCTCTCAAAAATAAACATTAAAAAATGGTTTTAAAAAAGAGTGGGTAGGATCTGGAGTTTCAAGAACAGTAACCCTTTCTGCTCTCTTGCCCCTCCAGCCACACAGCACCCTCCCCCTGCATTCACACCAACCACATGGTTCCCACAGTTCTCTACAATTGACTTTAGAGGTGCGCACCTCACTGGACTGGGCCAATGAGACCTTTCCCAGGATTTAAAGATTGGAAGTGAGAAAGACATTT
The DNA here is from genome assembly GCF_027475565.1 of Acinonyx jubatus. Taxonomy (NCBI): domain Eukaryota; kingdom Metazoa; phylum Chordata; class Mammalia; order Carnivora; family Felidae; genus Acinonyx; species Acinonyx jubatus. The sequence continues at coordinate 30,998,459 of NC_069381.1, read as the reverse complement.
GTCTTTTTATGTTTTTATTAGAGAGAGAGAGAGAGAGAGAGAGAGAGGAGGGGAGGGGCAGAGAGAGGGGGAGACAGAATCTGAAGCAGGCTCCAGGCTCCGAGCTGTCAGCACAGAGCCTGATGTGGGGCTTGAACCCACGAACCGTGAGATCATGACCTGAGCTGAAGTCGGACGCCCAACCGACTGAGCCACCCAGCCAGGCGCCCCAAGAAAGTCATTTTTTTTCCTTTTTTCTGGGTGATGGAAAGAATATATATGAAATCTGGAGCTGATGGTAACTGATTTGTAACGAGGTGCTAAAAAACAAAAAAAACAACAAAAAAAAAAACCCCAAAGACACAAGCAAAGGTGAGAGATGGAGACAAAGCTGCCTGGGTTTTCTAAAGTGCTTCAGGTCCTAAGCTCAGTCTGCTGTTTGAATGTATTGCAACCCATGAATTACAGGATACCCCAATATCCCTCTAATAACACCCCCACATTGAGGCTTAAAAAGCCCCAACTGATTTGTTATTTGACCAAAGAGTCTCAACTAATCTACTCTGTTTAGAGCCCATATAGGAAGGAGGAAAATGGGACATGGAACTATAAAGTAGCAACAGCTATAATGGAAAATCTAAGTGCCAGGCTTTGGTTTATAACCTTAGTGGATGGAGGTGAGGGTAAATCGATTAACATTTCACAGAATTACTCACTAAAACTTTAATAAACATTTACCAGATTGAAAAATGAGCATGTACAAAACCATGTGGCCCCGATCGTGGTGCTCAGCTTTCACAACATAAGCAATGTTAATTAATAGTTTCATTAATCAATGCTTATTAGACAGTCATGCCCTACCTCTTTTCTCTCTTCCTCCATGTATTAACTATAACTTGCTAACTTAACCATCCGGTAAAATGCTGTGGTTGATCATCCATAGTACACCCTGCCATCTTAAGTCTCCCGACTCAATTATCAGTGTTCCTCCATTCCATCAGAGGGGTTGCAGCCAAGATTTGACTTGCTAAGATAGGTGGATTGGTCTCTTTAAAGGGACTCTCATTGATCAGGCAGCTCCAGCCTAGAGGTCAAGGACTGGAGCAGTTGGTGGAAAGAGGGCTTCTCCTTTCCCAGCTGAGATTTTGGTAGGCTTGGCTATTGTTCAGTAAGATGCAGACTCCTCTCTGGCTCCAGGAATGGCAAGCAGCGCTCCTTCTGGGGATGCAGCTCAGCTGGTACTTCCACACTAGTTATTGAGACAAATGGATACTTCTTTGATGACTAACGGGGCTGTGGGTCCAGGACATGCTTCAGCATCAGGTGGCTCCTAGTCCTCTTGCTGGTGGGAAAGTAAACTGGCCCAACCTCTATGAAGGCCAGTTTGGCACTATCCATCATACAAGTGCACATACCCTCTAGTATAGAGACTCCAGTTCTTGGAATTTACCCTACACAAACACATGTGTAAGAAAGAAAAATGTGTAAGACTATTCATTGCAACAAAAGATTAGAAATCCAAAAGTCCATCATAGTGAACTGGCTAAATAAATTAAAGTACATTCAAACCACAGAACACCATGCAGTTATAAAAAAGAATGAGTAGGCACTTTATCTACTAATATGGAATGACCTCCATGATATATGGTTAAGTAATAAAAGTAATGTGCAGATATGTTTACATAGGAAGCTGCCATTTATGCTTAAAAAGAACTCTGCATATTCTCTTGGATACAAATAAAAAAGATCTCTTGAAGGGTGCATAAAAAGTTATAAAAATGGTTGCCTCTAAGGTAGAATTTGGTGGTGGATGTAGGAAAAGGATTTTCACTTATACAACTGTCTATGCCATTTGAATTTTATCAGATTTGTAAGTCTCCTCATTTAAAAAAAGTAAGTTACTTAAAAAACAGGGGTGATTTTTTTCAACAGTACTTCCCAAATGTTAGTCTGTAAATCAGAGAATGCCCATGGAGAATAATTCACCCTCCATGAAATCAGGTAACAATTATGTGTGCATCACAATCCTGAATTTAATTTAATCCTTTATTCTTAAGTACTTTGTATGGAGGTGTTAGTAGATAATAGTTATCAATGTACTATTTACACAACAGGCAATATTAAAGGCTGGTATCATTATATCAATTCCTCAAATTTGGAATCCTGGAATTTAAAAGCACTGATTTAGAGTTAGCTTTTGTTCTCATGCTGAATAATCTATTTTTACACATTATTTCGAAAGGCATTCCTCCTGTGTATTTCATGATGTCGACTAAGTGATGAATTATAGCTGAAGGCTTTTCCACATTCATTACATTCATAAGGCTTTTCTCCAGTATGGTGTCTCTGATGTTTCTTAAAGGATGAATCATGCCTGTAGGCTTTTCCACAGCGGTTGCATTCATATGCTTTCACTCCTGTATGAACAGTTTTATGGTTGCTAAGGTGTATCCTCTGTCTAAAGGCTTTCCCACATTCCTTACATTTGTAGGGTCTCTCCCCAGTATGGATTCTCTGGTGATGCGTTAGATACGCTCTATGACTAAAGGTTTTACAACACGCAGTGCATGCATAGGGCTTCTCCCCAGTGTGAATTCTTATATGTTCACTAAGGTGTCTAATCTGTCGGAAGGTTTTCCCACATTCATTGCACGTAAAGGGTTTCTCTCCAGAATGAGTTCTCAAATGCTGGATCAAGCTAATGTTCTGGCTGAAAGCTTTCTGACATTTATCACATACATAGGGTTTCTCTCCAGTGTGAGTTCTATGATGCTGATTAAGAGAAGAGCGATGCCTAAAGGCTTTGCCGCATTCTTCACATTCAAAGGGTTTCTCGCCAGTATGGATCCTCTGGTGTGTAGTAAGGGATGCACTTTGGCTAAACGCTCTTCCACATTCCTTACATCTGAAAGGTTTTTCACCAGTATGAATTCTCATGTGTTCAGTAAGATGAATGGGTTGTTTGAAGTTTTTTTCACATATATTACATTCATAGGTTTTTGTTCTTATGTAACTCGGATGATTTATCAAGTCTAATTTGTATTTATTCCTCTTTCTAGGTGTATCACATTTACGGTGCCTCTGTTCTATCGTAACATTTGAACTGACAATATTTTCCCTGAATTTGTTAGTTTCTTGGTCACTCTTCTTGTGGGTCAGGATGGCGTGTCTTATATCTCTTCCATGGGATTCCTGGTGCTCTTCTAACTCACCATCATATTTAGAGACTTTTCTCAATGTGGAGTAAATGACATCATCTCTCAGGAACCCTTCCATCATAATGCCATGATATAAGTGTTCCTGTGAAATCTCATTCTTTGAAGCTGATGTACTGGTTTCTGTTTTATTCTTCAAGTCTGAAAGAAATGGAAAAAACGCACATAACTCACATTCATTATGCTTCAAAAAATCAATTACTATAGTGGATATGGAATAGAGATTTAGAGAACTACACATATAAAACACATGAGACTTTGATTACATTTGACCCTTGAACAACATGGGGGTTGGGATATCAACCTCAACACAGTAAAAAAAATCCATGTATAACTTCTGATTCCCATCGAAACTTATCTACTAATAGCCTACTGTTGACTAGAAGCCTCACCAGTAAATCAATTAACACTTACTTTTTATGTTATGTGTATCATATACTAGATTCTTACAATAAAGAGAAAAGAAAATGCACTGTAAAAAAATCCACATATAGGGGTGCCTGCGTAGCTCAGTTGGTTAAATGTTTGACTCTCGATTTTGGCTCATATCATGATCTCACAGTTCAAGAGATCGAGTCCTGTGTTGGGCTCTGCACTGACAGCATGCAGCCTGCTTGGAAGTATCTCTCTCCCTCTGTCCCCACACACACCCCCGCCCCCGCTTGTGTTCTCTCTCAAAATAAATAAACATTTAAAAAAGCTGACAAATCATTTCATTAAAAAGAAAAACTCCAGGGGTGCCTAAGTGGCTCAGTCTGTTGAGCGTCCAACTTTGGCTCAGGTCATGATCTCATGATTGATGGGTTTGAGCCCCACATCAGGCTCTGCGCTGACAGCATGGAGCCTGCTTTGGATTTTCTGTCTCCCTTGCTCTCTGCCCCTCCCCCACTCACCCCCTACCTTTCTAAAATAAATATTAAAAAAAAATCCACATATAATAGGTGGACACATGCAGTTCAAACCAGTGTTGTTCAAGGTCAATTGCACATTTAAAAATGGTTATGCAACATGGGGAGGTAATGGGAAGTTAAGAAACAGTAAATAAGGTAAATGTGTGATTTTATACAGAGAGTAAAATTTGAGCACTTCAGACATGCTCTAATACTAAATAATGAAATTTCAGAGCTATGTCTTAAGAATATCTTTTCTTGACAACTACTTTTAGAAAACAATCTCAGAAAGATAAAAAGATGTCCCTCTCCCCACACCAGCAGGAGATGCTCATTCAAAAACTAAGGTCTGAACTAAGAACTTTCATGAAAACATTAAGCTTTTATCGAAACTTGTATTAATATTTGCTTTGTTCTATTTCCTGTGGTTATTAATCTGTCCCTAGAAATGTTATTTATACAAAGGAGACTTGTAAGAAACCCAAACTGCTATATTACTATTATTGCTATGTTCTCTGAAAATATCTTTTAATCTCTACAGTTTTGACTGGGTTTTTTGATAATCTGTTATACCCATTACTAATATTTCAACTGATACATCTTCATTCTTGAAAAGTATAACTTTTTGTAAGATTTTTCGGTCAACACAAAAGGATCAATAGTACTTCCAAATTCTTAATGAGTAAAGGCAATAATAGAGTCTATGTTGTGTAGGCTTCTGATTCTGGTCCTGAAAATGGGAGGTGGAAGAAAAGAAGACAGAGCAAGAGAGAAGAAGCCTTCTATGTCATGTCCCCTTTCCCAATTCAATATCCAGGCCTGAAGGACCAAACTACAGAAGAAGAGATTTTTAACATTTTTTAAAAAATTTTTTTTTCAAAGTTTATTTATTTTTTTGGGGACAGAGAGAGATAGAGCATGAACAGGGGAGGGGAAGAGAGAGAGAGAGGGAGACACAGAATTGGAAACAGGCTCCAGGCTCTGAGCCATCAGCCCAGAGCCTGACGCGGGGCTCGAACTCACGGACTGCGAGATCGTGACCTGGCTGAAGTCAGACGCTTAACCAACTGCGCCACCCAGGCGCCCCGAGATTTTTAACATTTTTAAAAAAATGTTTATTTCTTTAAAAAAATTTTTTTAACTTTTATTTATTCTTGAGAGAGAGACAGAGTACAAGCCAGGGAGGGGGAGAGAGAGAGAGGGAGACACAGAATCTAGAAGCAGGCTCCAGACTCTGAGCTGACAGCACGGAGTCTGATGCGGGGCTCAAACTCATGAATTGTGAGATCATGACCTGAGCCGAAGTTAGAAGCTTAACCGAGTGAGCCACCCAGGTGCCCCAAAATGTTGATTTATTTTGAGAGAGAAAACACATGCATGATGGGGCAGTGTCAGAGAGAGAGACGGAGAGAGAATCTCAAGTGGGCTCTGCGTGGACAGGGCACAATCTCACAAACTATGAGATCATGAACTGAGAGGAAATCAAAAAGTCCAATGGATAACCAACTGAACCAGCCAGGCATTCCAAGAATTTAACTTTGAATGAAGTTGTGAGTTTTTGTTATTGCAGTAAACTAAAATGTTTTAGTAAAATCAAACTGTTCTTATTATTTAAAGCGACTGGAAAATCTAAATGAAATTCATGGTAGCTCTTATTTTCATTATTATAAGCTGAAAAGAGAAAACCCAAGAGAATATATAAACAAATTATTGGAATTAATAATGGAATGAAACAAGATGACTAGCTATAGGATCAATATACAAATCCAACTGTTCTATTACTATACACCAGCAACAAACAGAAAACAATTTAAAAATATATACCATCAAAATAGCAAAATAAAAGGTCTTCAAGATGAATCTAACAAAAGAGATGCAATATGGACAAGACCTTTATATGGAAAATTCTGAAATTTTATTAAAAAAGAAAAAGTTAGGAAATACTAATGAATGCAGCAATATACCCTGTTTCTAGCTAGTAACACTCAATATCATAATATTAATTCTCCCCAAAGTTGACCTATAAATTCAATTCTCTTCCAATCAAAACACCACCAGAGTATTTGCATGTGTGTGGGTGTGTGTGAAATTTCATGCATTCATTATATAATTTGCATGGAAGAGCAAGGGGCTAATAATGAGGACAATTTTGAAGAACAAAGTGGGAGAACTACCTTGACCACATATGAGTTTCACTATGAAATACAGTGATTACAACAGCTTGGCATTACAGTAGGGCTAGAAGAGAAAAATGGAACAGAATACAGTGCCCAGAACAGACACAAGTATATAAGGAAACTTGATAGGTAACAGAGTGGTATTAACTATTAAATACATGGTTCCTGGACTGATTATCCATGTGGAAAAGGTCCTCACCTCACACTACACATAAAATAATTCTAGGTGAATTAACTCTAAATATGAAAAGCCAAACTTAAAAATATAAGATGATATATACATCCTTTCTATAGATCAAGAAAAAAAAAACAGAACTGGCAAAGTAATTTACGTAAGAGAAATCTAGATGGTCAATAGACATGAAAAGTATGCTCCCCTTGCTAATAATGAGGAAAATGAAAGAAACGGTAAGATACCATATTCACCCACAAATTTACAATAATTTTAAAGTTTGACAAAACCAAGTGTTGACAAAGATGCTGCACTCTGGAAAGTCTTAAGGCTTGCCGAGGGGAGGTACATATTGGTGCAACTGCTTTGAAGAGCAAGCTGGTAATATCAAACAAAACGAAGGTGTATATACTCCATGACCCAACAGTTTTGCTTCCACATTGCAGAGAAATACTTGCAGGTGTACACAAGAAGACATGTACAGGAAGACTTACTGCATCTTGGTAACCCCCAAATTTAGAAACAATGTATCTATTAACAGGAAAATAAATAAATTTATTTATTTATTAGTTCAACAGAAATAACTAGAAGAAGATGGATAAATATCAATTGTGTTGACTGAGAAAAGCAAGTAGAAGTATATACACCATTTATTTAAAGAATAAAAACCTGGGTGGCTCAGTTGGTTGGGCGTCTGACTTCAGCTCAGGTCATGATCTCACAGTTCATGGGTTCAAGCCCCACACTAGACTCTGTGCTGACAGCTCAGAGCCTGGAGTCTGCTTCAGATTCTGTGCCTCCCTCTCTCTCTTTGCCCCTCTCCTGCTTGTGCTCTCTCTCTCTCAAAAATAAATAAATAAACTTAAAAAAAAAACATGCAAAATAATACCAAATATTGTTCCAGGATATACACACACAGTGAAAGTATGAAGACATATAGGAGAATGACAATATTTAAACTTTGAAAAGTTGGTTATTTAAAAAAAATTTTTTAATCTTTATTTATTTATTAAAAAAATTTTTTTTAATGTTTTATTTATTTTTGAGACAGAGAGAGACAGAGCATGAACGGGGAGGGGCAGAGAGAGACGGAGACACAGAATCGGAAGCAGCTTCCAGGCTCTGAGCCATCAGCCCAGAGCCTGACGTGGGGCTCGAACTCACGGACCGCGAGATCGTGACCTGAGCTGAAGTCGGACGTTTAACCGACTGAGCCACCCAGGCACCCCAATCTTTATTTATTTTTGAGAGAGAGAGAGACAGAGCACGAGCAGGAAAGAAATAGAGACAGGGAGAAACAGAATCCAAAGTAGGTTCCAGCTTCTGAGCTGTCAGCACAGAGCCCAACACGGAGCTCGAACTCATGAACTGCGAGATCATGACCTGAGCCGAAGTTGGATGCTCAACTGAGTCACCTAGTTGTCCCCGAAAAATTGGTTATTTTAAAAGGTAAAAGGGGAATAGCAGGACTTCAACTCTTTTTTCTTAACCTAGGTGGAAGCTACATAGAAATTTGTTATAATGTTCTCTATGCCTTTCTGAACACCTAAAATATTTCATAATAAAGCAAAGTTTAAGGAGATGGTTAAAGGCCACTTAATTGTCCTGTGGCAATTTCTCTTGCAAGAATTTTCATACAGTTGTTACAAAAAATACAAAAGGTAGATAAATAAGTTAAAAAGAGAGTGAGAATCAAAGCTGAAATTGTAAAATGAAAATTGGTGGAAAGTGGAAACAGAATGGAAGAGAGAAAATTAAAGATCTATCGAATGCAGTGAGCCCTGAAAAGAGATGTGTTTTCCGTGAAGAGAGACCATGTACATCTGACTGCTCAGAGAAAGGCGCTTTCGATTTGCAGAGTTCAGGATACTGAAGAAAAGAGGAAAAGTCAAGTTCAACCTAAATTAAGACAAAACTCCCTGCCCTCCAACTCCAGAGAGCCTTTGCAAGGTGAGGTGAAGGAAAGGGATGATGGAGGGAGGGGTGACGTCAGGTTTAGTGCATGCCCAGTCCACTGACTTCAGCCTTCCCCACAGCCTGGGGAGACTTCGGGGACTCTGGCCTACATATTAAAAGGTACTATCTGACTTGGTCTCACCTGAACTGGGATCTCCTGGGCCTTCTTTCTCTGTCATCCATGGCTCTTGTCCTTTCTCCAACTGGGATATCACACTAGGTTTAGAAAGTTGATATCCTGCTTATAAAGTAAAAAAACAAAAACAAAAACCAAACAAACAAACAAAAACCAGAGTATGAATGTTTACACTGAGTTCTAAGAACATCCCCAGAATTCTTTCTAGTCCTCTGGCAGTCAGGGTCTCTGAAGATGGAAAGGGACACCACAGAATGTCTTTCTATTCTCACTCTAACAAGTAAAGCGGTTCCCCCAAGGAATGAGACATCTCTAATACAGAACTCAAGGCCAAACTCGAAGGAATCCACAACATTTGATAATTTGGAATTAATGACTTTCCTGTAACAGACAGGTTTTCTGGGTGAATGTTCTGCCCATCCTTACCCACTGACAGCAGGTTCCCATAGTTCTCCAGCATCACCTCCCGGTATAGATTCCGGTGAGCAAGGGGCAGTTGTCCCCACTCCTCCTGGGTAAAGTCCACAGATATGTCCTTGAAAGTCAGCAGTTCCTAGAATATCAAATATATTCCTTTTCAGACAAAGACCACCTCCATCAAGGTCCAAGGAGTTCTGACAGTATTCTAAGTTCTGAGAGATTTTAAACTAGTTTTACTGGCAGCCTCCTCTGGATGTGTTTGAAGATCCTCTGGAGATTACCATAAATACATAGAAAAACACAAGGTCATATGGGCCTTAGAAAAAAATTAAGCAGGATAAGGAAGAAACAGGGAGAACCACATGAAGGTAGAGGAGGATCTTTTATGCAAGGTGGTTGGGGAAGGCCTCTCTAAAAGGGTGAGATTTGACCACAGACATGAATTCAGTGAGGGAGATCTATGTGGGAATCTGAGGGAAGAGCATTCCAGGCAGGTACAAAGGACCTAAAGTGAGAGCATCCTTGGCTTATCTGAGGAACAGGAGAGTGAACAGCATCACTGGTGGCAGGTTGGTGAAGGGAACAGGAGGAGAGGAGGACAGAGGGGCCAGAGGGAGAGACAGAGAGGCTTTCAGCAATTATTGTCACAAAACCAATGTACTGCTACTGAGCTTAAATCCTGGGGCTCATTGAACTGGAGTTCAATGCAAAGATGAACAAAACTGGAACTGTAGTCTAACCCCATCCTACCTCAAATACTTGAAGAGATAATAAAGATCAGCCCCCCAGCAGTGGTGGCATGGGTGTTTGTAGTTGGGTTAGTCAGAAGTGAACTCAATCAAATAAAAGCTGTGTCTCAGCCAGAGCTCAGCCACAGCTCTAGGGAAAATATGAATAATCAGTCCCTCACTTTAACCACCAGAGGAAAGGACTTAGTCTTTTGTAAATAAACAAATGACACACATATGTGTATAGACACACACACACGTGTATGTATACATATATATGTGTGTACATGTGGATGTGCGCACATATATAGTTCATCCCCCACTATTTTTTTTTTAAGTTTATTTTGAGAAAGAGTGCGTGTGCGTATGAACAGGGGTGGGGCAGAGAGAGGAGACAGAGAATCCAAAGCAGGCTTTGTGTGCACTGTCAGCACAGAGCCTGATGTGGGACTCAACCTCATGAACTGTGAGATCATGACCTGAACTGAAATCAAGTGTCCCTCCCACGCCTAACTGACTGAGCCACCCAGGCATCCCTCCCCACTGTTCTTCAATACCCAATATCTCAACTACTAGAAAAAACTGTTACACATGTGAAGAAGGAGGAAAATGTGACCTATAATTAAGAAAATAAAAGGGCACCTGGGTGGCTCAGTCGGTTAAGTGTCCGACTTCAGCTCAGGTCATGATCTCACGGTTTGTGAGTTCGAGCCCCGCATCAGGCTCTGTGTTGACTGCTCAGAGCCTGGAGCCTCCTTCGGATCTGTGTTTCCTTCTCTCTCTGCCCCTCCCCCCTCACACTCTGTCTCTCTCTCAAGAATAAATAAACATTAAAAAAATTTTAAAAAAAAGAAAAGAAAAGAAAAATCAATAGAAGCAAGCCCACAGGTGACTAAGTCTTTGGAATTAGCAGACAAGAAGTTTAAAGAAATTATTAAAATATGTTAAAAAATTTACAATAAAATATGAATACAGTAAGTGAAAACACGGGGGTAACTAAGAGGAGAGACTGAGAGAAATGCTGAAGAACTAAATGAAAATTCTACAAATGAAAAATACAGTATCAGAAAAATCCATTAAATGGCCTTAATGGCAGCAGAATGGCCTGAATGGCCCGATGAAGACAAGATCCATGAAACTTAAGATAGGTCAATAGATATCATTCAAATTGAAGCACCAAGAGGGAAAAAAGACCAAGAGGGAAAAAAGACTTGGGATAATACCAAGTGGTTTAATAATATATATAATTAGAATCTCAGAAGAAGATAAAAGAATGGGCAGAAAAAATATTTGGAGAAATAAAGGCTGAAAATTTTCCAAATTTGATGGAAAAAAATCAAGCCACAGATCTAAACTCAGCAAACCCCCAAAATAATAAATTCAAAGAAAACCAGCCCGACACACATCACAGTAAAACTGCTGAAGAGCAACGATAAAAGATCATGAAGGTAGCCAAAACAAGGTAGGAAAAGGAGGAACAAAAAAACCCACAAGTTGGTATAAAACAAACAGAAAGGCAGGTCACCTATAGGGAAATGATAGTAACAGCTGACTTCTCATTCCAAACGATACAAGCTAAAAGATCATGGAACACTTGTAAAGTGCTTAAAAGAAAAAAGTCACCCTAGAGCTCTCTATCCAGTAAAAGATCCTCAAATAGAAGACAACAGAAAGACATCTTTAGATCAGCAAAAGCTGTGAGAATTCGTCAGAACACCCACACTACAAGAAACGTTGAACGACTTTCTTCTGGTTGAAGGGAAATGATGCCAGGCAGAAACTTGGAATTAAAAGAAGGAATGAAGACTGCAAATTGGTAATTATGTGGATGGTTATGAAAAGAACTTTTTTTTTTCCTTTTCTTAATTTCTTAAAAACTATTTACTGCTAAAACCAAAAATAAGAACAGGGGCACCTAGGTGGCTCAGTTGGTTAAGCATCTGACTCTTGATTTCAGCTCAGGTCAGGATCTCTCAGTTTATGAGTTCGAGCCCCAAGTCAGGCTCCTCACTGAGTGTGGAGCCTGCCTGGGATATTTTCTCTCTCTCTCTCTTTCTTTCTTTCTTCCTTTCTCTCTCTCTCCCTCCCTCCCTCCCCTGCTCATGCTTGCCTTCTCTCACAAAACAAGTGAACTTTTAAAAAACAAAAATAGGAACGATGTACTGTGGGGTTTTAATGTGTAAAGTGAAATATATGATGACAATATACAAACAATGGGGAAGAGTAAATGGAAATACGGGGCTTCCATGCCATATGTGAAACAGTATAATATTAATTCAACTGTGATATGTTAAAAACACATATTATAACGGTCAGAGCAACCACCACAAGCAAATAAAACAAGTATAGCTAAAAAGTCATCAGAGGGCATAAAGTAGAATACTAAAACACTATGCAATCCAAGAGGAAGCAGAAGAGGAACAAAGAAACAAAAATGGGTGAACAGCAAAGAGTAAGAATATACATTTAAATCCCACTGTATCAATGATTATGGTAACTGTAAATGCACTAAACAAGCAAGACACAGCTATATCTAAGGTCATACTTTAAGTATAAAGATACAGATAGGTCAAAAGTAAAAGAACTGAAAAAACTATACCATACAAATAATAACTAGAACAACAGTGGAGGAACTATAATAAATCAGACAAAAGTGGGCTTAGGAGAAGGAATATTACTTGCCATAAAGAAGAGACATCTCATGATGATAAAGTGTCAGTTCATCAAGAAGACAACAATACTACTTGTTAATGTATCTCATAACAGAACTCGAAATAGAGCAGAACTGACAGAACTGAAGGAAGATATAGACAAAACCACGACAGATTTCAACATTCCTTTCTCAGTAACTGATACAAGTGGACAATAATGCATCAAGGATACAGATTTGAACCATCTATCTGTCAACGTAATGGACATTTATAGAACTCTATACCTATCAACTGCAGAATATACATTCTGTTTTAAACTTTTTATTTTGAGGTCGTTATAGATTCCCATGCACTTATAAGAAATAACAAAGAGAGGCGCCTGGGTGGTTCAGTCAGATAAGCATCTGACTTCAGCCCAGGTCATGATTTCACGGTTCCTGGGTTCGGATTCTGTGTCTCCCTCTCTCTCTGCCCCTCCCCGGCTTGCTCGTGTGTGCTCTCTCTCGCGCTCTCTCTCTCTCTCTCAAAAGTAAATAAACATTGAAAGAAAGAAAGAAAGAAGAAAGAAAGAAAGAAAGAAAGAAAGAAAGAAAGAAAGAAAGAAAGAAAAAAAGGAAAGGAAAGGAAAGGAAAGGAAAGGAAAGGAAAGAAAAGAAAAGAAAAGAAAAGAAAAGAAAAGAAAAGAAAAGAGAAAAGAAAAGAAATAAAAAAGAAAAGAAAAAAGAAATAACAAAGAGAAGCCATGTACCCTCTACTGGGAGCAAAGCAAAGTTCTGATTGGAAAGGAGCCAGAGGGAACTTTCTGAGATGGTGGAAATGGTGTATATTTTGATTACATGGTATATACACATGTCAAAATAGAACTACACATTTTCGGGGTGCCCAGGTGGCTCAGTTGGTTGAGTGTCTGATTCTTGATCTGAGCTCATGTCATTATCTCACAGTTCTTGGATTGAATCCCACGTTGGGTTCTATGCTGACAGCACAGAACTGGTCCCTGCTTGGGATTCTCTCTCTGCCCCTCCCCCACTCATGCTCGCTTGCTTGCTCTCTCTCTCTCTCTCTCTCAAGATAAATAAAAAAACTTAAAAAAAAAAAAACTATACAGGGGTGCCTGGGTGGCTCAGTTGGTTAAGCATCCGTCTTTGGTTCAGGACATGACCTCACAGTTCATTGGTTTGAGCCTCACGTCGGGCTCTGTGCTGACAGCTCTGAGCCTGGAGCCTGCTTCGGATTCTGTGTCTCCCTCTCTCTCTGCCCCTCTCCCGCTCACACACTCTCTCTCTCAAAAATAAACATTAAAAATTTAAAAAAAGTTAATTCTTTTCCCAGCACTAAGAATACCATCAGTTTTTGATATATGTCAAGAAATGAGGAATTCCAGATAAGTAGAATATAGAGATAACTCTTTAAATAGACTATTACTCCTTATTCTTATTGCTTCTTCCTTATTACTGTAAATACCTTTGAAATGCATTCAATCCTAGAAAAATATTAGCATCTGAATCAGCGGAGGAAACTGGGATTGTAAACAGCTGAAAAAACCTGCCCCATTACCAAGCAAGTAAATACTTAGAGATAATTTCAGATCCTGTACCATCTAATTACAGAACCCAAGTCATTTTCACTTAAAACCCTCCTGCCGTCGGATAATATTTCATTTTGAATAGTCTTCCTTTCTCAGTCATTCTACAATTTTTCTCCTGTCTTCCCTATGCTTCCAGTCGACAGTGAGGACACCCTGTAATAACTGTCCATTTGTCTAGCGTGTGTGTGCTATGTGGCCACACCATTTCTTCCCCACTCACTTCTCCTTTGGTTTGATCTCTACTCCTAATACTATACTACGGGTCACCACATGAAGTCCACCAGCGAAATGGGTACATCGCCTAAGAATGTCAGAAGGTTCTTGTCACTTTACGAAGTTTGCTTTTGAGTAAAAATACTCAAAAAAGAAAGTTGACGTGTATCTGAGACCCCAAGTGGCATCTATTTGTTTTTAGGGGCTGGAATTCTAGCATTCATTTCTCTCTCTCTACAGAAATTAGCACAATGTTAAATCAAGATGTTGGCCACAAACAAGAGTTACAAGGAGGGAAGCCACCATGAGTAGGGGAATCGCCACCACTGCAGCCCAGTTTTCTGTACAAGAGCAACCTGCACAGAGTTCCCTATGTTGAATCTGTTAGCCCCACACTAACAAACACCTCCAAACTCCTCACTCCAAAAAAAAAAAAAAAAAAAAAAAGGCGAGTTACAGCCTTGAAAACCAAGCAGCAGGTCCAAGAAAATGAAAGGAAAACCCAACCCACCTGGGATTCTGCTGCTGGAGGCCCAGAGGTGACTTCAGCCTTCAAACTTTCTCCCTGGGTCTCCTCAGCATCCTGAGAGAGCAGAGCTAAAGAAGGAAAAGAGCCATGAGGTTTATATCTCCCCAAATCCCCCAAATAGAAAAACTGCCTGCAGACCTGCTGAACAGGCTCCTCTCTCAAAACATTCACAGAGAGGGACATTTCGAGCAACTCAGAGCAGAGGGGGGGGGGGGGGCTCCTTAATAAGCAGGGTCTGCAGTGCACTGCTTTGAGCATTAATACTTCCCAAAGGGCAACACTGGTCCAAAAGCTCAGACCAGGCCACTCCTCTGTTCAAATGTTTCTGGTTAAGAAAGAAAATCCAAACCTTTCCCATGGACATCAGGCCCTCTACAACTCGCCTAAAACACATTTCCCCAAGTGTTAGTTTTCGCTAGCCACCATCCTTTATCCATTGTACACATACACTGACCACATTCTTAGGCCTCAGACTCGACTGGTTCCCATTCTCTGAACCACTCTTCGAGGCACTCATTTCTGTATCCTTTTCCCAAATCTTCTACAAAAAAATGGAAGACCTCTTTCAAGGCCCAATTCAGTGCTATCTGCTTTGTGAAAATCTCTCCAATAAATATAATCAGAAGAATGTTTCCAGTCTTTTGGCTTCCCAAAGAAATTTACCATAGCACTTTCTTAGGCTACCTTCTATTATTTTGCTCGGGGAATGTGTCTGTCTCCATCAATTAATAATAAGCACTGGAGACCATTATTCATTTTTCCATCGGTCAAGATGCTTTAGCAAAATCCCTGCCTCATGCCGCTAGCTTACACATACCGGCTGAACTTGAAACGTTAAAGGTGTGACCTAAGAGATCATGTGAGACACACGAATTCCTCTGTCCATCTATCTATCCAACCAGACCACCAGATAATGTATAATCTTGGACATTTCCCCCTGACCTCCTGGAAATCGAGAGTCACCAAGTAGGTCATTCCTTCCTCTCAGAACTACTTGTGGAAAACACTGGCTTTGGGCCAAAATGCCCAAAACTTATGAAGGAAAACCTTGGGGGGGCTTTAAGGAGTAGAAGCCTTTGACCCCACTGTCTGTGACAATCACAATACCCGGGAGCCGCTGGTGGGGAACACTGTATTGTCCTCCTGTTTCATGCTTTATCCGGGAACTGGAGATGGGGGCAGCGTGGAGCACATGGCACAAGGAGCTGAGAGCCCAACATCTGCCCTCATAGCTATCCTCGCACCAAAAGCCACAAGCACGAACCCCAGAGACCTGCTTTCCTCCAATTTTCTCCCCAAGAGACACCTCAATGAAATGGGTACCTATCCTTTCACACACGAATTGAGAATTCTGCTTTCCCTTCATCAGTCTACTCTCACCTCCTCCTTCAAACATCTTCGTTACATCCTCCCACAGGGGTGCCCCCTCCTTGGCCTTCTTTGGATGGCGCAACTTCACCCAGGTGCTGGCCTCCGTGGGCAGGGTGATCAGGAGCTGCTGTAGCATGACGATGCCCACCCAACCGGGCGTGTCCACTTCTGGTGACGAAAGTGCCAGAATCTCTGCTGAGAGGCTTCACAGGTATACGGTCTCCTCTGACCACAATCTCCCGCCCCCAGAACTTTGGTTTGTCCCTGCAGCACCAGAACCCGGGAGTTCCTAGAGGCTGATGTGACCTTAACAACTCTGAAAAACTGACTTCTCTCTTAAATTAAGGAGTGCCTCCTTAGGAGGCAGCCAGTTGAGCAGTTTGGAGTGCATGCCTCTATAGTCTTCTAGAGGAGCAAAAGACAGAAGAGGAGGGATCCAGAAGCACTGACCGCACATCCAGAACTCGAGGAAATATATTTTAAACTGCAAAAGATCCGAAAATAAAGATTTGGCATCAACGTGGGAATAAGTATAATCAGTGTTCTTGGATGTGGCTGTCTCCCGGTTCCATACCCACATCCATAAACAGCCAAAAAGGTATAAAAACAAGCATAGACCCTGTCTTGACTTCCCTCCCAGTAAGCTGCACCCATCTTCTGCCTGGATACAGACTTAGTGGAGTTAAGAGGGCAAGCTTTGAATTCAGACAGTTTAGGTGAGAATCCCGACACTTGTACTTAAAAGTTCTAAGACACTCGAACTCTCTGGAGCTTCAGTTTCTTCATCTATAAAATGGGAATAACAATTGTACTTTATAGGGCTGTAATATTAATTGAAACAATGTCAAGGATACAGAAAACCCTTTATAATAAATATTGCTATACAATTTTTGCTTTACCACAGCATTATCTTTTCCAGCTACTTTTAAAAACAATTAGAGATCTACATTTAAAGTTCATTGCAAGTGTCAGAAGTGATGGAATAATCACACAGCTGCATTTTCACCTGACCAAACAGCAACAGGTACATTCCCCAACCACGCAGATGCCCAGCAGCGGGCAAGTCCTTTTGGCCTGTGAAGATGCCTCCTGATTTCAGAAATGTTAAAACTGGGGGAGGGGGATGGGTTCAGATGGAGGAAATACAGCACTTCGAGTATCATCAGGACTACTGCACAAGTGTTTGCAACAGGGAAATCCGGAAACAACTCAAATCTATCATCTCATCCAAAGCCCCCCGCATCTGAGCAGGTGCCTCCACAGCCACCTGGTCCAGCGTTAACTGGGGCCCCGCGCGTAGACCGAGCTCCGTATAACGGGAGCTGGCCCAACTTTTTGAAGTTTGCAAGGAAGGGTATGTAGCTTACGGGCTCCCCCCACCGGGCCCCAAGCTGTGCCCGCTGCAGAGAAAGGAGCTGCATCCTGCAGGACGGAGCATGTGGAAATATCCTGCCCCGGAATACATAAAAGTAAACGTCTAGTTACCAAAGTGGGGAAACTTTCGAAGCAGCATTTGGAAGCTGCCGCTCCTCACTGCTCCCGGCCGTGCCTTCCCGGGACGGAGGCTGCACACCCGCGCATCCTCCCACTCACCAGCTCGGCCCCGGACGCTGCTGGGACCAAGGACGCGGCCGCGAGAGCGCTCGCTCCCGAGGCTTTCGGCGCCACAGGGTGTCTCTTCAGAGGACCGGGCGGTAGCGGATTTTGTTCTTCCCCCGCCTTCGTAGACCGCATGCCCCGCTCACCGACGATTCTCCAAAGCACGCCCAGCGTTCCCGCAGGCTTCCTTCGGGAGCCCGCGGACCTCGGCCTCCGCCCCGGATGCGGGGCTTTTCCCGGTGCCCCCGGGGAGCCTGTCTAGGGCCGGCCGCCGCACCGCATCTCTCCGCCGCCTTCCCAGGCGGCCTTCCGCGGCCGCGCTCCGGGGCGCGGGGCTCCGCGGGCCGCAGTGGGAGGGCTGTCCTGACCCCGCTTCCCGCAGACGCGCGCGAGGATACACCTCGCGGGCACTCGCTCTGACGCCGGCCCGGCGGCGGCGGCAGCCGGCTCCACCCGCCGCCCCGCCTCGTGGGCCGCAGCCCGGCGTCGCCCGGGGCCTCCGTCCTCCCGCCGCGCCCCGCCGTCGCCCACGCCTCAGGTCGCCCCCCGCGCCGCCGGGCCCGCCCCGGGTCCGGCCACCCCACGCGGCCGCGCAGCCCCCCGCCCAGCGCGCGCGCCTTCCGGCGGCCCGCACGCCCAGCTGCCGACTCCGCCCACGAGGGGCCGCCCCGTGCCCGCCCCCTCCCGGGAAGCCGGCGCACCCGAAAACCCGGCGCTGGAGCGGCGGAGCGCGCGCGGGCGCCCAGACCCCGGGGGCAGCGGCCAACCGGCCCACCGCGCGCGGGGCCAGGCGGCCTCTGGAGAGACCACTTGGAGTTGGAGAGACCTCCAACTCTTCCGTGGGGAAACCCCTTGTCATTCAGTCATTCATTCCTTCACCAAGTATCTTGAGTGCGTGTCGTCCGTCCTACATTGTTACAGGCTCTAAGCATATGGCAGTTATCAGAATGGTCCCTGCTTTTTTGGATCTTAATGCATGGGGAATTAAATAGATAATGTTACACAACAAAAATTCAACCCAGTACAGTTGAAGATCTAATTCGCTCTATTGATTCACGGAATGGGGTAGCATCCCCATCTGGCAAGTGGAAGGGAGCACTAGGTAGTTGTATAAAATAGGTTTTTATAGGAGGGAGGGTGGGACAAGGAAGTTATTAGCAAAAGAAAAGAAAGGATTGGTCCCGGTAAGGTCACCTTACCTTAGGGACTAGGGCCCAGGGTCTAACTGGGGGGATTAACTCATTTTCCTTTGGGGGTTGGGGAGGGCCCATGTGACATACTAGCTCATTTGTGCTAGATCAGGAATCTCCTGATTGACTTGTTAAGACTACATTTCTGGGGGTGGTTGGAACTACAATTAGCTTAGGTATTAAGCCCCGGTATAATGGGTCCATTTGGAGCCTGTGGTCTTCTTTTTAACAGTAATAAATTTACAAAATAGGTAGCACCCCAGATGATGATGAGGGCTATGAGGAAAGGGAAAGCAGTGTGTGAAAATGGGATAATGACTGGAGTTTCTCTTCTTGGAATAGTGGAGCTAAGATATTTATATCAACCCACCTCAGAAAACAAGAAACACTAAAGTCTGGAATATTTATTTTTAATGTTCTTAGAGGAGTGCATTAGTTTGCTAGGGCTGCCGCAATAAAATACCACAGACTGGGTGGCTTACACAACAGTAATTTATTTTCTCACGGGTC
Source organism: Acinonyx jubatus (assembly GCF_027475565.1). Taxonomy (NCBI): domain Eukaryota; kingdom Metazoa; phylum Chordata; class Mammalia; order Carnivora; family Felidae; genus Acinonyx; species Acinonyx jubatus. The sequence continues at coordinate 30,979,135 of NC_069381.1, read as the reverse complement.
TGGAGGCTAGAAGTCCAGGATCCAGGTCTCAGCAGAGTTAGGGAAACTGAATGGACTCTATTTTAGACAGGCTTCATCTCTGCTATTTCTCTGCCAGGCCCCATTTACTTCTGTTCTGTATTTCACCTTGCATCTGAGTAAACCAAGGAAGCTATGTTCCCACTCCAAGGGGGGAAGCAAGAAAGTTATTCATTCTCTGAGTTTCATCCTAGGCCCCCATATACCTGATAACATCTAAGAAGAACCAGATCCCGAGCTTCAGGACATTAGGTTTGAACAAACTTCCGTTGACACTGGCACCCATAATCCCTATCTTCAGTGACTTATAGAGTAACAGCTATTGTCCACCTGACACTCCTTTGATCGGACCTAGATTCCTAAAAGAACACATACCCTGGACCGCTTACCCCCAGCAACAGGCAGACTCCCTTCTCCCTTTACGAGCCTCTCAGATACTCTGCCTACTATGCTCTATCACTTACGCTACTCAGTAAAGTCTGCTATCACTTCCTCCTGGCTTGAGTTTCATTTCTATCCTGTGCAAAGCCAAGGACCCTCTTGGCTGGTCCTGCAGGAACCCCTCCATCCCCTGCCCTCTGCCCCAATCCTCAGACCAGGCCTGCCTATGTCGGCAGAGTTGGTTTCTCCCGAAGCTCTACTTACTCCTTGGCTTACTAATGGCTGCCTTCACTCTATGTCCTCATATGGTCTTTCCTCTGTGTGCTTGCAGGCCCCTGGTGTCTCTCTGTGTGCAAATTTCCTCTTCTTATAAGGACACCAGTCAGGTTGGGTTAATGACTCATTTATCTTAATCGCTTCTTTAAAGTAATTAATAAATGTAATCACTTAAATATGGGATTAAATACAGCCACATTCTCAGGTACTGGAGGTGAAGGTTAGGGTTTCAACATATGAATTTGGCAGGGGGCAGGGCAGTGGGGAGGACGCAATTCCGCCCATAACACAATTCTGCCCATGTTATGGTGCCCATAACATAATGTCATAGACAAGGCATCTAAGAGATGGCAAGACAGTAGGAAATTACCAGACCAAAAGATAGAAAGTCAGGATCCAGGAAGTAATCCAACTGGTAAAATGCTCTTGCCCCGAGTAAAGGCGTTAACAATAAACATATATGGAGTGGAGGGTGTTTGCACCTGCATCACTAAAAGCTGCATAGGGAGAGAAGGGAGGACATGACCAGTAAAGGGAGTGAAGACGTGATATGGCATTGGTGCAAGTGGGTTGGAAGAATTTTTCAAACTGGGTACTAGAATGTGTTTGCTGTAGAGACATACATGCAAAAATTGTGTGTGCGTGTGTGTGTGTGTGTGTGTGGTAAAAAACACAAAACACAAAACAAACGTAACATAAAATTTACCATCTAACCTCCTTTAAGTGTACAGTTCAATAGTTTTTTTTTTAATTTTTTTTCAACGTTTATTTATTTATTTTTGGGACAGAGAGAGACAGAGCATGAACGGGGGAGGGGCAGAGAGAGAGGGAGACACAGAATCGGAAACAGGCTCCAGGCTCCGAGCCATCAGCCCAGAGCCTGACGTGGGGCTCCAACTCACGGACCGCGAGATCGTGACCTGGCTGAAGTCGGACGCTTAACCGACTGCGCCACCCAGGCGCCCCTACAGTTCAATAGTTTTAACTATATTCATATTGCGAAACAGACTTCCAGAACTTTTTCATCTTGCAAATCTGAAACTCTATGCCCATTAAACAAGAACTCCCCTTTTCACTCTCCACCTAGAACCTGGGAACCACTAGTCTACTTTCTGTTTCACTGAATTTCATACTTTTGATACTTTATATAAATGGAACCAGACAACGTTGTCTTTTTCCACCAACATTTTAACATTGGTAATATCTAGGTTCTGTCATGTTTATTTTCTTTACACATCTCTGTGTTTTCATAAATGAGCATTTACTTTATAACAAGGAGAAAACACACAAAGTGCAATATTAATGGTTTGTTTCTGAATGATTATGTTTACCTAGCATAATAAATGTGTTGTGTAGTGCCTATTAAAAATGCCACTTGACAGGGGCGCCTGGGTGGCTCAGCTGGTTGAGCGTCCGATTTCAGCTCAGGTCATGATCTCATAGCTCATGAGTTCGAGCCCCGCGTTGGGCTCTGTGCTGACCGCTTGGAGCCTGCTTGGGATTCTGTGCCTCCCTCTCTCTCTGCCCCAACCCACTCGCATTCTGTCTCTGTCTCTCTCAAAAGTAAATAAACATTAAAAAAATTTTTTTTAAATGACAGATGAAAAAATAAGTTTGACTAAGATCACAAAGTTAGGGGGTGGTAGAGTTGGAATTTGAATACATATTTTTAGGATTTCTGAATGCAAACTCTTCACCACTCTGCTATGAAGGCTTAGGATCTGAGCACAACCTAATGTTCAGTGAAAAACAATTGCAGTTCAAAAGACAGCTAAACCATGATTCTAATTAGGGGAAAGCACACACAAAGAGGACTCAAAATAACAAAAATAATCCTCTATGTTATCCCTGTAATGAAGGACAGGGAAACGTTATTTTAGCTCTATAGTATTAGGTACTGAATTGCCCAGGCTGGTGCTCTCCTCCCACCTCCAAACACCACCCATGAGTAAGTATTACATCTTCATTATTCTGAGAAAATTAGTGAAAACAGTGACCAAAGAGTTAAGGGGACTAATTGCAGCTGCAGGGTAATAAACTCAACTGCAACTTGTTACCCTTTTTGTTTGCCTTTAAACCTCCCTGTCTCTCCTTGGAGAGGATGATTTAAGATTTGCCCTCCCATTTCCTTATTTTGCTGCCTCTCGAATAAACCCTTTCCTTGCTGCATACTCCATTATCTGATCGTCTTTGTCGCCCATCCCATGGATAAACTTGGGTTCGGTTACAAACTTGGGGAGCCATCCAGGAGCTCTTTGCCCATGGTTCATCAGCCCTCAGCCTGTAACAGGAATCCAGCGATGAGTCCCAGCAGTACCTAGGCTCTTTGTCCCGGGGACTGTCCCCAGGCTCCAGTCCACCCTGGTTAGGCTTGAGCTGCCAGCTTTCAGTGCTCAATTTAACTCTTGTGGCAAGGAAACAGGTCTGGGTTTGGTTTGGACAGATGTCTCTTGGTGAATATATTGGAGGGCTTGTGAGCTTTCGTTTTCCCGTTTGGCTTGGCTCTTAGATTTATTCCTCCATTTAGATACCTCCAAATAGGGGATTTGGGTTCTCTTAGCCTCCCTTTCCTGGTTAAGAAAAGGCTGATGAGGAAGCTGTTTGATTGAGTCGGTGAAGCTCTGACTTTTGGGGAGGAACCAATGCTCACAATTTGTTTATTGTTGCATCTTTTGGTATCTTTGGATAAAGTTGGCTGTGTGCTAAGTGGAAACTGGGAAATGACGATTTGATCCCCACATGCAGCTGTGTTCTCTAAAATCAAGCCATCAGTTTTTGCAATGCTGCTTGGCCACAAATACAGAGAAAAATGACCAATTAATGGATCCATAAATTATAATACCATCTTGCCATTAAATTTGTTTTGTAAAAAGGAGACAATTGGAAATTGGGCCTTTCAGCTTTTGTTTGCATCTTGTTCATGTACTTGTTTCTGTGTCCATGAATGTTATGTGAGATGTTTTCTGTACCTCCCAATGGTATTGCTAAAATTAATTTGTAAAAGAGCTCTATTTAGTTGGTTTAAAGGTAAGTGCTTGTAAGAATTGGGCATTAAGCAGGAGAGCACACACAGGTGGGGGAGAGGAGCAGAGGGTGAAGGAGAGAAAGAGGGAGAGAGAGAGAGAGAGAGAGAGAGAGAGAGAGAGAGAGAATTCCAAGTAGGCTCCACGCCCAGTGCACAGCCCAACTTGGGGCTCAATCCCACGACATTGGGACCATGACCTGAGCCAAAATCAAGAGTCAGATGTTCAACTGACTGAGCCATCCAGGCACCCCAAGAATTGAGCATTCTAAAACTCAAAGATAGAAACTAACCCAATGTTTTACAAGTTCACATGATCTTGTATTAGGTATTTAATTAGGTCTTAATTAGATCTTTAATTAGGTATTAAAGCGAATTAATTTAAGGTTGTTGGTTTAATCAAATGGATAGGTCTTTAGAATTTCAGCATTAAATGTAAAACTTTTATTCTATGTTTACTGAAATTCAAATAAGTTCATGTTATCTCCATTGCAAAATTTGTCAGGAAAGGGGGGAAAACCCTTAGAACTCTAATGCCTCATGAATTTTATGGGTAATCTAAGAACAAACAGATGTAATTCAAGGAAAGCAAGACTGTTTATTTAAAAAGGAAAAACTTAGATCAAAATCTGAATGTAAAAAGGAAAGCCTGTATGTTTGTGAGAAGGGAATCTTTGTTAAGAAATTTTGTGTGCGGTTAGGACTACGGTTGTGGAGATTAATGTGTAAAAAAGTTTATTAGGGAGTGACCAACGCCTGGAGAAGGGAGAGTAAGAGAGCAAGATTAGGCAGAAGTTGAATGATCATATAATATCAACACAAGACTCCATGGATTCTCTGAGGAGTTCCAAAAGTTGGAGTACCCTTCAGAATCACTCTAAATTAGGGCGAAAGGGCTGGACTTTTATAAGTCATTGTTTGCAACAACCTGGCAAGAGGGTATGCCTTGGCAAGGCAGCTGTCTTCAGTTAAGGTGACCCCTCATGGCATGTGAGAGTTGAGGACTGTTGGCCACGATCTCTACAGCTGAGAGTCCTTTATTCCTGATAGGGATTCTGGTCAGCACATCACGGCACCCACCACAAAAACTCAGATCCATGCAGCACCCTGGATGTCCTTGTCTCAAAATGTATGTATCAACATGGGAGATGCTAGGGAGGAAAAAGGAAGGACTGATTTACTTATTCTTAAAAATTCACCTTGTTGAAATAAAGGAGTCTTAATATGGAAGTACACCAGTATAAGATTGGAATTTGGTTTTTCTCTGTTAAAATGTCAGTTTTCTTAGGTCTATGTTGTAAACAAAGATCTTTGTAAACAAAGATTATTCTATATCTTTAACTGGCCTGAAAAAAAATTTGTTTTGTTTTTAAAGTTGAATTTTTTCAACATTAAGCTAAATTTTAACAACTATGTAATCCTCTGCATTTTCCTTTAGAATCTTATTGCCACCTTGGCTAAATAGATAATTATTATAATTATTAAGTTTTAAAATGATCTATAATCTTATTTAGACACATGCTTTAAAACCTTCTGATATTTCAAACTTCCCAAAATTCAACTTCTAAATGAAGTCTTTTTGACAAGTTAGGCTTATTTGATAGGTCACATCATAGGGAAAGCATTGTCAAATAAGTGATGATAAACTTCCTTAGGTCCTATTATATGTTTGAGTGCTAGAACTGTTTGAGAGATTATATAAAATTTCCAACCTTTTGATATGACATTATAGAAGGACATATCAAAAGTTCCAGAATCAGATTAAAAAAAATTAACACTACTCAACCCCTATTCTTGCTGTGCTTATTCAGGGGCAAGAGGAGGGGGGGGGACAGTCATTTATGTACTCTATAGCGGGAACAGTAAACTACAGCTCTCGGGCTAAATGCAACCCAACACCAGTTTTTTAAATGAAGTTTATTGGAACAGAGCTACACCTATTCATTTATGTCCATGGTTCTCAAGTACTTTACAAGTACAATCTTGACCCCCAGGGCACCTCTAGCAATATTGGGAGATGTTTTTGGTTGTTACAATGGGTGGGGGGACTATTGGCATCTAGTTACCGGCATTTTGTGGCCAGAGATACTGCTAAACCCACTACAGTCCATAGGACAGCTTCCCAAAACAAAGTATCTGGCCCCAAATATCAGAAGAGCCAAGGTTGAGATATTCTGATTTATGTATTTCTTTAGATGTTTTTACACTAAAATGGTAGAGTTGAGTGGCTCTGGCAGAGCTCATATGGCCCACAATGTCTAACATATTTAATATCTGGCTCTTTATGAAAGCTTGCCAATTCTCTACAAGAAACCATAAAATATACTTAAGTATCCCTTGTAATAGTAGGTTATCTATCAATTCTGGAAAGCTTCCTTTAATATTATTTCTTGTAGAAATGAGCCAGGCAGTTATTTTTATCTATGCCTCTTCTAGCCATATAAAGGGCTATAGTAAAAAGTTATACTATATTTTAGTCTGATTATTTAAGAGATATTTAAAACAGTGATTCTCAAAAGCCAATCCAAGTATCAGTAACTTGCCACAATGAACCTTCCATTGGCCCATAATGAAATGAGAAAAATAAGGACAAATTTGGGGGATTTTCATAAGGCTAACTTAATTCAATGTCAAGGGCTATTCCTACTGATTATCCCTCCTATATTTTAAAATATTAAAATGCCCTTTCTTTTCTGAAACGATGTTGATGACAGGTAGTTTCTTTAATATGGCAAAACTGATAGTGGTAACACTGCATCAAGTCATTAAAAAAAATCATTGCTTCTTGAAGCCAAAAAGTCAAAAAGCCTCTGATTTAGAGGCTTTTGCTCCATTAGGAGGAGTCTTTGATGTTGCACATATGTCACGTATCACTGCTGAAGGTATTTCTTAAATGTGTTTTGCAATGTCTAATAAGTGATGAACTACAGCTGAAGGCTTTTCCACATTCATTACAATCATAAGGTTTTTCTCCAGTATGAATTCTCTGATGTTTAGCAAAGGATGAATCATGCCTAAAGGCTTTCCCACAATGACTGCATTCATAAGGCTTCACTCCCGTGTGGACTCTCTGATGAATAGAAAGATGAATTCTCTGGCTAAAGGCTTTCCCACATTCCTTACATTTATATGGTCTTTCCCCAGTATGAGTTCTCTGGTGTTGAGTTAGGTATGTGCTATGGCTGAAGGTTTTATTGCATACATTACAAATGTAGGGTTTCACACCAGTATGAATAATCTCATGTTGCCTAAGGTGTCTAATCTGGAAAAATGCTTTTCCACAGTCTTTGCATGTAAAAGGTTTCTCTCTAACATGAGTTCTCAGATGCTGGATCAGCCCAATGCTCTGGCTGAATGCTTTCTCACATACCCCACATTCGTAGGGCTTCTCCCCAGTATGAATTCTAACATGTTGAGTAAGAGATGATGGATGTCTGAAGGTTTTTCCACATTCCTTACATTCATAGGGTTTCTCACCAGTATGGATTCTCTGATGTGGAATAAGGGATGAACTTTGGCTAAAAGCTTTTCCACATTCTTTACATCGGAAAGGTTTCTCTCCAGTATGAATTCTCATGTGTTCTGTAAGGTGAATGAGCTGTTTGAAGATTTTTTCGCAAATATTACATTCAAAGGTTTTCAATCTGGTATAACTCCTTGAATGATTAATCAAATCTAAATTGTATCTACTTCGCTTTCTAGATACATCATATTTATGGTCTTTTTTTCTCAGAGAAATTTCTGGTCCTGGAATAACTTTTGAGCTCACATTAATACTTTTCTCAAATCTATTAGATTCTCGGCCTCTTTCCTGAGTGAGTACTTTGTGCATCAAGGGGATTTGCCCCTCACCCATTCCTTGGTTTTCCTGGTGGCTTTCTAACTGATCACATTTGGAGATTCTTCCCAATGTGGAATATAAGGTGCTTCCTCTTGTGGACTGTTCCTTCATTAGGCCATGGTGTAATTCTTCCCAAGAAGTATCATTCTTTACGGCTGACTCCTTGGTTTCTGCTTTACTCTCCAAGTCTGGAAGAAATCCCAAAATACAAATGACGCATATTCAGTGTACTTTAAAAAATAAATGGCCATAGTGAGAATAGGAGGGGGGAAAATGAACATGTACTAGGCATAGAAACCTTGGACTATCTTCAAATGTAATTCTGCCCCCTAGAGAGCTAATATAAAAGGAAATGAAGAAATCAAAGGAAAGAAGCTGTTAGGGCATGTGAGGGGACTTTAAGGAACTGGGAGGAGTTCATCCATGTGAATTCGAGGAAGTGCACTAAGAAGAGAGCATTGTTGTAAGGGCAAATATCAAGAGATAAGATTAAGGAACACAGTATTCTAGCACCATATCATCTCAAGCCCGTATTTCTATGACAAAATTGTCCCTATTAAAAAAAGTTTTTTTCAAGTATTAATCCATACTTTCTACATATTAAAACGTTAAATAATATAGGAACTCATTCACTAAAGAGGGATAGCCTCTCTCAATTTCATCCCCATTCCCTCTACTCTCTTAGGATTTTGGAAAGCATCCATTCAGACATTCCCAACAATACGTATATGTGAATGTGTGTATTTATGTACGGTCATAAATATACATTTGCACAAAAAAGGGATCATAGTATACATATAGCTCTGCATCTGTTTTTTTTTTTTTCTGCATCTGTTTTTTTTTAAGTATTTTTTAAGTTTATTTATTTTAAGAGAGAGAGAGCCAAGGAGGGGCAGAGAGAAAGACAGAAGAGAATCGCAAGCAGGCTCTGTGCTGTCAGTGCAGAGCCCAACATGTGTCCCAAAACCATGAACCATCAGATAATGACCTGAGCCAAAACCAAGAGTCAGACGCTTAACCAACTGAGCCACCTAGGTGCATCTGTTTTGTATTTTAACTCAACTTTATCTTGTAGGCTCCCTCCCATGTCTGTACATTTAGATTCATCTCAATATTAAAAAAAAAAAAAAGTTTATTTATGTTGAGAGAAAGAGTGAGTGTGAGCAGGGGGAGCGGTAGAGAGAGAGAGGGAGAGAGAGAATCCCAAGCAGGCTCCGTGTTGTCAGCGCACAGCCTGACATGGGGCTCAATGTCATGAACCATGAGATCATGACCTGAGCCGAAATCAAGAGTCAGACACTTAACCAACTGAGCCACCCACGAACCCCTATCTTATTCTTTTTAACAAGTGCAATATATACCACTGCATTGATATTGGTATTCCATTGATGGACGTATCATAACTTGACTCTTCTCTACTGAAAAATATTTAGGTTGTCTCCAGTTTCTCATGTTATCATCATGCATACATTTGCGTACACTCCTGTCAATACTTCACAGGCTTTACTAAAGAGGAATTATTGGGTTCTGGGTATGTGTGCTCTCGGTAAACATGGGTGCCCTTCCCTACAAGTTCACTGGATTTTTATCAATCTTCATAATTTTTGCCTGTATCTGTATATAAAAGGTGAAAAATGGGCTTCTTATTTGTAACACATTATTAGCTATACTGTAAAATCTTAAAGGACAGAGACTATATGGACTATACATGGGATACATGGGACAGTTTTGCGTGAAGGAAATTCTCTTTCTATTCCCTTCCATTCATTTGGACCCTGCCATCCTAAAGCACCAATATTTCCTGTCTACAACAAACTCTTATTCCCCAGGATTTCTAATCTCACCTTAGTAACAGCACATACAAAGTGCTCAGGAATAGCTGGGTAAATTTTGGAGTGGACTTAGAAAGCCAGCAGAGATGCTGACATCACTTATTACAGGGGATAAGGAGTTACTTAACTTTTCTTTTCAGGGTAAGGACAAAATAAATGTCATATTTCAAGAGGTCAACTCTGATAGTAACATTCAAAATGATTCAGAAAAATAATAAAATATCAACAAATGCAACTAAAAATCAGAGTAACAGGCATGAGATGATGGGAACTTGGCTTCGCACTGCATCAGCACATATGAAGAGGAGAAGTGGATCTAGCAGGTACTATCAGAGAAGAAGCCATGAGGAATGAGGGAAGAACTGAGAGTAGAAAAACATAATGCATTCTTGCTGATATCATGATTTCTGGTCTTTGAGAATGAAAGAATAGGAGGAGTCAGGATGAGAAATTTGGGAGAGAAAATGGTTTCTGTTTTTGGATGTATTGGGCTTGAAGTGACGACAGTGCATCTAGATAGAGATGTCCTAACTACCAGGGATATGTGGGAATCTATGAAAATATGGAGAATACAGGTCTCAAGGGACAACTGAAACCATCACAACGCATTTGTGGACATTTGTGCAGCTACAGAATAGCAGCGTACAAGACAGAGACCCCTCAGGGATTGCAGCAGGAATTGCCGGATATGCACCAAATCTGTTCTTCCCATTTTTGGACACACACCTACATCTTCCTTGATTTGGATTTGAGCGAAGTGACAAAGGTTTCTCCCGTAAGTGAATCGGAGTGAGTCATGTGAACCCCTCCAGGCTGCCCTGTAAAAACCTCCTAGATGTGAGATGCCTGAGTGTTTCAGTCGGTTAAGCCTCTGACTTCGGCTCAGGTCATGATCTCACAGCTCGCGTGTTCGAGCCCCAGGTCAGGCTCTGTGCTGACAGCTCAGAGCCTGGAGCCTGCTTCGGATTCTGTCTCCCTCCCGCTCTGCTTGTGCCCCATTCATGCTCTGTCTCTCTCTCCTTCAAAAATAAATAAACATTAAATTTTTTTTAAAGAAAACCATCCCAGATGAGCTCCTTGTGTGCCCTCGTTCTGCTGCTGGCTATACTTAGATGATGAGGAGGCCCTAGCGAATGACAGAGCCACCATCAATCCCAGATGCGTGAGGTGGAAAAGAACTGTCCATTGAACTAAACAGTTCCCCCAGACCAGCGTACAAGCAAGATATTCTGTTTGAGCCACATTTTAGAGTCTATTTGCTATAGTAGTGTAGCCTGTCCTAACAGAAGTGGAAACGATGTATCTGCATTAGAAAAGATATTGATGAGGGCAGCTGGGTGGCTCAGTCGGTTAAGCATCCGACTTCAGCTCAGGTCATGATCTCATGGTTTGTGGGTTCAAACCCCACATCAGGCTCTGTGCTGACAGCTCGGAGCCTAGATCCTGCTTCGGATTCTGTGTCTCCCTCTCTCTCTGCCCCTCCCCTGCTTGTACTCTGTCTCTCTTTCTCTCTCTCAAAAATAAACATCAAAAAAAAAAAAAGGATATTGATGAGAAGCATTGAAAAAGCAGTAAGAGATATGTAGGAGATAAAAACTGTGGAGGAAAGGCAGCAAGGTCTAGAAACCTAATGCTGCCATGTAGAATCGTGCCACAAGAACACAAAATATGGAGTCAGAAGGATTGGAATTCAAATACTGACTCCACCAACCAGTAGCTAAGTGATGCTGGACAAATTTCTTAACCTATGAGCCTTCTTTTCCTCCTCTGTAAGATGGGGCTAACGTATGCACAGGACTCACAGAGGCCAGCCTGATGAAAAGCTGTCATTATTACTGTTCTTAGATGAAGAAGGTTGTTAAAAGCTATCTGATTTGGTCAGAAGGAACTCTGTGGTGATTTTTCACAGAGGCATAAGTTATCTGAAATAAAAACCTAAATTACACAAGTTAAAAAGAGAATCAGAATTGAAGCTATGATCACAGAATAAGATTTAGGAAAAAATCTTAACCAGAATCATGAAAGAGTAAAATCCATAATAAAATTACATAGGAATCCGGTGAAGAGTGCTGTACTTAATGAGGGGAGATCCACGAATACCTGAATGTACAGGAGAAAGAAGCTATCATCAGGGCAAGGTTTGAAATGCTGGAGAAAACAAGAAAATCATGCAACTGGGTCAGGAGAATTAGTTAAGGCAACTAACCCTGATAAGAAAGGCATCTCTTTTCCTCTGACTCCAGAGAAACTAACAAGAAAAGGCAAGTTCAGGAAAGGGGTAACAGGGTGGTAATCAGGTTTCAGGTCAGGTCCCATCCAGCTGGCATAGCCTTCCCCACAATCTGGAGAAGGCTTCAAGTGGAGCTTTCTAGCAAACATGACAAAAGACCCCAACTGCCTTGCTCTTACCTGAACGTGGACCTCCTGAAACCTCTCTCTCGATCAGCCATGGCTCTTGTCCTTTCTCCAACTGGGAAATCACACCAGGTTTGGAGAGCTGATATCCTGCTCATGAAGAAGAAAACACTGCATGTGCTGAGGTCATCCCAAGAATTTAAAGATAGTTTTTTGGTATTCAGGCCTGCTGAGGGGTAGAGTAGAAAGACCAGGGCAGAAAAGACCACAGCAATCCTGACTTGCTATTGAGAAGGAACTAGAAAACTCCAACACAACCCAGAGCCCAAGCTAACACTTTGGTTAGAAATAAAAGATTTTGTTCCAACAGGCAGGTTCTAGTTATAAGGGGAACTCATCCTTACCCACTGAGACCAGGTTCCCATAGTTCTCCAGCATCACCTCCCGGTATAGACTCCGGTGAGCAGGGGCCAGTTGTCCCCACTCCTCCTGGGTGAAGTCCACAGATATGTCCTTGAAGGTCAACAGTTCCTAGAACATCAAGTATGTTCCTTTTCAGCCAGAGTTTGGGAGGTTGTTCTAACACTGTCTGCATGCTAAGAGATTCTATCCGAATTTTCCTGGATACTCTTGAAAACTGGTTGGCTGATTCTCTGCTACACGTTACAACACAACGCACAAAGCGTGTAAGCTGTCTTTTATAACTTACAATTTGGCTAAAGGAGAAATACTCGTGAAATATTAAAGAAGGTCTCAGAACAGTGTATAATAATTTAGATTAAGGACAATAAAGATCAGGAATATTTGAGGCAGGTGAGAGTTCAAAAGAGGCCAAGGCCACAAGAGAAGCCAGGGACCTTTGTTGGGCTGAAAGAAATTGTTAAAACGAGAACATTTCAGCATGGGTAATATACCCTTAACTGAGTACTTCAGTTAGTAAGAAAAGTCTGTGAGAACAGGTTTCTGGAGAGAGCATGAATTCTGCCTACTAGAGGAAGATCCCTTGACCAAAGCAGACACTGTGTGGTGAAGTACAAGAGCCTGTCATGTATGATCTACAAAATTAAATAACCATTTTGTAATTATTTTAAAAAATATTACCAAATGCAAAGAGCACCCAGAAGCCAGAAGGCTGAGATAAAAACTCATTCCTTATGTATGGAGACAATTCTAATGCTTTTTTTTTTTTTTTAATGTTTATTCATTTTTGAGAGGCAGAGACAGAGCATGAGCGGAGGAGGGGCAGAGAGAGAGGGAGACATAGAATCTGAAGCAGGCTCCAGGCTCCGAGTTGTCAGCACAGAGCCAGACGCGGGGCTCGAACCCGTGAACGGGGAGATCATGACCTGAGCCGAAGTCGGATGCTTAACCGACTGAGCCACCCAGGCGTCCCTCTAATGCTTTTTATATATTGTAAATAATTCTGGAAGGCACTTGAGGCCTATTGGGCTGACAACAGCATCCACATGAGAAAACTGAATTTGAGGAATGTTAAGGATAGGGGATTAAACCCTGTGCCATGTTATCTTGGAAGCTAAGAGCATGCCACTACAAAACTCTTCTGGTTTCTAGGAAGATCTCCTTCTATATTGATTTTCTCTGATTACTGTAGAATTTTCTCGAGTTTCCCTCTGCTTCTGGGGTTTGGTAGCACACAGCTTTGGCCATTGCCAGTGCCGCTGGTTTTCTGATTAGCTCGTTTACGATACACAGACACTATTAAACTGCTCTTGGAAGTTTTCCCTCCCTTTCCAGTCAGCTTATTTAGTTTGTGCCCTTTGTGACCTGCCAGCAACTTCTCATTTCCCTTTTCATCTACAATTCTGCTCCAAAACATGACCAGAAATCATCTTTTAAAGCTCATTAGTGAAGTGTATACATCTCCAAGAATATCAGAACTGCATTCTATTAATTTTTAAATGTTGCTTAAAATGTGTTACAATGTTTGTCTTTCCCCCAGATGACATATGTGAGGTTTCAGGGCAAGAACTATATTACAGACTTTCACACACACACAAACACATGCCAGCACAAGTTTTAAATGTGTTGGACAAATGGCCAGAGGTTTGCTTGAAATGAGAAGGTTCCCGAGGAAGGTTGCTACCGGTGGGACAATCACCTGTGAAATCAATCAATGTGGCCTGATTTAGAACAGGCTAAGAAAACCCAATCCAGCAAGCTGAGTCAAAGAAAATCAAAGTCCAGGGCTCAAACAATTTTAAGAAAGTGACAGGAAACTCCAACCCACCTGGGATTCTACTGTCAGTGGCCTAGAGGTCACTTCATCCTCGAAACTTTCTCCCTGGGTCTCATCAGCATCCTTAGAGAGCAAAACTGAGGAAGGAAAAGAGGCATGAGGTTTGCATCTCCCAGACCTAGAAAAATGGCTTGCAGACCAGACCTCCTGAATATGGCTCCTCTCTCAAAACATTCACAGAGAGGGACATTAGAGCAATTCAGAGCAGACCGGAGACTCCTTAATGAAAAGGATCTAAGGTGCACTGCTTTGGGCATTAATACTTCCCAATGGGCAACGCTGGTCCGTTAGCACAGATCTACCGGCCACTCCTCTGTTCAAAAATCCTCAAAGCTTCCCCACTGACAAGAAAGAAAAATCCGAACACTTTACCGTGGATTTCAAGATCCTCCACAACCAGTCCGTCACTGCTTCTCTCCTTCTTTATCCATGATCTCCTTCTAAACATCCTCCTTCAACCACTGGACACACCCACCCACATAATCCCAGTCACCATTCCTTGAACATACCTGCATAGTATCCACCTCAGTATTTTCCCAAGTCCTACTCAGTGAAAACCTGAGATATCCTTCTGGATCAGTTCAAGTGAAGTTTTCTCAAACACTCTTAATGAGAAGAAAGCTTCCTCTTCTCTGTATTCTTCCAAAGCTTGTTTGTATCTCTATTCTGTTATCTATCTCAGACTGCCTATCATATTTATTTGTATAATTATCTCCCTCAATTGAATATTAGTATGAGTATATGGGTAGAAAGTTTTTTTTATTTCCGTCCGGCTCATTTTTTCCCATCTCCCAAAGTGTTAAGCGTAACACCCTGCCAGGTTCCTAGAATTCCAACCTGAATTTGAAGTATTAAAACCTGGCTGAATTTGAGGTATTAAAAATATGAACTAGGAACTGAGGTACATGAATTGTCGTCCTTGTATTTTTCCCCAACTTTTCATCATGAATATCGAACATGCATATATCCACCACCTGTATTCAGTGATTGTTAACATTTGCCATATTTGCTTCATCTATATTTTTTTCTGAACCACTTCAAAGTTGCAGACATCATGGTACTTTGTCCCTAAATACCTCAAATAAGGATCTTCTCCTGCATAACCACAATACCATTTATCACACCTAATCAAGTTAACAATAATTCTGTATTCATGGGAACCTGGGTGGCTCACAGTTGGTTAAATGTCAGACTCTTGATTTTGGCTTGGGTCATGATATCCTAGTTCCTGAGTCTGAGCCCTACATCACGCTCTGTGCTGACAGTGCACAGCCTGCTTGAGATTCTCTCTCTCTCTTTCTCTGTCTGCCCCTCCCCTGCACATGCACGCAATCTCTCAAAAATAAATAAACACTTGAAAACAATAATTCCATACCCAGATTTCCTCAGATCTTCTCAAACTGTCTTTTATTCTGGATTTCTTCTCAACCCAGGAGCCAACCAATGTTCACACATTCAAAGCGGTTATCTTTAGTCTCTCTAGAATAGTACTCCCCTGCCTTTTTAAATTTTTATTTATTTTTGAGAGAGAGAAAGAACATGAGCAGGAGAGGGGCAGAGAGAAGGAGACACAGAATCTGAAGCAGGCTCCAGGCTTCGAGTTGTCAGCACAAGCCGGACGTGGGGCTCAAACCCGTGAACCGTGAGATCATTACCTGAGCCGAAGTCAGATGATCGACCAACTGAACCACCCAGGCACCACACTTCCCCTTTTTTCATGGCACTGGCTTCTTATGAGACCAACACAGTCTGAGTGTGCTAGGGTTTACCTTATTTCTCTATTCCCTGGATTTTCTTTAAACCAGAAGTTCAGCCTTTAAGCTCAATTTAGGATCAGATGAAACATTTTGGCAGGAATTCCTCACGGGTGATACCATGTGCTTTATAATACATTACCCAGAAGGTACAAAATGTGAGGTTATCCCATCATTGTCACACTTAAGACAGTGACCACCATGTATCGCCATCGGAAAAATGTGCTCTTTCCTTGGCTTTTAGCAATTTGTGGGGGCAATGCTTTGGCACCCTGTGAATACCCTGTTCCCCATCAACTTTTCAATTACTTCGTTTATAGTAATATAGTCTATCGTTCCTTCCACTTCTTTATCGGCAGATATTTTCTGTAAAAAGCTTTCCCTCAACAAACGGAAATGATCTTTTAAAAAGCAAGATGAATGTATTCTTCACTCCCGTAATAATTTATTTTCAAGGTAAGGAATCAGTGTAGGAATCACCACCAGTGTTGGCAAATAAGTTTTTCCCCTTTCTCTATTTTAAGTGCCATCATGAACTTACGGAATTTTATTTATTCAAAGTGTTACAATCAATCTGGATATTTAAACAGTCCTAAGTTTGTCCAAACTTGCCATCCTGCTGACACGCATCTTTGCACTCGTCCTTGCTTTCTAGCGCGAGACACTCCAGGCTCACCTGGTACTTTCCCTGCTGCCTTTTACTTCTGGCCTAGCCACCAAGTGCCTAGACTGGTCTCTCAGTTGATTCAAATTTCCTCACTGTAAAATACAGAAAATCAGGCAAGTCTTCCCTGCCCCACACGCCCATGGGGGAAATGAAAAGAGGTAACATACACAGTCATGACACTTAGATCCTGGTTTCAGGTTGAATTGACCATTACTGAAAACGCAGGCCGGGAGCCATAATCAAGAACCCCAGAAATCTTTTCCCCAATTGCCTACCCAAGGGATGCTTTAGCTCAGGTGTCTACCTTCCTTCTCAAACTAGGTGCTGCTGCTTTTCCTCCTTCCCGCCAGTCTATTCTCACCTTCTCCTTCAAACATCTTAGTCACGTCCTCCCACAGGGATGCCCCCTCGGTGGCCTTCTTTGGATGGCGCAACTTCACCCAGGTGCTGGCCTCCATGGGCAGGGTGATCAGGAGCTGCTGTAGCATGATGACTTCAGCACTCCTTTCTAGGGCTCTCTGCCTCAGCCCACGAGGCAGAAGGTCCTATCTGGACCTGTCCACTTTTGATAAAGACACTGCTGGAAACTCGGGCTTCACAGTTGTGCTGGAGTCCTCTACTCTCAGGAACCAGGGGGAACATACAGTACCAAAATCCAGAATCTGGACCTTTTCATGTCCAAGTTCACAAGGAACATCCCATCTTGAGCTCCATCTGTCTCCTCAGCAGGCAGCTGTTTGGCTCCAGGTGTTTTCTATGCAACCACCGCTACGGTCCCCTGATGATGCTGGATAGAAAACATTAGAGTCAAAAAAAAAAAAAAAAGAAAAGAAAGAAAGAAAGAAAGAAAGAAAGAAAGAAAGAAAGAAAGAAAGAAAGAAAGAAAACATTGGAATCAGCAAAAGGATCTACAGTGCTCAGTTGCACGGTCAGAATTCTAGAACTTGACACAAATCATCAAAAAATTTTTACAAAAGGTACATGGAGACGGTGGATATACACAGCCCATGAGGTCCAAACCACTGTGCTGGTGTCACGAAGCACAAAGAGACGAATAAAACCCAATTTACTATGGTTAAATTAGCCTTGAGATTTGGAATCACAAAGGAGCTGGGTTTGAATCCCACCGGCTCCTTCTCTTGGCTGTGGCAAATCACGGATGCCCTCCAACCCCGTCCCTTCCTCCCAGAACCGAGAGGCTAAGCCTTTCTCCAGGCCCGGACCTCGCTGCCTTTGTCCGAGCGCGACCCCGGGCTCCTGGGCACATCACGCGCCACGGGGAACCTCGGGCGGTGTCTCGCCGGCGCCTCCCGAGGTCCCCGCCCCAGACCCCGCACCGCGCCCGCTCACCCCACTCGCTGGCTCGCCCGCCTCGCCCGGCTCGCCCCTGCCCTCTCGCCCGGCCAACCCCCGCGTAGCGCCGAGATGCCTCCGCGTAGCGCAGCCCTGGCCGGTGCGCCTGCGCGGCAGCGGCCTCCGCGCGTGGTTCCCAGCGTCCTCCAGGGCAGCCTCCCGCTCGCGGCGCCTCCCGAGATGCTCGCCCGGCGGCCCCGTCACTGTGGGTTCCCTGCAGCCCGGGGTCCCAACCGCGGGGAAAGCAGCCCCGCTTCTGCGGCGGGAGCCGGAGCTGGTGCTCTTGTCCCCAACCCCCACCCCAAACTACCGCATCAGCCGTCTCCCTTCTGCCGGGAAGAGGCACGTGAATGTTTCCATTGGGAGGTTTGGAAACCCTTGGCAAAAGGGAAGCATCTGTGTCACTTTTTTGTCCCAACAACATTGGTATAAACGAATCCATACCGCTTTCCCTTCACATGTACATGAAAAAGGCTGAAAGTGGAATGGAATCTTGTTTTATTAAAAGAATACCACAATCAATAAATCCAATACATTCTTACGGTGGTTGCTTTCCTTGCATTTCTGAAATGCCAGAAAATAAATACACAAAAGCAAAATAATTACTTCTTAGAATCCCATCAAGCAGAGAGAACCATTGTTAACATTTGGTGCACAGACTTACCTACACACACCCCCAGACACATACCATCTGGTTTTTTTTTTTTTATGCATTTTCTGCAAAAAATGATTAACTGTCATGCTCTTTTATTCGTGGGTTTGCTCTCCTCAAAAACATAGGAGTACACTTCTATATCAATAGCTTACAAAAACAACAATTTAGAAAATAAAATGAAACTATGTACTTGCTGTTGTGGACTGAATAGTTGTGTCTCCCCACAACTCTCGGCAATTTCCTATGAAGCCCTAACCCCCTCCTGTAGAGCTTTATGTGGAGTAAGGAAGTAATTATGATTAAATGAAGCCATAAGGGTGGGGCCCCAGTCCCATAGGATTAGTGTCCTTATAAGAAGAGACACCGGAGGGCTCACTCACTCTCTGAAGTTCAGGCCCTGAAGAAAGGTCATGTGCGGATTTAGCAAGAAGGTGTCATCTACCTGCCAGAAAGAGTTCTCACCGTAAACTGACCCTGCCAGACCTTGATCTGGAACTTCTAGCCTCACATAGGCTAGAAGAAAATAAATGAGAAATAAATGAGAAAATAAATTTCTGTTGGTTAAGCCACGCAGTCTATGATGTTTAGTTATAGTAGCCCCCATAGATTAGTGTACTTGACATACAGTATTTACAGAGTATGAGTCTTTGTTCTCAGTGCATTACATGTTTTAACTGATTTAGGCCTCATACCAACCCCTTGTGGCAGTTCCCAGTTTGCAGATAAGAAAGCACATTTGGAGAAGTTAATCAACTTGCCTTGCGTTATTCACTTTGCAGGTGGTGAACCCAGGCAGCCTATGCTCTCATTTGCTACCCCCCCCAAAAAAAAAACCCCACAGTAAAATAGAGTAAAATGTTAACGGTAGAGTCTACGTGGTGATGCATGGATGTACACTGTAAAATTATTCGACTTTTCTGTATGTTTGAATATTTTCATAATAAAATGGGAAAATATAGCTAAACAAAAATTACGTGGGACATTATAAATAAAACTACAGGGGTGCCTGGGTGGCTTAGTCTGTTGAGTGTCTGACTCTTTATTTCTGTTCAGGTCATGATCACACGGTTGTGGGATCAAGCCTCACATCAGGCTCCATGCTCTGCTTAAGATTCTCTCTGCCTCTCTCCTTTCCTCCCTCTCTCCCACTGTCCCTCTCCCCCACTTCCACTCTCTTTAAAATAAAACAACAACAACAACAACAACAACAAACTACAAAAGTTACTGACTCAAATAGAGAGAATAGTAACAAGCACCATATTCAGGGTTTGAAACAGAGCATTTTAGATATGTCACCTTCCCTCCACTTGAATGTTCCCACACTAAAGCTCAACTTTTCTTTTTACTAAATTAAATGATTCTAAAGCTTACTTGGAATGGTAGGTATTCTCGAATGGCCAGTAAAATTGCGCAACAATAATAAAGTCAGACTTGCCCTACCAATATAATTGGTATAAATTGCCCTACCAATATGATACAAGAAAGGGACAATTATCAAAGTAAGATAAGACTAGTGCCAAAAATATACTCATAGTTTAGTGAACTGAATTTGGAAGCCCAGAAACAGACCTCACAATTTATTTAAATTTAATATGTTATAAGAGTGACATTTCAGAATAGTGGGGTAATGATGGATTATTCAAAAAGTGGCATTAGGTCCCTAGTTTGCTATCTGCGGGAACTGTATTAGTCTGCTTGAGCTGCGTGAACAAAATACTATAGACTGGATGGCTTAAACATCAGAAATTTGTTCTTTTGCAGTGTTGGAGGCTGGGAAGTCCAAGGTCAAGGTATTGGCAAGGTAGGTTGCAATCTGAGGCCTCTTCTCTTGGTTTGAAGATGGGTGCCATCTCAGTGTGTGCTCACGTGACCTCTTCTCTTGTGTGTATGGGAAGAGAAAAGGAGCTCGTTGGCATTTTTTTCTAATAGAGGCACTGACCCTATCCTTATGACCTCACTCAACCGTAAATACTTCCATAAAGGCCCTATCTCTAATTATAGTCACTTTGGGGCTTCAACATAAATTTGAATTTGGCTGGGACGCCAAACACTCTTCCATAACAGGAACAAATCAAATGAGGTTTCTCTTGCACGTGTTACACAGTATGTAATTTTGGAAAAGTTAAGCTTTGGCTTAAAGCAGAAGCAAAACTATTGAAATATTCAAAGAAAGGCGACTCTATACACAGTTTTGTGATTAAGTCTCTTTTATTTGCAAGCAACAAGTTCACCAGAATTGCTTTCTAAGTTAAAGAGATGGTGGCGGTGGTGATGGTGGTGGTGATGGCGATAACTATTGGAAGGATTCTGGAGTGTCTTTGGGAGTCCAAGGAAGGAGTGATTAGCCCAGTCTGTGGAAGTTTAGGAACCAGTGTGTCTCTGACCATCGCAAAGTAAAGTGCCCAGAGGGATGCCTCTGAGCCACCCCGCTTAATATGGTTCAGGTGTAGCAACTCCCAGTGTCTGTTACCCAATTCAAAATTCTAGATCTTGGCAAGATCATTTGATCAGGGAGCTGTGACCAGGTGGGCAGGCAGTGTCCTAGTAGACCTAGTTTCTGGGCTCTCATGTGAGTAAGGGGCAGTTCTCAACAAAAGGAGTGTTCTAGACTAAGAAAAAAGATGTATGTTCCTTGATTCATTTAATGACACAAAAAACTTCAATGCTAAAACATGGTTTTTTTAAGTACAAAAGAACAAATAGATAATTTACGACTTCATTGCAAGTTTTCTAAATAAAATGTTAACAGGTAGAACCAGAAATGCACTAAAGACATAATATATATGACCAAGCAAAGTTTTCCCATGGTGTTTCAGTACCAGGAAATATATTCACACAATCCATAAGGTCAAGAGAACTGTATGATCATGTCAATAGTCACTGAAAAGGGCATTAAAAACCTTCAGCATTAATATACCTTTATTTGTTTAACAAGTAGTCATCGAGCACCTGCTCTCTGTCAAGTATTGTTCTAATTAATATACTGAAAACTCAAAGTAAAATGGGAATAGAAGGACACTACTTGAATCTAACAAAGACTATTTATAAAAGACCATAGCAAATAGTATTCTAAATGGTTGCAACACTAAAACCATTTTGATTAAAATCAGAAACTTGCCAGCACGTTACTTCTTAACATTGTCTTGAAGGATTTATCAAATACAATAGTATAAGGAAACTAGCAAAAATTTTGGAAAAGAACAGTTAGAGCTATATATCCTTATGCTGATAATATGATGGACCATCTAGAAAAACCTAAGTCTCAAATAAAAACTTCTAAAATTAATAGGGGACATTCATGTGAGGAACTTACCTCATCAGAAATACATATAAAGTAAGTATCTTTCTTGCTCTAGAAACGAGCCCCTAGAATGGAATATATATGAAAAAAAGTGGAAACAAAAATTGTTAAAAGCCATAAAATAAGATTTGAATGACTGTAAAAGCCTATTCTACTTGAGGAAGGTTTAATATCATACCTGTCAAATAATATAAAACTTCATTGTAGTTCCTATTAGAATTTCAACAGGGTTTCACTTTGATTTCTGAACTAGATAAAAAGATCTTAAGATTCATATGCAACAATAAGGTCCAAGAAGACACGAACAACAACAACAAAAAAAAAGTGAGGAAAAGAACGGTGATGAAGGGCTTGCCTTCCAGATACTACAAGGCACTGAGAAGTCGTTATAGCTATGTAATTATGATACTGGTGAGAAATGACAAAGAAAACAATGTAACAGACTAGGGA
Organism: Acinonyx jubatus; assembly: GCF_027475565.1. NCBI lineage: Eukaryota > Metazoa > Chordata > Mammalia > Carnivora > Felidae > Acinonyx > Acinonyx jubatus. The sequence goes on along the minus strand of NC_069381.1, from coordinate 30,956,973 downwards.
ATCCCAAAATAGATTCTGGATTCTGTGAGATGTTCTTAAATGACAAATATGGTAGTTTAATGAATGAAACGTATCGAATTTAAATATTTAGCAACCTGAAAGAAAATAAAAACGGATCTCTGTCTTAAACCATTTTAAGAAATAATTCCAGCTGCATTAAATCTTTACATGTAAAAACAGAACAAAAATCTTGCAAGAAAATCCAAGATAGTGAGGGAAATGCTTTTAACCAAGTCTGGGAACCTAATCAACATGCTTGACTGTATAAAAATTAAAAACCTTTGTAAGTAAAAATGCCTGAAACAAAGTCAATTTGACACAGAATATATTTGTTTTAATTTTTTTTAACGTTTTATTTATTTTTGAGACAGAGAGTGACAGAGCATGAACAGGGGAGGGTCAGAGAGAGGGAGACACAGAATCGGAAACAGGCTCCAGGCTCTGAGCTGTCAGCAGAGCCCGACGTGGGGCTCGAACTCACGGACTGCTAGATCACGACCTGAGCCGAAGTCGGCCGCTTAACTGACTGAGCCACCCAGGCGCCCCGACACAGAATATATTTGTAATGCCGATGACAGACAAAACATGTATTTGATTGACTCCAAAATACCATTTGTGTTAAAATACACCATTATGTATGTACCACTAATACAGAAAAATTCTGCAATTAAAGTATGCACAATGCTTTCTTATAGCTCAGAATTTTATGTTATACTTAATGAAAGAGCTCTTTAGACTATTTTTAGACACTGATTTTTATCACATCTGATGCTGCTGTGTTTCTGTGCCTTTATGAACATGATAATTTTTTTTAAAATTTATTTTTAAGACAGAGAGAGACAGAGCATGAGTAGGGATGGGGCAGAGAGAGAGGGAGACACAGAATCTGAAGCAGGCTCCAGGCTCTGAGCTGTCAGCACAGACCCCGACGCGGGGCTCGAACTCACAAACTGTGAGATCGTGACCTGGGCCGAAGCCGGACGCTCAACCAACTGAGCCATCCGGGCGCCCCAAACATGATAGCTTTTTTCATTGTAATGCCAAATTACTTTGTAACTTAAGACATTTAGAATAGTACTCAAATTCAACACATCTAATACCACTAATGCACATAACTGATGCCTGGGCAATCACAGTCGATGACAATATCTTAACTACTGATTTCAGGTTAGCTTCAGGCCACTAAAAGAGGTGGAGGCAGGAGGAGAAAAAATAACCTGATAGGACAATGGGCAAAGGATATAACTAGATAATCCACAGAAGAGAACTCCAAATAGCAAGCATATGGAAAATAGCCAAACATGCAAGCTAAAAGTAATAACGAGATACCACTTGATACCCAAGTTGGTCAAAAATAAGAACTATGACAGCGACTGCAAGTAGGAATGCAGGGAGAGAATATTCCCATACACTGCTAACAGAAGCGTGCACCAGCCTTTTGGAAAGCAAGCTGGCAATATTTCTCTCTCTTTTTTTAAAATGTTTTTATTATTTATTTTTGAGACAGAGAGAGACAGAGCATGAGCTGGGGAGGGGCAGAGAGAGGGGGAGACACGGAATCCGAAACAGGCTCCAGGCTCTGAGCTGTCAGCACAGAGCCCGATGTGGGGCTCGAACTCACGAACCGTGAGATCATGACCTGAGCCGAAGTCAGACGCTTAAACGACTGAGCCACCCAGGTGCCCCAAGCTGGCAATAGCTCTTAAAATAAAAAAATATAGACTCCTTTTTTTTTTTAACGTTTATTTATTTTTGAGAGAGAGAGCATGAGAAGGGGGAGGGGCAGAAAGAGAGGGGAACAGAGGATATGAAGCAGGTTCTGTGCTAACAGCAGAGAGCTCCACGCAGGGATTGAACTCGTGAACCGTGAGATCATGACCTGAGCGGAAGTCAAGCCACCCAGGTGCCTCTAGACTTCTTTTGACAAAGCATTCCCACTCCCGAGGATCTATCCCTTGAAAGCAAAAGCGCTGTTACAACTGTTACAAGCGCTGCAGAACTGTTTCCATACGCAGAAAATAGGAAAGTAAATGCCGACGACTACAGAGACGGCTGAATGATAATACACCCACACACCAAGGCCTTTGACAAGAATTAATTAGAGCTATACATCACTTGGCAGGATTTCCATGAAGTAGTTTTAAGCGAGACAGTATTAGATTAAACCATATGAACTTCCTGATATTTAATCATTTTTAACATACAGAAAGGCAATTTCATATGTTTTAGCCTAATAATTATCCCATAAATATGTATATTCTTGTGTGTGTGTATATATGCACATACATGTTAGTGAGGATTATCTGAATATAGAGAAAAATACATGCTAAGTTGTTAACATGTGCAAGTGAAACAAAAGGCATATAACATGATCTAAAAGCAAGCTAGTATCTCATAACACTGAGCTTGAACTGGGGACTTATGCCAAACGATGTTGGCTGTATCATATTGAAGGTCTCAAATCCCTTTTTTTAAAAAAAAATTTTTTTAAGTAGGCTCCATGCCCAACATGGGGCTTGAACTCATGATCCAGGATCAAGAATCAGATGCTCTCTACCCACAGAGCCTGCCAGGTGCCCCTCAAATCCCTTTTTTATTTCAACAAATGTATTAAAAAAAGAGAGAACAAATTTGTCTACTGTAAATAGGAAAGCAGCAGTGTCACAAAATGTGATAAAAATATTAAATCCAATACATTAAAGTTTTAAATAAAACAATGAAAATAAGTGATGATAAATCCAATTTCTAAAGTACATATCTGAAAATAAGTCTCAACGCAAAGAATAGAATCGTTTTTCAACTTAAAAGGGGAGATATATTTAGGTTGCTGCCACTTACTTAAAAAAAAAAGTTTGGGCTTTTGTATTAATAAGAGGTTTCCATTTTGCAGTATGGATATGAGCCAGCACTGGAAATCCATGCATAGTGTATAAGGGCAAGATACTCAACTGTATTCTCTGATGGAGCTAGACAGTCACCAAAATTATTAGAAATTTTGTTTAATAAACTATTATTTCCATAAGACATCTAATACAATATCTAGAAATGGTTCTTCAAACTATGCCAGGTTATTTGCTTATGTGTACAGAGGTGCTGGGGAAAGGACTCATCTATTCATCTCTGCCATTAGATTCAGAAAACCCTTATGACGACACTTTATGAAGTCTTTCCAAAGTCTCTTCGCAATCTTCAAAATACAGACTCAAGGAGTAGTTCAGAGGAGTTGGTAACCGTATCATCCAAAGAAAAGGCCCCAGCTCACCCTTTTAAAGAGGTATGCCCCACAACTCCGGTTACACAACCTTAATACACTTGATCTCTCAAGTAGAAAACAGGTTTAAATCTTCCCTTGCAGGACTGGATTTCGATTGTTTGCACGGGCAACGTTCTGAAAGGAAAAAATAAGCAGTTCAGCCAGCGAAATCGAGTTGACTTGGGAATAGCAGAAAAACTGTAATTCAGGACAAGCAAACTGTGGTGAACCACAGGCGAGTCCAAAGTACAAAGGCGGAGAGAGCGTCCTTTTACGGAGGAAAGAAGGAAGCCGGGAGGGGTTGTTTTGAACAAAAGTTCACTGGAGGCAAATGAGAGTTCTAGCCGTGGTACCTTCTCACTGACTTGCAGGAGGCGGAAGTGGTTACGACCTCTCACTGACTGCTTGCTGTTGCCAGGCCACAAGGAAATCTTCCTTCTGCTGGACGATGCAAGCTGTGACTAGTGGTGCTCAAGTAAGAGCCCTCCCCTCCTGGCCTCTCAACTCCACTTTTTGAGTTAGGTTTCCTTAACGCATTTTCACAAAGTGATACGTGGCTCTTGAGCCAATGCTGTTATGCACGTGCTCTCACAAAAGTGCATGTGTTCCAGAAAGATGAAGCCATTTCATCATCCCGATGAGACAAACGGGGGATTCTTCAGCAGAAAAGCCAATGAGCTTCTGAATGAAACAGAAACTGTTTGAAATCATTGCCCATCTCTTAACGGAACTGAGAAAAAGGGAGAATTCAGTGACCCACTCTCATATAAACTGACCACCTGAACAGCTTCATCAGGTATTTGTCACAAATGTTCGTCCTCAGGTTCTCCTCATGCATAGTCAGTATATTTTCTTCAAGCCACCATAACTGTTCATATTTTCATTCCAATTTTCAGTCTTTTAGAAATACCTTTTTTTTTTTTTTTTTTTTTTTACCCCAGATTTATGATAGGGTCACGAGGAAATTGACATTATCAATACAGAGTCAGGCTCAATTCCAATTGACAATTATAGAGTCTTCTACGCATTTTTGGTAGCAAATGATTGTCAACTTCCAGCAGGAGAACGTTGAAGAGAATGCAGAAAAAATCCATGTTGGCACTCAGCATCATCTGTGCTGTCCACGCTTCCAAGCATTTAGGATGGAAAATGTAGTTACGGTAGCTAATGCTGTTGGTGTCCTGTGCATGTCCTTCAGACCTTCCAGTGTGTTCCAGTGGACGTCAGCTGCCAATGTCTGCACCTCTGCACCTGAAGCTGGGCTGCCTCAAATGTCCGGGACTGACACTGACTACCCTCCCACCACCACAACCGCCCCCCCTCAAACCAGGACTCTTGGTAGTTGGTAAGAGAATGCCCAGCCTGCTCACCACTAGGTGGCATCATTCTGAGCTTTGTATTTTGCAGTCCCAGAGTTTCAGTGAGACTGAGCTCCAGTCTCCTACAGTGGTAACCGGCTTAATAGTATGCACATTACTGGCTCTCTTCCTTTGCCTGTATTGTTTCTTCTACTTGCCTACAGGTATTTCTTGTATCCCCTAAATAAACAACTTGCACATCAATCCTCGCTTCAGAGTCTGCTTTGGAGCGGTCCCAGATGGAAGCATGAACAACGATCCTGGAAGTTATACAGTCCTTGTAAGGTGAATTATCGTGCCCTACCAGACTATGTTAGCCTCATCCCAAGCAATATTAATCTTAAAATTCCGTATTTGATGTCCCAGTTATGGTTCTTCAAATACAAAGTAAAATTAGATAGCTAACCACTTCATCAAGCTATCCATATTTATCATTTGTGTACTTTCCTCTAGGTAGGATACACTTCAATCAAACAGTTAAAAAGATGAACACATAACTACTAGAATTGCCTTTCCAAGCCGCAGTCACCCCTGGCTCTGAGCTTCTACTTCCAGTGAATTCCTTCAGTTTATAAATTATCTCACCACTCCACTTAAATAATCCAGAATTTTGCTGGAGTCCTTCTTTCTGCTTGGGGAACAACCTTCACTAACACATGAGAGTGCAGAGCAGTTATTCTCTCTTCTCTGGAAGAAGCTCCAGAGTTTTGTGTTTCTTTGCAACTACTGGTTTCACTAGGGGTGGGTTCTCAAAACTATTTAATGCCCCTGCTCCATTCTGGGAAACCATAGGATAGAGCAAAGCCATCTTCATTTTGCTTTTCTTAAGCCTCCACAAAATGAGTAAGTCAGACACTATAGTTTTGTGACACTTTTTATGGGAGAGTCAGAAAACTTCAGGACTCAGTTTGTAATTAACTTGAACTCTCTTAAAGAGAACGTACTTGACAACATGGGACTTCTCAAAGACTGTGGTCACAACCCACATCCTACAGGCGCCTCTAAGTTTGCAATTCCCTCCCCTGAAAAAGGACACACCTTCACAAAAAAGGGTCTCACCCCTGGCCTTTCTGCTTTCCCAGCCTTTGTCTTCTGGTCTTACAGGCTAGTTAAAGGGAACAGATGAAATGCCCCACTCCCTCCTCACAAGACCCCATCATAACACAGAGAAAGGGATTTGGAACCAAAGCCATAAACTCACAGGGACAAACTGAATAGAGGGAAAAAAAAAACCAATAAAATTTTGGAAACTAGAAAATGGATGAATGATGACAGACTTGTGAGTTTTGCAAAGGCTGGATCCTGCACGAGCAGTGGAGAAAGCCAAGAAGCAATCCAATATATATCACAGAATCCCAAAAGAAAAAAAAAATTGGTTGCCTGGGGAACCTCTGAAAATGGGGAGTGAAAGTGAGGCTAAAAAAAAGAATATTGATTGCAAATCTGCTGCAGGAGCAGTTAGATTTCCAGCACCCCCCACAGTATCTAGTCAAGTGACTGTCCTTCTTTTAGCTTTCTGCGGGAGAGTGGAAGACTAGTCTCAGGAGAGGGTAAAACAGAGAAGACTCTGAACTGAAGGACACCAGGCACAGTGGAAGCAGTGGAAGAGGAAAGGGTAAGGACACATGAAAATGTACACATTGAACTTAAGACTCCCAACCTTCTTTCCAGAATGCTTCCAACCAGGTCCATACTCCCTGGGCAACACATGTGAAAAAAGACTTCTCCAGTGACTCCAATTGGCTTATGAGAAAAAGATCTAAGTAGATTGATACTGAGGGTTTCCCAAGGATATGGCCCAGGCAGACCACCACTCAGTTCATGATGGGTAGCTGTGGTCCCATGGCACCTAGGGTCTCATGATCTGGGATTCAGTGCCAACCAGAGCCAGGTAGGAAAATAATTACTTGCCCAAGAGGGCATAGCTTTGAAAACCATAGTTGCCTCCTTGGTGGTTCTTTCATTGGAACTGTAAGAGTCCCCATGCAGAATCCTGATCTGTTACTGATGTACAGAATCTTAAGGGCCAAGGGCAGAGCTGCCTAGAGCCTGAACTAGGAGAAACCTCTTTTATTCTGGGCTCTTTTCAGGAGGCCACTTTTCAGGTCAGTCCAATAATTGGCTGGGCCAATACACCCAACCACAATATATGTGCTTAACAAATCCAAAGAGACTCGCCAAGTACTGTACTTCTCTTTTGATACAGAGGCTAGAAAGTTCAGGACTTTAAAAGGGTTATCCCTTGGAAACCAATTTGACAATACATTTCACATTAAAAAAAAAAAATAAAAGGGTTATCCCTGAGGCGCCTGGGTGGCTCTCAGTCAGTTAAGCATCCGACTTCTGCTCAGGTCATGATCTCGTAATTCATGAGTTCGAGCCCTGTGTCAGGCTCTGTGCTGACAGCTCAGAGCCTGGACCCTGCTTCAGATTCTGTGTCTCCCTCTCTCTGTGCCCCTCCCCCACTCATGCTCTGTCTCTTTCTCTCTCAAAAATAAATAAAAAAATAATAAAAGGGTTATCCCAACATGCCTCAAATGATTCATTGATGTAGCTGGATTCCCTATATATTAGATTATATTACAGATTGCCTATTACTTCCTGCTTAAAACAACAAGAATGTACTATCTCTCATAGTTCCCATGAATCAGGAATTTAGACAGGGTGCATAGTGAAGACAGTTTGTCTTTGCTCTGTGACATTGGGGTCCTAACAGAGAAACTCGAAGGCAAAGAGCTGGAATCATCTAAAGGTGTATTCATTATCAAATATGGTGTCTGGGTTTGAAGGAAAAGAGTCCTGAGTGGGGTGAGGAGTGGTAAGCCATGGTGCCCTTTTATAACCTAGCCTCAGAAGTCATACTGGGTCATATCTGCTGCCTTCTATTGGTCAAGGCAGTTATAAAGGTCTATTTATTCAAGGGGAGAAGAAATAACCCCACCTTTCAATGGAAGAATTCCAATGTCACCTTATAAGATAAACATGTGGAATGGGATATGCATTGGTGCGGCCATCTCTGGAAAATACAATCTACCATAGTGATGGAGTCCAAGCCTCTATAGACTAGATTATGGCAGAGATCCGCCATATTCTCCATCTGCTGGACCACCTAGACTGACAAGTTAAAAATGAACATGTAATAGGAATCATCACTGCTGCATCTGTTATGCCTCTCTGGTCACACTCATCTCTACAGTTCCCCCGGGCATGTAGTACTGTTACTGACTCATTATTTTGGTAGGGAGAAGCTCTGGGAAAAGCGTCCTCTTCTCCATTCATTTCTTAACAGTTCTTACTTCACAGGCCAGCAGAACAGTGTGTGAATTCCATCAGTTGCTAAAGACAGCTTTTCCAACTAGAGACTCAGGAACTTAGGGGAAATACTATAGGAGGTACTTAAGGTTCCACTAGGCCTATGATGAGGTTGACTTGGGTCCAAACTCCATTACCTGATCCCCACGGGCTCCCACCCTAACATGCGGACAGTGACATTCTGGGCAGTTAGGAATTAGTGATAGCTAACAGCCAGTACCCAGATATTGTCCAAGTTTTTTTTTTTTTAATTTTTTTTTTCAACGTTTATTTATTTTTGGGACAGAGAGAGACAGAGCATGAACGGGGGAGGGGCAGAGAGGGAGGGAGACACAGAATCGGAAGCAGGCTCCAGGCTCTGAGCCACCAGCCCAGAGCCCGACGCGGGGCTCGAACTCACGGAAGGCGAGATCGTGACCTGGCTGAAGTCGGACGCTTAACCGACTGCGCCACCCAGGCGCCCCTTGTCCAAGTTTTTGTATAGTTTCCCCAGTGTAGTTACCCAGATCAAATGGTAATGGGTCCCTTTGGGGAAAGCCAGGAGTAAGATACACATTATGGACTTACAGAGCACTTACCAAGCTTCCTCCTCAAGGAAACCTGGCCTCCATATTATTCAGTAGGCTGTACGGCAGGTCTAACAATAGAATGCAGGGCTCCATTTCTACCGTGATGACCTCTGTCACCAAACGTGGAGAAATTTCAGCCATATAGTCATATAGGACTATAGTGTACTGCCATTTATCTGGGACTCTATCCTCAATTAATCACCTCCAAAGATCTTGGTATCCATTCTGCAACCATAAATTTCAGGCCAGTCACTGTTGAAGACTTCTATTTTGGAATATCCCAACTCCACCAAAAATAGGAACTACACATTGCTAGCATTCTTGACCTACAGGGAACATCTACTAAGTCATGTTTTAATTATTCTAGTACTTCTATAACAAAATATGCCTCATGCCTTTGGTAAAGGGAAGGTCTTCAGGGTTCTTCCAGAGACAGTTTGGGGGAAAGGGGTGACATATTTGGTAATTCATTTCAGAATCCTTGAATCTTGGATTCTTTTCTCCATATTATACAAAGAAATTCCATCATCTCAGCTTTTTGGGATTGGCCAATATTATGTTTAGTTTTGTCTACTAAAAACATGCCCAGATGCTAGATGAAGGACATTATTTTTTTGTTTTTTTTTGTTTGTTTGTTTTTAATATATGAAATTTATTGTCAAATTGGTTTCCATACAACACCCAGTGCTCATCCCAACAGGTGCCCTCCTCAATACCCATCACCCACCCTCCCCTCCCTCCCACTCCCCATCAGCCCTTAGTTTGTTTTCAGTTTTTAAGAGTCTCTTATGCTTTGGCTCTCTCCCACTCCAACCTCTTTTTTTTTTTTCCCCTTCCCCTCCCCCATGGGTTCCTGTTAAGTTTCTCAGGATCCACATAAGAGTGAACACGTATGGTATCTGTCTTTCTCTGTATGGCTTATCTCACTTAGCATAACACTCTCCAGTTCCATCCACGTTGCTATAAAGGGCCATATTTCATTCTTTCTCATTGCCACGTAGTACTCCATTGTGTATATAAACCACAATTTCTTTATCCAAGAAGGGCATTAAATCTAAATAAAATCTGTGGTGCATCCATATCAATACATACCACTGTACTATAAATTATATCTTTCCCTTCTTGATTGAACACCTTAATATTTTCATACTAATGCAGCTTATTTTTGCCAATTACTGTATAAGTCCCTTTTTCTGGGTATCTTTTGCTCCCTGGAGTGATAAGATGTACCCCAAATAAACTATGAGATATTCCTGCCAACATATTTAACCTGAATCTAATTGGTCCTCTAGACCTAATTTCCAGTTTCCAGGTAGATAAATAATGTAGAAATTTTTGGGTGCCTGGGTGGCTCATTTGGTTAAACATCCAACTCTTGATTTCAGTTCAGGTTATGATTTCATGGTTTGTGAGATGGAGCCCAGTGTCAGGCTCTGTGCTGACAGCCCAGAGCCTGCTTCGGATTCTCTCTCCCCTTCTCTATCTGCCCCTCCCCTGTGCTCTCTCCCTCAAAATAAATAAACAAGCTTTCTTTAAAAAAAAATGTAGAACTTTCCAACAATTGGATTGAGTCCTTCAAAAAGTCAATGGCATGGGGGGGGGGGGAGAAGTTGACACGGCTTCAAACTAAAAGAAATCAAGTAGACATAGTAATCAAATGCAATGGTTAAAAAAAAAAAAAGCAACAAAGGACATTCTTGGGATAAGTGGCAAAAGTTGAAAATGGACTGAATTTTAGGTGATACGGAATTATTAATTTACAATGGTATGAAAATGGCATTGTGGTTAGATAGACAGGAGACTATATCATTCTTAGGAAGTGCATGCTCAGATATTTAGGGGGGAAGCATCACTACGTCTGCACCATACTTTCAAATAAAATAGTGAAAAATGTGTTCAGTGTTAAGTTTGTGAGATTCCTCTATGTGGTTATGTAGAACTGTAGTTCGATAATATCCACTGCTGTTTAGTATTCTATTGTGTGAGTATACCCCAGTGTATTCATTTTTCTGCAGATGGACGTTTGGGTAGTTGTATCCATTTATACTCCCACCAACTGTGCAGGAGAGTTCCCCTTGCCCACGTTCTTGTCAACACTTGGATTACCTTTTTCCATTTTAGCCATTCTGGTAGGTGTTCAGTAGTGTCTCATTATGGTCTTATTTGTATTTTCCTAATTACTCATGAGATTGGGTATCTCTTCATATATTTGTTAGTTATTTGGATATCCCCTTGAAGTGGCCAATCAGGTCTCCATTGCCTAGTTTTTGCTAGGTTGTCTGTCTCTTTCTAATTTTGTAGGAGTTCTTCATATACTCTGGATACAAGCCCTTAATCATGCGTTTCAAATATATTCTTATTCTGTGGCAAGCCTATCCACTGGCTTAATGGAATCTTTTGACAAACAGTTCTTAGTTTTAATCTAGTCAACTGTATAAACCTCATTATGATTAGTGCTATTCAGTTTTTTCCTTCTACCACAAATAGATATTCCCTCATATGACCTTTTCGGAGCTTTATCATTTTGCACTTCACATTTAGATGTGCAATCCACCTAGGGTTCATTTTTGTTATGGTGTGAGGTAGAGGGTCAACTTTCACTTTTTTCTAAATGTATATCTAATGTCCCAGCATCCTTTATTTGGACAACTTTCCTTTCACTACTCTGCATTGCCGCTTTCGTAAATCAACGTGCCTGGGGCTGTGACTGGGCTCTATATTCAACTGTGTTGATCTATCTATTCTGCACCAATTCCACACTTACTCTAGTTTCAGAATAAATCTTAAAATCTGGTAGTGTAATCTCTCCAAATGTTTGTTCTTTTTCCAAAATTATCATGCTATTCTAGGTCCTTTGCAATTCCAGATAAATTTTAGAATCAGACTGGCAGTTTCTACAAAAAAGCCTGATGGAGATTGTTTTATGCACTGATGGTAGATCATCTCTTTCCCCTTGAAGTTCTATAAATGTCTGCTTTATTTTGAGGCTGTTAAAAATGCATACTGGTTTAGAATTATATTTTCCTAAAAAAAAAAAAGAAAAAGAAAAGAAAAAGGGCGCCTGGGTGGCTCAGTCGGTTGGGTGTCCGACTTCAGCTCAGGTCACAATCTCACGGTCTGTGAGTTCGAGCCCCGCGTCCGGCTCTGGGCTGATGGCTCAGAGCCTGGAGCCTGCTTCCGATTCTGTGTCTCCCTCTCTCTCTGCCCCTCCCCCGTTCAGGCTCTGTCTCTCTCTGTCTCAAAAATAAAATAAACGTAAAAAAAAATCATATTTTCCTTGTGAATTGAACTGTTAGTTATTACAGAAATCCTCCGTTTCTAATACTGCTTTCTGCCTTAAAGTCTATTTTGTCAATATATTGACCTCTGCTCACTTTCGATTATTTGCTTGATCTTTCTTTTTCCATTCTTTCATTTTAAACATTTTCCTGTCCTTATGCTTCTGGCAAGACTCAAAAAGACCTTCACTAAAGGAACTTCCAAAGGATACACTTCAGTTTAAGGCAAGTGGTCTTAGAAGAAAAAAGGTCTAAAAAGCAAGAGAATGGATTTTAATTATCCAATCTGACAATCTCAATATTTTGAATATTCCATTTATTGTATTATTAATTCTATTCTACCTTTCTATTTTTACTTTTTATTCTTAGTTTGCCTTAAGCTTACAGACTCGATATTTTTATTTATTTGCATTTTCTTATTCCAAAGTTTCCCTCTTTATTGGTTTGTGATTTACATACCCTATTTCTATTCTTTTAAATTATTATTTTTTATTTTTATAATGTTTATTTTTGAGAGAGAGAGAGAGAGAGAGAGAGAGAGACAGAGAGAGAGGGAGACACAGAATGCGAAGCAGGCTCCAGGCTCTGAGCTGTCAGCACAGAGCTCGATGCAGGGCTCGAACCCACAAACCGTGAGTTCATGAACTGAACCGAAGTCGGACGCTCAACCGACTGAGCCACCCAGGTGCCCCCACTATTTATATTCTTAAGAGTAATCATTAGGGACACCTGGGTGGCTCAGTCGGTTAAGCGTCCGAATTTGGCTCAGGTCATGATCTCGCTGTTCGTGGGTTCAAGCCCCATATGGGGCTCAGTGCTGACAGCTCAGAGCCTGGAGCCTTCTTCGGATTCTGTGTCTCCCTCGCTCTCTTCCCCTCCTCCGCTTGTGCTCTGTGTCTCTCTCAAAAATAAACATTAAAAAAACCTAAAAACAAAAAAGAGAAATGCTTAAAGCTTACCACGTACTGAATAGAGCTTGTTTCTCTACTTTTTCAGCTCCTTCGATTCATTCCCCAGCCCACCATACTCTGGCTTCTGGCCCCACCATTCCACTAAAACTGCTTCTGCATAAGTTTCCAGATGCTGAATTAAATAGTCCTTTTATCAATCCATTATCTCACTGAATTTTCCTGCTAATTTGATATTTGTGATCATCCCTCCTTCTTGATATTCTTGTCCCTAAGGCTTCTTGACATTGCACTTTCTTGGACTTGTTTTGTTTTGCCAGGGGCGCCTGAATGGCTCACTCAATTAGGCACTGGACTGTGGACTGCAGCTCAGGTCCTCATGAGCTGAAGCCCTGCATCTGGTGAGCTCTGCTTCTCTCTCCCTCCCTGCCCCTCATGGGATTCTCTTTCTGCCCCTTGCTCACTTGTGCCCCTTCTCTCTGAAAGAAAGAAAGAAAGAAAGAAAGAAAGAAAGAAAGAAAGAAAGAAAGAAGAAAAGAAAGAAAGAAAGAAGAAAAGAAAGAAAGAAAGAAAGAAAGAAAGAAAGAAAGAAAGAAAGAAAGAAAGAAGTGGAGAGAGAGAGAGGGAGGGAGGGAGGAAGAAAGAAAAAGTAATGAATAATTCCCCCAAGATTCTGTGCCCAGCCCACTGCTCTTATTTTTTTTTAAGTTTATTTATTTTGAGAGAGACAGAGAGAGAGAGAGACGAGAGAGAGAGAGAGAGAGAGCATGAGCAGGGGAGGGGCAGAGACAGAGAGAGAGAGAGAGCGAGAGAGAGAGAATCCCAAGCAGGTTTCACACTGTCAGTGTGGAACCCGCCAATTGCGAGATCATGACCTGAGCCAAAACCAAGAGTGGGATGCTTAACTGACTAAGCCACCCAGATGCTCCTGCTCTTATTTAAAAAAATCCATCCTGTATGATCCCCTCCAATCCCATGTCATCGATTACCACCTCCATGGGGCTGACTCTCAAGTTCATTTCTCCATCTTGGCTTCTTCCTTGAACAAACCTCAGACTCAAATCCATTTCCAGCTGGTCAACCAGACCTGAATATACCACAGGCATTGCAAATTCACCACGCCTAAAACCAAACTTCTAATTTTCTGTAGCTGCCCTCTGAGAGGGAAAAGCCAGCTTTTCCTCCTATTAATTCTCTCGCACAAGCTAGAAATGTGGGAGATTTGATTTCTTCTCTCCCTCCATCCCACATCTCATCCATTACTGAGACCTCCCAATTCTCATTCCTAAGATATTTTTTTCTGGTTGTTTTCCCCAAGTAATATTCTATAGTTATTAGATATTCCAGATAAAAAATGGATGTCACCAAAAAATGTCTTGGTAAATGCTAGAAAAACACACAAAAAAAGGTCTTACTCAAGAAAATGAAAAGACAAGCCACAGACTGGGAAAAACTACTTGCAAAAAAACACCTCTGAAAAAGGACTGTTATCCAAAGTACACAAAGAACTCTTAAAACACAACACTAAGAAAACAACCTGATTTTTAAAATAGGCAAAGACCTGAACAGACACCTCACCAAGGAAGGCATATGGATACCAAGTAAGCATCTGAAAATGTTTTCAACATCATGTCAGTAGGGGATTACAAATTAAAACGATGAGATACCACCATACCCCTAGTAGAATGGCCATGATAGAAAACACCGACAACACCAAAGGCTGACGAGCATGTGGCACAACAGGGACACTCATTCATTGTTGATGGGAATGCAGCATGGTTCAGCCACTTTGGAAGAGTTTTGGCAGTTTCTTACAAAAGTAATCATACTCTTATCATATGACCCAGCAATTATACTCCATGCTATTTACTCAAATGAATTAGAAACTTATGTCCACACAAAAACCTGCACATGGGTGTTTACAGCAATTTTATTTATCCTTGTCAAAACTTGGAAGCAACCAAGATGTCCTTCGGCAAGTGAATTGATAAGTAAACTGTGGTACATCCAGACAATGAAGTATTATTTAGTGCTAAAAAGAAATGAGCTCTCAAGCCATGAGAGACATGGAAGAATCTTTTTTTAAAAATGTTTATTTATTTTTGGGTGCCTGGGTGGCTCAGTTGTTTGAGCGTCTGACTTCAGCTCAGGTCATGATCTCACAGCTTGTGAGTTCGAACCCCACGTCGGGCTCTGTGCTGACAGCTTGGAACCTGGAGCCTGCTTCAGATTCTGTATCTTCCTCTCTCTCTATCCCTAACCCACTCACATTCTATCTCTGCCTCTCTCAAAAATAAAGAAACATTAAAAATTTAAGAAAAAATGTTTATTTATTTTTAAGAAAGAGAGAGAGACAGGGTGTGAGTGGGGTAGGGGCAGAGAGCGAGGGAAACCGAATC
Organism: Acinonyx jubatus; assembly: GCF_027475565.1. Taxonomy (NCBI): domain Eukaryota; kingdom Metazoa; phylum Chordata; class Mammalia; order Carnivora; family Felidae; genus Acinonyx; species Acinonyx jubatus. The sequence continues at coordinate 30,941,896 of NC_069381.1, read as the reverse complement.
CGAAACAGGATCCAGGCTCTGAGCTGTCAGCACAGAGCCCAATGTGGGGCTTGAACTCACAAACGGTGAGATCATCACCTGAGCCGAAGTCAGAGGCTTGACCAACTGAGCCACCCAGGCGCCCTGGCCTATTGATTTTTTTTTTTTTTTTAAAGTCTTTACCACAGGACTTTTCAGAGCCATTACTATGTGGATATTATATTCTAGATGCACAAGAGGCGATATTAACATGAGGTCTTTCCCAAACTTATTTCGGTGTTGTGGGGCACCTTTTAGCATCTCACATGCCTCATACGCAGTTCATGAAATGCTGCTCTCACTCCATTCTCCCCTACCCCCACCTACCATGGCCTGGGTTCAGCTTTCGCCATCTCTCTGGTCCACTAGATCTGGTCTTGTTCCCTCGAACACTTTGTTCTCAGCAGTGCAAGAGTGAGCAGCCTCAAACGCAACTCTGTGTCACTCCACCATTTACAACACTAAGGCTAACTCCTTCCTAGGGCATAGGAAGCCCCCACGATCTGGCTTGGCCATACCTCAGTCTCACTTCGCATACCGACTCACATCAGACCATACAATGAACTGCTTGCGCTTCCCCAAATGTTCTTGCTCTTTATCTTTGTTCACAGGGTGCTGTCTTTTATACTCTTCTCCCCGCTCACATCCAACCTGCTGGTTAACTCCTACCTCCCCTGTAAGACTAGTTCTGACACCCTGATCCTTAGAGAGTTATCCCTGACTGGGCTAGGAGCCCCTGAGCTCCCGTAATATACCGTATAAGCAATTCTAAATCTGTTGTGCCATGAGACTATGAACTTAAGAGCAGAAACTATGTCAGATTCATTTTTGCTCATCTGTTCTTCCCAAATTCTACAAGCTGATGGGTCCCAAGGCTCAGTCCTCTTCTCTCCACGCTTTCTCCTTAGGTACTTCATCTGGTCTCACGGCTTCACACACCATCCATACCCTGATGACTCCCAAACCAATACCTCCAGCCAAACAATTTCCAAGGCAGACATTTACGCTTGCTCTATTGTCTTTCCAAATCTCCACGGAAGTGGCTACTTATTCAGGTCTCAGTTCAAATGTAACTTCCTGACTACTCACTCCATCTTGGTGGTCACGCACCCACTCTCTCCTCTTGACTTGTCCTACCTTGTACTGTTACTATCTGAAATTAAACAGTCTATTTACTTGTTTTCTGTCTCTCCTACCACACTTATCCCATGAAATTGAGGAGTATTGATTCATTGCTTAGTGTTTGGCATATTGCAAAGACACTTATGAAACCATTTGCTGAATGAGTTAATGCCCAGCATAGGCCTGGCCCACGATACTTGCCAACATTTGAATGCTCAGGGTCCAACGCTGCGCAGAATGTACCACAGGAATTGCCTCATTTGACCATTGGCTCCACTTTACACTGAGACCCAGGGGTTCGGTGGCTTGCCCAGGAGTGGATATGAATATTGGCAGCCTGCTCCAGAGCTTACTTTCTTCGCCACTGTGCTATCCTCTCATTACCTCTGAAGGTATTTAGAAGGTGTCCTCGAAGGAAAGAAGGGAGGGTGGGAGGAAGGGAGGTGGCTCTCGGCTTCTCTATCTGTTGGGGAGTAAAGGACTTCTGACTTCTGGGTTCCGTGTTCTGTGGCTCTAGCGGGAGCGGATATGCACGGTTCCCTCAGCACACGCCTCCAGACACCACTGGACAAAGGACAAAGGTCCCCTCTCTGACCACCGGAGCCTGGGCCCTGTCCTTGGGGCATGCCCAGTATAGAATTTTTTTAGAATCCAGGAAGTGGGGGAACTGCGCCTGGAAAGCAGAAAACCTAGGTGCAGCTCCCCCTCCTCCGTGAGTGATACACAGCAAGAGCCAAGCAAATGGTCCTTCCCTGCAATATTTATTAAGGAATTTACACATACACAGGAGAAAGGCAACCAGGAATTGTGGTTCCCACAGGTGAAATCTTTTAAGCAAAGTTTTCTCGTTTTAATTTTCACGTAGGGTGAATAATGACCGAGAGGAAAGCTCCAGGCTCTCTGCCTCACACACCTGGAGAAGGTGGGGAAACAGCAGCCTGGGATACCATAGGCATGAGAGAGTGACTGGCGGATTGGGAGAGAAGGGGGAGGAGGAAGAGAGCGATCTGTGAGACTGCAATTTTTTTAAACTATAAGAAAAAGTGGCAACAGTTTTAGGCTGTTGATAAATTAACTCCTCTCTGTGTAAACCTAAAACAAAACAAAACACCCAGAGCAGATGGGGAAAGGATCCACACGCACACACACGCACACACACCACACACACACACGCAGTACACACATTAAGCTCTGCATTCCCGCTGGAGGGGCTGGTCCTCCAGCCATACAGCCAGATCCCACTGCAGGTAGCATGGAGGCGGGGCAGGGTGTGTGTTCTCGTGTGGGACCTTCGTAAAGTCTTTGGTGCTAATAAATGCTGACTGAAGCGGCGAGTCCTGAAGCCTCGATTCAGGGCAAAGTAGAGTAGTATTTTTGCTCATCCCTACAGCAGGGTGTTTGCCTCAGCTCAGGGCTAGGGCCAACCTGACCTAAGACGCAAGGGGTATTTAATTTGATTTCAGTACTTTCTTCTTTCCCATAAATTATGGGAGCATGATGCCTCCCTCTTCAACCAAAAATTTAAACATGCAGAAATAGCTTAGCAACACATACGGAAGTACCTCTGCACCTTCCCCTCTTTGCCTAAAAGACAACACCTACAGACCTTCCTGAGAGTCTGATAGGAGGTTTAACCTCACGGGAAAGGTACTCAAAGGTGTGCACTTTTCTCCCACAGTTTAAGTGCCTTCTGCCAACAATTCCTAAGGTGCTGGTGCCAGGAGAGGACTGGGGCTGAGGCTGCAGAGGAAGGCGGGATGGCGAGGGGACATGTTCGTCATAAAGCAACAGAGAGGCCTGCGTGTCCGGGAAGTGGCTGGGCTGGGCAGAATGCCAACCCCCAAACGACAGATTGCGTAATTTCTAAACCAAACAGAGAGGTAGGAAAGGGGGATGGGGTGGGAGGAGTTGGGGAAAGAGGAAAAGTGGGGGAGAGAGGGCTGAGGAGAGTGGTAGCCATACAGGTGTTTTGTTTTTTATTTCCACATCTGAGGGCTGAGAGTCTGATTTGCTGCCTGTCCATTTCCGCCGCTCATCGACTGTCCATAGCTCAGCATGCCATGGGCTCCACAGAAGTTCATCCCAGCCATCTGCTGGGTCATCTGAAAGGGAGAGAGGAGACTTTCAGACCAGGCTGTGGGCATGCAGCCAATTACTGCAAAAAGACAGGGTAGGAGTCCTTCTGTCTGCGGGGAGGGGGCAATGAGACAAGGGGAACTGTTATGGGACAGATCTGCCCTGAACCTTAACAGATCATTTTGAGGGCTCCAGATCATGTAAATGAAGGACTTTTCAGAAAGGAGATGTTGACAGAGACGAGTGCTCAGGGAAGGAAAGGAGTCCTAGGGCTAGTCAACATAAAAGCATCGTGAGAAGCTATTCTCTTTTTCCCTCTCTAGTCTTTCCTCCTAAAAAGAAGGGGCCTATTGTTAACTTGCTGGCCCCGAGAGTTACAGACGAGCCCCGGACCAGCGCTCCTGTTCTATCTCCAGCAGAGTTATTACTGTCAGTGTCAGTGAAGTGCTTGTGCACACTCAAGCACAGAGAAAAAGAAAGAGAAACTGGACTGTTCAGAATGAACAAAGGAAGGCAAAAAAAAAAAAAGAAAGAAAGAAAGAAAGAAAGAAAGAAAGAAAGAAAGAAAGAAAGAAAGAAAGAAAGAAAAAAAGACCAACATGTCTTCAGTGTGTGAGAAGGGAAGTTGCTGGGTGAAAAGAACCAATGGAATAAGGTCTGGGTGGGGCTGAGGCCTCTTTATGAATGAGACTGAAAGACTGGCCTCTGGGAGTGAACAGAAGAAACTACTTATCAAGAAAAATGCCTTAAATTTCCCAAGTCTGGTACATTTCTGTACAAGTGTTTTTCTTGAGAAGTTCTATTTTTCTCCCACCAATATTTTTTAAAGAAAACCTCAAGCTTATAGAAAAGCTGAAAGAATATAACGAAACCCATAAGTCCTTCCTTAAATTCACAATTGGTAACACTTTGCCGTATTTTCTCTCTGAGATAGATATATCTTGTGTGGGATCTTCATATATATATATATATATATATATATATATATATATATATGAATTTTTGATGAGCATTGAAAATTGCAGAACATAACATTTCATCTCTTAGTAAGTTAGGAGGCATCTCATAAGAAAGAACACTTTCCTAGAACCACAATACAAGAGATTTGATATGAATACAATAATATATGTTACATTTCATTTTCACGTCTCTTGTCTCCTTTAATATAGAATAATTCCCCCACCACTTTTTCTTTCTTGACACCGTTTTAGGAATCCAGGCCGTTATTTTGCAGTAAATCCTCTGATTTGGATTCACCTTACATTTTCTCATGATTGGATCCAAGTTAAATACTTTTGGCAAGATTTCTATAGAAGTGATATTGTGTCCTTCTTAGTACAAGATACCAGGAGGCACATGATGTTAATTTGTCCCATTGTTGCTAATCTGATGTTTGAGCACTTGGCTAGGGTAGTATCCACTGTTTTTTTTCACTGTAATGTGTATGTAATCTAAAGGGTATTTCTTGGAGAATATGTGAATACCCTATTCTTTCTACAATTACTAGATGCCATAAGGCATCTAGGCACTGTAAATCTAAGGCAGTGTAAATAAGGCTTTCCCTCCCTCTCTCTTCCACACCCATTTAAAAATATGTATCACTATGGACTCATGGATTTTTTTTTTTCCCTTCAGTGTTATAATCCATAAGTATCACTCTTTTGGATGTTCACACTATCCCACGTTTGGACAGCGGGAGCCTCTGGAAGTTGGCTCATATGTCCTCTTGACATGTCCTAATCAGTTTCACAGCACTTCATTACATATACAAATAAACATGAAGGACTGAAAATAGGCAAATTAAAACCCCACCTATGAAAGCTAGAAAAAGAAAAGCAAAAGTAAATCAAAAGACAGCATAAGAAGGAAACAAGAGATAAAACAGAAATTGAAGTCAAAAACAAACAAACAAACAAAAAATTGTGGAATAAATAAAACAAAATCCTGTGGGTTTTAAAAATATATATATAATTAACAAAATAGACCACCAGTTAACCTAATTGAAAGCAAGGGCAAAGGGAAAGGAGAACACAAACATACAAAATAGGAAATGACAAGGGAGAAATAACTACTGGAACAGGAAACTAAAAAGTCATGAGACAGACTGCTTGGTATAATCTTTGATAAATGAATTTAAAACCTTAGGTTCACTGGCTAATCTAGGCACCTAGAGTTTTCCACAGCTGACTTTCATAGAACAGAGAAAGCTATCAAAGAATCAGTACACACCAAAAAAGCAAAAGGCCCATACAGTGGCACATGGGAATTCCGAATTCCACCCCATCTCCAAAGACCAATACTATATAAATGATTCCAGACTCCAGAAAAAGGAAAGCATGAAGACAGTTTTTATAAAGCAGTTAAACATCGCCTCCTAAACTTGAGAAAGATAGCCAAGGGCATGCGTACGTGTGGACACGCACGCACGCTGCTCCACCGATACTCCTTCGCCCATCTTTTTGCTTTCAGACTTGGAATCGCTCTTGTTTCAGTTGGGTTTCTTTGCATCTAGTGTAAAATCAGCCATTGCTCTGTGAGCCAATTTAAACATCTTTTTCTTTTCATAGAAGAGCTACCTATTGATATGACTGATGTGTTTGGTCTTAATTTTATCACATTACATTTTTGCTGTGTTTATTATATTTGCTGTACTTCATAGTCTATGCATTCCATTTTATTCTAAAATATTTGCTTGGCATTTATAAAGTTTCATTTTTGTTCTAGTGGTTACCTTTATGCTAATACTTTCTTTTGCTTGCTTTAGTCTGTACTCAAGCTTCTACCATTTGGTTTGTCAGCTTATTTCATCCTTGGACTTCCACCTATTTCCTAACAATCAGTTTATTCTACTTCCCCCTTCTCACTTTCTCCTCCCATTATGTTCAGTTGCATTGCTTGTTCAGAATACTATATATATTCTTCTACCCTTATCATTACCTTAATTTTAGATTCTCAATTAAATATTTAATCATCATCGGTCCTTCTGCCAAAATGTCCTCAGTCATCTCTTAAATGGATGAAGCTTGTCTTCTGGTATACTCCTCAGGAAAGACTTATAAGTCTTGACTTCTTACATATTTAAGATTTTTTTAAAGATTTTTTTTTAATAGCTTCAATCCTTGAAGGATGATAGCTTGTCTAGCTATAAAATACCTGTCTCATGTGTACGTGAGTACCTTGTTGTTGTTTTGTCTGTTGCTATTAGAAGTCTGTTCCTTTTGCTTTATAGATGGCAGATCTTGGGGGTTGGGTGGTGGTAAGGAGAGGGTTGGAGCCCTCAGAACTTTTCTTATTCCATAAAGTCTCAAAGTTTACTGAGATGTATGTTAGAGTTGACCATTCTGGATCAACTTTTCCATACACAGTAGGCTCTTTCAATATTGTATTCAAGTCTTTTGTTTATAGGAAGTTTTCTTGTATTACAGATTTAAATATATTAATTCTGCTCCACTATATTGTTTTTCTTCTTTGGCAGTCTCCAAATATATTTATGTTAGGCCTTCTTTGCTTAATTTCTGTATCACTTTCTCTTGGATTTATTTTCCTGCTTTCTATATTTAGTTTCCATTCTCTTACCTGTTTCATGACTTTCTTCAATGCAAAATATATTTTCAGTTGAATCTATTCTTCTCTGGGTAACTTGTAATTCAGTCTTTATTTCTATGATAATTGTCTTTTTTCAATTTACTTCCTGAATTTAGTAGTTTCATTTCACAACTTCCAGTTTTTTGTCCATTTTGGTTCTAAGCTTTTAAATTTCTGGTTCAAGCTGTTTCGTCTTCCATTATTAAAGGACATTTCCTTCAGGTTGGTGGTTTGTGTAACAGTTTTCTTCTGTTCATGGCCGTTTTGGGGGGGAGAATTTTCATTTATTGAAATGTTTTGATTTTCATTTTCTAGTTTCTTCCCATAGTAGTTCTGTATAAATGTCACTTGCCACCTTCTGTTTATTTTGTAGTGCCTTGTCTTCTGAATCAGCAATACTACAGCCAGGTGTGAGGGGTTTGGGGAAGCTTGCTAGATTTCTTAGTTCAAGAGTGCCCTCTTCGGTCACTATAGTGAAATGATTATTTGGATGGGGGGAAGAGGATGGTTTATCTTCTCATCTTGTAATTCCTTCTTTCCACTTCTCATTTGTTACTTTCCTTTCATTACCAGGTCCCCAAAGGGCACCTCTTCCTTCTAAGTCACCTCCATTACCCTTGAAGCAATACTTTTCCAGAGATACCACCTATTACCCTGTATATTTCAGGCCCCTCATTTTCGATTCTCCACGTAACCAGAGTTCTAGTTGCTAAGTCTCAGACCTCTTCTCAATGTGCCCCTGATTGAGATACGTCTTTCTCTTTCTAGGGGATGATTTTATCTATGTTCTGTCACCTTTAGCCCCCTGCACCTTCTCGTCTTTCCACACAAGTCTCTCTGATGATGGCTCTGCTGGATTTGGTTGATCCCACCATGTAACTTGAAGTTTGGAGTATTCTGTCTACTGGATGTGGTAGTCATGGGTTATAAGTGGTTTTACTTGCACTCCTTGTTTACCTGTATAGGTTGTTTCTGCTATTGTTTTAATATAAGTGTGGAGAAATTTAGATTTAGGCAGTTGCCCTCATTTTACAGTAACCCAGAACTCCTCAGAAAATCTGCCATTGGGCAGATCTGGAAAAGAAAAGGGCGTGGCAAACCTAAGAAGGTCTCTGCGTTATCTATCTCATCTACACTGTAAGGATTCAAAGAATAAGGAAGAGACAAAATGAGATGGCCTTGAGGAAGGCTCAAAAACCCTTGTCCCAAGTAAATGGGGTAGCTTACCTGAGTAAGGTTCCACTGCAGCTGCTGAGCTGGCTGAACCCCATACATTGTCTGGGGCACAGCTGCCATGCCTGCCATGTAGCCAGCTTGCTGGGTGGTCATCATTCCATTTGGCACACCCATCATTGAAGCCTGCATGCCACCCATATAGCCTGCAGGCATGGCCATGGGGGCAACCATCCCAGAAGCTCCTGGCTGAGCTACCATGCCTACTGGAGGGGGCATCATGCTCCCCATTATGCTGTTAGGAGGTGTGACCCCAGGGAAGCTGGGGTAGGCTGTGGGATACGCCATCTGAGCTGGAGCCATGAACATTGCTGCCAAGAAAACACACACACAGGTTTAAGAGGAAAGTGCACAAAGTCAATCTAAATTCTCACTGGCTACTCCTTTCCAGCTAGAATTTCTCAGTAGCATTTCTACTCAACTCATAATGCTCGTTTACATAGCAAAATAGATTCCCTACAAGGCTTGCGACAGCTTACCAGTGGGCTGCCGACTTAGCCACTTTCCTTTCAGGGTCCAGGTCCAGACCTTGAGTCAGACTTCACACAAGTGTGACACCAGACCCCACAGGAGTATGGCTCTGAGTTACATTACTACCCATCTGCTGACACTTCGTAGCTTCACAAAAAAATGTCAGCTTCAGGTTTGTTTACAGTATAACGTCCTGGCCCCCAAAGCAATTGCTCCTTATTACAACAAGTAATTCTTGCATATAAGTCCTCTTGTCTCTATCTGGCATTTTGCCACCACCCCCATGAATTCTACCTTGGGCAGGCATTTGAGGTGTCTGGGATCCATACAGTGAAAGGATGGAGTCTTTTGAGAGCTGTTTCTTGCCTGTTTCTTCTGATTTGCTCCCTGGCTCTGGAAACAGGTTCAGGTTTTCAGGAACAGAGCCAGCACTCCCTGAAGTTGGCATGGAACCTACAACCTTAGGGCAAAGAGGGGAGGGGGAGAATTGGAATGGTTCTCACAGGGGTCTCGGTAAGGACCTCCCTCATCTCTCTGCCGCTTCTAACATCTGCAATAAGAATTCACAGCTCAAGTTAATAGCTTCCTAACATTCCTACCATACAAATATGTGAAAACACCGGATAGTTAAGTTCTGGTACAATTCTTTGATCTACAGAACAAATCTACAGATTTGGTGAAAAACAAACAAACAAACAAACAAATAAAAACAACCTACAAATGATGCAGCCACAGAGAATGGAGTTTAGGTCCCAGCACAGCCATTTACTAGTCGCATAATGAGAGGCTAGTCACATAACCTTTCTGAATTCATGTTTCCTCATCAATAAACTCCCTGTTTTGTAGGGTTGTGGTAAATATTTTAAATTATAAAAGAAATATGCAAGCTGATATACAAAATCACCTAGCACTGTGCCTGGTCCTAAGCAGGCATTCCACAGATGGTGGTCATTAATAGTTTCAAGTCTTTCAAACCTACAAATTCTCTGGCAGTAACTCATGCTGAGGAGCTGACCTAAAGTACCAGCCTTTATAAGGTGACACACCTTCAACAGAAGCCCACTCAAAGGACTCACTCTTTTGGGGCAGGAGACAAAATGGAATGAATAGTAATCTTGGGCTGTAACAGAGATGACAATATTAAGGGAAGAATCAAGAAATCAAGAAAACCGAAGTCCAATTCCACCAAGGAAGTATGACTTGGCTCCATTACTAAGTTATCAAAATTACCCTTTTCAAAATGCTCTTTAATTCGGAGGAGCCCACGTGACTCACCTTTCTGGAAACTGAAGAAGAGGGGGATGGAACAGAAGCCAAAAGATCTAAATCCTTCTCTAGAGTATTGCTGGTCTTACTATTTGCAATGGAGCAGGACACAGGAGCATCTGGAAAGAGAGATGAAAGCTAACCTGTAGCACTGCTCATTAAGTCCATGTCTTTCTTCTGTTCTAGACGAGAAGCAGACAGAGTAGGCCTATGCTCCATCAGGGCCCTGGAAATCTAAGCTTCTGAAACCACCCAGCTTGGATGGGACCTCTCAAAAAAGACCTCACCCTATGTTCCCAGGAGCATGCCGGAGAAGCCTGCAGCCCAGCTATCAGGCACAGGGCAGCAGAAACCCAGGCCTGAAGGCTATATTAGCACCACAGCAAACGGGCTGGCTGGCTCCCTTCCAGCTATGTGAGGGGTAAAGCTGTGTAGCTTTTATCTCTTTTTCAGAGATAAATGAAAATGAAAGGTACAGAAATTATAAACCTAAATAGCCAATAACCTAAATCAGCAGAAATGTACTAAAGTATAGCCGTCAGATCTGTGAAAGGTAAAGAGTACTCTATTTCTGAAAGGGGCAGAACCGCTAGTTCAGGGTTTCAAAGGTTTGGAGAAAAATAAACACAGGTAATAATAGGCCATCTCAGAAACAGGCTGCACCTGAAAAATGAGAGGGCTGGGGCATGGCTCACAGGTGCTGCTTTAGTGAAGCTTGCTGACCTTTACTGAATGATTAGTATGTGCCAGGTAAGAGGCCAAGAGCTTGAGAGGCACTATCTCATTTAATCCTTCCAGCACTTTTGAAGTAGAGACTGTTATCATCTTTGCAGACACAGATTAGGAAAGTACTGTTCAGAGGTTAAGCAAACTACCCAGGGTCACATAGGTAGCAAGTGGAGAGATGGACCTCTGACTCCAAAGGCCATGCTCTTAAACCACGACACTATACTGTCATTCTGAAAAGCGTAAACACTTCTTAGAACAACTGCTCAGACATAAAACAACAGGAAAAACATGAGAGAACAATCTAAATGATGAAGACACAAACTGAAGAATCCCATCTCCACCTATCTTCCCAGGGTGACTGAGAACTCATCATAATTTGTAAGATTATGGGAGTGGAAAAGTCTGACTTTTTTTTTTAAGTTTATTTATTTATTTTGAGAGAGAAAGAAAGTGTGAGTAGTATAGTAATCTTGGGCTGGGGGGGGGGTGGAGGGGTGGAGAGAGGGAGAGCTCTGTACTGTCAGCACAGAGCCCCATGCGGGGCTTGAACCCACAAACCACGAGATCATGGCCTGAGCCGAAGTCAGACGCTTAAATGGACTGAGCCACTCAGGCGCCCCGAAAAGTCTGACTCTTACCAAGGCCCAACAAATCCATGACAGGTGCTGAGGATTTCGGGGAGCTTTTCCGAGGTAGCTGTGGATCTTCTTTTTTCTGTGGCTAAGGTGAAAATATGTTAAAGAAAGAAATAAGCAGGTGTTTTTGAACGCTTTTTTCCCCCCTCTTCACTGTAAAGCCACAGGTATTCTTGTGGTATGGCTGCTGTTATTCAAAGGGTTACCAAAGAAACAAAACTCAGGAAGTGTCAGGTGAAAGAATCAAGTCAGGAAGTACGAGTGCATAAACCAAGCCTAAGGTGAAAAAAATATCGTCTGTGCTTGTTTGGCTTTCTGAAACCAAGACAACCACACCAGGAGGTCCAACCAAAACAGCAGGTTTGGGTCCCAGGAAAAGCCAAGAACAAAGGTGGGTGTCTGACGGTGTAAGAGCCAAGAGCCAACAAATCTCCCAGTGATTAGAAAACCTTTGATACCAAAAGGGAGATCAGTTTAAAGATTACCTAATTCACTCTGCCAATATCATTAAGGACTGTGTTCTGCAGGCAGTGCGACTCAGAGTGATGATAAAAGACTCTTCCTTAAGCAAATAGTAAAAAGTCCTCTCTCCCAAGATTCCAAGCTCTTACATTAGGGTATCTACTACTACAGCCACAATGTCCTGTGAAAAAAGAAAGGTGTCTACTTCAATATGACAGAGCAAGAATACAAGAAGGAGTGCAATGGATTAGTACGGCCAGGCTTCTGGACTGTTCTTAACTGCAACAGGAAAATGAGGCAGAGAGGGTCTAAAGAGAGAAGGATTAATGTAGCATCTGCTCAGAAGGTATCACATAGCCTAGGCATTCCGGCATGGAACGTGCCTCCTGCTCAGAAGGGCAGATGCAGTTCCCAAACTCCCAACCAGCCCCAAGGAGAAGTGTCACGGAGCAGCTGAGGCAGCAAGAAGGCAATGGGAAAGCAGCAGAAATGGCAGCAGGCAATCTAATGTAAATGTGGAACCCTTGGGCCCCAGGAAAAGTGGTGCAGTATGCTATCAACCGCACCCCACCCACCAGAAGGCCTCCTACCCCTCCCCTCCACATATAAACACACCTGAGGTCATCCACCCAGTGCAAAGACTTTCCCACTTACCATTTTAACTTTCTCAAAAACAACAGGTTCCATTTTTTTCTCTGGAGCTGGTTCACTCCCTCTTTTCCACTTGTCATCTTTTTCTTTCTATAATGATTTAACAAAACAAGACAAAGAACACACGTGACTAATAGTTTGAAAATTATAATTCCAAATGTGCAAAAAGGACACAAAATATTCCTGTTGAACGGATGCAGGGTCTGACAAACTTGGGGGTTTCTTCATATGGGGCATGAGAGCTGGCCTCTTCCACATTAGCCTTAGTGCTGTAAGAGACATCTTTCACATACCATTAAGTACCTCCTCATTCTGTCTAACTCATTTGTGACTCCTGAACTGTGAGTCTAGGCTATCTATAGAAGTTAAAAATGTTTTACCAGTTTGCTGCCCCTTTGTGACTCAAGTTTAACTTGCTCATGCTTGGAGGCGAGCCGCCTCACCTTGGTACAACAGTGAATAAGTTCATGTTCATCTTACTTGACAGATATCCTTTGTGATTTTATTTTTTTTTTTAATGTTCATTTATTTTTTAGAGAGAAACAGAACACAAGTGGAGAAGGGACAGAGAGAGAGGGGGACACAGAATCTGAAGCAGGCTCCAAGCTCCAAGCTGTCAGCATAGAGCCTGACGCAGGGCTCAAACCCACGAACTGTGAGATCATGACCTGAGCCAAAGTCGGATGCTTAAACAATTGAGCTACCCAGGCACTCTCTCCCTTGTGTTTTTAAATTCAATCATAAGTCTTCCCAGTCTTTATCTCCTTTTTTAAAAGTCAGGAAATAAACTGTAATTTCAAGCTTAAGGATTAGGGAAACAAAAATCAAGGAAATAAGGCAAAAAAAAAAAAAAAAGAGCAAAAGGATTAAAGTATCCCTTTTAGGGTGTCCTGAATAAAATCAAAAGCACTTCAAAAATAAAAGATCAGAATGTCTCAGTTTCTGTTACTTCCAGAGGCAGTTTCATAATGCTTTCATAGACTATAATGTTATTAGTCACATTTTTAACACCAAATAAATGTTGTCACATTTTTAACATTTAAATGCAAAAAAACAAAAACAAAAACAAAAAAAAACAAACCACAGAGTAAACTTAAGACAGGCATATAAAAGTACATTTAAAAAAATGTTCAGCCTTGCCTATGATCAAAAAATGAAGTTTAAAATACTTTTTTGAGAGGAGAAAGATCTCAGTAATACCTAACGTTGATATGGATGAACTAGCCCTCTTACATGACACTGAGAACAGAGTATAAAACAGTACAACTTCTGGAAAGTATACTAGCAAAAGGAGGAAGAGACAAATACTGAAGCCCTTCAACCTAGATAATACCGTATCTTGTAACGTATCTTAAGAAAATAATCCAAAATATGGAAATATAACTCTATGCAGCAAGAAGTTCACCCCAGAATTATCTATGCTGAAGGAAAATTTAAACAATCTCTCTTGTCTCCTATATTGTCTCTTCCACAGAAGGAAAATGGTAAAATATACTGTGAGCTAGTTACTCACTGAAGGATGTAACAATTAAAAGCTATGAACACTATATAAGTACATAAAAACATATGATATGCTAAATTGAATGAAAATAGTAGACAATCTATATAACTATTATAATTAGGCCTCCAGAAAGTAACTACATAGGAAAAAGGAGGGAACACACCAAGGTGATAATCATTGGTAAAGATGATAAGAGTAGGCATAGATTTTCCACTTCAATTTTCATATTATCTGTAATATGATATTTTAATCACAAAAGAACACGTGTGGCTATGTCTGTTCCACACACGGTGCAATGTTTTAATACAGAACACTTAATTTCTCAAAGTTAAAAACGCTTTCTCTGTCCATTTAAAAATAATACTCTTTAATTAACAGAACCACTTTCTTTTCAACTTGATACTGTCTTCACTTAGCAAATATTAATTCTTGGCATATAAATCTTCACAAGGATATTTTTAAAACTAAGTACATCAAAGAAAAAATTTTTGGAATAGATTTTTGGTAAACAGGAGGTATTTCCTCCCTAAGTGAAAACATTCCGTGATTAAAACGGGCTGTTTACATGGGTACAGTACAGCAGCAACATAATTATGAATGAACACTATCTTCATACGGCCACTCTTCCCTCCTCCCCCATCTTCTGGATTGTCTCAGATACTCTTTTCTGACCTTGTATGATTTCTTATCTTTTGGTACAATTGACAGAGCTAAGCAGACCATAGTTTTCTACAAATAAAAGGAGATATGTGTGCTTTGGTTCCAAACTCTTTTTGATGATGCCATCCAAGCTGTGGCTGTACACTGGGTTAATTCTCTCTTGAAACGGTTAGGATAAATTCCAGGTTCCTTTTCTGGATGACCACAAGTAAGAGTCCCTCACACTGAGTTCAGAAGGAATCATCTTTACCCAACTAAATGTATTACCTTGCACTTCCCTGCCTACATTGAAACTCACCTACAAGTTGATGGCCCTTTTCACACAAACCCAAAACATCAATCTGGAGTATGTTCCAATTAGTTTGACTTTAAATTCCCTGGAAGGACTTAGAGCCCTGTGAAAATTTAAGTGATTTCACGGGCTAGTACAAACCCCATTAAAAGGCAAAACTAGATAGATGATAGATAGATAGATAGATAGATAGATAGACAGATAGACAGACAGACAGACAGACAGACAGGGCTCATGCGTGCGAGAGCTGGAGAATCCCATACTCTCTTCTCTATACTTCTGCAGACAAAGAAATAGTCAATTATTCCTAAGCAAATTTACTGTAGAATCTTGTCAAAAGTTTTTTTAGGTCTAAATAATTATATTGGTTCTCCTTTAGCTGTCATTAGTCAGACCTATCTTCTTCTTCCAGAAACCATGCTGTATTTCCTCCTGTATATTATACTTGCCTTAGCTGTCAGACATCGTATTTGATTCTAACCACATGCCTAGGATGGAAAGCGAGCTTGGCAACTAGTAGTCTCCTCCTAAAACCCTTCTCAGGAACAGGGTCCCACTGGCAATTAGCCCATCAACACACTGGAAATACATCCTGGCCAAACTGAAGAAAAACTCTGGTGATTTCATTAATTTTGTTGACGTCATTTACAGAAAAAATGCACATATACACACACATGTTTACACATATTATTGTTTGATCTAGTATGCCTAATATGTCCATTTGAAGAAACAATTTGGAAGTGGGAATCACTAACACCTAAATACAGATCAAGGCAAAGAACTCACTAATGATTTGCCCTATCTGTCCCTGATGCAGAAGTCTGCTCCATATTTCATGGTCTTGACTCAATAATTGGCTTTTTTCTACTTTTTAAAAATGGCTTTGGAGTATTTCAGTGGCTCTTCTCAAATTCTTCCCTGGCCTGATTAATAAGCAAACTACTCATTATGAACAAAGCTTGATAACCAACCCTAAAGGCATTGATGTCCAAACTTCGGTCCATGTATTTCTTCTTCTCATATTTATCTCGAATAAATCCCTCAACAGCTCTGCAGAAAGCTTATTAAGGATAAGTCAAACAAATCCTTCCCCCAGTATGACTACAATAGGTCAATCTGTATTCAGTGTAACGTTGTTCTCCCCTCTCCCTCCTGCCTGGTTTCTCCATATGGTTCCTGTTTCTTCACATGCAGTTTCCCCGACCAAAACCTTACAATGCCTCCGTCACCGTTACTGCCATTTCCTATGACTTTCCTTCAGGGTAATGATAGCAGCAAATGGGCTTATTCTTCATATGGACATCAGAGGAACCTGTGGCTCTTCTAGAATACTGGTACAGCAGTCAATTATCTATTTTAAAACCCTTAGGTCAATAGGCCTTAAACAAAGGCAACTGAGTGCCCTTAAAGCTATTAACTCTTGTGCCCCACTACCAGATTCTGCTGTATATCTTTTGCAGGGCCCCAAATCTACATTTTAACAGGTTCCACCTGCACCCAACAAAAGGCAAACTCTAGCGAGACAGTTTACAAACCACATTTGAGAAGCACTGCCTTTAGGGGGTTTGGTGTTGTGAGTAGGGTGCTATCCCCTGTTGACAGGGGAAGAAGGTTATTGATTAGCTGGTCAGTAACAGTTAATTCTTTCACATAGGACACAGAAAAGGCATTTAAAAATGAATGGTAGTTTTACTGATTCAATACAGCACAGTAATCTACTCTTTTCAGCACACAATAGTTTCAGAGATGCCAAGACTATCAGAGATGTCACTTTGTGGGAGAATTCAGTGAACTACTGCAGTCTTAATTCTTGAATGAATCTTCCCCATGTGACAGCACCATTCCGACATCAGAAAGTACACATATGCTTTTTGTATGTGTTGGTGGCAGGAGAGAAGAAAGAAAGACTTTGTCTAAACCACATAGAGACGGCCCAGTCAGATCACGGGGCTTGAGTCTTGTGTGACTTTCCCCAAACACCAAAATACCACTCAGCCTTCTAAGTTGCTCCAAAAAAGATACGGGTCTATTTGAGGTCGCCGAAAAGTCTCAGGAAGATAGGCTTCATAGAGTCGGTTTGCCTTTCCATTCCCCATCTCTTGCATGCACTGCAATCAAAGAGATGGGGACACATGGAATGTCAGATGAGAAAAGAACTGGAAAACTCACCCAACTGCAGCATTTTACAACTGAAGGACCAACCAAACAATGGCAGAACCAAGATCTACGTGCATACCTGATTTCCAGAACACCATTCTCTCCACTGCCAACCATTTGCTCCCATGGTTGTCGTTCCCATCCCCCTCCCCGAGTTCTTTTTCTTGAAAGATTCATCTGACAAGATGCATTTAATTCAGTAATAATTCAAGATCCCATTTGAGGGCCCAAGACACATAACTACCAATCAAAATGTCTACTTGATAGGCAATAATCAGTATCGAATCAGGCAGGCAATAATTGGGCAATAACTACAATTCTGAGTTTATACTATTAATTAATCTATTCGGCTTTATTACCAATAAATGTGTTTCCCATGAGGCCTTTGAAATAGATTCCTTAGCACTTGTGAGGGACAAATCCCAAGAGTTTTTAAATCTTCAAATTCCCAAATACCTCTATGGCATGTAATTTCCTCCATAAGATAAAATAAAGTGCAACTGAAAAATATAACTAATCTTTTAGACTTTTACTGAATCAATAAAAGCAGTCTAATTTCTAAAGCCATTTTCTGGTTAAGAATAACCTCTTATTTCTATTGCCAACTTTACTAACTGTTTTCTTTAGATCCTTTCTCCCCCTCTCCACCCCCCAAAAAAGAAAAAACAATTTAATTACGTTTAAAAGTTTCAAAGCAGGAAGAAAATAGAGAATAATGAAGCCATATCACGGTGCAGATCTTAAGCCATCTAGTCTCACTAACTTAAGTATCTCATCCCCAGCCCACCAACCTAACAGCAAGCAAGATTTGCATAGACATTTTAGCAATAAAATATTGTAAGTCTAGAAGCTGGAGGGTGTGTGTGTGTGTGCGTGCGCGTGACTATCTAAAACTACAAATGTTAGATCTGCAAATGCCAGGGGTCTCATAAAATAATCCAAAGATCCCCCTTTATACCTTGGGGGTATACCCATGGGATCCTAGACCATAGACTATGTTTTGAAGAAAGTAAAATATAAGTAGAATAACTTGTATCTTAACTATAAAGATTACAAATTTCTCTATTAAGGTATAAGAATTTGACATACGTGTTTGACAACTAAATTTTCCTTTATTTTCACCTTTGTGCCCAGTCTGACTGAAATTCATCTGGAACTGCTCTTACATGGAAATATGAGAGCAGCTGACATACTGTTGGGCTATTTAAGTACCTGAATCTGTTCTTGAGTCCACTGGTCGAGGTTAACTGATTTTACCCTGGATATGTGCACCCCCAGATTCCTGTGGATTCCAGCACATCGAATGCAGATGAATACACCAATGTTCCAGGAGGCCCATCGTGGCCCTGTGAAGGTCGAGAAGAGGGCATTAAAATACAAATTAAAACAACATTCAAGGCCCAAGCTGGAATATTTAGATTATCAGACATTTCTGCTAGAACATAAATGAGAGAATTGTTACCACATTCACCTTTTTTTATTGATTTGGTTCACTTCTCCATGGATCGGCACTTTTTTTTTAAGTTTAGTTTAAATTTAAGGGTACAGCACAGTGTTTTTTTAGTACATTCACACAGTTGTGCAACCATCACCACTATTTAATTCCAAAGCATTTCAATTACCCAAAAAGAAATAAACTCCTTAACAGGCACTCCCCATTTCCTCTCAACTCCAACTCCTCCCGCACCCCCCTCCCCGCCCCCCGCTCCCCCCCCCGCCCCCCCCCCCCCCCCCCCCCGCCGCCAGATCCCTTGCAACCACAAATCTCTTTCTGTCTCTATAGATCTGCCAATTCTGGATATATTATGTAAGTGGAATTATACAATATGTGGGCATTTGTGTATGGAGTGGCTTTGTACAGTGTCTGAGAACATGACTGTTAGAATGCAGAGTTACTATACTGTTACTTATATAAAAAATATCCCAGGGGAAAGTGCAAATTCATGTCACATTCTATTTAGTAGCTTACATGAATAACCTTCTCTCAAGAAACTTTTCAATGGTGGTGGGGCCTGGATTCAATTTTCCTACTAGGAAAAAAGATACAGACATGCCATGCCAGCCCAAGTCTCAACCTGAAATTTAAAACTTTATTATCTTCCCTTCCCCACCAGGCCTATAAAATATGCATCCTGATTAACTTAATAGCATCCTTTCCCTTCGAGCTGATGTCCCTACTTTACCCAACTACACAATTATCTCAATTCAAGATTGCCAAATAATAAAGATGCTTATTGCAATAAAAAAGAAATCTCAGATATAAATTTTAATAAAAAGAACTTGCCAACTTTGCTCATCCTAATAATCACTCTGGAAAATCATCAAACTCCTCTTTATAATTTTTATACAAGAAAGAAACAACTTGCTTTTATATGGTACCCGCCAAAAAAATTACTGAAAGTCACTAATATTTCCTTCTCCGTCATTCCACTAGAAAAAATTTGCCACATAAAATAAGCACGCTATCCCAGTTAGAGGTTGCACTGAAGAGTGAAAAGACACCCATTGATTTTTTACAGAGATAAATGAGGCCTGTGTTTGGAAGAACCAAGGGCAACAGACTTCAATTCTGCCAGACACAATCACTTGGTTGGTCTGCAGGTTTTGACAGCAGGGTTAAAAAAAAATTTTTTTTTTAATGTTTATTTATTTTTGAGAGAGAGAGAGTGCAAGCGGGGAAGGGTCAGAGAGAGAGGGAGACACAGAATCTGAAGCAGGCTCCAGGCTCTGAGCTGTCAGCACAGAGCCCATCATGGCTGGAACTCAAAAATCATGAGATCATGACCTGAGCCGAAGACGGATGCTTAACTGACTGAGCCACCCAGGCGTCCCTGACAGCAGTTTTAATGAAGCAATGCTAGAATCGTATGGCAGAAAATTATTCTTAGAAATCTGAAGTCACCATTATTATAAATAAGAATGTAATTTCTTTATAGCATTCAGACATTCTGGCAAATACTACAAATGCAGAAAGCTCAAATCCTCCCTATAACCACCAGGTGGTGTTCTCTGCCTGAGATTTTATCCCAATAATGTCTTACTGCTATTAGCTTGATAGGCTCAGATTTATCTTCAGCCCCTTGAAACCCCTAGATTGATTTGCATAGTAGGTCTGCCATATAGTTAACACACACAAATCATTAACACACATCTTTCAGTGGCAGGGAGCTATATAAAAACAAAATGAAAAGCCTAAACAGATGTGAATGTGGTTTCTTAAGGGTGTGGTGTGTCTACTTTGGGCTATAGTTTTCATAAAGGAATTCAGATAAAATTTAAGTTATATAGGATTAAAAATGGGACCAAGGGTGCTTGGGTGGCTCAGTCAGTTGAGCATCTGGCTCTTGATTTTGGCTCAGGTAATGATCTAAGGGTGGTGAGATCAAGCCCTGCGTCGACTTTGCACATGCACCCACTTTCTCTCTCAAAAAAAAAAAAACAAAAAACAAAAAACAAAAAAAGAAAAAAAAAACAAAGAAAAAGAAAAGAAAAAGGGGGACCAAAAGCTAACATTTCATGTTTCTTTACCATTTTCTCTTTGCTCTAGATTCTAGAACCTAATGACGAGATAGTTAAAATATATTTGTTTCCTAACACAATCAAAAGCCACAACACTAATTAAAAGTTAGCTGTGGAATGTTCTGCCGTTTGCTTCCTGGCTCTAAGTCCAGAGGGTGATTCCCAATCATCTAAGTCACTGCCACTGCTGTGGACTTTCTCCAGCTCTCATTCCAGAGTACGTAAAGTCCTTTTGCCTCTGAGGAATACATTACCGAGACCTGATACTCTGGAGCCACTGACGAGGCCTCAGTACAGAGGCAATAATAATTAATGCAGGCAATAATATTTTCATGAAAGTCAGAGGACAGCCTCCTCTTCTCCCCTCCCACATCTCTCCATAACCTTTTCCCAATGAAATAGTAACAGTTGTAACTTGGCCACTCAGCATCCTTTAGTTTTCAGCCACTAGATTTACTAATCAATAACTGCATGCTCCATAAAAGATTATGAAATTGCAGAAGAGGAAAAGACAAAAGACAAAAGTTACTTTATATGGCTGAAAATGTAGGGGAAAGGTGTCGTTATTAAAAGTACAATCTATACAGCCAGAAAAAACTTTGGTTTGAATGTCAGCTCCATCAATTATACTGCAGAGACAGTACAGATGAGATCCCCAGATTCAAAGAGCTCACAGACTAATTGGTCTCCAGCCTCCTACCAGAATAAACTTTCATCAATTAATAATTGATCTCTTCAGAGATATTTAAATTTTCTAAGCCTCAGTTTCTTCATCTGTAAAATGTGTATCTCACAGAATACAGACGGACAATATGAGAGAGCCCCACGTAATAACATGGTACAGAATGAGATTTCCAGAACCCATCTCCCACTCATCTTCACTGTAAAGGCTGGTTAACTCATTCGTATACATATACGAACACTATGCCCCATCACAGAATGCTTCTTTTTAGACAGGAATATGAGTTCCAGTCCTAAAATGTCAGAACCAAAATTGACTGACTAAATACCCCAAAGAAGAAATCTACCCTGGATCCCATTTCAAATCTTCTAAAACACATGAAATTTTAACCAGCTTCATCTCCCTGAAAATATTCTTTGAAAATACGCTATCTAAACCCCCACCTATTCCCCTTCTCTGCTTGACTCCCCCACTCTGCCTTTGTGCCCACACATGTCTTCATGACACATACAAAGGCCCAAAACTGTCAACCTGACACGCTTGGATTCCACAGTACCTGGTACTGGTGCTACCAAGGCCTGCCTACTTAAATCTGGTAAACTTCATTGTTCGATACACATTGGTCATGGCAATGAAGGAGAAAATACAAAAGATACCACTCCGAAGTTGAAAATGGAGAGAGACTCTGAGAGGCAATATTCCGAACTATTTTGAAAACAAACAAAATAGAAAAGGAACATAAATTGATAGTAATTAGCACAACACAAGAACAAGGTCATGGATAAGTGAACATATTCCACAGGTGCTTCACAGCAGACTCTGGAAGCATTAAACAGTGTTAAAATTAAATGCAATCACTCTGCAATAAGCAATCATGAAAATTTGAAAAGTATATGAATTTGGTTGATCTATCAAGAATTTGACTGTAGTTAGTACTAGCCCAGTATCAGGGAAATCTAGGTTTACACTGACTAGTTGCATGTGTTTTGACAAGTCTCTCTAGGGCTTATGTTTCCATTTGTAAAATGGAAAGCATGTAATTAAATACTATTTACGTTCAACTACTGGACAGTTTCTACATACCAACTACTGCCGCCCTGCTGTAAATTTCTTTTGCTGCTCCAACTTCCCCCACCACCAAAGCTGCTAGCCTTAGTGGGTTCTGGGCTTGAGGAGTCAGCAGAGAGAAGAAAACTAGAATTACAGATAGCTTGAAGCTACTATTATAATAATTACAGCTTGTTGATCTCTAACCTATAGAGTTCCAAACAAATAAATATTGAGCAAAAGAAAAACACAGTGCTTGGGTGGCTCAGTTGTTAAACATCTGACTTGGGCTTAGGTCATGATCTCACGGTTCATGAGTTCAAGTCCCACATCAGGTGAGCACAAGCCCCACTTCAGGTGACCCACACTTCTCTCTCTCTGCCCCTCATGCGATTCTCTCTCTCTCTGCCTCCCCCCCCAAAAAAGAAAAACACACTAATAAATTGATGGCTACCCATAGGGAGACTTGTCAGCATCATGGAACTGTTGAAAAGCTCTTCAACAGGAAGGGTCAAGGAAAAGAAAATCTCTTTCATCTTACTACATCCAAGCCCTGTTGAATCTACCCTGGAAACTCCCTGAATCTATCAATCTCTACCTAAACCTATAAGCATTCATTCTTGGAACATTATTTGCTGAGTACCTACTATGTGCCAAACACTCTGCCTACCTAAGTACTAGGGATACAAAGGCAGAGACAGTACAGATGAGATCCCCAGATTCAAAGAGCTCACGGACTAATTGGTCTCCAGCCTCCTACCAGAATAAACTTTCTTTTAAAAAAAAAAATGTTTATTTACTTATTTTGAGAGAGTCCTTATTTTGAACATTCCTCCCCACCTCCTTGCAAATGAGCAGGGGAGGGGCAGAAGAGAGAGGGAGACGGAATGTGCTGTCAGCGCAGAGCCGGACTGGGCTCTAAATCATGAACTGTGAGATCATGACCTGAGCCAAAATCAAGAGTTGGATGCTTAACGGACTGAGCCACCAGGCACCCCAGAATCTTTCTAAAACTTAAACCTGTACAGATCAGAAGCCCGAATATCAACTTTACACGTGTCTCATATATAGGTGTGAAAATGTAAACTGGTGCAAATTTTCTGAATGGCATATTCCAAACTGAGCTCTCAGTCTTGACACAAAACCTGCTTTCTCCATCCTTCTTAGGGTCTTAGTCAGTTACACCTCCACCCATTCAATTGCATCAGTCAGAAATGTACACCTTTCTCCTTCCATCCCCATATCTACATCATCACCAAGATCAAAATATCTCTCAGTTCAGTATCCCTTCTCTTCATCGGCAACCCTATTTCTCTAATACAAAGTCTCCAGACCGCCTGGACTGGTGCAATAACCTCCTGACACCTCCCCACTTTTATGTTCTCTTCTCCTCCAGCCCCAAACCAAAACCATTCTCCACAAAACAGCCAGCTTGAACTCTTAGAGAAGCAAAAGGGACCTTTTGTAAAGGGCCATGTAAAACCCTTCTGTGAAAGGCTTCCCTCTCTCACTGTGGGATTAAACAACAAAATCCTTAACATGGTCTCCAAAGTCCACGTGATCTGGCCCGCGCCTACTTCCCCAGTCTGTCAACTCCAATACCAGTCTTCTTTCATTTCCTCAAAGCACCAATACATTCCTTACTTGGCTTTTGGCCTTTACACACTGACCCCACTGCCTAAAAAGCTCTCTCCCCAACCACCATCTGCCACTTATAGCCTGGTCAACTCCTGTATCTATCAAAGATCTCAGCTGAAAAGTTTCTTCCTCAAAGGAACTCTTCGGCCTCCCAATCAAAACCAGAGAATAATCTCTCTTCCATCTTTTCTTCTGGTTTTTGCATTTTATTACAGACAGTGTCAAACACACAAAAGCAGAGTATAATTGACCACCACCTTCTGCAATTATCAACCTCTGGCCAATGTCTTTTCAGTTATACTCCCACACACTTTCCCTTTCTCCCAACCGTGGAACATTTTGAAGCAAATCTCAAATATTATACCATTTGATCTGTGCATGATTTGGTGTAAGTCGGTAAAAGATAAGGACTTTTTAAAGATCATAAACCTTCATTTACCCTTTAGTTTCTTAAGCTGTACAACATTTTGTCATGTTTTTATTTGTGCAGCTGTGTACCACCTCTTTTCCACTAGACTGTAAGTGCCACAAGAGCAGACAGCAGATAATATTTTAATTTTAATATTTTAATATGTAAAATACCAAAAGATATTTTTTTCTGGGGAGTAGCGTTGTGAAATATCTATTTCCTTCTCTATATTTTTATGTACTTACTGAATGGTTTGCAATGAACCTGTGTTACTTCTGTAATGAGAAAGAACAGTACCGGTATTTTAAAAACAGCACAGCCACCCATGCCTCCTTATTGGCTGCAAGAGAGGTTGAAACTCCTTAACATGACAGATAAAGCCCTCTAAAAGCCTGTGCTTTATACATGCTGAGGAAATCATCATTCTGAAATTTGCCATCCGCTCACACCTGTTTGCCTACACCATTCTTCCTACCTGGAATGGCTTTCTTCTCATTCCCTGCTTCACAAACTTCAAATCCAGTCCAATGCCACCTCCTCTGTGAAGCTCTCTAATGGAAGAAATCTCGACCTTATTTATGGCTAATAGTGTCTATGTACTTTGCTCTTCTAATACTCAATAACTTATTATAGCTAGTTGCTTATGGTCTCTCTTGCCCTAAATAGAATGTGAGCTCTAAAAGGCAAGGACCACACACCTTCATCATTTACCCCAAATACTTAGCACAATGCAAGCAACTAGTATATCCAAAACTAATATTTTTTTAAATGAAGTTATCAATAAGATAAAAGTAATATAATTTTTTTCCCTGTTTTGCAAAATGAAGGGAGATGTTTTCAAACACCTTAAAGGTGAAGCTACCACACAGAAAAGGGATTAAGTTACTTTGGTGAGGCTCCAAAGGCAGAGCTAGCACCAGTGAGTAGAAGTGGATTTTAGCACACTCTGGGGAAGAGTTCTGAAACAATTAAGGCTGTGTGAAAACAAATGCAGCCTATCCTGAAATGGCAGAATCCAGTTAAGTGCAGGTGTTCAAGCAGAGGCTGGATGATCATTTCTCAGGGACGGCAGAGACATGATCCCTGCATGATCTCTTCTAATATCACAGTTCTATTAGCTGATCTGTAGGTAACGGTGGGGTTCCTTCCTGCTTGACATTCAATGGTTCTGAAGATGCAACATGAGATAATCAATTTATGAAGATGTTAAGGCTCAATGAACTTAAAGAACTGAGTCAAATTCAGTTCACGGAGCTTGTGACTGGCACCGAAAACTGGTTTGAATGTGATACACACGTGAGGAAGAAGCCAAATCAACAAACTCTGGTTTGAAAACAGTTTATTTCTCTTTGACTTGGCCTGTCATTAACTCCAACATGAAATTTGGGAGGCAAAGTGATGAAGATGCAGTGATTGTTTTAAGAACAATTCTAATGATAGTTACCTCATTTCCACTCACCATATCCCTTCACCCCCTGTTTCACTACGAAGAAGAATACACAGAAAGGCCAGTGCTTCTTGGAGAAATTAAGTAAGTCTGCTGAGAGGTATGTCTACCAGCCTATTTTCACCTATACAAGAGAGAATTCACTTAGTTCCTTGTTCGAAAATAACAATAAACAGTAACTTTGAACTTCTGTAAGCACGAACATTTTAAGGAACCAGCACATCAGAACAAGGGCTTACTCAATCAACCTCTGCTCTCAGAATGTTCTGCAAGAGAAGTTCCTTTCCATCTGGTCTCTCTTGCAAGAATGTTGTTTCCTTTTTTCAAAATGAGACACCATTCACATTCATATATTTGAAAGAAAAACGGAAGTTAAGCTTTTTAAATGTTTGAGACAAAGCAAATTGAAACATTTCTGAGACTGATTAGAGAATAAAGGTAAATACTACCCCAAGAAATGTTAATTTGGGAAATCCGAGGTAGAAAGAACCTCAGAAGTCACTAAGTCTAAGCCCTCACTGAATGTGGGCAATCCTTCTTCAGGTGACCACCTGGGTCCTCCTTGAACAGCTCCAGTGCTAAGTCAGTTATATACCATTTCAAAAGAGTCACTTTTACTGTTAGATGGCACTCATTATTAGAGATGCCTTATACTGAGTCCCGTTATTCTGCATTTTTATCTCCTGGTGCTACATCTACACTCCTCTCATATTTACATAAAATAACACGATATGCAAGATAAAGACATGTAAGATATGGGGCACCCGGGTGGCTCAGTCAGTTAAGCATCTGACTTCCGCTCAGGTCATGATCTCACAACTCGTGAGTTCGAGCCCCATGTCAGGCTCTGTGCCGACAGCTCAGAGCCTGGAGCCTGCTTTGGATTCTGTGTCTCCCTCTCTTCTGCCCCTCCCCCACTCCCACTCTGTCTCTGTCCATCAAAAATAAATAAACATTGAAAAAAAAGACACGCAAGATAAAGACGGAAGTTTGGAGATTCTAGTAGAAGATAGCAGCTGTCATACACTCAACCAAAATATGAGATAGGTGAACCAACTCCACTCAGGACATCAGTGATAAAACAGAGATAGCAATCAGCTTGCTATGACATCAGTGGAGATGAAGCAGAGCAACATTATCCTCCTACCAGGTAGCCAGAAAAAGGTTAGTGAAGTACAACACTGCTAAGTCCTCATTGATGAAATGATTAGTCAACTTAAAATGGCTTTTCTCTAAAGACATTAAAGCTAAGAAATCAGTAGGGAAGCAGACACTCTTCATCTTTCTGTATGTGTCAGCAGTGCTTACAGACCTGGATTTGCCTGGACTTTGCTCAGCCCTGGGCAACGGAGGACCAAAAAATTAAATACAACTGAAAAAGAGCCTATAGGAATTACATAGCCAAAGGGCCCAAAACAGGGCACATGTCTATAGCTGAGTGCAGCAACTTTCCTCAGCAACTCTATACAGTGGCTATTCATTTCCTTTAAATCCTAGCAAAAACAGTAATTGCTCTGAACTAGTCCAAAACATGCTTGTACATATCTCATGTTATTTACTTAGCCCCTGCTATCCACAGAGCTAAAAATATGGGTTATCTAAGCTGTACCACAAAATCAGCTGTTTAACTTCAGGCAAGTCAATTCACTTCTCCAAGAGTCAATTTCCTTACCTAGATTAGATCTCTGAATCTACCTCTTCTAAAACGTAGTAACAGTATCTCTAAAATTCACTGAACTACTCTGAAAAGACTATAGGAAGGGCAGTTAACTTTTAGTAAATGTAGGTTCAAGGTCCACCCCAGTCTTATTTTCCTGGTCCATAGTAGGTAGGGATTCACTGTAGGTTAGGCTATATAACTCATGCTATCTGTCCTGGCAATAGATAACTAGTGCATACTTAGGTGATCTTACTGGTAATAAAGAACTACCAAATCAACCAACCTGTACCATTATTATTCAACTCTTCAGAACACTTCAGAGGGGAAAGGGCAGGGTCCTAGTTTGGCCTTTTTCCTGCCCCCCCCCCCCCCCCCCGAAAAGGACATTCTGGCAAGGTATGTTCTGATGATGTCATTACCCCATTCAAAGACATGTAACTGGACCTTCGTGGTCAAGTGAACTCCAAAATCCTAAGTGTGGCTTAAATTCTTGCCTGATCGGGGCCTTTCTAGAATCAATTCTTATTACTCCTCTCTTCACATGACGACATCACTCCCCCCTTAAAACCACATATACAGGTGCCAGCTGCTATGTTCCAGCCTCACAGAGAAATGTTGGAGGGTCAATCCTACCCATAGACACCCAGAGGCCTTTTTCACACTCAGGGACAGGACACAGACAGAGGGACTCCTGGGCGTGGTAAGTCCCTGATTCCAAACAGAGGGCCTCCTGACTGCCACAAAGTGTCTTTCCAGCCAGTCCTGGACCAGCTGTTCTTGGTGGTGCTGTCTGAAAGCTTGAGACAAGGCCCAAGTCTCTTGGGGTTTCCCTGGGAGGTTCTGGTATGTGCTGCTATGACTGTTTTTATAGTAAAGAACAAACATATTTTAAGGAGAGGAAAAGAGTTAGTCAAAAGATTTTCTGCCCGGGGTTGAAGAATCTCATAAAGTCAAGGAGAAGATTAGGCTGATTGCACAAGCTCCACAACCTCCAGTGGAGGCTAGTCTTCTGATATTATGAACACAGAGTATGACAAAAAATACAAATCTAAATATATGCACCTCTTCACTTTAACACACAATAGGCTTTCTCAAAAAAAGAATAGAAAAGTGAGCCCCCTAAACTTTCATTTCATGCAGTGATGACAGCTTGCTTTCGAGGACACACACGGTCACTCAAAGATACATTGAAATCTCTCCAATTCCTAGAGACTGGTGCCAAAACACTAAGAGCATCTCAGAAGAATGTAGAACAACTTCAGAGGGAAAGAACGGATGGTGTGGTTGAAAACACGCATCTTCAGGAAAGCCTAGAGTTGCTTTCCCAAGAAGCCACAGGACGGAAGCAGAGTACGGGAACAAGAGGAAAAAAAAATGCTTGAAAACTCAAAGACGCAAATGAAATAAGTTGCAAATGATACAGAGAGCCAGCTAAAAATCTATGACTGAAGTGTGCTGGAAATGATAAACCTGCCTGCTCTCTAGAGATTATTACGCGAATAACAGCAATTTGGGATTAGACAAAGAGAGTGGATCAGAAAATGGAGACCACCTAGACTATGAGTCCAAAAGCAATTTGAAGAAACTCGTCCATGCCGTTACCTTAAATGTCCCTTTAAAAAGGCTTGAAGGAGAAAAGCCAGGAACATTTAAACAATTATGTGAAGAAAGTCAAATGAAAACAAGAGCCTGCAGGTCCAGTGAAATTTCCAAACAGAGCAGGCATCTTTACAGTTTGACTATTCACAGCTTGAAAGTGAAACTCCAAAGCTTCAGCTGAAACTTCAAATGCTGACGGGACTACAGCAAGAACATATAATGAAACATGCAGAAGGTTCATTAACAAGGTAACTTACTGCTTAGAAATAAAGAAACTTCCCAAAGTGTACAAAACATCAGCAGTGTATAACAGAAGTGCAACTCCTACAGAAAGAGGGCCAAAGACCTTGAGAGAGAACTGGAGAGAAATATTTTTCCTCTGCCAAAGATGGATTATGTTCCATGAGAAAAAAGCTCAACAAAGTTGGTTGGCATCCCTGTCGACTGGGAGGAAAGCTCAATGAGCTAAGAAAAGAAAATGGTCCCAGCAGACAAATACTGGCTCACAGAAAGTTTAAATTCCAACTTCTCCCAAGTGGCTAATTCATCAAGCAGAAGCCTGAGAGGGTCAGGGCACGCTTTCCCTTCATCAGGTTCCCCAGGAATGAAGAGGGTTAAACTGTGAGGCCTGAGGGTCACATGCAAATTTGATTTAGCTTCAACAGCAGTTGCCTCCTGAACATCCACAACCACAGCAGGACATTTGCCTATTTCTCTCTTTAAAAGTAATTTCGATTTACCTCTTTTTTAGGAAATGGTTGTTATTTAATTGATACTACATTTGCTCTCATTATAATTCCTGAGCCAGTGCTTAATATAATTCTTAGGAACACGTTATTACCAATTAATTGGACTCTCTAGAATTGGGCAGTATAACTATTGCACTTTGACAGTAATAAAATAGCCACTATTACTTAAGCCATTAATTGAAGTTTGACACAACCAGGTAGAGACACTTGAAACAATACAGAAAATGCAATGAGCTGTTATTTAAAAATCTACAAAAGTAACTTAATATTTATCTAAACAAATTTTGATTCGTTTTTTAAGTTTTACTTATTTTTTTTTAGTAATCTGTACACCCGACGTGGGGCTCGAACTCATGACCCTGAGACCAGGTGTCGCACGCTCCACTGACTGAGCCAGCCAGGTGCCCCGTAAATTTTGATTGATTGGTTTTAAAAACCATGCAACACAAACAAAAAGTAAACAGCAACACCCCCAGCTAAATTTAGTAATATTTATATCCATTTACTTCTAACTTCATAGATTAGGGGAACTGACATTTTACAATTATTTGTTTCTTAATTGTTAAATTTCTTTATAACCTTTGCTATTTTGTTTAGAATGTGCTTTGTGGGGTGGCTCAGTCAATTAAGTGTCTGACTCCTGATTTTAGCTTAGGTCATGATCTCATGTTTTGTGAGATCTGGCTATGCTGACAGTGTGGAACCTGCTTGGGATTCTCTCTCTCCCTCTCTCTCTCTGTCCCTCTCCTGTTCGAGCAGATGTGCACTCTCTCTCTCTCAAAAATAAACTTTAGAACGTGCTTTGTTGTAGGGGCGCCTGGGTGGCTCAGTTGGTCAGGCGTCTGACTTCAGCTCAGGTCATGGTCTCACAGCCCGTTAGCTCGAGCCCCGCGTTGGGCTCTGTGCTGACGGCTCAGAGCCTGGAGCCTGCTTCAGATTCTGTGTCTCCCTCTCTCTCTGCCCCTCCCCGACTCATGCTCTGTCTCTCTCTGTCTCAAAAATGAATAATAAAAACATTAAAAAAAAAAAAAGAATGTGTTTTGCTGTTAAAAAGAAGAAGAGGGGCACCTGGGTGGCTCAGTCGGATAAACATTTAACTTCAGCTCAGGTCATGATCTCATGGTTCGTTGCTTCAAGCCCCTCGTCAGGCTCTGTGCTAACAGCTCAGAGCCTGGAGCCTGCTTGGGATTCTATGCCTCCCGTGCTCTCTGTCCCTCTCCCGCTCGCACTCGATCTCTCTCTCTCCTTCAAAAATAAATAAAAATTTTGATTAAAAAGAAGAAAAAGATGAAGAAGAAAGGAAGAAAAGAATGTGCTTTTGTATTTAACTGTTTTTAAATTTCATGCAGCCAAATAAAAGTTTCCCTTCTAAAAAAAAAAAAACCCAGTGTGTACACAGTTCTTGTTAAATAAATGCTCCCTGAGAAAGCAGTACAAGTTGTGGCATATGCTGCTGGGCCTCCAAGTGGAAAGCCCCACTCTTTCTGGAGAATGTTGAATTTAACCCGGAGGATGAGGTCTCCTATGTCAACAACCTCAGGAAGAGGCCTGGATGCCTATCTACTAAGAAATGAATAAAAGAGCCCTAAGTGAGCAACAGCACAAGGCTACTTTGGCTTTTACCTCTAGGTCAAGTTCTCTAGAGCATAAACTCCTGCGTGGTGGGTCCTTAGACAGCACCTTTCACATGGAGGAGAGCCTGGTGCTGAGCAAAAAGAAATCAAGCAAGGTAATCAAGAAGCTGGTCCCATAAAGCTAAGGCACAGAGACCTCAGAATTGGGAAGCAGAACAGGGACTAGAAACAAGCCAAGGTAGGATCAGCAATTAAACTTTGAAAGGGCGACTATTTTTTAGTTTCGTATATATTTTGTAAGAAAGTCCCTTTTTTATTCTCCCTTTGTACTCAAAGTTCTAAACAGTCTTTTTTTTTCTTTTCTTTTTTGAAAGGGAGAGGGAGAGGAAGAGGGAGAGGGAGAGGGAGAGGGAGAGGGAGAGGGAGAGGGAGGGGGAGGGAGGGGGGAGGGAGAGGGAGGGGGAGGGGGAGGGAGAGGGAGAAAATAAATCTTAAGCAGGCTGGAGCAGGGCTCAATCTCACCACTATGAATGAAATAATGAGCTGAGCCAAATCAAGAGTCAGATGCTTCACTGACTGAGCCACCCAGGCACCCCAAAGTTCCAAACAGTCTTAAGAGGGCTAAGGGGAAAGAATGAGAGGAAGTGACTGTGTCTCTATGTGAGCCAGAGCTTTAGAGTAGACGTGGCAACACGTGAAAGCACCGATAATCCAGAAGAAGCTACCCAAAGTGGGAAAGAGAAGCAGGACACACTGGAGTTCCCTGGGATTCTCTCCCTGAATTCACATTCTGGCGATTCTAAAGTTTGGTCATAAGGAAAACTGGATTACTCATACTTTCTGATCAACTTAAGATCTCTCACAAATAGCTGTATCTGGGCTATTACTTGTATTTACAAAACATGATTTTATGAAAATCTTGCTCCATCCACTTTCCCAGTCGAGCCTCTTCTCCTTCCTGCCCTGATTCCCACAGCATCTTATTGTTGTCCTGTGGCACTCATCTATGGTTGTTTTGTGGTTCAGTTTTATTTTTAGTTTTGGTTATTTCTGTGAGCTCCTTTAGGTAACAACGGCCCAATTTAGTATACTGTTAAAAAACCTAGTATTTTTCTTATGTGGACTTGAGGTTTAAATCACTTATTACTCAGAAAAATCACACAAAGGTAATTTAAATATCCTACACAGAAAGTTGGGGAAAGGGTGTCCTTTCTGCTCTTTGTCTCCTAGTTAGCCCATGATATTTTGGCTCTAGCCAATTTCCTCTGCACAAAGACCCTGCTTAAAGCATTTATGAATACGATAGAAGAGTGGGGGCTGAGATACAGCGTCTCCAAAAAGGGAGGGAGGAAATAAAAAATAGCTGCTTTCATTGGGGGCAGGAAGGAGATTGTTTCATTAGGAGCTAAACAGTGAGACTATCTCAGTACGAACAATTGTTTGGCTTGAAGGCTCTATGTGGGCAATTACTCCAGCAAAAGCTCAGCTGGGATGGAACATAGAGCCTGCCAGGACCAAGGGATAGGGACCAACACAGGCTTAAGCATTTAAATCATGGCTTTGGGATCCCACAGCATCCCAGCGAGGATGGTCACGAAACACACTCTACCCCAGTCAGCCAACAGCATCATTCTGTACCCAACCTAGTCAAGACTGTAGATTTATAAGAAATGAGGAAAAGGTGGCACTGGGGGCAAATGCAAAATCATTCAACCAAAACCCAACATATTATAGCAAAAATAACAAGTATTAAAATTAGGTCTCATAAGGGAACTAGTACATTTCAATCACTACCTCAATGGTGTGAGGGGGGAGGTGGGGAGGAGGTATGTAGGGGAGGGATGGCTGAGCTAACAGCTAGGCAATCATTTCAAAGTCTGCAAGGTGGGGGCGCCTGGCTGGCTCAGTCAGCAGAGCACTGGACTTTCAATCTCAGGGTTGTAAGTTCAAGCCCCATGGTGGGTATAGAGACGACTTAAAAATAAAATCTTAAACAAACAAACAAACCCCAAAGTCTCCCAGGTGGACCTGATATTTCAACACTTGATATTATGATTAAACTATCACTCATGACCTCACTTTAGGCAGCAACAGCTAACTTGATCCACTAGAAGTCACAGTCTTCACTCCCTGGGGACACTTACTTCTTTACATTTTTTAGGTTGTTTCAGGTTAAAGCCTTAACTTCCTCTTTGCAACAACCAGTATCTACTCATATTCTAAAAATAATTCTGAAGATCCAAACCGAGCCCACTGGCTGGGAAATGCATATTTCTTCTTCTTTGGAAGAATTTCTTTAGTAGCTAAAGAAGAGTGATATAGCTCTTGACCAATGAGGTTGCTCTTCATTCACCACCCCCAGGATAGGTAATAAGCAGAAGAGGAACAAAATGAAAATAGATATTAAGAATAGTCCACATTCAATGAACTACTGGGACCTCCTCAAAATAAAAAGCTTCTGCACAGTGAAGGAAACAATCAGCAAAACTAAAAGGCAACCGACAGAATGGGAGAAGATATTTGCAAATGACATATCAGATAAAGGGTTAGTATCCAAAATCTATAAAGAACTTACTAAACTCAACACCCAAAAAACAAATAATCCAGTGAAAAAATGGGCAAAAGACATGAATAGACACTTCTCCAAAGAAGACATCCAGATGGCCAACCGACACATGAAAAAATACTCCACATCACTCATCATCAGGGAAATAAAATCAAAACCACAATGAGGCACCACCTCACACCTGTCAGAATGGCTAACATAAACAACTCAGGCAACTACAGATGTTGGCGAGGATGCGAAGAAAGAGGATCTCTTTTGCATTGTTGGTGGGAATGCAAGCTGGTGCAGCCACTCTGGAAAACAATATGGAGGTTCCTCAAAAAACTAAAAATAGAACTACCCTATGACCCAGCAATTGCACTACTAGGCATTTATCCACGGGATACAGGTGTGCTGTTTCGAAGGGACACATGCACCCCCATGTTTATAGCAGCACTATCAACAATAGCCAAAGTATGGAAAGAGCCCAAATGTCCATGGATGGATAAATGGATAAAGAAAACGTGTTATATATATATACAATGGAGTATTACTCGGCAATCAAAAAGAATGAAATCTTGCCATTTGCAACTACGTGGATGGAACTGGAGGGTATTATGCTAAGTGAAATTAGTCAGTCAGAGAAAGACAAAACTCATGTGCCTTCACTCATATGAGGACTTTAAAAGACAAAACAGATGAACATAAGGGAAGGGAAACAAAAATAAGATAAAAACAGGGAGGGGGACAAAACAGAAGAGGCTCTTAAATATGGAGAACTGAGGGTGACCGGAGGGGTTGGGGGAGGGGGGAATGGGCTAAATGGGGAAGGGGCACTAAGGAAGCTACTCCTGAAATCATTGTTGCACTGTATGCTAACTAATTTAGATGTAAATTTTAAAAAATAAAAAATAAAATTAAAAAAAAAGAAAGAATAGCCCACATTCAAACAGTACCACTCTTTGCCCTCTAGAGCAGTGCTTCTCAACTGTAGCAACTTCCCCCCAAGAGGCAATGTCAATGTCTGGAGACATTTTTAGTTGTCACGATTGGCAGGGGGTGGGGACTGTCATGACTGGCATCTAGTGGGCAAGGCCAGGGAAGCTGGTAAACATCCTACAAGGCACAGGACAATCTCTCAACAAAGAAGTAGCCAAAATATCAATAGGGCTGATATTGAGAAGTTCTTCTCTACAGGAATTATTTCTAGGCCATTTAGTCTGAAGCACATGAGATTTAAGAATATATCAATTCTGTGAAAAAGTCTTTTCTCTTGTTCTGTAACAAACAGATAAACATTAAGTACAGAAAGAACCATAAGGATTGTCTAGTCCAAGCACAGATGGAGAAACCAAGACCCAGAGAGGTCAAGTCATTTACCCAACTTCATAGAAGAAATCACCAGCTGGGCTGGAGCCAGAATCATCTTTCTATACCCCCAAAAGTGTGTTACACATAGATGCTCAATAATGGTTGCTAAACTGATACCCTGTTCTTTAGATGTTCTTTTCTATCACAACATACAGTTCACTCTCTGCTACTGGGATGCCCAACAACTGAGATTGTGTGTGAAGGCTTATTCACACCTCTTCCTACCCACATTCCTCTTCCTCAAAAGAAGCCCAAAAGTGGAGAAGAGTGGAACATACCAGGGCTCCAGAACAAGTGGCCAGGCAGAATATGCCTTTCCATTATTTGAAGGGAAGCTCGTGCCTTTCACCCAGAAGGAGGCTTTACACAAAATCTGAGTCAACAAACAAACCCTTGTGTAAGACCATGACATATGGCCTTCTCTCTGCAATGGTGTGCAGCAGCTTTCCTAACACATCAGTGGATCCCCAACCAATGGCAAACAGACGGAAAATCAGGTCCAGTTTAACTGAATCACAGTTGTATCCAAACAAGCTAGAGAACTTTCATTTTCAAACAAACAGCATACTAGAAATGAATTCGGGGATCAAAGTACAGACGGTCCAGTAGTCATCTAAACAGTCCTGGCTTAAGGGAGGAGAGCAAAAGGTAGAGATTTGCCCTTTCAAAAAGAAAACACTCACTACCATGTTTCAAAACTCGATGTTTCAGAATTGGGCATAATGAGATACGGGTCAGAAAGTGTGGGGCAATGGGGTGAGGCAAATGTCACCGGTGTGGACAGAAAGATCCTGCAAAAGGAACAGTGTGTAGAGGAACCCAGGGCAGGCCTCTAGGAAAAAAAAATCGCAGCTTCAAAACAGCTAAAGCAGGGTTCTCCAAATTAAGTAAACCTGTTCCAGTGGGTACAAGAAGAGCTTCTAAAACTGCTGCAAGGTGATTATTAATTTCTGTAGCACCTGAGAGCAGTGTCTAAACATTTACTCCCATCCCACAAAAAGGCTAAAGGAGTGCTTTTTCAGCCTCCTGTTTCACACCCCATGCTACATTTCTCCCAAGATGATGTGTCACACGAAAACCTCCCACTGAGAGGGCAGAGTACTGGCTTCGTGACTGGCTCCCTCTTTCAAGGTGGCACAGATGCCAGAAGCACAAAAAGGAGATGGCGCAAAGAAGTAACCACAATAAAGCAACCACGAAATTCACCTGCTCGGCTTCCTGGGCTGTCACAGGTCTTCCAACATCAGAGTTAACAGCATGAGGATGACTTTCAAAAACCAAAACAAAAAAAGAATATGATCTGAACACACATTAATAGAATAATCGTGTTCATGATGGAGACGTGGACAATGTGCGCCAGATGCTGTGCATTAGGTATACAGAAATACATGGAACACACAGTCCCTGTCCTTGTGGAATTTACAGTCCAAGGAAAGCTCTTAAAACAGAACCAAAAAAATCTACCGCAAAACAAACAAAAAAGGCAGCAGTATTACCCCCTTTCTACCAATGGAGGACTTCTAATCTACCTTCCCAGTGGACTGGTTAAGTGAAGGAGGACTGTATGAACAACAAAAGATGCTCATCAGTGAACAACAACATGTCCATATATCAAGCATATAATGTGGAAGACTATGCATAAAATAAGAATATATCTTGGGGGGCACCTGGGTGGCTCAGTGAAGTGTCCAACTCTTGGTTTTGGCTCAGGTCATAATCTCATGGTTTGTGAGTTCGACCTCTGAGTCAAGCTCCCACACTGACAGTGAGGAGCCTGCCTTGGGATTCTCTTTTTTCCTCTCTCTCTCTCTCTCTCTCTCTCTCTCTCAGGCTCCACATTGACAGTGAGGAGCCTGCTTGGAGTTCTCTCTTTTCCTCTCTCTCTCTCTCTCTCTGCCCCTCTCCTGCTTGCGTGTGTGCTCTCTCTCTCAAAATAAATTAAATAAAACTTAAAAAAAAAAAAAGAATGTATCTTGGCCCATCTTGCTGTGATCATGTCCCATAAATTTGTTCTTTATGGTTAAGCCAGGATTCTCTGCAGCTCTCCACTCCTCACTTCAACAGATGTCTACTGCGGTGAAGCAGTTCACAATGACAACCCCACAGCAAGGCCATCTCTGCATGGGCTCAGCCCAGAGGACTCCCTGACAACATTTTAAAATTAGAGGGCCCACGTGACCACTCAACTCTGAACACACAAATAACCCATGAGTCTAACAACAACACAAAAATTTACATTATACCATTATTTATAATACTGAATAACTAAAAACCCAAATGTTCAACAACTGGGCAAGAATTAAATAAGCAATGACATATTCAAATGAGGGAATACAGTAAAGGTACCTAAATGTTTTTAATGTCATGAAATACGCTTATGATGAGTGTTAAGCAAAACAATGATATAAAATTATTATGGAATAATTTCAAGTAAAACAATGGGTGATAGGGATTATGTGAAATATCTTCTGCATCATTACCCTTTTTCATACTTCCCAATCATTTTTTTCACAAATATGAGTAATTTTCAAAAGCAGAAAAAAAAAAGTTTGTTTTTTAAAGAAAATAACATTTAAAGATGTTTAACTAATAGGCATAAGGACCTTCCTGCTTCCCCACTCCCCAATATCCCACAATACAAAAAATAATTGGTCTATGGTGATGAATTTTTTTCTTTTCCTTAAATGCATTAAGAAGTCTAATGAGGGGCGTCTGGATGGTTCGGTTGATTAAGCATCCCACTTCAGCTCAGGTCATGATCTCACAGTTTGTGGGTTTGAGCCGTGCATTGGGCTCTGTGCTGATGGCTCAGAGCCTGGAACCTGATTCAGATTCTGTGTCTCCTTCTCTCTCTGCCCCTCCCCCATTCATGCTCTCTGTCTCTCAAAAAAGTGAATAAACATTAAAAAAATTAAAAAAGAGAAAAAGAAGTCTAATGAAACTGAGCCCTATTTTTACTCTGCCCACAATATGGGCCTTTGATTTGAGTCACTCGTATCAGACAAACCAGCTTCAGAACCTAGTCAGAAAGCTCAGAGGAACTGCTCTGGAATCTTCCTTCCAATGCCGCATTGAATGATTTTTCCTTCTCTCACATACAAGCTGGGACGTTCACACAGCACTCACACTACAGGAAAGTTTTTCTCACAATTCTCCTCTAGTCTAAGACAGTTCCTCTAACCAAACTCCTCAGGCCTACCTTCAGAGAGACAGGGCCCCCAGTTTCAAACAGCTGTTCTTTCAATACAAATGCTTTCAACATAGCAGAAGAGCCTGAATCTTTTTCACTCTTTCTTTCTCAAATCAGCTGCCACACTTAAATGGCTTTCCACTAACCGCTGCTTATCGCTACTTTGAACAAAAGCATCATGGTAAGAGCACAGAATGTCCTTCCTATTATTCATCGAAGAGCTTGTGTCAATTATAAGGCAAGTGGGAAAGTATCAGCAAGAAGACACTGATACCCTCTCCTTCAGGATCTTTAGATTGCAGCATAAGATGTTACCAGTTCACACAGAAAATTCTGTAACAAATTATTTTTTGAAGGCAGAAGAAGAAAAGCAACCATCTAAACAATATTAAGACAAAATGTTTAACTCAAGGCTTGAAATTCTAGAGAATTCATTTCTAAATCTACACATTGGGGGACTTCCAGTAAGGCAAGGAAAGAGGAAGAAGCTTAATAAAATTAACTTTGAGTGTACTTCAGTAAGTTACGTTGCAGGATTAATGTACAGGCCTTAAAGAAGTAAGCTAGACGGCCCCAGTAAAGGCTTGGGGATTTTACGGTCTTCCCATCACTAGCTGTGAAAGACAGCATGCTAATTTAAAAAAAAAAAAAGGAAAAGAGAAGGTGCTCTATTTTCTCAAATCATTACGGTAGGCCAGGCTTATGAGCTAGAGCTGAGAGTAGGCCTCCCTTACTCCTGTATTCGCTTTATTATTTTCAACGCATCATAAAATGAGAACATTACACATTTGTTTTTTGGGTGAGGAGAAATGAAATGGTGCCTGAGGGATCCAGTTCTCAGTCTTTCAGATTAAGAAATTTCTTTTTGAAAGTTCTGACTTGAAATTAAGAAAAAAAATCAACAAAGTATTCTCCAGTTGGGCTTATGAAATCCAATACTTTCTAAATAAACCATATCCTATATGCATTCAAAAGCAAACCAGAATACCCATAAGAAATATACAAACTGGGTGGGGAAAAGAGGGCTATGGTCAACAAAAACAGTCAGAGAACTATTTAACATTACCTGAAAACGAAAAGCAGCAGCGATATTAAAGTCTTATTACTACCCAGTGACATGTTACAAAGGCGGGATTCCAGGGCAAGTTTCAGCCACACACGAGGGAGGATAGGGGGAGGGGGAGCAAGGGAGAGGAGTGCTGGACAAACTGAAGACAACCGCCAGGCAACCTTACACTGATGGATGGCCACAGCTGAAGGTAGATTTGGCTCATCTCTGGGGTTTTCCACTGGGAAGGGACCTGCAGTGCAGCCATCAATGGACCAGCATCCACAAAGCCTGTGGGGAAATACAGGAGCCAGAAGAGTGGGGTAGGGAAGGAGAAAGTTTGGAAAATGGAAGAGTCAAACACAGTAGCAAAATGTTGTAACTATTAAACATGAGGCTTCAAAAAATGCATAGATGTACCTCTTAAATCGAAATGGACTGGCTGAAAAGAACTGGTACTTTGGGAAGCAGTCTGATACGCTTTTTAGAATACCAAATTACACTTTAATTACATCTGTGAATTGTACCTGCCAAGAGGAAATTAATTTGGGGAGGAAAGAGAAGAACAATGAAATCTGCAATTTTTATAGACGGCAACTTTGCTCTGAGTCCCTTACCCCATCGCCTCTGTGGAAAATAACAGCCTGAAGAGAAATATACTCACACTCTACTGAAAACCTTTGCTGGCCTAGTTCCACCAATTCCATTAATGTAGCAGGGGCCCAAAGGCAGGTGACCTGATTGACAAAAAAAGCCCTTCTAGAAAGTGCCAAACTTCTATCTTGTAACTCATTAAACATTTTATAATCAAGAAGAAAACTACTAGCAGTACCTTGGAAAGCTCTGCCTTTAAATGGAACAGCGGCAACCTTCCTTAGAAGACAAAAAATACTTTTCAGGTCCAGTATAGAAGAAAGTGGATCAGGTGATCTCACCTCCCTCCCCCAGTGCTAACCTATCTGAAGCTGTGGGGGGAAAACCCCAGACGAACCAATAACACTAGTTAAAATGATGTGTAGCACAAGGAAAATTAGCTCCACTGCAATTACTTTAACTGTCAAGGAAAGTCTCATCTGCACCATGTTAGAAGGCTGAAATCCTTAAAACTTTCTTTGTACATCTTACGTGTTATTGACTCAAGTCTACAACAATTTCAGTTGTAGATGAGACAAGCTTAGTGTATGTGTATACACACACACACACACACACACACACACACACACACACACACAATCATGCCCAACACTTCCCAGGATCGACAGGGTGGGAACTTATTTTCTGAGTACCCAAACTGAGAAACTGCTCCTAGAGCGAAAAATAGCGAAATACAGATTCAACAGAAGCCAATTTTCCCGGTCACACATCCTAATTATATAGGATGCCAGCTCAATAACTGAGTTGTTACGTTACTTCCTGGGACTAATTATTTTTTCAGCAACCGTTAAGATTCTTTAGAAGCACACAAGGTCGTATCTGCCTGAAAACACTTATCTCTTGTCCAAAATAACTCAACTATTTACCTATAAAGAGAAAGAATAACATCTTGGAGATTTTTTTTAAGTGCCCCTGTGCCTTGCCTGTTTCCACTTGGATCCTACCCCTGCTCCACTCTGTCAGTGGGACCTACATCTCCCAGGCTCCCTTGCCAACCGATTTCTGGGTAAGTTCCATCAATGGGAGGCACCGATGAGGTTAAGAGGGAGGAGGAAGAGGGAAGCCAGGGTAATGCTCTCTTATAGGGTCACAGTTCCAGCTGCACCACACAGCTTTGCTTTCTGTGCGTCTAGCTTACACCAGATAGCTCAGACTTCTGGCCTTTGGTGACACGAGCACCTTCTCATTTCCTTAGGGGCACAGTAGCTCCCAGGTGTTGCTAATATCTGG
Organism: Acinonyx jubatus; assembly: GCF_027475565.1. Classification (NCBI taxonomy): domain Eukaryota; kingdom Metazoa; phylum Chordata; class Mammalia; order Carnivora; family Felidae; genus Acinonyx; species Acinonyx jubatus. Next base: position 30,900,676 of record NC_069381.1, on the reverse strand, counting down.
GTTGCCTCACCAGCCCATTTACCTGCTAAGCTTTTATATCATCCATTACGTATGTTACTATTACGTATGTTAGATCCCCTCTGCTTGTACTACCTACAGTGGTTTCTGTTTCCCTGACAGGTCCCGGACTTTAAAATATATTTTAAAACTTAACTTTCTTAAGAATTAAACAACTATTCAGATAATCTGTAAAAGATTTCTTCTAATAAGAAACAAAGGATTTATAATGACAAGATCAATTCATTCATTCAAACAAATATTTACTAAGAGCTACATCTATGCCTGCCCCTGTAGAGCTTACATTCTAGTGGACATGTTAATTGTGGCACATTATAATTTTTTTAAATGTATCAGTATAGGAATATTTCTTTAACAATAGAGGAATTTGGTAAAAGTGAATTAACTTTAAAGTGTTCTACTCTACATAGATTGGTTCCTACCTTTTCAGTGTGGTAAGCTGAACTGTCACATTCCAGGGCCAATACAGAACTTCTTCAAAATTAGTATCTACATAAACTGGCCACTTGCTCAAACAGAAGTACAACTGTGATAAGGATTTAAGCAGACACAATAACAGAAGTTAGGCACTGTATGCTCAGAATGTAACACGTGTGTGCGTTACGCAGATTCTTTCTTGGCGTCTTTATTACGGGGGGATATCATTTGAAGGAATTGAGTCTGAGTCCATTGAACAAGTCACTTTATCCCGTGTCTATGGCACAGGTAGGTTCCATCAACATAGCATACAGAGCCAACTGCAATGTGCATAATGAGTAAAGTGTTGCAGTCACCAACTGCATGACATCATTTCCAAGAGGGAATTTTCAGGTAGAAGAATAGGAACAGACAATGACTCATGTGGTGAACAGTTATATAGACAACTGTGCCCAAGAAAGCTGCCACCTACATATCATAATGACATCAGATGAAAAATGCAGAAAGAAAGTAATTTTCTGGTTTATTGGAAAGCAATATGTTTGCTGAAAAGTGCACTGAGAGATCAGGCTGCAAGCTACCTGCTTACACCTCCTAAGCACTCAGCAACCAAGAGCACACATCAAATATTCAGCACTCTTAAACCGCTTGAGTATCTAAGCATGCTCAGCCTCAAAATCAACGTCGTCAACTCCAGAAATGACATAATATCTACTGCTGGCATTTCACTAGACTTTTCTAAGATCATTTAATGTACTCGTGAAGGCACACTTCCATATTGATCTTGTGGGCACAATATTGAGACCTTTCTTACTACTCATCAATTAGAAAACATTTCATGTCTGCAATACTTATTATTCCATTTGAGTAGCAGGTAGACTTCCAATAGTATGGGCTTCTTACACAGCAGAGGGTCTAAAGCATATCCATAATCTCAATACTATACACCAAATCAACTACAGGGCTAGGATTTTAACCTTATTGGCCCCTGACTACCTGTCAAAACCTTTATCCCTTGCCACTTCCCAACATGTAGTCAAAATATACTAGAGAATCAATCTCTCTCTCTCTCTCTCTCTCTCTCTCTCTCTCACACACACACACACACTACTTTGGAAGCTTTGCACATTCCATTTTCCTCTGCTTAGAATGCAAAGTCCCCTAAATTCACCTAGCAAAGTCATGCTTATCATTCAAGACACAGCCTACACAGCCTTTGAAGTCATGACTTCCTGAGGCGGACTTGTTTGCTTTCTCCAGTCTTTCCTTTCTCCCTGCACACAGTGCCATCATGATAATACTACATTGCATCATTATCAGTTTACACATCTGCTTCCCCATTCAACTGTGTAATCCTTCAGACCAAAGGCCCTAGCTCTGAATCTACCACATATCCTGGTACAGTGTCTGACGCAAAGTAAGTGCTTAGAAATATTTTCAGAAAGAATATATATGGTGTGGATTTGAGGTTTGCAGAGTTCTGCCTAAATGATAAGGTATTTTGTACCCTATCCCACTGCCACCGAATGTTATTTAAAGGACAAGGAGAACAAATAGGAAAGCATCTCCCAGGGAACAGGCTTAACAAGTTGATATTAAAAGACAGTCTAATGAGGATTTTAATAAATTACTCTCAGTGTAACTGTGTCAACCCAGCCATGACTGTTAGAGTTAAGGTGCATTTGCTGTAAAAACCCAGAAACTTATTTGATCTTGGCCGGAGAAGAGTGTTTAACAACTAGAGATGGACACAAAACTTCTTCTGTTGTCTAGATTTGATGGAATTTTTTTAACCTCTCAAAAGGTGTCACAATATAGGTAAAATAATTAAAAACTGATAGGAAAGTTCATGTTCTAAAAAATGCTACTTAACAAGCAATGACTTAACTATCAACACAAAACAAATATAAAGCAAAGCCAGAAATTAATTTACTGGAGTTAAAATTTAGGACTACTTTAGAAAATCTCTACATAAAGTTCCCTGGTCTAATCTTTCATACAATTTTGAAGAGTGAGGAAAAATTCCGAGACCATCCTCAAGGGTACCATAAAATACATTTGCAAAAATGCCAGAACCCCCATATATAGGAAATGGTTTTGGCTTAAAGACTAGGGAATTATTGAGTGAGTCATTCTAACCATGGCTTCCAGTCACCAGAGTATTTAAGGGCATAAAATCAGAAAGTGAAACAACTAAAACCAAGGCCGCATCAATCAGACCAGCAATGGTGATAGCAAGTGATGCTTACATTTGTGGAACATTTATTTTACAAAGCACTTTCATTTTTCAAATGAGGAAAATTCAGGGCAGTGCTGAAGGCCACAAAGCTAAAACAAGAGTGAAGGAGTTTAATTGGATGTTTCAACATCAAGTCTGCAGCCCCTTCCATTCCTATACTTCTTTACCACCTGAAATGTGGTAAATATGTGCTATGGACAGACCTAGGACATTTTCTAAAATGACTTCAACAAGAGCAGATGTTTCCAAATCACTTAGGCATATCTTTGAACTTAATCAAAATATCCTAGGTATCACCTTAGAAAACACCTGGAGAGAATGAAGAAGCTCCTGAATGTGCATGGACAGAGCACCTGCATGCTGTCCATATTATACTACTGCTTGAAAATGAACTGTAATATTACTCCCTGCATGAAAGCACTGAAAAAGCATATAATTAAATGTAGTTGCTTGTAGGGTGCTTGGCTGGCTCAGTCAGAGGAGCTTGTGACTCCTGATCTTGGGGTCGTAGGTTCAAGCCCTACACTGGGTACAGAGATTACTAAAAGAAGTAAACTTTCAAAAAAGCAGTTGTTTGTGTATATATCATCTCTCAAAAATCACATAAGGTATTACCAAAAGTGGTTACTTCGAGGAAGGGAAAATGGTGGCTAAAGGATCAGGGATTATTTATTTTTCATTTTTTAAACATTTATTTATTTTTGAGAGATGGAGACAGAACATGAGCAGGGGAGGGGCACAGATAGAGGGAGACACAGAATCTGAAGCAGGCTCCAGGTTCTGAGCTGTCAGCACAGAGCCCAACGTGGGGCTAGAACTCATGAACCACCAGATAATGATCTGAGCCGAAGTCAGTGCTTAACTGGCTGAACCTCCTCCCCCACCCCAGGTGCCCCAAGGGATCGGGAATTCGAATACAACTTTTTCTGTCTACGGCCACACCACCCTGAATGCACCTGGATCTAGTCTGATCTCAGAAGCTAACCAGGGTTGGGCCTAGTTAGTAGTTGGATCAAAGAATACAACTTTTTCTTGTACATATTTGCCTTTGAAGCTTTTACATTTTGAACCACAGGACAGTGATATCTCTTAAATTTAAAAGTATAGGGGCTTCTGGGTGGCTCGGTCGGTTGAGCTTCCAACTCTCAATTTCAGCTCAGGTCATGATCCCAGGGTTGTGGGATCGAGCCCTGAGTTGGGCTCCACGTTGAGCGTGGAGCCTGCTTAAGATTCTCTTTCTCCCTCTGCCCCTCTTCCCCGCTTACACTCTCTTTCTCTCACAAAAACACAAAATTTTAAAAATAAAATAAATTTAAGAACATATAATGGAAACTGGAACAGAAGCAATGGTTAGGTAATTCAAGGTAAAACATTTCAGAGACAGGATGCAGCAGAAGGGGAAAGTACCAAATATTACAAAGTTTCTGTCAAACTCCAGAATTCCATGTGGTATTTCACAGTCTGTAGTAAATATTCCACAAGACCATCAAATCTCTTCCATTTTAATTCTCTGCTCATTAAAAAGCTCTCAATTTTTTTTAAAAAATTTGATACTGAGAGAGTAACGTCCCATTAGTGGAAACAGGTATTCAGGTCATGACAAAGATCCTTACATGGTAAGTAAGATAGTGTCTAGTTTAAACCAGTCTCTGAAGAGGTTGATTAGTAGGAGTCATTCCAGGGCCACTGACTATGGAACTACAGAGTTAAGATTAAGCCTTGGACTAGTACAACCCCACAAGGTTCTATCCAAAAATGGGACCCAGCCTCAACTGAGTAGAGCTACCATTGGCATATCTGGAATTTTTAGTAAGCTTGTCCTTTGTTCTATCACTACTTAAATCAGTCCAAAAATTTACCCAAAAGGTCACAATATCCTTGGGTGAGGAGGAAACCATATCTTTGGACCTAAAAGTAAGTCAAAGCACTTAAAAAAAATTTTTTTTTTCAACGTTTATTTATTTTTGGGACAGAGAGAGACAGAGCATGAACGGGGGAGGGGCAGAGAGAGAGGGAGACACAGAATCGGAAACAGGCTCCAGGCTCTGAGCCATCAGCCCAGATGCCGACGCGGGGCTCGAACTCACGGAGTGTGAGATCGTGACCTGGCTGAAGTCGGACGCTTAACCGACTGCGCCACCCAGGCGCCCCAACAAAGCACTTTTTAAAAGGTAGTAACAAAGCAGCTTCCTTTGCCACACAGGAATCACTTCAGTGCCTTAGAAGTCCCAGAAACTGGTGAGTCTTGTGTTCAAGAGAGTTAAAAATCCCAGGACCAACAAAGCTCATACTACGTAAAGAACACACATGCTTGTTTTCTACTCTGGTGTTCACATTACATATCTAAAGATAGTAACACCCTTAAGCAAGTATAAGATTTTAAACAGAAGAGCCATTACCAAAGGGTTGTTTTAGAACATCACAAAAATACCTGCTCATAGGTCTGCAGCCCAGGGCTATATTATGTGATTTAATATTAATGGATTAGTAATCACTCACCAAGTTCTGTATAGTTAGCTCTCAATTTCTAAGTAAGAAACAACATGAGACATAGGGACAAATAAACTCAGATCTGAATCTCATTTTCCAAACCCAATAGTTTTTAAATACCTCCTCCCACTACATGTATTTTTTACCAGAGCTAACAGGTAACTTAATCTCCTGATATAAGTGTCTCTTCCATGGACACTTCCATGGAAGTGTCAACTTCCATGACCCGGTAGTTGTCTACATGATCATTATGGAAACCAAAATGAGGAAAGAGGAGGAAAATGAGTGACAAAGATTGAAAGAGTGGAAGGAGCTAGATTATTCACAAAATGGATAAACTGAGGCTTCATCAATGTGTAATTTAACTGAATTGAGAGATGACTTGGGGCACCTGGGTGGCTCAGTCAGTTAAATATCCGACTTTGGCTCAGGTCACGATCTCACAGTCTGAGTTCAAGCCCCGCATCAGGCTCTGTGCTGACCGCTCAGAGCCTGGAGCCTGCTTCAGATTCTGTGTCTCCCTCTCTCTCTTCCCCTCACCTGCTTGCACTCTGTCTCTCACTTTCAAAAATAAATAAACATTTTAAAAAATTAGAAAGATGACTGACACCTTGTCATTACATGTCTACTACAATGGCCAAGTCACTGAAGCCACTAAGCCAAAATGTGAAACTAATTTGTGATAAGACATCATTTCAGGAGGCAGAATTCTACCATTAATAGCAGTTAAGAAAGTTCACAAGCCAGTAGTTACTAGTTCTCATTAAGAATTAACTAATATTTCATTACCTGATCCCCAGTAATGCTATTAAGAAAGAGTAGTGGAAAGTTTGGGGGAAAGAAGTGATGAATCAAGCTCTCTCTTCCATATGCTATATTTCATTGGAATATGAGTAAGTATGAGTAGTAGGAGAAATGGGGGGTTGAAAGCAGTACTAATCATCAAAATGGCATCTGACTCCCCAAATGTAGCAATGCTCACTCTCGTGGGTTGCTTCACTGTGACTCCAGATCTGTCAACTAAGGACATAAGGGAATGCGAGTAAAGCCAGGAGATACACTCCTAAATTTTAAACTGAATCTTCCAGTAGATCTAGGACAAGATTTAACAAGAGTCAACTATAAGAAATTAACCTACTCAATATAAATTGCCTCTAAAATACTTTTTTTTTTAAGTTTATTTATGTTTTGAGAGAGAAAGCACCAGCAGAGGAAGGCAGTGAGAGGGGGGGAAGAGAGGATTCAAAGCTGGCTCTGCATTGACAGCAGAGAGCCTAATGTGGGTCTTAAACCCATGAACTGGGAGATCATGACCTGAGCCGAAGTCCACCACTCAACCAACTGAGCCACCCAGGCTCCCCGATTCTAAAATACTTTTTAAAGCAAATTCTTGCTACAGCAAAAATTCAGGAAAGAGGTCTGGGGACCTTTTTCCTAAGAGCACATGCCATTTATCTATTAGCAGAGGGCATCAAAATATACTACTAGGTATTTAAATCTATGTGTCCCTGTTCTCCTTTCATAACCTCATGTTTCTAAAATAAAAGTTAATTACCTAAAGGTATGAATTAGGCATGTCCTTCCTTTCTCAATATTGATAAATACAAATACATTTGAATCTTTGTTGTATACTGTGTGCCCAATATGCTATATGGCAAAGGACTGTGGTAAATCCACTGCATTATGAACAGAAGCAAATTAACAATAGCTCCCCAAATAGAACTATCCCCTTCCCCCCAAAGGGAAAAGTATTTTCCCAACTTCTCCAATTGTATTCCAAAGAATTCAGAAGGAAAATAAGGAAACAAAATATTTACAGAATTTCGTATCTGTACATTTTGGGTGCATATAACCAAGCTTTCACTTATAACCAAGCTTTCCTATCATACTGATTTTTAATGGGATCAAATCATGAATCTTTGAGGACACAGAAAACAAAGAATAAATGGCTTTGCCCATTTACAATGATCGCATTTCACCTTTGGAAGGGTAAGCATCATGGAACAACATATTTGATGCATCCACTGCTTCCTTCTCTCCACTGACTAAACAGGATCCTGCACTTCAGCCACAATGTGCCACCACACACACACACACACACACACACACACACACACACACACACATTAGGCTTCCAACGCACTCCACGGCCAGGGCCAGGCTGTCTAGAAATCCGCACTGTGTCACTGCATAAGGCATGTACCCACTTCACATATCCAGAAAGAAAGCTACCCATGCACTCTGACAGAGTTCAGCAAGGCTGTAAAATGACAGAAGGAGCTGCTACGCAAGTAGCGGGCAGCAACAATCACCACCTTAAAAAATTATTTAAGCAGTTTTTCTACCGTCATGTCACTTCCCTCCTCCCCCTCCCTCCCTCTCTTCCTCTCCCGCTCTCTGCCTCTCCGCCCCCCCCCACCGTCTACACACACACACACACACACACACACACACACACACACACACACACTGCAGTTCCTCCTCCTTCCCCCCCTCCCCTCCCGCCCCCAGCTTTGCAAGTGGAAGGCGGTGAGCTCTGGGTTGCCTCTAAATGACAGTCGGCCCAGAACTCCTTCGGAGCCCTGACATACAGACATTCTCACCTGCACACACCACGCCACTTCCACCCCCATCATCACCGGCCCTCCCAGGCACTCACACTCGCCCTCGCAGCCTCTCCCCACAGCATCCCGGCGCCGCAGAACACGCGGCAGCCTCATCAGTAAGAGTAAGCACGCCTTACCATTTAACGTGATTCGGGCGGCCTAAAAGCTCCAGAAACCCCCTCCCCACACAGGCCACCTCCCAGGCGCGGCCGGAGGCTAGCTACACCCCGTGCCCGCCAGGAGGGATGCGCTACCTTTGGACTGGCAGTCGGCACAGAACTTGTTATCCTCCTCCAGCAGCAGGTTGGCCAGAACCGCCTGGTACCGATCCACGTCCTTCACCGACTTGCCCGTCATGGCCAGGGTGCCGGCGGGGGCAGAGGGCGAAGCGCCCTCCTCGCCCCCAGGAACCCCTGCCTCAGTTCGGAGGTGAGGACTCCGGGTCCCCCGCCCAGGGGCACCTCCTGAGCGGGGGGAAAAGCCCTCCCCCTCGGGCCGGGCCGGGCGCCCCCTTCTCTTGTCAGCCGCGCCCGCCCCCCACTCTGCAGCCCCCTCAGTGCGGCGCCCCCTGGCGGGCTCAGGGAAAGGCCCGAGTCCAGAGGAGGCTGCCGGACTAGAGACCCTCAGCCCAGGCAAACGGGGCACTCCTGGGCGCGCAGAGACGCCGCCTGGCCTGCCTGTCTGCGGGCCGTGCGTCCCGTGCCTCGGTTTCCCTGGCAGCTGCCGCCGGCTCTGCCACCACCTCCGCCGCCTACTTCCGGCAGCTCTTCCTCTCCACCTCCACCCAGCCCAGCCCGCGCATGCGCCCCGCCCTTACCGCGTCGCCCTGGGCTCTTCCCTCGGCTCCGCCTCTCAAGAACCAAGCCAGGCAGAAGTGAGGGGCGGAGCTTGTGGTGGGCGGAGAGAGGACAGGGCACGCCCCCTAAGTGTCCTTGGAAAAGAATGAATGGAGCCTGGCAGAAAGCTAGTGGAGGGAGTGGAAGAAAGTGAAGAGAAACAATTAACATTTGCTGAGTTCTTACTATGTGCCAGGCTTTGTGCTAAGTGCTTTATATGAATTATCCCAATATAATCCTCAAAACACACGTCTCTATGAGTTAAATATTTATCATTCTTATGTAACCTGAGGGTTGTGGCTACTCCAAAGTCGTCCAGCTTATTCTTTTCTTCAACAGCCAAATGGAGGGCCCAAGCCCCTAATCCACCATAAGGGGGACAGCACATCTTCCCCCACGTTTTCAGAGGATTCTGGTCACCTCTCACTGGTCCCACTGAATTCTGGGTTCCCCTGTTCATTAGATTTCCTGCCATCTTTGGACATTGTTTGCCTAGATACTTTTTTTCATTTCTTAAATCCTCCCCAAACAGTGCTGTTTTGTGCAGCAGACTTTCACTGAAGGTTATCTGGGGGGATGTGGTGGAGAGGAAGGGTGATTACAGCAAAACAAATGGGGAACTACTTAAAATGACTATTAACCATCAGTGTCCAAAACCGCCCTCACTACACAGAACTTCTCCACAAAAGTCTCTTTCTTTAGGGATCCACCTGCTACCTGGCAAGTGTTTTCATTCATTCATTCACTCAGCAAATTGTTACTGAGAAACTTCTAAGTATCAGGCACTGGACTAAGGGAAAGGGAACAACAAGATCCAATTAGTAGTTTTAAAAGATCACTCTGGCTGCCGTGGGAAGAATGGACTGGAGAAGCTGGTAAGACCAGATTCTCATAGTTCTCTCTAGTGAAACCCTCTCCTCCATCTCTTTACTTTCTCCCAAGCCCAGGCTTCCCTCAAAACTTTCATCTCATCAGTAGAAAACTAACACTTTCTATTTATTGATCAAAACTATTTACTTGTCAGGTGCCTGGATGGCTCAGTTGGTTAAGCATCCAACTTGAGCTCAGGTCATGATCTCACAGTTCATGAGTTCAAGCCCCACATGGGACTCTGCACTGACTGCTCAGGGCCTGGAGCCTGCTTCAGATTCTGGGTCTCCCTCTCTCTCTGCCCCTCCCCTGTTTGTGCTCTTTTTCTCAAAAATAAATGAACATTTAAAAAAAACTCCACAAAAACATTTACTTCTCTGTCTAATCCTCTTCTCTTCTATTTGTGCTTAGGAGACTTGACTTTCATAAACACATACATTTTTCCTAAACAAAATCTCAGTTCTTTCTCTGGAAGGAATTCTGCCTTTCTCCTAAGCTAATTAAGCTAATTTTCTCAACCTGAATGAGCTTGTAATGATTTTTCAACTTATTTAACTTTTCTGACATTAACATGTGGTTTTTTAATGTTATTGATTTTTGAGAGTGAGAGGGAGACAGAGGGCGAGTAGGAGAGGGGCAAAAGAGCGGCGGAGACACAGAATCCAAAATGGGCTCCAGGCTCTGAGCTGTCAGCACAGAGCCTGATGCGGGGTTTGAACTTACCAGAGGTGAGGTCACATCTGAGCAAAGTCAGATGCTTAACTGACTGAGCCACCCAGGCACCCCAACACGTGTTTGTTTTTTTATCTGTGTTTATTGGGGCCCCTAGGTGGCTCAGTCGGTTCAGCATTGGATTTCAGCTCAGATCATGATCTCCTGGTTCATGGGTTAGAGCCCTGCATCAGGCTCTGTGCTGACGTCTCAGAGCCTGAAGCCTACTTTGGATTCTGTGTCTCCCTTGCTCTATCTCCCACCCCGCTCGCACTCTGTCTCTCCAAAGTAAACAAACATTTAAAGAAAAAAATTTTTAAGTTGTATTTATTTATCATGAGTAGGACAGAGAGAGAGAGCATGAGCAGGGGAGGGGTGGAGAGAGGATCCCAAGCAGGCTTCACAGTGTCAGCACAGAGCCCAACACAGGGCTCAGACTCACAAACCACGAGATCAGGACTCCAACCGAAATCAAGAGTAGATGCTTAACCGACTGAGCCACCCAGGTGCCCCTAACATGTGTTTTATAAACGAGCAAACTGAGGCTTAGAATAATGAACTCTCTCATCCAGTGAGTAGTATAGCTGGGATTTTTAATGTAGATCTCTGTAATTCCAGATAGTAGTGCCAGGTTTTGCTTATGTTATTTTTTATAATCCTCAGAAAAACCCATTAAGGTAGGTATTACCGTAATCATGTTCAAGAAATGATGAAACAGAGGCGCAAGTTGATGAAACAGAAGCTCAAGATTATCCCGTTAATTGTTGTAAATGTATCTTAGCTCAATCCCTCCTCATCTCCATCCCTTCACTATGCACATAGCCGTCCTGCCTTAGTCTAACCCTATAGTTTCAATTTCAATGAGAGCTTTCTCAATAGCAAATCTGATTGAGTCACACCCTCTTGCTTAAAAATCCTTTAGTGGCTCTCCATCATCTATGACAGCACTTCTCAAAATTTCCCATCTAGTGAGAGACTACATAGTCTGGTGGTTAAGCTCACAGGCCACAGGACCAGAATGGGTAGGTTTAAATCTTCAGCTTCACCATTTACTGTCTGTGTGACTTTGATCAGGTTACTTAGCCTGTCTGTACCTCAGTTATTTCATCTATTAAATGGGAATGATAATAATATTAATAGGACCTATTTCGCAGAATTGTTATGAGGCTTAACTAACACCTGCAATATATATTTTTTAATGTTTTATTTATTTATTTTTGAGAGAGAGCACAAGCGGGGGAGGGACAGAGAGGGAGAGAGAGAGAGGGACACAGAATCTGAAGCAGGCTCCAGGCCCTGAGCTGTCAGCTCAGAGCCCGATGCGGGGATCAAATCCTGAGATCATGACCTGAGCCAAAGTCCAACGCCTAACTGACTGAGCCACCCAGGCACCCCGTGCCTGCAATATATTTGGAACGGCTCTTGCCACAAAGTGAGTGATAGACAATTAATTCTCTTCACTAAATATTTCTGGCTTTCTGCCTTCTGGGCTCATGGTAGGATTTTCTTTCTTGGCTCTCTTATGGTTGGTTGTGGCCAACGAGTTTGAGCAAAAAGGATATGTGTCACTTCATGTCCAAATCATTTATTTGCTGCTTTGAGACTCCTCTGATTCTCTTTCCCCCTGGCATGGTGACCATCAGCCTTCATGATGGTGGTTGTCTCAGTTCAGAATGCCATAATGGAATATCATAGATCGGGTGGCTTATAAACAACATAAATATATTTCTCACAGTTCTGGAGACTGGGAAGTCCAAGATCAACATACCAACAGATTTCATGTCTGCTGAAAGGCCACTTCCTGATTCATAGACAGTGACTTCTTGTTGTATCCTCATGTGGCAAAAGCTGCGAGTGCTCTCTGGGATCTCTTTTATTTATTTATTTAACAAAATTTTTTCAACATTTTTATTTATTTTCAAGAGACAGAGAGAGCCAGAGCGAGCGTGGGGGATGGACAGAGAGAGAGGGAGACACAGAATCCGAAGCAGGCTCCAGGCTCTGAGCTGTCAGCACAGAGCCTGACGCAGGGCTCAAACTCGTGGACCGCGAGATCATGACCTGCCAGAGTTGGTCGCTTAATCAACTGAGCCACCCAGGCACCCCTCTGGGATCTCTTTTGTAAGGGCACTGATCACATTTATGAGGGCTCCATCCTCGTGACCTAATCACCTCCCAAAAGCCTCACTTCCTAATACCATCACATTGGGATCTCAACGTATGAATCTGAGGAAGTAAACATTCAGTCCTGAATTCCAGAGGGGCTAATAAGCAAGAGCACTCTGTCAACACACAAAGGAAGGTAGGTAGCATGAGCAAGAAATGAGTCTTCTTTCTGTCAAACCACTGAATTTTGTTTGTTTACCATGGCATAACCTACCTATCTTTTTTTTTTTTTTAATCCTTATTTATTTTTGAGAGAGAGACAGAGCATGAGCAGGGGAGGAACAGAGAGAGGAGGAGACAGAATCTGAGGCAGGCTCCAGGCTGCAAGCTGTCAGCACAGAGCCTGACGCGGGGCTCAAACCCACAAACTGTGAGATCGTGACCTGAGCTAAGTCGGACGCTTAACCGACTGAGCCACCCAGGCACCCCATAATCTATCTATCTTAACAGATACATCAAGTATTTGCTATTATTATTATTATTATTATTATTATTATTATTATTATTAATAGAGGAAAGTGAATGCATATCCCAGGGTCTGAGGATATGGCTAAAGCAAATTTCTTCTCTTCCCAAGTACAGATTTTGTTCTTGAAGTCTTGAATTTTACCTTGACAATTCTTACAAAACAGTTCCCTTTATTGCATAATATGATTGTGTTATTTTATCATAAAAGTGATTCACATTAGTTACCGCCAGAGAGAAGAGCCTCCTATCTGTCTCAGTGGCTGCTGAACCAAGTTTGGTCACCTTGTATCTGTGGATTTCAAAAAACTGGGATGAATTGGAGAAACCTAACACCACCTATCATGCTTGACTTCCAGATGGTTTCTCTCCTTGGTCTTTATATCTGAGTATTTTGAAAACCCAACTCTTAGAAATAAGAGGACTAAACAGAAACTTTTTAAAACTGTTATATTACAGTAACCACTGTGACAAAATGCCCAGAATACTACCAAAAAGGTGGTATGGTGAATATTTTGGGACTACTGCTATTGGAAATTTTCATTAGTGTATCATCATCTTGTTAAGAGGTCAAATCTTGAGTCATATATTGAACTAAACCAGCTTCTTTATTTATTTTTTTTTAACGCTTATTTATTTTTGAGACAGAGAGAGATAGAGCATGAACGGGGGAGGGTCAGAGAGAGAGGGAGACACAGAATCAGAAACAGGCTCCAGGCTCTGAGCTGTCAGCACAGAGCCCGACGTGGGGCTCGAACTCACGGACCGTGGGATCATGACCCGAGCTGAAGTCGGCCGCTTAACCGACTGAGCCACCCAGGTGCCTCAGAACTAAACCAGCTTCTAATCGACTGGTCAGTCACTTTACCTGAATAGGGTACTACTCATAAAATGACTTTCATTAAGAAAGTTGGATAATTATGTTCCCCCACTTTACTGCTATCTCTGTTCTATTTGTCACATGTAAATAAATGAACTAAGGGTCTCAAATAAACTCATAGTCCTTCCAATCAACTGTCTTCAACCAACCCTCAAACTTTTTTCTTAGTGTAGAGAATTTGTGACATTTGAAAGCCTCCCCTGCCTTGCAGTGGATTGAGTGTTCAGCCTTGAATACATATGTCTGCTGCACAAGCCAACTCTTTGAGCCCTGGGGTTGAGCTACATGACCCTCCTCTCCTCTTCTAGTTCCTATGTGTCAATTTCCACAGCCTGACACTCTTGGAAGAGCGTCAGTTTTCCACAGCTAATGGAGCCCACTGTGAGAAGGCTGGTGTCCCTGTCAACTTCTTGATACTCACAGCACCAAGACTTCTCCGGATTCTAGGCAATCCCTTGCAAAGACAGAGAGAGTGGCTTCTCCCTACCTCTGGGTCACACATTGTCATTTAGGCCCCAGATTACTTGTGTGCAGTCTCATAGTCTTTGTTAAAGACAGCTTGGCTGGCTTTTGAACCTCTCCCTCTAACCTGGGGGCTCAGGCCCATCACCAGAGACCCGAGGACCCTGGTGGGCCCATTGTTCATGCCATACTAACCTACCACTTTCTTCAAAACAATTTGTGCCCCTTACTTCTACTGAACGTCTCCCTCTTCCCTCCTCGCCCCTAGTTTCACAATATAACTGCCCATTACTATCAACCAGCACAGATTCCAGGAGAGGAGACAGAGCTGTCTGTATTAGCAGTGTCTGAATCCCAGCCTAACTCACCACCATTGCAATCTTGCTTCATTGTCCACAGATGCATAATAATGGCCAAACATCACACATGAGCCGTTGCGCTGCACCTGTGTAATGATGTAGGAGAGTGGGCACCTGTATCCATATTTCTTACATTTTCAGGGCTGAGGAAAGACAGAGCAAGTATACCTGGCCTGGGACTACTTTGGGGCCCTGTTGTATAATGATAGGAACTCACCCCTCACCCCATAGCAGAACACTGGGGGGAAAGACAGGATCTTAAGCTTCCAGGAAGGAAAAACACAAGTCACATAAAAAGCATCAGGAATCAGAATGGCACAGAGTTCTCGACAGCAATTCTGGAAGCCAGGAGACAACGGAACATTGCCTCCAAAATTCTGAGACAAAAGAGTTGCCAACCCAGAATTCCATACCAGCCACAGTGTTACTCTAGAGGCAGTTTTGAACAGAGAGACTCTCAGATACACTAGATTTCAAACTTTTACCTCCAGTGCTGGCTGTGCTCTGTTGGCCCTTCCACGTCCACTTTACTCTTAGCCCTGCTGTGTGCCCCCCAGGTGCAGCGTAAGGCATCAGTGCAACTCGAGGGCAGGCTGGCTTCAGCCAATGGGAGGCATTCTGAGGAAAATCAGAGGGCAGCGGTGGAGGGAGGTTGAATAATTTTCTCTACTCCCTCCCTGCTGGCTGAGCCAACACACCCTAAATGACAGCGAGAGTCTTGTGAGGGTGACCCTCTCCTACAGCTGTGGCCTTTCTGAGAATACCCTCTCCTCTTGCCCTTTTAGGCTTTCTGCTGTTGCTCGCCCCAAGGTACATCATGCTCCTTATTGGTGTTTTTAACCCTGCCCATGCTTCTTTAAACTGTCTTCAATTGCCTCTTTTGCATCAGCCATATGCTTCCTCTTGGAACCCAAACCAGTTCTCCTCCTGTGCACACTTTGTCAAAAATGACAGAGTAAACCTAGGAAAATGGAAAACACCAAATCCTGAAAGCAAAGCATTTAGCACAGGAAAAAGATAAAGGTCATTCCCAGTGTGCTGATGAAGGGAAATTCCAGGGTGACAGTTATGCAGAATGCCTACTCCTGATTAGAGGCGTAAGATGAACTTTAGAACAGAAAGTGCCAAGAAAAATGAAATTTATAGATGAGCTGATGTGTTGGAACTAAGAGGAAGTTCTCTTCTGTCAGAGGATGAGCGGACGAATTAATCACAGATTCACAGGAAATTTTAAAAAAATTTAAATGGGGCAATTATGGACTCCAAGGGAAAAGAAGTTTAACCAGAAAAGAAGTGTAAGCAAGGTTCATCTATCAATACTGTTTAGCCATGCTATCACAGACATCGAGCATTAATTTAACAAAATTTTGTTATTTAACTATATGGGGAAAAGGTGGGAGAGGAAGTTTATGGCATGGAAAGGGGGGCAGAAATACGAAAAGAAATCTAAATTCTTATCTTCCATAGCAGGAAGTGAATAAACAAAGACAAAAAGGTATATAATACTAGCATAAGCATGTCATTTAGGTAAATTTGTAAATTCCGGAAGAAACACTACAAGAGTTGAGAATGTGGAGCACCTGGGTGACTCAATCGGTTGAGCGTCTGACTCTTGTTTTCGGCTCAGGTCATGGTCTCACAGTTTCCTAGGTTCAAGCCCCGTGTCAGACTCTACGCTGACCATTCACGGAGCCTGCTTGGCACTCTCCCTCTCTCTCTCTGTGTGTCTCTCTCCTGCTCGTGCTCTCTCTGTCTCTAAATAAATAAATAAATAAATAAATGGGTTGAAAATGCTTGCTTGGGAGGAGTGGGCATCAGGGTGGGTAAGGGCAGGGCAGGACACTATCATGTGTCATTAAGTTCTACTTTGATTTTAAAATTTTTAATTAACTTAATATTTTAAAACTCCCACAATCTTACTATTGTCAACAGTCATTGACACTAAGAGATGTTTCAAAATATTTCCTGTTTGGGTGCCTGGGTGGCTCAGTCAGTTAAGTGGCCAACTTTTGATTTCGGCTCAGGTCCTGATCTCACAGTTCATGAGATCCAGCCCTGCATCGCAGGCTCGGCACCCATAGTGTGGAGCCTGCTTGAGGTTCTCCCTGCCTCTCCCCTGCTCGTGCTCTCTCTCTCTCAAAATAAAGAAATAAACTTAAAAAAAAATATTTGCTGTTGTGGCCATTTTTACTTCATGCTAAGTTAGCCTTGGATGAGCATCCCTCTGGATTTTTCTCTCTGGCCCGCTCCACAGTGTCCAGCTCTCTAAGTTCAGAATGCTTTTGAATGTAGATCATGAGAAACCCAACTAACCAAAGCTTCAACAAATAGTGGTTTTCCGACAGAACGAGAATTCCAGACACGGGAGTTATTTACATGTATTCAGCTACCTGACAAGACCATCAGCATCCAGACTCTACCATTCTGTTTTGCTATCAGTAGCCTATGGAATTTCTATTCTCATGTTCAGTGGGTCTCAGAGTGTGTTCCCAGCCCAACAGCATCAGCATCACTTGGAAATTTGTTAGAAATGCAAATTCCCAGGCCTACTCCAGACCTGGGAATCAGAAACTCTGGGGGTAAATAACAGCAGTCTATATATTAAGAAGCCTTCTGGGCGATTCTGATGCACATTCAGATTTGAGAACCATGGTGCCTGCGAATCATCTCGTGGTCACAAAATAGTTGTCAAAGCTCCAAACATCACAACATCGTTGAAGGTAGGAAGAGGAGAAAAGGAGTGTCTCCAATCTGACTGTTCCTTTTTTTTTTTTTTTTTAATCAGGAAAGAAAACATTTTCTTGGAAACTCCCAATAGATTTTCCCTCACGACTCCTGGGCCAGAACTAGACTTCATAGCTCAACACCTAACTACAAAGGCAGTCAAAAAAGCGTGTATCTGGCTCTCCAGCCCCTATAGGGGGAGGCAGCAAGAGAGAAAGGGCTGGGAATGGCTGTGGTCAGCTAGAAGACAATGTCTCCCACAGGGTCTATGGTGGTCAGGGCCACAGATAACGTCATTCCTGATTCCGATCTGGAAAAGAAGCAGAAGATCTTAAAACTCATCTGCGAAAGTAGGCTTCTTACTTCCAAATTCCTCAGATGGAAGAATCTGAGACATAGAAATCTTATTCTTATTGATGTTATCTGCCTCTCACGGAACAGTCGTTCTGATCATAATTCATTATGTTAAAATAATCCTTTTCCATCAGAAATGGCTAGGGGAAAGAAGAAGGGGGAAGAGAGACTAGAAACCCTGTCCTGCCACACTGGCCTAAAGGAAACTTTTTATATTTTAACATAGAGATTTGACATTGTGGTTACTTTGACACCATCAACCAAACAGCCCATCAAAATGCCCTATTTAGGTTCACATCACACACAAAAAAGAAGTGCTTAACTCCGCCTTAATAGAATTAATCACAGTTTCCAGGTAATCAAGGAGAACATTCCAGGCAGAAAGATAAGCATGCATTGGTGACAAAGGACAACTGCAAGTTGTTGGACAGGATGCATGTGACCAGCATCAGGAGAAGCCAGAGAAGGAGCAGAGGTCAGATCACAAAGGGTATTGTGGGTTGTGCTGACGAGGTTGGACTTCACACTTTTAATAATATCATTAAAGCATGGAAAGCATCTTTCCTAATATCACTAAAGCATGGAAAGCATGGTACACAAATGGACTTTGGCTCTTTGCAATGCCCTGCAATTATATGACGAATTTCATGGCTGTGTGGGTATGTGTACTTTTCTGAGGAGTGGGTGCTAGATTTGCAAAGACGTGTATAACCTAGATTAATTTAGGAATTACTTCTTTGAGGATTCAAGGAATTAGTCATTAAATCTTTTTATCACTAGAATTAATTCAGACTCTAGATTCTAGATCCAGGTTAACTAGAAAGGGACAGAGCCCAGACTAGAACCAGGATTCCATTTTTCCATCCAGCGCCCTTTCCTGGGCAATTTCCACAGCAGACCATCTCCAACAAGTGCCAAGAGAGGGACAGGTTCTCCTCCAGTATTTGTCAGGTCACAAAGTTCCTCCTCGCTCCAAAACCTCTCAGTCTTGTCTCTGACACCATTCTCAAACAATGAGAAAGGAAGGGATGAGACATCTGCAAAGAGAGATCCACCAGCTTTCCATCAAAGCTGGGGCACTCCAGAATGGCACCCCAGGAAGACACCGGAAAGTGGAACAGGAGGGGATTTTTCCAAGGGAGTGGGATGAGTGTATGGGCATTTGTCTGTGATTTGCCCCTGTGACTCCTGGTAAAGAATAGGGTCATTGGGCTCCGCTCCCAACCTTGAGTCTTCAGAAGCCTCAACTCTGGAAGCTTGCAATCATTAATTGTAACAAGTGGGCAAGCACGGTGGGGCAGAAGATTATCACCTATTTTTCTTAACTCAAAAAGAAATTGCTTTACAAATATCACAAGGAACAACAGAACTTTAAAAACATTTGTTTAAAAATTTTGTAATGTTTATTTTTGAGAGAGACAGAGACAGACAGACAGAGCGCAAGCAGGGGAGGGGCAGAGAGAGAGGAGGAGACAGAATCCGAAGCAGGTTCCAGGCTGTGAGCTGTCAGCACAGGGACCAACGTAGGGCTCAAACTCATGAACCATGAGATCATGACTTGAGCCAAAATCAGGAGTTGGATGCTTAATCAACTGAGCCACCCGGCCCCCTTAAAAACATTTGTTTTAGAAGAAGACACAGAAATGTCCTTCACATGACTAAACCTGCTCACCAATGGTGTTATTTTGGTTCTTTTTGATTAATTCCTGAGTAGAAGGATCCTTTTAGGTTCTTAGCCCTTTATGTACCACACACCAGAAATATTCATCCAAGCAGACTCAACAGGCCTCCAAGTAACTTCCTTAGTGCCCTTGATTAGGGGGGATGTCCCTTGACCCAGCTAGTTGGGGCCCTGCTTATGCAAACATATGATACAACTAGTGCCTGAACAGGAAGTGGCGCAGATTTGCAAACCACCACACAAATTCAGCTTTGCACCAATAATACAGTCTTCCTTTTGGTTTTGTCTCTTACCAGGAAACAAACATGTCACCCATTCTTGCTTGCCCACTTTCCTCTATTCCTGAAGGCCTCATTGATTCCTGGACCTCTTCTGGCCAAGTTCTTACAGTGTCATGGGGTAGGGACCTCAAGTTTGTACACTGCCCTTCGTATCCTTTGCTGATCTCCAACACAGTGTGATGAGTCTGATCTGAGTCTTATGTATTTGGTGCTAATGCACCCCAAGATACAGCTGGTTCTGCTCAGGTACACTGCTGATCCCTGCTGAAGGTCATGACTGGGGAAACCAGTGATTTCTCTGCTGGCTTGCCTGTTCTGGCCTCTGGTACTGATGATGTACACTATTGGCTTCATCATGTGGCTCATTCAGTGAATTCAGAGCACCTAACCAGGCTACCATTCCATGACTTTTTGAGACAGGGATCCCCTGGCCATATACCCACTGATCCTCACTAGAGGGAAATTCACCCCTTAGCTTCTTATAGGGCTGGAGAGTCCACCCCACCAACCTTGTCTCGGTGGAAAGGTTTGAGACAATGCTTCTCTTCTGACTCAACAGCCCTCTGCCATTCCAACAACTGCCTACAAGCTACCATGTTGGGAAAGGTACTCCTGTAAGTAACCTTAGAAAGGAGGGGGAAAGGGTACTTGGACTGCAGAGAAAATAACATGAGGATTAGAAATAATAAAAGAACTGTCCATTTATTTTCTGTGTGACCCCAGGCAAGATACTTAACCTCTATGTGCCTCAGTGTCCTCATCTTTAACATGGGATTAAAAGAATGGCTATGGGGCACCTGAGTGGCTCAGTTGGTTGAACGTCCAACTCTTGATTTCAGCCTAGGGCATGATCCCAGGGTTGTGGGATCAAGCACCACATTGGGTTCTGTGCTGAGCATGAAGCCTCCTTAGGATTCTCTCTCTCCCTCTGCCCCTCTCTTCTGCTCACTCTCTCTCTCTCTCACGTAAAAATTTTTAAAATTTTATTAAAAAAAGAAGGGCTATGGAAGTTAGAAACAATGTATGAGAAGATTCTGGGATATTGTAGGTGTTTAACAAGTGGGGCTTATCCTTATTATTAACTATGAACAGTAGATCTATTTTTGACCTCTACTTTATCACTGAAGTATGTGCATTAAATAACATAGCAACAGCATCAACAGCAAAAAGCAAAAATAGCAATCTCAGAAAAATTCACAGTAATGCAATTGTGAGAGAACTTAATAAATTAAAAGTCCCAGTAGGAAAATACAGTAGGTGATAGGAGCAGGAACTTTGATTAAAGACAAACAAAATGATCAATAAACATGAAAAGATTTCACTCTCACTAGAAACTACAAATTAATGGAATAATAAAATTGGTTTCATCTGTCATGTTGGCAAAGGTTTTAAAATTATAATACCCTCATTTGGCCTGGGAGACAGAAAACCAGTAATCAGACCATATTTTTCCCATTTCATAATCTTTCCTCCTTTGTCAAAGATTAATCGACCATATAATCGTGGGTTTATTTCTGGGCCTTTTATTCTGTTCTATTGATCTATTCATCTATTTTTTGTGCCAGCACCATTCTGTTTTGATTACTACAGCTTTGTAGTATGTCTTGAAATCCAGGACAGTGATATCTCCAGTTTTGTTATTTTTCAAGATCGCTTTGGCTACTTGGAGTCTTCTGTCATTCCATACAAATGTTACAATTATTTGTTCTAGCTCTGTGAAAAATGTTGTTGGTATTCTGATAGGGATTGTGCTACATGTGTAGTTTGCTTTGGATAGTGTGGACATTATAACAATACTCGTTCTCCCGATCCATGAGCATGGGATACCTCTCCATTTGTTTGTGTCATGTTCAATTTCTTTCATCCGTGTTTTATCATTTTCAGAGTCCAGACCTTTCACCTCTTTGATTAAATTTATCCAGAAAGCTGATTTCTAAACCTCCCTCTGCTGCTTGTGGTGCAGCTCTAGGCAACTCATTGGACACTAGATGTGTTGAAGTCATGAGGTCTATAAAGCCTTAGTGTGATTCTGATTAAAACATCTATATTCATAAACACAGGGTGAAAATATCAGCTAGATCAAAACGGTGCGATCAAAATGCCTTGCACAACCTCCCTGATAACGAAAGGAAAAGAAATTCCTTGGCTCTTGCATGTTTTTCCTATCATAGTAGCAAACTCATCAACGATAAATAAAGACTAGTGTTAGTGAGGGTGTAGAGAAATGGCCAGGTTCATAAACTGTAGCAGGAGTAGAAATTGGTTCCAAGCTTTTTGGCAAGTAGTTTGAAACACTTTTGGAGTGGTATTTCAATGCACACACTGCGGGACAAGTGACTCCTCTTGTGGGGATTGATCCTCCAGAAACAATAACAGGGGCGCCAGAATATGCATCTCCAGTGGCATTCGCTGTAGCATTGCTTGTGTAATCCTAACACTTCCTGGGACTCCAGGTAGCCCACTCTCTACACGGAGTCACATTTGAAGATGTTCAGTCATCAAAAGTAAGCGCCAGTAGAGAGGAATTGCAGTCTTGTGTCTCTCAGAGTGATAAGCTTTTTCATAAGCTGCGGCCACTCTTCTCCCTAACTTCCAGGGAGACCAGTCCTCTCCCTGGCCACACCACCAAACGCAAAGCTCTAACTTTCTGTTCCCTTCCTCCTTTCCTCCTGCCTCTCCTGCCCCATCTCTCTACCTGTTCCTGATCCTGAAGCACAAAGCCCGGAAAAGACAGAACTTTGAGTAGGAGGCAAGATAGTGGCAGGGTGAGGGGAGAAGCTAAGCAAAAATGAACTTGAATTTGGTTGCGGAGGGAGTGTTGCTAAGGTTTAGATCAGAGACAGCGCGTTAGTAACTGCAAAAAAAAAAAAAAAAAAAAAAAATGGAAGCAGTATCAGTGTCCTTCATTAGTGGGAGGTGGCTTTACTATGATGTTGTTATACACAATAGATGCAGGTATTTTAAAAGGAGGGAAATTTTTATGTGCTGATTAGGAAAGAAATCCATGATACGTTGATACGTTGAAGAAAAGTAAATTGTGTGTGTGTGCGTGCATGCGTGTGTGTGTGTGCTTGTGTGCTTATAGAAAGCACTTGAGAGGAGGGGGGGCATTTTTAAGAGGTGGGAGTCTGAATGCTATTTACTGTTTTGTTTTTCACAGAGACAATAAAAATTAAAGTGAATAAATGTCAACCTTTCAAGCTGCGGAGTCTCTTTTCCATCAATGGAAAGGAAACTCCTTGACTAGTCTGGAGCGTGACAGTAGTAGCTGGTTGTGTTGCCTCCTGAGCTGGGAAACAGCTGAAACCAGCAGTCGTTAGTGGTCTGGCCCTGTGCTCAGCCCTCTCGCTTCTGCTGCTCCCATTCACAGCTCAGATGGCTCCCTCTAGCATGATGATGGCCTTGGACACCTCTGCCAAAATCCTCAAGCAAGTCTTGCAATGACAGCTCACAGAACAGAAGGCGTGAGCTGGAAGGAACTGTGACCATTACTTCTCAGAGCAAACAGTCATGACGGGCCCATTGCATAGTGGACCCTGGCTGGGCAATGAGGACACAACAAAGAGGCAGACACAGTCCCTGCCCTCGGGCATTTAGAGTCTACCAGAGGAGGCTGAGAAGTCCACGGTCATGCCAGGGCCATACGATACACCCTGATGGGGGAAGCACTGGAGCATGTTGTGGGGAGGAGGGGGAGACACATAACCCAGGAAAGGCTTCTGGAAGGGGATGATGCCTAACCTAGACCCAAGGTACGGTAAGAGTGAGCTAGCTGAACAGTGACCTTGATGTGATCATGGAAGCTGTGAGGCTGCCAGCAGGCAGTGTGGCTGTAATGCAGGGTGCTTGAGGCAGGAGGGAGGGGAAGGTGAGAGGTGGTGTTTAACAGCAAGAACAACCACATCACAAAGCTGTTCTCCACCAGCAGAGGTAGGAATTTGGTCTGTATCCTGAAGTCTGCCAGGAGCCATTTAAGAGTTTTAAGCAGGAGAGGAACATGACTGAGTTTGTTCAGAGAGACCACCCTGGCTAACTTCTGGAGGGTGTGGAGACAGAAGAATCAATCCCCCCTCCAGATGTCCACATCCTGATCCCTGGAACCTGTGATTATGTTACATTACATGACAAAAGGGGTTCTGAAGGTGTGATTAAATTAAGGCTCTTTAGAAGAGGAGACTCTCCTATAATCGCGAGCATCTGTGCAAGTGGAAGAGGGAGGAAGAAGAGAGAAGCAGAGGAGATTTTGTGATGGAAGAATCTCCAGAAAGATACATTATTGCTGGCTTTAGAGACGGAAGAAGGGGGCCACAAGCCAAGGGATGTGGGAAGCCTTTAGAAGGGAGAAGAAGAGGGGCTCCTGGGTAGCTCCGTCAGTTAAGCTTCTGATTTCAGCTCGGGTCATGACACCATTCACAGGTTCGAGCCCCACATTGGGCTCTGTGTTGACAGCCAAGAGCCTGGAGCCTGCTTTGGATTCTGTGTCTCCCTCTCTCTCTCTCTCTCTCTCTCTGCTCCTCCCCCGCTTGTGCACTGTCTCTCAAAAATAAATAAAGGTTAAAAAAAAGAAAAGAAGGTAGAAAAAGAAAGCAAATAGACTCCCGCAGTCTTCAGAAAGGAAAGCAGAGCTGCTCACATTTTTATTTCATCCCAGTGTCCAACTACTGACCTGTAGAACTCTTAGACACCACATCTGTATTGCGTTAAGCCTCTCAGTCCGTGGTTATTTGTTACAGCAGCCGTAGAAAACAAATACAGATTTTGGTGGTGCTGGACCAAGCATCTCAACACGTGGAAGAGGCAGTGGAACTGGACAGTAGGGAGAGGACGGTAGGGAGGAGGGACAGTAGGGAGCATCATAGAAAAAGCTTAGATGACCTTGAACAGACTCGGTGGCAACAAGGGAGCTAACGACGACTCTGCCGCTGAGGACTCAGAAGTGAGGGGCATGGAGGAGAAAACATAAACCAACTTTGAGCAGGCCTACGTCATCGTGCACAGACTTGGTAGAAATATGGCTGTTACAGGTGCTGCCCATAAGAGCTAAGAAGGAAATGAGGAACGCCTTACTGGAAACTCGTTCCTCGGTGGCAAGAGGCCTCGAATCACACGCCCTGCAGTCGTGTGGAAAGCAGAACTTACAAACGATGAACTTGGACGTTTCGCCGAGATTTCCAAGCAAAGCGTTGAAAGGTGTGGCCTCCCGGCTTCTTGCCCCTTGCCATAACCAACTGGGAGGGGACACAGACACACGGAGGAAAGAACTATCAAACAAAAACAAACCGGGGCTTGATGACCTGGGGGAATTCTCAGCTTATCTAGATTGCAAATGATATTAAAATGGAGAGATTCACTGTCAGGGAAAGTGCACTTGAGAAAAAGCCGATGGTGCGCCTGGACAACCTTTTGTTAACATCCCTGAAAGATCCAAAGGTCCAAGTATTTGGTCACGTGAAGGGATTTTTGAAGAGAGTGTGTGACTCATAGATCACATCAGCTGTCTCAACAAAGCCAAAACCAGAAATGGAATTATCCAGGGAACATCTGTGAAGGAGCCTCTGGTGTAATGGAGTGAATCTCTGAGACATACATGAGAGGCCCACAAGGTTCTTGAGTCTTATATCTCAGGAGAAACAGTGGAACCTGGACTGGAAGGGACAGAGAGGGTCAGAAATGAAAGAAGGCTACAAGCAGGAAGCAGGCTGATACAATGGCCCAGCTGGAAACAGGTGCTGTCTCTCATGAAAAAGAACAAACAACTCAGAGGGCTAAGCCTTGAGCTACGGAGGATTATCCTTAGGCCTTGAAGCCTAATAAAGCTTGTCCAACTTAATTTTGAAATTACCTGGGACCTGTGGCTCCTTTATTTCTTCCATCTTCTCTCTGTTTGCACAGGAATGCCTTTAACTGTTAGCATATGCCAGTCCTGGCATTCTATTCTGGGAGCAGAGAACTTGTTTTCTAGATTTCCAGGACCACAGATGGGGAGGAGCTCCACCCCAGGAGAGATGACACGGAGTCTCATCTGATACCTAATAGAGATGATATTGATGATGAGATTTAGATTTTGGACTTTGAATTGATACTTCAATGGGCTGAGACTTTGGGGCACTTTGGGGAATCATTTGGAACGAGGTAAATGTATTTTGCATGTAGGACAGACATGAATATTTTGGGATCAGAGAGAGGACTGTGGCGGGCAGAATAAGAGCCCTCCAAAGATGTCCGTGTCTTAATCCCCAGAACCCGTGAATCTGTTATACTATATGGCAAGAGGGTCTTTGCAGATATAATAAAGGATCTTGCAATAGAGATTATCCTAGATTATCTGAGTGGGTTCGATGCAACCACGAGGGTCCTTAAAAATGGAAGAGGAAAACGGAAGAAAGAAGAAAGAACCCTTCCATCTGACTATGGAAGAACAGTCCAGATGTCCGAGAGGTGTGATGTTTCTGCCTTTGAAGACGGAGGGAGGGTGTCCAAAATCAAGGAATGTGGGAAGCCTCTAGAAGGTAGAAAATGTTAGGAAATGGACTTTCCCCTACAGCCTCCAGAAGGGAACACTAGAAGCAAAGATGGGTAAAACTGAGGCAAAGAGTCCAATTCAGAGGCGGTTGTAATAATCCAAGCAAAAGAGGATGGTGTCCAGGGTGAGGCAGTTGCACTAGGAATAGAGAGAGGTGGAAGGACTAGATAAACATATATGAGCTATAGCAGCTGGAACGTGGTGATAAAACTGGGGGAGGGGTGAGGGGAGAGTCAAGGCTGACACTCATATCTTTGGCTTAAGCAATAGGGCAGAGGGTGAAACTCTTGGCTGACTGCATAAGCCACACAGGAAGAGAGCAGGTTTGGGGGGTCTGCAGATACTTTCATTTTGGACTTATCAACTGCCTGTGGAACATCCAAGAGGCAGTTGGATAAGCAGGTCTGAGGCTCTGTGGAAAACATTCAGGTGATAGTTAAAGTCAGAGGAGGGGGTAAGATGGTCCAGGAAGAACACGGGGAGTAAGAAGAGAAGGACAGGACAGAACCCTGTGGAGTGGTAAGTAAAGGCGTGCAGAGAAAAGAAACCCACAAGAAGCCTCAGAAGGAACTGCTAGAGAGGTAGGAGGGAAACCAGGAGAAAACAGCTCAATGAAAGCCAGCACCATAGTTGCAATGTTATCAGTGTTGCACCAGCACTGGGAAAGAATCAGCTGGAAGAAATAGGGGGTCAGATGAAAGCAGGAGCAGGACTGGGCAGCTCAGAGGAGAAGGAAGTGCAGTGGTTGGCATTTTCTGCCCAGGCATTTGAGGGCAGCCAGAGTCCAGGTAAGCAAACCTGCTTGGGACTGGAGCTCAGCCTGGAACAGGCAGCTGGTTCTCTTCCAGGAAGGGGTTCTAGCAGAGAAGGGGATCATGTCGCCTCTTCTGTGTTCCGAGAAACTAGCCCTGTGCCCTGCCTTTGCTGACAAAGTTCCTTCTGCCTAAAATAAATATCCAAAGCTTGCTTAGCACTGTGATAAGCACTTCCTGGACACCAAGAGGCACTGGTGTTTTCCCCATGTTACAAATGAAGGAACCAAAGCTCTAAGAGGTGAAGTGACTTGCCCGTCATCACACAACTAATATGCAGTAGAATCTGGACCCAAGTCTAGCTGAATACAGGCGCTAAGCTCAAACTCCCCCCAAAGCCATGATCTCTCTCTCATTGGGTTCCCACCATCTTTTATCTTCTTCTCTCCGCATTTCATCTCCAGAAGGATTTTCCTCCCCGAGAAAAGGGCTTTTATTCAACTTGTCAAGTTGTAGGCATTCTGCGCTGCGGCAGAGAACCACTAGGTGGCGCCAAAGCCCCAGACAGCCTGATTTCCTGCGGACCAGGAGTTGGACCCCCTGAAGAACAGAACAGATGGGTGAGGGCGGGGGGAGGGGGGAGGGGGGGGACAAGGGAGGCTGGACTTTTCTTCCTACCTTCCACGCCCACCCCTCCTCCCCATCAGAGCTGAGGAGAAAAGAGCAGGAGATTGGAAGGTTAGAGATTAGAGGTCTGAGGATTGTAAACTGCAGTGCCCCAGACCTCCAGTCAAACAAAAGATTCTAAGTCTCTAAGAAGGGCAAAGACCAGCAAAATAAAAGCTTGTGGCAAGCTGGTGGCTGAGAGGCTGGATTTCAGCCCCAATCTCCTCGCTATCATCCTTGTTTGTGCAGAATCCCAGCTGCACAACCATATGCTGTGATCTTTGTGGAAAAGGGAGGAAATGCACGTTATTGGTACTTACCATGAGCCGGAAACGGTGGGAATACTGCTGCGTGCCCTTGGGAAAACCACTTACTCCTCTAAGCCTCAGTCTTTACCGAGGCTTACATAAAATGGGGATAATCACAGGACCTACTTCACTGAGAGGTTGTGAGGACTTAACCACAAAATGCACAGAACAGACCAGTTCAGTGTCTGTCATATAGCCAGTGCTCAAGAAGTATGATTATAAGTAAATGATAATTATAATAATATAAATATGTAAATGATAAATTTAAATATTAATATTTCGTAGTCCCTAGGGGCACCTGGCTGGCTCAGTTAGTGGAGCGTGTGACTCTTAATCTCTGTTCAGGCCATGAACTCACGCTCAGGTCATGATCTCACAGTTCCGTGAGATTGAGCCCCGCGGGCTGTGCACTAATAGCATGGAGGCCGCTTGGGATTCTCTCTCTCTCATTCTCTCTCTCTCTGCCCCTCCCCTACACGCTCCCTCTCTCTCTCAAAATGAGCAAATAAATATTTTTCTAAATAAAATAAAATCTTTACAATAATTAGTAATTCCTAGCTACCCTTTCTCTGATGATGTCAATTATTTAATTCTTTCCTCACACTACAGTCCTGATAAATAGCCGGTCCTGGGGAAATATTAGTGGGATAAATCATTGAAAAAATGAATTTCAGCCATGTTCTGTGGGTTGATCCAGCTTATAGAGTCTGGAAAGACCTTCTGGAGGTGGAGTCTTTAAGGACCAAATAAGGATAACCACACCCTCTTGGGTTACAGTGCCTGGGGACAGAGAAAATGCTCACTAAATACTTCAGAAAGAAGAGAGGGAATGAGGAAGGAAGGAAGGAAGGAAGGAAGGAAGGAAGGAAGGAAGGAAATGGGGGAGGAAGAGAGAAAGGAAGGAAAGGAAGGAAAGAAAAGTTGAAGGAGGTGTTTTAGTTGAGCTAAGGATCTCTGAGAAGGGACCGCAAACAGGATCCCCAGCAAAACGCTTAGTAGAGAGTTGATAGCAATATATGCTGGGTCCCCACAGTCCCCCAAATTTCCCCTAATACAGCCCTCAGCACACGTCTTTCCTATTTGAGCCCCTATCCCCCCAGTGTGAGCTCTGTGAAGACAGGAACTGTGTCTGTATTATTCAGAGGTACACAGCAGATGTTCACTAAACAGTTGTTTCATTGCTACATTGGGCTGAGTTCCAGTTCTGGGAATGGTGCAGCAAATTGCCAAAATAAGTCACAAAATTGAATTATGGCACGGTAAAGTAACCAAAAGCAGGCACAAACTGGAGGAGGATTCAGCATTTAAATGAAGAGAACCACACGAGACATGGTCCACATTTATATGGATTTTCTACCAAGGGGACCCCTTAGTCTCCATAGCAAAGATAAGCTAAAATTCAAGTAAAAATCCAGAATCCTCTGGGTTTGGTGAATCAGAAGACGGAGTTCAGGGCTGCCGCTGGCTAAAAATTTGAGGGAAAACCACAAAAACAAAAGAGCCGCAAGGAGGGATGGCCAAAAATCTGTATGTCAACTCCCTTCAAATTCGTGGCTAACCTCCTAACTGCACGTGCACAAACAAGACTCCAAATAACCCATGTGAAAATTAGTGGCTGTAAGGATGAAATTGAGCAAAGATTTCAGCTGCTGCCCACTGCAAGAAGACAGTGTGGAGCTTAAATTATGCCAAGTTAGAAGTGCTTGGTTAACACCTGGGACATTCTATTAAAGTCCCAGAAGGGTCTCACCTTAGGAGAAATTCTTATATCATGTAACTAAGAGGTATACCCTAGGATTAGGAGCAAAGCCAGAAGTAGAATTACCCTAACAATGAATAAAACTAAGCATACACAAGTTCAAGATCCAAATGGCTGAAAAAACAGTTGACACTCTCCAAAGGAATATAACACAATTCAGAGTCTTTATAACACATCATTCATGCCCCATATACAATAAAAACTAATAGACATGCAAAACAACAACAACAACAACAAACAACAAACAAAAAAAACAGGAAAATGTGATCCATATTCAAATAGAAAAGTAAGTCAATAGAAACAGAGCCACAGACAACCCAGATATTGGAATTCGCAGCCAGGGACTTAAAAATAACTGTGAAAAATATGTTTCAGAATCTCTCAGATAGCTCCCACCATAGAATGTAGAAGGAGAGTAAAATCCAAAGCAAGAAGAATGAAGTAATTAACAAAGATAACAAGAGAAATAAA
Source organism: Acinonyx jubatus (assembly GCF_027475565.1). Taxonomy (NCBI): domain Eukaryota; kingdom Metazoa; phylum Chordata; class Mammalia; order Carnivora; family Felidae; genus Acinonyx; species Acinonyx jubatus. Next base: position 30,870,638 of record NC_069381.1, on the reverse strand, counting down.
ATTGAAACAGAAAACAATAGAGAAAATCAATAAAATAAAGAACTCGTTCTTCGAAAAGACCAATAATATTGACAAACGAGGTTTGTGAGTTCAAGGCCTGCCACGGACTGTGCTGACAGCTCGGAGCCTGGAGCCTGCTTCGGATTCTGTGTCTCCCTCTCTCTCTCTTCCCCTTGCTTGTTCACACTCTGTCTGTCTCTCTCTCTCTAAAATAAATAAACATTAAAAAAAAATTTTTTTTAAGATTTTATTTCTAAGTAATCTCTACACCCAATGTGGGGCTCCCGCTTATAACCTTGAGATGAAGAGTTGCATGTTCTCACCAACTGAGCCAGCCAGGCACCCCTCCAGGCTCAGATGGTTTCATTGGAGAATTCTATCAAATCTTTAAATAGGAGTTAACACCAATTTTATATGATCTGTTCCAGAAAATAGAAGAGGAGAGAATACATTTCAATTCATTTTATGAGGCTAGAATTATTCTGATATCAAAACTAAAGACGACACAAAAATTAAAAAACTATAGACCAATTTCCTCATGACTACAGATGCAAAATCTTTAACAAAATGTTCGCAAATAAAATACACCAATATATTTACAAATTCTATGTCATGACCAAGTGGGATTTATTCCAAGGATGCAAGGGTGGTTCAATATTCAAAAATCAGTCAATGTAGGGGTGCTTGGGGGGCTCAGTTGGTTAGCCATCCAACTTCAGCTCAGGCCATGATCTTATGGTTTGTGGGTTTGAGCCCCCACGTTGGGCTCTCTGCTGTCAGAGCAGAGCCTGCTTCGGATCCTTTGTCCTGCTTTCTCTCTGCCCCTCCCCTGCTCTCTCTCTCTCTCTCTCTCTCTCTCTGCAACAGAGGCCAAATTTCTTCCTCTTCAGGGAGCCCTCAGTTCTGCCTTTCAAATGATTGAAGCAGGCCCATCCAGATTACCTAGGATAATCTCCTTTACTTAAAACCAACTAATAATGGACTTGAATCATATCTACAAATTATTCTCACAGGGGCACCTGGCTGGCTCAGTCGGTAGAGCATGAGACTCTTGATCTTAGGGCTGGACGTTCGAGCCCCACATTAGATGTAGAGATTACTTAGAAATAAAATCTAAAAAAAAAAATTTTTTTTTTTCACAGCAACAGCTAGATTAGTGTTTCAATAACAGAGGACTATAGCCTGGCCAAGTTGACACAAAACTGTCTATCACACCTCTTAAGACCAGAAACAAGGCAAATATGTCTACCTACCTCCACGACTCTCTTTTTTTTTTTTTTTTTGAAATTTTTATTTATTTATGAGAGACAGAGCACAAGCAGGGGAGGGACAGAGAGAAAGGGAGACACAGAATCCAAAGCAGGCTCCAGGCTCTGAGCTGTTAGCACAGAGTGCTGTGCGGGGCTCAAACTCACAAACTGTGAGATCATGACCTGAGCCGAAGCTGGGTGCCTAACCGACTGAGCCACCCAGGCACCCCAATCACCTCCACCACTCTTGTTCAACATAGTATTGCAAGTTCTGACGAGTGCAATAAGGTAAGAAATGAGAATGAAAGACATATGGATAGGAAAGAAAATATAAAACTGTCTCTATTTGCAGATGGCTGTTCACATGGAAAAATGTTTAAATCTACCCCCAAACAAAACCTGCTAGAATTGAGTTCAACAAGGTATTGGGATATAAATATACAAAGATCAATTGTATTTACATATGATAGCAGTGAACACGTGGAGGAGAAATTTAAAATACAATAAGAGGGTGCCTGGGTGGCTCAGTTGGTTAGGCATCAGACTTCATCTCAGGTCATAGTCCCGCAGTTTGTGGGTTCAAGCCCTGCATCAGGCTCCCCACTGATGGTGGGGAGCCTCCTTGGGATTCTCTCTCTCTCTCTGCTCCACCCCCACTTGCATGTGTGCTCTCTCTCTCTCTCTCTCACTCAAAATAAATAATAAACTTTAAAAATAAAATACCATTCACAATCACTTAGAAATTATATATTTATAACATATAACTAACAAAACTACTACCAAAACCCATCCAGTACATGTTTGCTGAAAATTACAATGTGCTTGAATTATACTGCAAATTTCCTGGTTTTGTTATTGTTCTATAGCTATGTAAGACACTATGATTGAGATAAATTGGATACAGGGAACATGGGACTTTTCTATACTATTTTTGAAGCTCCTTGTGAATTTATGATTATTTCAAAATTAAAAAAAGATTTTAAAATCTTTTTTAAAAAACTCACAGCTGTAATTGAGGCTTAGCTGGGCAATTCTTCTGTTCCATGTGGAGTTTCCTCAGGCCCTCAGTGGCATTTAGCAGGTGATCAGGCAGGTCTGGAAGGTTCAAAATGCCTGGTGCTTTGGTGTGGACAGCTGGAAGGCTGGGCTCAGCTGGGCATCTCTCTCCGTGTAGTCTCCCCAGCAGGATGGTCAGACTTCCTGCACGGTGGCTCAGGGATCCCAGGGTTGATTGGTTTTAATATTTCAGAGCTGAGGCACTCTGAATGAAGCCAACGCCCCAGGTATGGCCTTGAGAATATGGCTGAAGTGGAGTTGAGGAGATGATCACTAGAAATGAGGTGGTTAAGGCAATGGGATCTGGGATGTTGAAAGGGTCATCCAAGAAGATGGTGAGGCGCCCCAGATGGCAGGACCCTGAGAGGAGGGGAAGATGTGACCCAGGTACCCAAATCATTAGTGAGTGAGGGAAAGGACCCAGAGAAAAGAGGAGGGGGTGATAGAACCAGTTGGCACCTGAGGGAGTAGAGTCTTCTACAAGCACATTTCTGGAGAAGCACTCAAAGAAATAATGTGGATGCTGATCCCACATTCTGACCCTGAGGGATGTGATGCCTCCATCTGTGAGAGCTGCAGGACAGCAGGTTGTCAGGGAGCATCATGTGGAGGTCCAGGCTTGGAGGTGGACAATGTGCCCTGAGAAATTGAGAACAGTCAGATAATTTGCTAATCATTGAACCAATGTTCCAGAAGACGCAGTGGTTGGGATGGGAGATTGGCTGAGAACTTGATGTGGGGTTGGGGGAGGGGAAACGGAGAACCAAGGAGGTAAGTATTTCGGAAAATGACTGAAGAAACAAAGTGGGTTTGGTCAGATGTAAGAGAATTTAGTCATTTACTCCAAATTGAGTCCTGAGAACCTGCCCCTGAGAGAGAAGGGCATGGTTAGGGAAGGTTCTGAGGAAAACTTCAGTCCATGGATCCAACTTGGGGGTGATTCAGTGATCAGTCACTTTCTCCAAAAATCTGTGGACACCTGCAGCTTGATAACAGAGGATGAATCAGACTCAGTCTCTGATCAAATATAAAATATCTCTATGATTAAAACAAAATTTTATTGAAAAAAGGAAAAGAAATCTTGAGCTCCTTCAGATGAAAAGGCACTCTTTGGGAGAGATGAGGTTGATGTGGGGGCTGGGGTGTCAATGCTCCCTCTGGTCCAGGACCTGGGATTCTTGGGCTCCTATTTTCAGGTTTGTTCATGCAGAGTAAATTACTATGGTAGGTGGGAAGACAAAAACAGAGTTTCTTTTTTTTTTTTCCCCTCATCTTTGAGATGATCTTAAACTTTTCTTCTTTAATCTAATAATGTGGTAAATTAGATTAGTAGAGTTTCTATTTAAAAACAATTTTTGAGAGCAAGAAAGAGCATGAGCGGGGGAGGGGCAGAAACAGAGGGAGACACAGAATCGGAAACAGGTTTGTGGCTCCAAGTTGTCAGCACACAACCCAATGCCAGGCTCGAACCCACAGACCAGGAGATCACGACCTGAGCCGAAGTCGGATACCCAAACGACTGAGCCACCCAGGTGCCCTGAGATTTTCTTTTCTTTTCTTTTTTTTAAATTACACTTATTTATTTTTGAGAGACAAAGTGAGACAGAGCACGACCGGGAGGGGCAGAGAGAGAGGGAGACACAGAATCTGAAGCAGGCTCCAGGTTCCGAGCTGTCAGCACAGAGCCCGACACGGGGCTCGAACCCACGAACTGTGAGATCATGACCTGAGCCGAAGTTGGACACTTAACTGACTGAGCCACCCAGGCGCCCCATAAATTTTCTATTTTTTAAAAAAAAGTTTATATATTTTGAGAGAGAGAGTGTGTGTGAGTGAGCAAGGGGGGGAGGGGCAGAGAGAGAGGGAGAGAGAGACCCCCGAGTGGGCTCCATGCTGACTTTGTGGACAGCATCTACTACATTAGTCACCCTGTTTCCACTTTTTTCTTAATTTTCTTTTTTTATATATATTTATTTTTAGAGAGAGACAGAGCACAAGCAGGGGAGAGGCAGAGAGAGAGAGAGGGAGACACAGAATCCAAAGCAGGCTCCAGGCTCCGAGCTGTCAGCACACATCCCAATGCAGGACTCAAACTCACAAACTGTGAGATCATGACCCGAGCTGAAATCAAGAGTTGGATGCTTAGCTGACTGAGCCACCCAGGCACCTCAAGATTTTCTAACTTTAAATAATCCTTATTTTCCTGCTATGAAACCAACTTGGTCATGATGTATCATTCAATAGTTCACTATATTCAATCTGCTAATACTTTAAACAGGATTTTTCCATCTGTGTTCATAAGACAGATCGGCTGCTAATATTCCTTTCTCGTACTGCCCATCACTGGTTTGAAACTCAAAGTTATTATTAACCCCACAAAATGAGTTTCAGTGTTCTTTGTTTTTCTATCCTCTAAAAGCTTGTAGGAGATTCAAATGAGATATTCCATTAAATGTTTGATAGAGCTTGACTTATTGATCTGTAAGACCTCTTTGTGTGTTATCCATATTAGTTCTTTGTCTGTTAATATATATTATAAATATTTTTCTGTCTTTCAACTTTCTCCATACGTTTTTATTGTAAAGACATGTTAAAGTGTTATGAAGTCAAACTTGGGCATCTTTCCATGGTTTTGTGTATTGCTCAGAAAAGTTTTCCCCACCACAAAATTATTTTTATGTAAAAAAAATTTTTTTATCACAAAATTATTTTTAAAAGAAACACTTTCCAGGGGCAACTGGGTGGCTCAGTCTGTTAAGCATCTGGCTCTTGGTTTCAGCTCAGGTCATGATCTCGTAGTTTGTGGGTTCAAGCCCCGCATCGGGCTCCGTGCTGACAGTGAGGAGCCTGCTTGGGATTCTCTCTCTCTCTCTCTCTCTCTCTCTCTCTCTCTCTCTCTCCTTCCCTCTCTCTCTGCCCCTTCCTTGCTTTCTTGCTCTCTCTCTCTCAAAATAAATAAACTAAAAAATTTTTTTTGTAGGGACACCTGGGTGGCTCAGTCCGTTAAGCGCCTGACTCTTGATTTTGGCTCAGGACATGGTCTCACGGTCGTGAGTGCGAGCCCTGAATCAGGCTTTGCGCTCACAGCATGGACCCTGCTTCTGATCCTCTGTCTCTCTCTTTCTGCCCCTACCCCACTCACGCTCTCTCTTTCCCTCTCTTTCAAAAATAAATAAATGTTAAAAAAGGTTTTTTTTTAATTTTTTTAAAGAAACATTTTCCATTTTCCTTTAGGTTTTAATAGTTTGTTGTTATTATTATATTTAGGTCCTTAATTAATTAATCCAGGAAAATATTTTTGTATACTAATATAGAAATCTAACTTGAATTTTTCTCTAAATTTGTATCCAGTTGCCTCAATATGTATTGACTAGGCTACTCTTTCCTCAATGACTTTAAATTTAACTTTTATCATAAACTAAATATAAAGACCTTTCCCATAAATTAAACAGATGTGATAAATGTGTGTGTGTGTGTGTGTGTGTGTGTGTGTGTGTGTGTCTTTTGTCTTTCTCTTTTCATAAAAATCTATTCTTGGGCTAATAGAACACTATTTGAACAACTCCCTTACAGTATGTTTTGATCTGTGGTGGGGAAAGACCTTTCTCATTTGCTTTTTCAAATTTTCTTGGCTATTTTCATGTAATTTCTCTAGTAGAATATCTTTAGAATCAGTTTGTCAACTTTCATGAAACCTACATTCCGATTTTGCCTGAGATTGCATGGAATTCATAAATCAATTTTTAAGATTTATTTTATTTTATTTTTAGAAGTTAGTACTTTTTCTAAAAGTTTATTTATTGGGGCGCCTGGGTGGCTCAGTCGGTTAAGCGGCCGACTTTGGCTCAGGTCACGATCTCGCGGTCCGTGAGCTCGAGCCCCGCGTCGGGCTCTGTGCTGACAGTTCAGAGCCTGGAGCCTGTTTCAGATTCTGTGTCTCCCTCTCTCTGACCCTCCCCTGTTCATGCTCTGTCTCTCTCTGTCTCAAAAATAAATAAACGTTAAAAAAATTTTTTTAACGTTTATTTATTTATTTATCTTGAGAAAGAGAGAGAGAGAGAACCAGTAGGGGCAAGGCAGAGAGAGAGGTAGTCAGAGGATCTGAAGCAGGCTCTGTGCTGACAGCAGAAAGCCCAATGTGGGGCTCGAACTCACAAACTGTGAGATCATGACCTGAGCCAAAGTCGGACACTTAACTGACTGAGCCACCCAGGTGCCCCTAAGATTTTATTTTTAAAATAAAAATTTTTAAATCTCTACACCCAACATGGGGCTTGAACTCACAACCCCAAGATCAAGAGTCATGTGCTCCACTGACTGAGTCAGCCAGGTACCCCTAAATTAATTTGACATCTCTGCAACAATGAGTCTTCCTATCCAGGAATGTGGATATACAACTCTCCACTTATTCAGAGTTTCCCTGCTCCTTAAGATTTGTATGTGACTGGCCTGAACCTCTAGTCCATGTCTTGTGGGACAATTTCTCTTGCTCAGCGCCTGCTTTGAGCTTCAGTTTCCACTGAATTGGTTCAGGTTATAAGCCCAAGTATGGTAGGTTGCATTTTCCAAAGATGGCCACACCCATATAGGTTCCACACCCCCCACACACATACGCTCCATGCTCTTCTTAAAATGTTCGTTCATCAGGAGGTGGAGTCTCTGTTCCCTCCCCTGAAACTGGGAAAACCTTTGAAATTGCCTGGACCAAGAGACTGCAGTGACATTGATGCTGTATGACTTCTGAGGCTAGATCCTGAGAGGCAATTCTGCTTCGGTCTGGTGTTTTCCCTCTCTCTTTGAGCTGCTATGTTTGAAGTTCGGCTACCTTGAAGCTGCTGTGCTGGAGAGACCCTGTGGAAAGCCCACAAATAGATCAAGGAGAGAGCTTCCTGAGAAATTCCAGCTTGTTCCCGCCCCAGCTCTCGGAGGCTTCCTAGTACAGACACCAGATGCATTGAGTAAAGAAGCGTTCTAGATGAGCCGAGCCCAGGCACATCTGACTGTAACCTCATGACAGACCCGGAGTCAGAGCCAACCAACAGAGCCACTCCTGATCCAAGAAATTGTTGCTTTAAACCATCACATTTTTAGGTGACTTGCTATACAGCAAAAGACAACTAATACACTAGTATGTGCTATCCAGATGTGAAGCACATCCCCTTTCTGTAATTTCTACCCACAAAAGAAAACTTACACGAGGCCCATGTGTATTTAGCTCACAAAGAGATGAAGAAATGAGCAACGTAAAAACCAACAGCTTTGGGGGCGCCTGGCTGGCTCAGTCAGAAGAACATGTGACTCTCGATCTCAGGGTCATGAGTTCGAGCCTCACGTTGGGTGGAGAGATTACTTAAATAGCAAAAAACCATGGTGGCTCATCGGTTGAGCATCTGACTCTTGATTTCATCTCAAGTTATGATCTCACAGTTCGTGGGATCTACCATGACAGTGTGGAGCCTTCCTGGGATTCTCTCTCTCCCCCTCTCTCTCTCTCTGCCCCTCCCCTTCTTGCTTTCTTTCAAAAATAAATAAACAAATATTAAGAATATCAACAACAGGGGCACCTGGGTGGCTTAGTCGGTTAAGCATCCGACTTCGGCTCAGGTCATGATCTTGCGGTCTGTGGGTTCGAGCCCCGCGTCCGGCTCTGTACTCTCGGCTCAGAGCCTGGAGCCTGTTTCAGATTCTGTCTCCCTCTCTCTCTGCCCCTCCCCTGTTCACACTCTGTCTCTGTCTCAAAAATAAATAAACATTTTAAAAAATTTAAAAAAATATATCCACAACAGGGGCAACTGGGTGGCTCAGTCACTTGAGGGTCCTACTTCAGCTCAGGTCATGATCTTGAGGTTTGTGAGTTCCAAAGAGCCTTGCATGGGGCTTGCATCCTGTGTCCCCCACCCCTGCCCCCACCCCACCCCTCCCTCACTCGTCTTCTCTTCAAAAAAAAATTTTTTTTTTTTTTAATTAAACAACAACAACTTTGGCCATCCCATTTCTGAGATGTCTGTTACAAATATTACCCTCCTACCCTGGGCAATGCCATCATCCTTCCCTCACTTCCTCCTCCTCTCTTCTTACCTCCTCTAAACTCCAAATTCCTTCCCACTCTGTTAGGCAGATCAGTTAAATTCTCTCAAGCCTGCTCTCCCAAACTAAGCTCCAGGAACACGTCTCAAAGCTCAGGGCCCATTGCCCACGTGCCCCATGGGGTTGGACTTTCCTAAGTTCCAGAGAGTTGACTATTTTAGCTTATCTTGTGGTCCTCTCCCTCATACTGGGTACAGGATGGTAAAGAAAGTGTCCTCCATAAATCACAATAAAAGCGAAAACGTATCAAGCACCTAGTATGCGTGTCTGCTAGGTTAAGTACCTCATATACATCATCTCATCCAATCTTCACAAAAACCCTGTAAGGCAGGGACTATCATCATCCCCTTTTACAGATGAGGCAACTAAGACATCATATAGTGTCAGGTGCCTGTGGTCATGGTTAGTGACAGTCTGATTCCAAATCACCCTACCAATATTACTTAAATGAATGGAAAGGAAGCTGAGACTGGAAGAGAGGTGATGCTGGGTAAGTAGGCTTTGGAAACTGGTAAATAAGGTGGTGGCTGTTTCCATGAAGGTGGAGGAGATCACCCCGAATGAGAAAGAAGGCCCAGAGCTAGAGACTGTGGTGCTTAAAGATAAAGCTGCAGTGAAGAAAAGGCAATAGAAGAAGGCAATAGAAGAAGGAGGGCTGGACGGTGGAAGCTTCAAGGAGAGAATGGCCAAGGGCAGCTCTGGGAGCCAACAGCCTCCTGGGCGGTGGGGGGTGGGGGGGAGCAGAGAGAGGGTTACTAAAGAGGGGCTGGGCCCCACTGGTGACCTCCAAGAGACGTATCTCCCTGCTGGGGTGGAAGCAGGGAGATGAGAGAGAAATGAAGGAGTTTGGAGGTGATGCACAGTCAACTCCATTATAGAGTTGGGGGAGGGGGGAGGGAAGCAAGAAGGAAAAGGTGGACAGGGGTATTCACGGGATGGCTGATCCAGGAAGGGCTTCAGTAGGTTCTCATAGAGAAGAGGCCTGACTGTGTGTGAAGTTGAACAAAGTGGTGCCTATGTTACAGACAGGGTCTGCAGAACCTAAAACTCACTCTGGGCCCGGGCCCTGGAGGAGAGAGGAAGGACCCAGGCCAGGGCTCGCAGGCAGAAGTGGCTGACCACCCGGCCAGCGATGGGGCGCGGGCTGCGGGTCCGGGGGAAGGTGCTGGGCCTTGAAGGTCAGGCTGGAGGGGGACCTCGGACGGCCTCCCGGAGAAATGGGACGACGGTCTCAGTCCTGCACCCCGGCCGCTCCTCGGAGGGCAGAGCGTGGGCACTGGCTGCCGGACGGAGCGGGGCGGAGCTGGGCGCAGGGCGCCGGCCTCCCTCCCCCGGCCCTCTCAGGTGACAGACCCCGCGGGTCCCCGCCCCGCCCCGCCGCATATCCAGGCGGCCCGGCCCGGCCCGTCCGAGAGCAGCCAGCGCCGCCGCGCCCGGAGCCTCTGCGGGCCGGTGCGAGCGTGGACCCGGACACCCGTCCTCCGCGACCCCGCCGCCCGCCATGGCCGCCGCGGCCGCCCCCCGCAGCCTCCTGGTGCTCCTCCAGGTGCTCGTGCTCGCCCTGGCGCAGATCGTAAGTCCCGCGGCCGCCGCCACGCCGGGGCCAGGGTGCGGGGTGGGGGGGTCCGGGGTGCGGGACCCAGGAGGCTGGTGAAGGGCCCGGCCTGTCTGCCCGCTACCCTGGCGCCCCCCTGACGCCCCCCCTCGGGTTCGTACGGCCCCGTGGCGCGCATCCCCTCGGTGGGTGCGCACGGGGGCGCGTCCAGACGCCGCGAAGGGAGGCGGACGAGCCGGGGAGCCAGAGGGACCCTGTCGGGGGACGCTCGGCCCAGCCTGGGACCGGCAGCGTGGCCAGGAGCTGGCGCCCGGTCCTGGCAGCCCCGAGAGCCCAGGTGGCGGGGGAGACAATGGTGCCCATTCACAGGGCTCCGGAGCCTCCGCCCCGCCTCCTCCCCGGGGGCCCCGGCTCCAGCCAGACGCCGCTCGGGCCGGCCGCTGCCCCTCGGCCCGGCTCCCACTCCCGCGCCCCCGTCGCGCTGCGGAGGGCCGCCGGGGGTGGGGGTGCTGGGGGCCTAACGGGACAGGGGCGCGATGGGGCCGGGCCCGGGCACCAGCCTGGCACTTCTCGGCCAGGGGAGGGCGCGGGCACCAGGCAGGCGCGCGACCCCTGCCTGGGTCGGGGCTTGCCCCCAAACGAGGGCAACCCGAGGGAGGAACGGCGCTGGGAGAGGGTTGCTCTGAGGGGAAGGGAGAACGGGCCTCCCTTCCCTACGCCCCCTCTCCTTGCGCCTCCCCCACTTTCCTTTCGAGCGAGAGGGAGGGGTACCTACTCACCATGTATACCTGTTGTTCATCTAAAAAGAATAATACGAGCAACCGTTCACTGGAGCCAGCAGTCTGCTGGGCACCGCCTCGCCTACCATCTGTGATTCACTTGCGCCGTCGGCATCTCCATCTCTTCCCTACCGCGACAGCCCAAGGGCAGCGCGGTCCGGTGGAAGGAGACCGGCGGCCCCAGCTCCACCACTTACTCTCTGTGATCATTCATAATCCTTCTGAGCCTGCTTCCTCAACTGCAAACTGGGGCTCGTAATAGTATCCGCCTGACAGTTCTGAGCGTTCCAAAAGACGGTACATGTAGTGGTACACAGTGCGGTGCACACTAGGTTCTCAATAAACGCAAGGGCGCTTGCGTTTCCCGGGGAGGCTCGCCGCTGGGACGCCCGGCTCCCTGCACAGTCTGAGGGCTGCACGCCTCTGTGTGTTTTCAGAGAGGTCCGCCCGGAGAACCTGGGCCCCCGGGCCCCCCAGGGCCGCCGGGAGTGCCTGGATCTGACGGCATCGACGTAAGTCTCCAACCTGGGCGGCGGGGGGGGGGGGGCGCGGAGTGGGGGGGAGGCCGCGGACAAAGGCGAACTTTGTGAGCGGCGGCGGCGGCGGTGGGGTGGGTGCCTGGAGATGCAGCGCCCCCTGTTGTCAGTAAGCGGCGCCGGCCTGCGCCACAAGGAGCCCGTTTGTCCTGGGAAACCTCAAAACTAGCGCTGAGATGCAAAGCCCGTTATAGCCGCCGGCGGACAAGGAGCTGCTGTTCCGTCTGCCGGCCGCAGCTCAAAGCGATTCCTTATCCCCCACCCCTACTCTCCCTTTTTTTTTGGGGGGGGGTGGGAGACGCCTTGCCCTGCCCCCTGGCACGTCTGCATTCTTCTTCAGGGTGGCTTGGGAGCCTTGGTCAGACCGCTGACCAGCTGAACCAGACTCCTGTCTCTTCCTTTGCATTTTCCTCCCCGATTTAGAACCAGCAGGGCTTGTTCCCTGCTCTCCCTAGCATGGTGAGGGTTAAATGCCTCATTCAGGAGGCTCCCCCAGGAGGTCAGCTCCATGTTTACCCATCTGGACAGACTTCTATTCAACCTGGCGCCCCCACCCTCCAAACACTGGGCGCTGGGTCCCTGCCAGACTCTCTGGCAGCTGCAGGCCCTGAACTGCCTGAAGTCCTCTCGGCCTGCATATAACTCCACAGGCCCTGGCTGTCCTCCACCATGGGTCCTTTGTCACCGGGGAAGGAGATCCTTTCTGCCTTAGGAACAGATTGAATCGACCCTCTTCATAGGCCGTCTTGGTCCTTGCTCTTGCCCCAGTCTCTTCTTTTCCTGACCCCAATCCAGAAAAGAGCTGCTCCCCACCCAGTTCACCTCCCTTTCATGTTTTTCTGAAAGTCCCAGTTTCTCCCACACTTGCCCAAATCCAAGAGACACCCACTCTCTGAGGTAACTTGGAGCCCACAACCTTATCTGTGGGTCTTCTAACTGGCACCTTACCAACATCTATGTGTCCATAACCCGCTTGCACGTTAACAGCACCTCTCCAACCTGGCTGGGGTTGGTCTCAATCCATCTATGTTTTTTTTTTTTTTTTTTGAGGGAAAGGGAGCTATTTTCAAAAAGAAAAAAAAAAAAAGCAAGGCTGAGGGGATGCAGGACAGAAGAGAAGAAAGTGAGGAGAGGGGCTGTGGGGCCAGCCAGCCAGGGCTGCCCATTTGGGGTAGCATGAGCCACAGGGTGCTGTCTAACCAACTCCTATCTTACAGGGTGACAAGGGGCCCCCTGGGAAAGCTGGGCCTCCGGTGAGTGCTTTTTTTCCTCTTTGACCTTTGACCTTTCTAGTTCTTGCCCTCCTCTGGCTAATATTTGCCCCGCCTCTGTTGTTAAGGGACCTAAGGGAGAACCTGGCAAAGCGGGGCCAGATGGGCCGGACGGGAAGCCTGGGATTGATGTGAGTACCTGAGTGTCTGGTAAAGCCAGTTGGGGCTCCACTCACTGACTTCCAGAGTCCAATTCTGGCATCTTCTCTCTCTTCTGTTCAGAGCATGGCAGCAAGGTGGAGACTATAGCTATGAGTTCCCTTCACCTCCATATGACTTGTGACCCCACAGCCACCCCAGGAGCATGAATCACAGGCACATGGGGGTCCAAACAGGGGTTCTGTTCATCTGTAGCAGCCAGGATTTAGTCTCACATTTCCAGCCTCCAAGTAGCAGATTGAACACTGTGCATGGAGCTGTCCTTTCCTTCCCTATTCCTTCCCTACTACCCCCTCGCGGCCCCAGGAGCAATGCAGGAGAGGAACATTATTCGTCGATACCACAGAATTCCCAGGAGCCCCAAGGTCACAGGCTCCTGGACACAGCTAGAACCACTGAGACAGTCATCTGATTGAGGAATATACCTGGGTCAGTCACTAAAAGATGGGAGGAGAAAGAGGTCCCATGAGTTGCCTTTGCCCTGTTGGCTCAAGAGGGTCATCATGGCTATGAACAGCCACCAGGACCCCTCCAAATTTTCCACAACCTGCAAAGATTAAGAAGCACACTGCCTTCCACTGGCATATTGGTTCTCACATCCATCCAGAGAGGTAAACATGATTAACCCATTTTGGAGATGTGAACACTAAGGCTTGGAAAAAGTTGCCAAGGGCAGACAGACATCAAGAAAATGGCCGTGCAGACCAAATCTTGGGGCCTTGGTTTCTCATCTTTCATAAAAGAGTAATCCTTCTGCCTTCCTGTCCCCCAGGGTTGGGGCCTTGGTTTCTGTGCAGACAAATCTTGGGGCCTTGGTTTCTCATCTTTCATAAAAGAGTAATCCTTCTGCCTTCCTGTCTCCCAGGGTTGCTGTGAGCACTGGGGGAGGGGAAAGCAGTGTTGCAGTCACTTGACCTTCATGGAGTGGGGTGGGAAGCAGCTGGGTCCTGCCCAAGAGAGACTTCAGGCCCTGCCCTCTCCTGTGGTTCAGGGAACAAGTTTGCCCTTCACTGATCTACCTTCTGTTTCTTCCCCAGGGTCTAACTGGAGCCAAGGGGGAGCCTGGCCCCATGGGGATCCCTGGAGTCAAGGTAAGTGGCCTGCTGGGGACTCAGCTTGGGCCATCCAAGGAAGGGGCTATGGTAGAGAGGAGCAGGGACCTAGGAGACCCCAGCCTCTGAACCTCTCCCATTGCTCTTGCAGGGCCAGCCCGGCCTCCCAGGTCCCCCTGGCCTGCCAGTGAGTATAATAACCTGCAAGGGCTTCAAGGGACCCTTTGTGGGTAGAGGGGGGGACTTGCAGAAGGAGCCATGAACCCAATTTCCTTTCCTTCTGTTCCAGGGCCCTGGCTTTGCTGGACCTCCTGTAAGTCCTTCTGGATGGGACAGGGTCCCTGGGACTCTTGGGGAAGGAGGATACAGAAGGACGGGCCATCAAGGGGAGGGGCCAGCATCCTGTGATGGTGTCCAGAACAGGCAGACTTCCCGGAGAACTCTGGGCCAGCTCACTCTGGGCCTACCTGCTGCCTCTGGGATTCTATGGCCCTTAAAGCCCTAAGTTGTCAGTCTCTCTGGGCTTGGTTCCAAAGTAAAAGTGGAGAAGGGGCTTCTAGGTGCCTATCCCTACCTTGGTATCAGGGTGGGCTAAACCTCCAAGGCATCCTAGCCAGTGACAGCTTTCCTCCTAGGGACCACCTGGACCTGTTGGCCTCCCTGGTGAGATTGGAATCACAGGCCCCAAGGTGAGCCCCAACCACCCCTCTGCTCACTCTGCCTCCTGCCCTCTAACCTCCAAGCTGGCAAGCTGGAGTCTCTCCAGCAGCTCTTGGGCCTGCTTCTGGCCAGCAGGGAGCTCCTTCAGGTCTGGGGCAGAAGCCTCTCCCACTGAGCCCACCTTGCTGTAGGTGGTTCAGGAAAGCCAAGGGCTGGGGCCACTCCCTGCAATTAGGCCTCTTATCTCCCCAAGATCTCAGATCTCAGAAGGTTACCTGGAGGACAGGGTGGACAGGACAGTATCGGGGACTGGAGGAGGGGGCAGAGTGACCCTGGAAGAGCTGGACAGGAGTATGATCTTGGCCCATCTTGTTTCCAGGGGGATCCTGGACCAGAGGGGCCACCAGGGCCCCCGGGGCCACCTGGCAAACCGGTAAGTGTCCCCAGACTTCCCGCATGGGGAAGGATGAGGGTCTTTGGCACAAGCCTGAGGTGGGAAAGGCTGAGGTCAGGCTTCATCTCCATATATCTGCTCTCAGGGCCGCCCAGGAACCATCCAGGGTCTGGAAGGCAGTGCGGATTTCTTGGTGAGAGGAGGCCCTGGGGCGGGTCTAATATGGGGAAGGGGTGGGTCGGCTTTGGAGGTAGAGTCAGTGGGATGGCGAGGGGCTGCCCCATGGAGGTTCAGCCAAGTGGGGTGAGAGGAGGGTCTGGGAGTTGGCAAGACAGGGCAGGCCGGTGACCACAGAACCTGGCGGGATTTTCTTTCCAGTGTCCAACCAACTGTCCGGCGGGTGTGAAAGGCCCCCCAGGGCTGCAGGGAGTGAAGGTGAGCTACTGGCCCAAGTCCTTGGAGGGCAGAGCAGGTGGTTGGGAGGCGACCTCACACTGAGTTCCCTCCTTCCCTTCAGGGGCATCCTGGCAAACGCGGGGTTCTGGGAGATTCTGGCCGCCAGGGGAGGCCCGTGAGTATGAGGAACAGAGGGCTACAGAGGTGTGTGTGAAGAGGGTCTTACAGGGACCGCCCCTTCTTCATCCCTTCTCCTTCCCCTGTGGGTCTCTGGGCACTGAGCTGAGAAGCAAGAGGCCTATATTCCAGGTCAGCGTGTCTCTGGACAAGTACCTTCTCTTTGCTGGGCCTCCCTTTTCCCACGGGTTCTAGGGTCCTTCCTGTCTGCTTTTTCTGGGAAAGGGACGGTATCTTTGGATGTCTGTATGTTTTTCTCTCGATCTGCCTGCCTGTCTGATCACTCATTCCTGCCCCACAGGGTCCCAAGGGAGACGTGGGTGCCTCTGGAGAGCAAGGCATCCCTGGACCACCGGTAAGGAATGCTCCTCCCGGGACCCCCCTCTCCTCATCCTAAGGGATCTTAGTGGTGCCATTCCCTTGCTCTGGCCTTTAACCTGTAAAAGAAACACCTGTGTCCAGTTGGCACATCTCTGGGTGGAGAGAGGGAGGCTGTCAGAAATTGAGGGACAGGAACCATAGCTGTCAGCCAGAAGACTCAGCTGAGGCCCAAGTTTTGCCTCTGTCCCCTTGAGTGACCCTGGTGAGTCCCTCCCCATCTCTGAGCTTCAGTGTCCCCTCTCTGAGATAGGGACTATGCTGCCCGCCTCAGAGGAGCCTTGAAATCGCCATTGCTGTCATTCTTGTGTCTTGACAGGGTCCCCAGGGCATCAGGGGCTACCCAGGCATGGAGGGACCCAAAGGAGAGACGGTAAGTCGGGGGTGTCCTGCAATAGCTGTCATGAACAGCCCCCTGGCCTCTGGGGTCCAGCCAGAACTGACTGTACCTCTTTTCTCTCCCCAGGGTCCTCGTGGGTACAAAGGCATGGTGGGCTCCATTGGTGCTGCTGGGTCACCAGTAAGTGTCCTCTTGCTCCTGCACACATACCTCCTCCAGGCTGGAGCTCCTGGAGCTGCAAAGGGAGTGGGGCCCCCTGAGCCCATGTGATCTGGATGCCTGTTTGTCCTTCTTGCCAGGGTGAGGAAGGTCCACGGGGGCCGCCAGGCCGAGCCGGGGAGAAGGGCGATGTGGTGAGTCCTCAGCCACCCTTTGTCCAGCCAGGGTCCCTGGAGAGTACTGGGGGGGCCACCCAAGGCTCGTGTGCAAGTGTGTGTGTGTGTGTGTGTGTGTGTGTGTGTGTGCATTACTCTGGAGTCTATACGAGTGTGTGTGTGTTACTCTTTCCATGCGGATGCATGGTTGTGTGTGCGTGCGTCACTCTGTGTTTGTATGGGTGCACACGAATGTGTTGCTTTGTGTGTGTCTTTGCAGGTGCGCGTGTGTGTGTTACTCTGAGTGTCTATGCGAATGCATGGGGGTGTGTGCGTGAGTTACTCTGCGTCTGTACTTTGTGTGTCTGCAAGTGCGTGCATGTGTGTGTGCGTTACCCTGTGTGTCTGTGCAGGTGAGTGATCCGTGCGGGGCAGGAGCCTCTGTGCTGGGAGCCCAGGCACCCCACCAGCCCCCACTCCTGCAAGCCCAGCCTGTGCTGATCACATTCAATTTGGGAGAAGGCATAGGATCCAGTCCCACGCTCGCTGTGGCCAGACAATGAAATTCCAGCAAATCAGCCATGGGGCTAATGGGATTTGGTCTATATCCCAGTTCTCTTAACTTTTTAAAAAAATTAATAGACTTTCTTTTGAGCAGTTCTGAGTTTATAGAAAAACTGAGCAGTAACTAAACTTTCTTAAAAGGTTTTTATGTTAAGTTTTTAAACACATATAAAAGTAGAGAGAATTATATGCTGAATTTCTATATACCTGTCTCCCCAAATTGACACTTTGCCCTATTCAATCCACCACTTTGTTGCTGATATTTTATATTCTTCCTTTTTTAAAAAAAAATATTATTTACTTTGAGGGGGGGGAGAGAGATAGCTCTAGTGGGGGAGGGGCAGAGAGAGGCGGAGAGAGAGAGAATCCCAAGCAGGCTTCATGCTCAGAGCAGAGCCTGACACGGGGCTCGATCCCATGAACTGTGAGATCATGACCTGAGCCAAAACCAAGAACCGGGCACCCAACTGACTGAGCCACCCAGGTGCCCCTGTTGTTGATATTTTCAAGCAAATCTTTGCCTCAACATCATGTCATTTCACTCCTAAATACTTCTGTCTGTATATCTTGAAAATAAGGGCTTTTTCTCACATATCATTCACTTTCATACCAACAAGATTATCAATTATTCCTTAATATCAGCAAATATCAGTTATTCCTTAATATCAGTCTATGTTCAGTGTCTCCCAATTGTCTCAAAAATGTCTCTTCAGGGTTCTTGTTCAAATCAAGACCCAAAGTCCACACATTGTATTTGGTTGTGTTCCTTCATATAAGTGGAGCTCAGAGCCCAGGTGAGGTCTCAGTGAGTGCTGGTTCCTATCCCTGCACTTGCCCAGCCCAGCCCAGCCCAGTCCCATCAGCTTGGCACTGACCTCTACTCCCTCCCCTCTGGGCCTCAGGCCCCTCTTCTCCAGCCCCTGCACAATGTGGCCTGTGGCAAGAGGGACCCTGAGAGCTGGAGGTCCCTGTTCTCAGTGCTCCCCTCTCTGATCAGCCCGGCAGGGGTTCAGCATCTCGAAGGTGACCTCATTTCTATCTACTTTGCAGGGCAGCCAAGGTGTTCGAGGACCCCAGGGAATAACAGGCCCGAAGGGAGCAACCGTAAGTGGCCCAGGCTTACCCAGACAGAGAGCGGGGTCAACTCTGTCCAAGCTTCAGAGGACGAGGAGCCTGAGATTCTGGATTGAGCTCTGTTGCTGGCGGGTTGGCTCTGCGACCTTGGGAGAGGCCCTCTTTCTGTGCCTTAGTTCTTTCACCTGTAAATGGGGTGGTGATGTAGCAGAGGTTTGGGGAAGCTTGCAGCAATCTGGGACACTTGTCATCCACTGAGGAAGGACTGTGGCCCATCACCCCAAATCCTCTTCCCATTTCTGCCCCCCCCCCACTCAGTTGGCTGGTGGGGGTTCCTGAGATAACCAGACCCACTTCCTACCTACACACTGACTGCAGCTGTCACAGAGGGACATGGGTGGGTGGCCTGACCCCAGGCATCTCCCCACTTTCCTTCTGAGCAGGGCCCCCCAGGCATCGACGGCAAGGATGGGACCCCAGGCACACCTGGCATGAAGGTATGAGTGGGGATTGCCGGTAGAGTTGGGGAGTGGTCAGGGTTCCTCCCAGCTCAGGCCCTGAGTCTCATCACACTGATCCTGGAGGCGTAGGAGCCTGGGATCCTCAAGTGCGCCACTGATGCATCCCTGCTTGCCTCTGGGCCTCAGTTTCCTTACTTGCACGGGGGCAGAAGCCATGGACCCTCTAGCTGGAGCTTTCACTTGTGCCTCTGGTTCTCTGTCTCTCCCAGGGCAGTGCAGGACAGGCGGGGCGGCCAGGAAACCAAGGCCACCAGGGCCTAGCGGTGAGTACGGGGTGGAGTCCCAGGGGCAAATTGCTTCTCCTGCTCAGTGTTGCCCACTTCCCCATGGTGGCATGAGTGGTTGATGAGGTGGAAATCCACACACCCAGGGATCTTGCTCTAGTCCTTGTCCCCACCCAGCCCAGACCTCATCACCACCTCTGGGGCTCCTGGCCTGGCTTAGGCCTCATCATTTGGACAGTTGCTCTAGCCTTCTCTTTGATCATTCCAATTCTCCATGTTGGTTATTTCCCACTAAGGCACTTTTCATGGCCCTCACTGCCTCCAGGAAAGTCATTCCATCCAGTCATTCAAGACATGGTTACTGAGTCCCCAGGGTGCACTGAGAGGCAGAGAAAATTGTGAACAGGACAGCTGCAAGGCTTGTCCTCACAGCTCATTTTAGCATTCAAGGCCACCATAATCTGACCCCACCATACCCTTCCATCCTCACCAGCCACGGCCCCTCCGTGTCCTCTCCTTTCTCAGGGAACCCTGCCTTGCCTCTTCTACCCCTACACCTTCAGGCCTTTGCAGGTGCTTCTGCTTGGAATGCCCTTCCCTACCTCTCTGTGCCTTCTCACCATTCAGGGCCACCTCCATCGCACACCTTCTGGAAGCCCAGTCCATGGGACGCCCCCTGCCTCCCTGCTGGAGGTGCTGAGGCCAAAGCCTGATAACATGCCTGTGTGCAGATTGTGTTCCTGTAGTCATTTACATGTGCCTGTGAACACAGGGTGCTTCTCTTCTCCCCATAGACTATAGGCCCCTCTGTACCCCCGTCCTCTCCCACCAGGGCTCAGGGTACAGTCAACTCTGTGATGCCATGGCTGGGCCTTCTGTTGTTCAGCTCCCACAAGCCAGGGCTGAGGAAGGGAGGGGATCTGAAATGGGGATAGGAGGTAAAGCAGGAGGTGCCTGGGGCTCCCCAGTGCCAGGATAGAAACTGATGTCATCTTCTTTCTCCAGGGTGTGCCGGGCCAGCCTGGGACAAAAGGAGGCCCTGGAGACAAGGTAAGGTGACCTCAAGCTGAGGACAGGATTGGCTTCATCTGAGCAAGGGAGCCTGGGGGGCAGGGTCCAGGGGCATGGCTAAAAGACCCTAAGGCCCAGGCCTCAACCCCGGCTCAACAACAGTGCCTAAGCACCTCCTTCCTGCCGCTCCCCTCAGCCCTCTGTGGACACAGGATGGCATGGCTCCCAACCAGAGGAGAAACAAACAGGAAAATAAATGGACTCCAAAAGACCTGACCAAGAACACCTTTTCCCCAACTCATTTGGTTCTAGATTCTGTTTAGGGTTCATCAGGCTTCTGCAAGATCAAGAGCTTGACTAGACCCCCCAGACTGACCTGAAAACTGTTTTCCTGCAGGGGGAGCCAGGCCAGCAGGGCCTCCCTGGATACTCTGGTCCTCCTGGGAAGGAGGTAAGTGTCCCTTCCCTGACACAGGGCTCTTGCATTAGTCCCCCTCCCAGGTCTGAAGACCCTGCACTCAGCATATGCAGCCTGGGTGAGAGTGTGGGGTGAAGCCCTAGTTTAGGGGGGCCTGAATGGCAGTCTGGGCTATGCCACTGACTCACTGACCCAGGGAGACACCCCTTTTCCACTCTGGGTCCTTGTTTCTCTATGTACAGTGTGGTGATGGTGGGATTGGTTCTGTTCTATATGGGTATGACATCCTCAGATGGCCAAGTTGACTGGGGCTAAGAATCCAGCAGAGTCATTCATTCATTCATTCATTCATTCATTCATTCATTCCATAAACATTCACCAAATACCTGCAACTGTGTTAGATGCTGAGATAGTCTCATACTCGGAGTTTACAGTTTAGTGGGAAAGGCAGATATTAAATAAATGATCACATGATGACTGACTACAACTATGTGGGGTCCTACTGAAGGAAAAGGACAGGGACCCAAAGAACAGGGGATAAATGATGAAGTGAATTAGCTGAGACCCAGGGAGGGTAGGGGTTAGCCAGCCGTGGAAGGGAGGGATGCACCAGGCCCATTGCCTCACTCCCAGTTTCTGTCCCCCAGGGAGAGCCAGGACCTCAAGGAGAAATCGGACCCCGAGGCATCATGGGGCAGAAGGTAAGTGCCTGGCACAGTGGTCCCTCCCTGGGGGCCTTTGCAGCAGCTGGCACCACTGGACCCAGGATCTGGGTCCTATCCACGGCTCCAGCACCTGCCTAGTCCTGCCCAGCCTTGTGAGGCCTTCCCGGCAAGGGCCCCAGTTTGCTGGTCTGTAAAGTGGAGCAAAGGACTCAGTGCTGGTGTGGAGGAATGGAGGGCATCCTGACCAGCAGGGCCTGGGGTCTGGAGGGGGTGACCGAGGAGGGGGTGTGTGTCATCCTCTAGCCTGTGTGTCATTGGCCTGTGTGTCATCCTCTCTTTCCATTTCAGGGTGACCAGGGTGAGAGGGGGCCGGTGGGGCAGCCAGGCCCTCAAGGACGTCAGGTTAGTGGAGGCGGCCAGCTGTGATGGGCAGTGGGGAGCATGTCTGGACACCTCATTTGATACACTACTCTGGGTTCTTTTCTCCTCAGGGACCCAAGGGGGAACAGGGGCCTCCCGGAATTCCAGGGCCCCAAGGCTTGCCAGGCATCAAGGGAGACAAGGTACCAAATGGGGCTGGAAAATACCTGGGCAAGAGGCTTCAGGACCTGGGGGGGCTGGAGCTCAGTTAGGTCCTTCCTCAGCCCTCCAGATCTTCGCGGAAAAATATGTCCGGCGGGTCCCAGGCGGCCCTGGGGGACAGGGAGGAGCTGCAGAGGGGTGTGGCCAGGACCGGGGGTTGCGGGGGCGGGGGGGGGGGCACCCAGACGTCCCGGGAGAGGGGAACTCACCAAGTCCTGACTGCCCGCTTGCTGCAGGGCTCCCCAGGGAAGACCGGACCCCGCGGCGGCGTGGTGAGTACCAGCGTCTCCCCTCCCCCCGCGTTCCGGGCGGCGGCGGCGGCGGCGGCGGCGGCGGCGGGTGGGGGTCCGTCGCCGCTCTGACTCGCTGTGCTCAATTTGCAGGGCGACCGGGGGGTGGCCGGTCTCCCGGGAGAGAAAGGCGAGAAGGTGAGCTGGCCGCGCGGGGGCGGCCGGGGCGGGTGGGGGGCGGGCTCTGGGGCTTCAGCGCCCGTGACCCGGCTTCCCTGTGCCTGCAGGGCGAGTCTGGCGAGCCGGGGCCCAAGGGACAGGTGAGTCCAGCCCCCGCGATGCCGCGCCCCGCTGCCCGGCGACGGCTGCAGTCCCGGCCTCCTCCCTCTCCTCCCGCACCTTCCCCTCCCCTTCTCCTCCCTGTCCACCCCCTCCTCCTCCCACCCCCCACTCTCCCCTCCCCTCCCCCTCTCCCTCCCCGGCGCGTGCGAACTCTCACCGCCGCTCCGCACCACCCCCACCCCCGCCCCGGCAGCAAGGAGTCCGCGGAGAACCCGGCTACCCGGGCCCCAGCGGGAATGCGGGCGCCCCGGGGGTGCAGGGCTACCCCGGGCCCCCCGGCCCTCGAGGACTAGCTGGAGACCGAGGCGTGCCGGGACTGCCGGGGAGACAGGGCGTGGCGGTGAGTCGGCCCCCAGGAGCGGGGAGTCTCCCGGTAGGAAATCCCTTTGCGGGCGCGGCTGACCCCTCAAAGGCTGGGAGTCCCCGGAGCCAGCTGGCTTCCTTGAGGCCCCACCTCGGACGGCTTGGGGGTGGGTGCGGCGGGGGGGATTTCTGTCCGATGCCGCACAGACTTCCGTGGGAGAATGGGAGCCGGCCAGGGGCTTCTTCCTGGAAGGCCTTCTCTGCTCGCAGGGCCGAGATGCCAGTGACCAGCACATCGTGGCGGTGATGATGAAGATGATGCAAGGTGAGGGCGGGGGCAGCACCCCCTCCTCCTCCCAGTCCAAGCCGGCACGGCGCCACCCCTCAGGAGCTGCTCCACTTGGCCCTGCCCGAGGGTCTGCAGGCCTGGGTGCTCTTTCCAGCTCTGCTTCCAAGAGGCCGGGGACCTATGTACATCTGTCCACGCTGGATCTCTGACTTCCGCAAACCGGGGGGAATGGGACATTAAACACGGGGCTTTCTCCTCTGCACACCTAGGGGCCCGGCTCGTGGGGGACGCTCTGCCTTCCCATTTCACCGAGCCCACCCCCATCTCACAGACCTCTCCTCTCCCTCCCTCCCTTCCAGAGCAACTGGCAGAGGTCGCTGTGAGTGCCAAGAGGGAGGCCCTGGGTGCGGTCGGGATGATGGGTCCCCCAGGACCCCCTGGGCCTCCTGGGTACCCAGGCAAGCAGGGACCCCACGGGCACCCTGGCCCTCGGGGTGTCCCTGGCATCGTGGGAGCCGTGGGTCAGATTGGCAATACAGGGCCCAAGGGTGAGTGCTGTTCTATGGTGGGGGTGGGGACTGGGCAGGTATGGACTTGGCCAAGGCCAGACCCCAATTGGGTTATGGGTTGTGTGGTCTGATGGCTCAGCCTCCTGTTTTCTCTTTCATCATTCCCCCTCTCCGGATGAGGTACACTTTCCCCCACTCCCTCAGCAAAGTTTTCCAGAAGTCATATGTGACTCCTGGGCTTGCTTTCTCAGTAGAAAATTGATGGAGATGAATGTACTATTTTATAACTTGGGTATTTGGGGAGGGGGGTGTTGTTATAAATTTGCTTAGTGGTACTCCATAAACATACTTCCATGTCTCTAGAAGCGGGGAGGTAAGTTAGCAAAGTAGTAAAGCATGGAAGCTTGAGAGTCACAAGACAGGTGTCTGTCCAGACTCTGCCACTTTCTCCTTATAGACCTTGGACAAGTTACCTGATAATCTCCCTGGGCCTTAGATTTATCATCTGTAAAATGGGAGATGTTAATAACAACCACCTCATAGCATTGTCCTGAGGATTACATGTGGAGGTAATTTACGTAGAGTTGGCACATAGTAAATATTAGCTATCATTATTATTATTAGATGCTTTCCTGTAATGAACTTGATTGGCTGTAGCCTTCCATCCTGTCTGGACCTTCCCTTACTTAACCAGTTCTGCAGACATTTCCAACTTTCCCCTATTATAAACTAGCATAAAACAGGAATAATTGCTGTGTGTGAAATAGAAATGAAATAGCAACCAAAGTAGAAAAAACATCCTCCAATTGTGAAAAGTGAAGGCTTCTTTCTTTCTCCGCAGGAAAACGCGGCGAGAAGGGTGACCAGGGAGAGATGGGACGTGGGCATCCTGGGATGCCTGGGCCCCCGGGGATCCCAGGTAAGACCTTGGCCCTGCCGAGCGGCAGTTCTGTCCCTCAGCTCTGGGATTCAGGACCTGCAGACACTTGGGTCTCTGCCCTGGCGGCCTCTTGCTCAGCCAGCTCATTCTCCTACATCCAGCTTTTGCATCCCTTTGGAGCACCCGGGAGCTGCTGGGTGGGGTCTGGCTGGGAACCAGACAGCTGAGATTCTGAGGACATCCTGGCTTGTACCAAAATCTGCTTCATGTAGGAAAATGAAAAGGCATTTGCTCCCAAGATTCACTAATTGGGAGGTGGGAGTAATGGATAATGCGACTCTCTCAGAACCCGTCTGGGGCAGTCCCTTTTTCCTGGCCTCATCCTTGACCTCATCCCACCCCCACCACTTCCCTGAAAAACGGGACTGAGAATCCTACAGCCAGCCGAGACAGGAGGCGGCCCTGATGTCCCGGTCTTCTCCCTTTCACAGGACTCCCTGGCCGGCCCGGCCAAGCAATCAACGGCAAAGATGGAGCTCGGGGATCCCCAGGGGCCCCGGGAGAAGCAGGCCGACCAGGCCTGCCAGGCCCCATGGGGCTGCCAGGCTTCTGTGAGCCTGCGGCCTGCCTTGGAGCCTCGGCCTATGCCTCTGCACGCCTCACAGAACCTGGATCCATCAAAGGGCCATGAGCATGAGGCTGGGACAGAGCCCGGTGGGCACCCTGGGGGGAAAGGACTGGGTTCCCTCTGGATGGACACATACCCCATCCCTCAGCCCAGGAAGCCAGTTTTCCCAGGACCTTCCATCTGGGACCCAGGAGTCCTGAGAAAAAGGAAATTCTAAAATATGGGGGAAGGAAAGGGAGGGCATTGGAATGAAAAGTTGAGACCGACAGGGCGAGTGTCACCCAAAAGTCCCAGCTCCAAAGCAGATGGGTGGCTTTCCTTCCTGGAGCATGACTCGGAAGTTGCCAAAACAAATGTCTCCTTAATCTGTGCCATCTTCCAGGGGCCATCTTCTTTGGGGCAGGTGGACTGAGGTCTCTGCCCGTCCCTGATCCCATCTTCCTCCCCTGTACTTGCTGGGTGATGGCTGGTGGGTGACTCCCCAGAGGTGGCCATCCTTAAGCCAGCCCCACTATTTCCTCCCTGCCTCCCTCCCATCTGAGTATTTAAACACCCATCTCCCCTCTCTTCCTGGCATTATCCCCTCCCATCCTCACCCCTTCCCGGAGATCCATCCAGGCCTTCCTGTAAATAAAAGCCCCCGACTTGGATACGAACTAGGATGGGAGTTTCCCTGCTGCCACTGTCGGGGCAGGGTGGGCAGGGGCTCCTGAAGGGGAGGCACATTTGAGGAACATCTGTGGGAAGACCTGGATGGTGGCCTGCTGTGTAACTTTGGGCAGATCCCTTCAGCCATGTCCCAGCTGGGGACACCCAGCGTCTTGCCAAGGCCCAGAGCACAGAAGGTCCTCTGTGAGACCTGCTACCCACGGTGGGCTGGCCTGGGACAGGAACTGATAATGAAAGATTGAAAGACTTGGTTCTTGCCTTCAGGGGTTCCCAGGTCTGTGGGACCTGGATCACTAGAGCAGAAGTGACATTCACTCATGCCACTTTCACTCGGGATGTCTAGGGGAGACTGGCTCAGATCTGATCTGATCTGAGTACCCCTGGGCACTCCCAGCCTCACAGCTTTGTAGGCCAGCAAGGCCACCCAAGAAGCAGGAAGGGGCATGGCTGGTACCTCGGACCCGTGCAAGGATGGGAGCCTTTGATTTTCAGGGAGTGACCGATCCCAGTGCTCCATTATTGATTTGGGTATTTGTTCCCCCAAATGAAGCATTCTACTGGCCTCAGCCCCTCCTGAAGGTACAGGACTCCAGCCTGAGGTCCAAGCATTTGCTGAAGCCTGGACCCTCCTACACCTCACTCTAAACTTGGCACTAGGTCCCCACACAAGCTGGGGCACCCTTTTCCTCCGAAGAGCAGGGCAGAGAACTCCTCTCACTAGTCCACCCCCGGTCCTCCCTCCCCTGCCTCAACACACACACACACACACACACACACACACACACACACACACACACACCAGTGACATCTCAGCCCCCTTATCCCAAATGACAAACAGGACAGACAAGGTGAGGTAGCCCCAAGGACCACAGGGGTGACCTCGCCCTCAATACTTTAGCAAATCCTGTATCCCAGCCTCCCAGCTCCCCTGTCCCTCCCCCAGGAGCCCCCACTGCTGCTGTGGCTGCTGGAACAGGCTCAGGGGGTGAGGGGAAGAGAGTGGGAGTAGGAGGGGGTGCCCCCTTCCCTAAGCCAAGTCACTGTACTTGTCCTAGTGCCTGAAGCCTTGGGCTTAGCCAGTGTATGCCTCCTGGAGGTTTCCTCATGAGCCGGCTGGGGCTCCTTCCATGTCCCTCTCTGCAACTTTCCAGAGACCGGGTCCACTGGAGGATTTCAAATCTTATGCAAGTGTTACACCTCCTTCCTTAGGACTCAGGCATCTGAAGGGGCTGAAAGGGGGGCTGATTCCTAGGCACCAGCCTGGAGGGTGAATTTCACTAAGGAAAAACCCATGTTCTTATGATCCATATGACTCTCCTAAGCCTCTCTGACCTCACGTTGACGCTGGGACCCCAGTATATTCCACTCCAGTCATGCCAGCCCCCACGCTGCTCCTTGAACATGCTGTGTCACACAAGTGTTGTGCCCCCTGCTCTTCCCCAAAAGATTGCGTTTTCCCAAAATACCATCACAACCAGTGCCCTTGTTTCTAGTCTTTACTCAAAATGACCCTCTCACCGCCCCATCAATATTCCAGATACCCCTTTATTATCTCTCCTTTGCATTTATTGCTATTCAACAACATCATATAAGCTCCATAGGGCAGCAGCTTTGGTCTCTCACTTGCTGCTCCATTCCCCAGCGCATAAAACAGTGCCGGGTGTGAGCATCTAGTAACATGGTGACTACAGCTGATAACACTGCCCTATATAATTAAAACTAAGAATAGAACTTAAATGTTCTCTCTCTCTCTCTCTCTCTCTCTCACACACACACACACACACACACCCCATTTGAAAAGAAAAAAGTTTGAAAAACAAAACCAAAAACCAAACAAGAAACATTCCTGGCACATGGTAAGTACTCGATAAATAGTTATTAAATAAATGACTAGTATGTTCAGGATGCTGAAAGGAAGGCGCCACCAATCATCAAGCCAGGAAGGACTTGGTCTCAGCTTGTGTGTGATTGAGGCACGTTCCCAGATGGCCCAGAGCATCCAGGTTCCTCCCTTCCCGTCAAGAATGAACCTCCAGGTACGCCTGGGTGGCTCAGCCCGTTGAACATCTGACTCTTGTTTTCAGCTCAGGTCACGATCTCGATCTCACCATTTTCTGAGTTTGAGCCTCACATTGGGCTCCGCACTGATGGCAGGGAGCCTGCTTGGGATTCCCTGTCTCCTCTCTCTCTGCCCCTCCTCCACTCGTGCTGTCTCTCTCAAAACAAATAAACTTTAAAAAACAAAAAAAAGAATGAATAGCCACTACTGGACCTTGAGAGACAAAAGTCTAGTGCAACAAAAACGCAGTAGGAACTCAACCTCCACCCCTCCCCGTTTGCAGTCAGGAAAAGGGGGATTCAGGAAGCCCGAACTGCATCAAGCCAGTATTGCATCAAGAGAGCCCAGCTCCTTGTCAGAGGCCGAGCAGTCTCTCCTCCATAGCCTGCGAAGACTCAGGTCCCAAACCTGCCCCTGGCAGAACTCCAGGAGTCTGGATGATGGGATTTTTGTTTCAAGTAATTTAGTAAGTCACTAATCTTTCAACCCAGATGGCCAGTGTCCAACCCACACTGCTAAAATCAACAGTGACAAGGGCTTTCAGCCAGAGCTCTGGTGTTTTACCGACAAACAGGGTCTCCAGTTGTCTGCTGGCTACTCTGGCACTTTCCAAAGGGGGTGTTGAGACCGGGGCACTGGGCGGGCTTAGAAGCTGATGAGGCCCTCTGCCAGGTAAGCATGCACAGGAACGGTGTAGCAGCAGCCCAGAGGCTGCTCTAAAAGATCGGGTAGGAGCAGAAATATTCCCAGGATAAATGGTGGGCTTGTTTCTTAGCCACAGAACAAGGCTTCTGTTGGTGATAGGACCCACAGCCAGTTGCCTTAGTTACTGGGCCTGCGTCATGCTGCTCACGAGGTCACCTTGAACCAAAGCTAGTGGATCTAGCTCCAGGTGGATGAGGAGAAATGTGTCCTCTGCCCCTTCGCCTACCCTATGTGATAAGCACCTCAAACTCAACCTGTCCAAAACTGAAGTCATTCCCCTCCCCCAAACTGCTTCTTCAGCGTACCCTACCTCAGTGACTAGTTCTACCATCTACCAGGTGCCCAGGCCTGAAACCCACATCATCTTTAACTCCTGCCTTCACCTCCAACGCTAATTCATTTCCAACCCTGTCGATCTCTCCTTTTCACTCATTCAGCAAATATTCATTCATTCCATAAACACCGTTGTCTCCCCAGTTAGAATGTAAGCTCTATGAAGGCAGTTTTTTTTGTTGTTGCTGTTCTCTTCACTGCTGTATTCTCAGCCTCCAACAATATACAGTATTTAACAGGAACTTTATATTAGCTAAATGAGTATTATTTGGGATAATATCCATAAGCTTCATTATGGCACACAAGCCCCTTGGGCCTGGCCCATCTTCCTCTTCAGGCTCATTTCTCACTCCTAACTTCTTGCAGTTCCTAAAATGCCCCAGTTCTCTTGTTTTTATACCTGCTGTTCCCTGGAATACCACCCCCACCCTTCTTCAGCTGATTCCTACTCCTATTTCAAAACTTGCTCAGGTCCTCTAGCAATCCTCTCCTCTCCAACTGCCAACTGCAAGCTTCATCCTGCTTACTGGGTGTGGGCAGTCCTGGTTTCACAGATTTTTAGAAAATATGTATCTTCCTATCTGTCTCTGGTCAAACTGGGAAATCCTCCTCTCTGGAACCCATCCTGGATAAGAAGACCCAGAGGCTTTCCTATCTGTGTTGTCTGAACAGGATGGTACCGTTCCACTACGGGCCGTACCTGCCTTCCCACCAAACTATATATAGCCTGCTACACAAGTTACTTGCTCACATCATTGTGGTCTTGAAATGTACGTTTTGAGATAGAAGTTCCTTGTAATTTTCTTTGTATAGCACCTAGGACAGAACTTAAAAACCCTCATGTAGTACTCATTAAGCTTTCTGCTAATAATGATAAAATACTCAAAACAGTCAAAGCTACATAAAACATATGTGCAGAAGAATCCAAAGGATTGATGAAGACCAAATGGAAGAAGGCTTCCTCAGGGAGGAGAATGCTACCTACAGGATTAAGGATGATGGGGAGAACATAAAGGCCACAGGCAAGCTGCCACCGTCACTGGAACTAACATTATTGAATTAATCCTAGGAATTCTGCTCCCATCCTCAACAGAGGGAAAATTTACTAGTAGCTCTCAGACTTCTGCAAAGGGCCAAGTTTGATACAAAGACAATATATACTTGGGGAGCCTGAGTGGCTCAGTTGGTTAAGCATCTGACTTCAGCTCAGGTCGTGATCTCGTGTCGCAGTTCGTGGGTTTGAGCCCCACATCGGGCTCTGCGCTGAAGCTCGAGCCTGGAGCCTGCTTCAGATTCTGTATATCCCTCACTCTCTCTGCCCCTCTCCCGCTCACACACTCTCTCTCTCAGAAATAAACATTAAAAAATAAAAAAATTAAAAAGACAGTATATATTCTACCTCAGCAGACTCTACCTTATTCAGAGATCAACACTGCCGAGGCCCTGCCATTTTACCTGAGGCCTTAATCTGCTTTATCCTGTCCCCTGTATATTAGGGGGAGAATTAGGGTACAGAGTGCCACCTCCTTCCTTAGCTGGCCTCTCTACTCTTGCCCCTGACAGGTCAGAATCCAGGGAACCCATCAGTACTAGCCAGCCATCCCTATGCCTCTGCCATCCATAAACTGGAGGTGACTAGGTCAAACAATCACATATCAAAAAGCTAGCTATTGCTGTCACAGGTAAGGGAGCCCAAAGAGGCAGCTGGAGCAGACCAGACAGACCGAAGACAACCTGAGCTGATGGAAGTGGAGCAGTGGTTCCGAAGGAAGCTTCTGAGGAAACCTCAAGAAGCGGTGGCCCTCCGGAGGGGAGCAGGAGGAAGGCACAGAGACGGCTGTGCGCATCAGGCACAGGGTGGCAGTGGCGTCACTCAGCAGTAGGGCCGCTTCTTCCCACTCGTCACGACCAGCCCTCGGTCCCTCTGGGATAACAAACATACGTCTAGGTAACAAATGACACACAATTTTGTCAAATTAAGGACAAAGTCCATCAATCCGCATTGGCAATTTTTAATGTTTCACTTGTGCAGAACTGAAATTTGTATTCAAAGGCACAGAAGGAAGGAAAGGCAGTTATCACAGCATGAATTCACAGATAAAGGGTGCTGGATAAAATCATCAGACTGCTCCTCTTTAGCCTTAGGAAAATAAATAATGCAGTACTAAACTAGCTTTATTTTTATTATATTTCCATGTAAAGGCAGTACCCAAATATCAGCTGAGTAAAAGACTTTCTGGCCAGATACCAAAGGTGCACAGCTGATCCGCTTTGGGATGAATGCCCAGAAAGGAAACATTACCAGAGGGTGTGAGCTCCAGGCACAAAGTAAGCTCTCATTCAGAAAATGGACAGAGATTCGAAGCAGTCAAACACACAGCTTTGAAAACTGGAAAAGTAATTTTCGTGACATTTGTTTTGAAAATAAAAATTAGCTGCACATCAAGAACTGTAATTTTCAAAAATGGAATCAGGCCTGATTAGTACTTATGACTTCCCGATAAAAATTACAAAAATAAAAACTGAAACTCTTCTGTTCTTGAAAGAGATATAAAACTATATTTTTTTCCTGAAATACCATAAGAGAACCATCAGTATTTCACCCTATGTCTCTTAAAATGTCCTTTTGTTCTTCTTTCCACATTCTGCCACTTTAAAAATAGCAAAACCTTTTCAATATGGCGATTGCTGCTAAGTGAAAGGATGTACTGTTTATTGAATCAGAGTATAAATGAGGAAAAAGCTGAAATGTTCTGAAAAATACTAGTTTACGCCGTAATGAGATCATATCCACCAGGTAGAAAGAAAGATAAAGACGGAGATTTTCCTAAAAACAAAAACAAAACCCAGTGATTTAAAACCTTCTAAACATAATTTCTAATTTCAAAGCACTATTTAGAAGCTCCTGATCGGTGTGATGCAAGAGAGGGAACAGAGACATTTGGTAGAACAGAACATATTTCTAATTGGTTTCATTTAAATCACATCAGCCTTACTAATTATTACCTTTCTTCCTTATGTAAAACACTGATTCACCAGGTTAGATCACAAGAACATGGAAGTAAAAACAAATCTCAACTCAGGTCCGAGCACAGTGATTTGGGACCACTGTCTCACTCCCTCACAGACAAAACTCTGGGTGGTGTTCCTCTTTTAAACACAGGCCCCCAAACACCTTACATGCAGGTTCCATATAAGTGTGTAAATAAAACAAGTTCTGTATTTTCTCAAATAATTTTAAAAGTTGATGGTAAAATTAGATGCTAGAGATAAAACCATGCTTTTAAAAACATTAAGCCTCAAAATTTCATCCAGTGTTTTAAGAAATGGATTATTAAAATCATTTTTGAAATGAGATATTAAATGTATTTAAATCTGGGTTTTTCTGTACTTAATAATTTTTCTTAAAAAAAAAAAGAAAAAAAAAAGGTTTAAAAACATCAAGAGCTGGAACATGCTGCCAGGACAGAAATAATCAGAAATGTCTTCAGTTGCAGACCCTGGGCACCTCAGTCTTGTTTTGAACTTTCCAAAGCTTGAAGCCTCTCCAGTAGTGGAGGGTGAGAATAATGCCACATTGAAAACAGCCAGTCCGAAACAGGGAATCCCAAGTTATCTTTGTTTAGTTTGATTAAAGCAGAATATAAGTCTTTAGCTTTTCCAAGTTTCTTGGCAAACGCATCGGCTTGAAACTCAAATCTGCGGCTTAGGACTGTTAGGCAGAAAGAAAGAACCTGAAAAAGTAAACAGAAGGGGTTTGAACACTGCCCAACTCTGCGGCCACTGGCGGGCGCATGAGCAAGGCGTGCGGGCAAAGTCCAGCTCAGGATAAGAGAAACAACAGGTCCAAAGGAAGATCACTAGTATTTAGGGAACTAAGGTGGGGAATTGTTATAAATTGAGACTTTTCCCCCAAGCAAACAGACCAGAAACAGATATATACCCAAATCAATGTTCTTCTTACCAAAAAAATACTAATTTTTAAGCATCTGCCAGGTGCCAGCCACTGCTGTAGGCACTTTATGTATTCCCGAACAATCCTACATGGTCATTAGTCTTACTGTTGTTTCACAGATGAGGAAGGTCATGTTCAGAGAGGTGAAATAACTTGGTGAAAGTCACACAGCTAGAAGGTTGTGGCACTGAGATTCTTGGTACCTCCATAGCCCACACACACCACCTTCCTCTGGGTCAGAGTTAAGTCGTGCTGATTTCTATTCAGACCCTTTCTTTCTCTATTAAAATATATTCTTGGAGCACCAGGGTGGCTCAGTCAGTTGAGCGTCCAACTTTGGCTCAGGTCATGATCTCATGGCTCGTGAGTTCGAGCCCCACGTAGGGCTCTGTGCTAACAGCTCGGAGCCTGGAGGCTGCTTCGGATTCTGTGCCTCCCTCTCTCTCTGCCCCAACCCACTCGCATTCTGTCTCTGTCTCTCACAAAAATAAATAAACATTAAAATAAATAAATAAATGAATGAATGAATGAATGAATGAATGTGTGTGTGTGCGTGTGTGTGTGCGTGTGTGTGTGTATTCATTCTTGGGAGGCACCTGGGTGGCTCAGTCGGTTAAAGTGTCCAACTTCAGCTCAGGTCATGATCTCACAGTTTGTGAGTTTGAGCCCCACGTCCAGTTCTGTGCTGACAGCTCAGAGCCTGGAGCCTGCTTCAGATTCTGTGTCTCCTTCTCTCTCTGCCCCTCCTCCACTCGTGCTCTGTCTCTCTCTCTCTCTCTTTCTCTCTCTGTCTCTCTCAAAAATTAAAAAATATATATATATATTCTTGGGGCACCTGGGTGGCTCAGTCGGCTAAGTGTCCAACTTCAGCTCAGGTCATGATCTCACAGTTTGCGAGTTTGAGCCCCACTATCGGGCTGCCCGCTGTCAGCACAGAGCCCGCTTCAGATCCTCTCTCTCTCTCTGTCTCTCTCAAAAGTAAATAAACATTTTAAAAAACTGAAAAAAAATTCTTGCTCACTAATTCCATATAAGAGGCTATAGTCTACAACCTCAAAACAGAATTTTCTAAAATGTTCTGAGCTATGACAACATTGCCAGAATAAATATCCAGTCTCTGAACGGACCATTACAACGGGGACAAACTTCATTTGAAAATACACATTTCTGAGGGAAAAATAATTTATTTGTATACTGGAGTACTTCAGGTTGAATGACATGAGTTCTAGTTCTTACCTTAAAATACTTCAGCATTAAGACAAAAAATAAGTTTAAAAAAGTCTCTCATTTGTACCTCTCACTGCTACTAGCAAATAGAGAGTTTCAAAATGAAGTCTGGGAGTTCCTAATCCCTTCTTAGACATATTCAAAGCTAATATCTGAATTCTGCCTGAAATTTCTCTCCAAATCTTGAATAGACTTTTTGGGACAGAATCATTAAGTGGTCCTCGTCGAGCTATCGATGGATCAATTTTTCTCCTGATTGTAAGTGTCCCAAGCAAAGCATTCTTTACTAACCTGCACCTGCTGGCTCTGCCGTACACTGCCAAACTTTTCTTAATATTAAGGGCAATTTCCCCATCTTTCCCAGGAAAATAGCTCTTTCTTATCATGCCCTCTTTTTAAATTTTATTAAAAAAATTTTTTTAATGTTTATTTATCTTTGAGAGAAAGAGACAGAGCACAAGTGGGGGAGGGGGAGGGGCAGAGAGAGAGAGAGGGAGACACAGAATCTAAAGCAGGCTCCAGGTTGTGAGCTGTCAGCACAGAGCCCGATGTGGGGCTTGAACCCACGAACTGTGAGATCATGACCTGAGCCAAAGTCGGACGCTTAACGACTAAGCCACCCAGGCAGGCGCCCCATCCTATCATGCCCTCTTAAACGCTGACAATTAAACATAAGTCTTTTTGTTCAAATACCTAGTTCTTTTGAAACAAATCTCGTGGGCTCTTCAAGATTTTTTAAACAGTTGCTAATATCTCTGTGGATTAATCACGTTTCAAATTACTCTAATACCCCACATTTATTTGGGTGGTTTTTGACATGAACTCAACCA
Source organism: Acinonyx jubatus (assembly GCF_027475565.1). Lineage (NCBI taxonomy): Eukaryota > Metazoa > Chordata > Mammalia > Carnivora > Felidae > Acinonyx > Acinonyx jubatus. Next base: position 30,836,216 of record NC_069381.1, on the reverse strand, counting down.
CTCAATATAAGAGAGCAAACAAGCAAAACAAAAATCTCTGAGCAGTCAAATTAGCTGCGGCAAAGAATAACCACTAACACTGTGCATGCCTGTACTTAGAATAGGACCCTTCGAATCAGTCAATCTAGTAACCGCGACCCAATCAGTTTGATGATCTGATTTTCTCGTCTAGGGTAGGTTAAGGATACCAACTAGAAAGGGATAATGACATACAAGAAAGTCACACTGACAGGATCATCAGCCTGACAGTGAAGGAAGAAACAAAAAAATTTGTTAAATAAATAGCACAACTGCTTCAAAAGCAGAGCAGCGGGAGTCACTCAGTATACATAGCTCAGTGTCCTTAAGGCACTCCTGTACTGTGAAGTTCTCTAGAGGTGCCTGGCTGGCTCAGTCAGTGGAGCATGGGACTCTTGATCTCGGAGTTGTTAGTTCAAGCCCCACACTGGGTGTGGAGATTACTTAAAATCTTAAAAAAAAAAAGTCTTCTTTAACCTCTTTAAGCAGTAACAAACTACATAAGGAATTTTATAAATATTCTCAGTTAAAATAAAAAAGAATTTAAAGGTAATATATCTCAGTGTTCTGGAAAACTTTGTTAGTTTATGTGGACAATGCTATGCAAATATGATCTATTCCTATTTCTCTTCCAAACCTCCTCCCCCTTTTTAATGGAGAAATAGGATTCATTTAGTTTATCTAAAAATCTTAACTCTACAACCTGTCTCAAAGAGAATTTTTGTCAATGGAGATCACTCAAGATCCCCAATATTATTTCCTGGCTTAATTTATCAAATATCATGACATGCTGCCATCATCAGATTTGTTAATATACAGTCTCATTAATCCATGCCGTATCACCTGTATGCAGTCTCCCTACTGGGCAATCCGAGCGGTGATTCTTAAGCCTCACTTACCATAACACCCCGCCCAGTTCTGACTTAGAGGGCCTGTGGTGGGACCCTAAGGCCATTCTGAAGGGGATGGGCGGAGGACACGATCAGGCGAACACTGTCACACTGCCTCCCTTATCCAGCCATACAGGCACTCAACTATCATTGTTTCGTCCCCTCACACACAGAAGATTTTCAGCCAAACACTGGTGAATATGTCATCTAGGACTTAGCATTCTCCTAGTTAATCTCCACTTACCATGCCTCTGAGGTACGTTAGGATCTAAGTTTTCACCACCAAAGTCTAGTCCTCGACTATTCCCCCATTAACAGCATGCAAGCATTTGTTCATTTGGGCTTGGGTTTTTCTGCTACTTTCTTCTACTGGCCAGTAAATCAAGGGACTAAAAGGTTTTGTTTCATCTACTTGTTAAAACTACAGTTTTGTTTATTTCTTTTTTCACTATCCTAAAGGTTCTAGATTTGAAATACAAGGGCATATGTAAGATAATTATAAAGATTATACATTACCTCATTGTAAGGTGAAAAAATAAATTGGAAGATGATCAATAATCCAATTAGAGTGGGTTGGCTGTTATAGAAACCAAATGCAGAAAAAAGCTCCTTTCGACCAATTAATACAGCAAACAAGAAGAAACACAGGAAGGAATTCATCTGGAAAGAAAGATACAAAATCTAAGTTATTACTAAGGTGATTTATTTCACTGTGGAATCAGAAATATCAAAAAAAACTAGAATCAGACATCACGGTGCGATTTTAACAACAGTGTTAGTGTAATCAGAGAAACAAGTTATTTAGGTAATTTTATAGTTTTATTCTAGAAAGAAAAATAAAATTTCCCCAAATGTATAAGCTGTACAGTTTTTTAGAAGGACAGGCTTAAACGGAGGCTCTAATAACTGAGGGTTTGAAGTGGCCAACAGCAGGGGCACCTGGGTGGCTCGGTCGGTTGGGCTTCTGACTTCAGCTCAGGTCATGATCTTGTGGTTCACGGTTTGAGCCCCACGTCAGGCTCTGTGCTGACAGCTCGGAGCCTGGAGCCTGCTTAGGATTCAGTGTCTCCCTCTCTCCCTGCCCCTCCCCTGCTCGCGCTCAGTCTCACTCTCTCTCTCTCTCTCAAAAAAATAAAAACATTTAAAAAAATAATGATAATAATAAAGTGGCCAACAGCAATGAGATATTTTCTTTCTGTAAAAAGTTAAATGGCTAGAATGGATTCTGGCTTTGTTTGCATGAAATCATAATCAGATACAAGGCCTTCCACCTGACTTTGATGTGGAAGCTCCAAGAAACAAGCTTCCCTTGAATACTTTTTAGGACCACTGGAGCTGTACTGAGCAGTTAGGTCCAAGAGAAAAATGGTGTATCTTTAACAATAAATGAGAGAAAAAGAGTCAAAAGTCTGTACCAAAATATGAGTAAAAGAGTACTGGAGTAAGGTAGAGAACAAATACCATTCTTTCCCTCGGCAGGTCAGGATCTTGGGAGACCATAGGTACCATATTTGAGGGTGCTGCTCCAAACCATTTGCCAGAGAACTCAAACACTACCAGCCTAGAGTGGGGCTCAGCATAAGGTTCGCCAGCCCCAGGATGAAGTGCAAGCAGCTCGCCATTCAGCCCTTGTAACCCCGTGGATCCACATGACAAGCTCCTAGAATTATGAAGGTCCTAGAATTATGAGCTATGCATATCATTTTTGTCAAGTAACTACTGTCTTTCTGAAAAACAACTCTGGGTTTGCTACTGTGCCCTACTAGAGACTGATTCCTGGCTGGGACGGCAGGACCCTACAAACCGAGCTGCCTCTCCTACACTGGATGCTATGCTGGCTCACCTAGCCAGGAAACTGGAATGTCCTGAAGCACCCCAACATCACGCCTAAGTGGCATATATGCGAGCGGGAATGAAGGATGTCATGAAGGCAGAAGTTAAAAGAGCAGGTAGCTCATACACCTAGTATGCCAACTCCTGACCCTCTGCCATCCCTCAACCAACCCTATTCATGGGGAGCTCCCTATAATCATTTGATTGAAGAGGAAAAGTCCGAGCCCATTTTACAAATAACTTAATACAATTTGCTGGCACCAGCTGAAATGAACTGCTATGGCATTACAGAACCACTCAGGGCTGTTCCTGGCAAACAGTGGTGAAGGAAATACTCTCAGTGAAGGAAACTTTAGTAGTATACCTCATTGCCCACTCAGTCTGGAAGAAGAGAAGGCCTGAGCTGAGGATAAAATCATTGGCAGTGGTAAATATTGGTTTGGCTGGATGATCAGGGCCTCGGAACAAACTCAAGGATGGCTAACAAGAAGATCTGGAAAAGAGGTATGTGGAAAAACTTCCAAAATTAGCCCACAGTACGATGATATATTGGCCCAATGTGAATGTTCACCAAAGGAGTCCATGGTAAAGGAGGCTGTCGATAAGGTGGAGAAGATACCTGCTCTGTGGATGTCAGTTAGCCTCTTTCCCTAGACACTCTAGGACTTGGTCAAGGGACTCTTGAACAAAGTGGTCAAGGTGCCAGAAATGGAGTCAGTGCACTGGTCAACAACCCAGACATTCCCCCCACTGGCTTTTGATGAGTGCCCAATCTATTAGAAGGGGCAGTCAACCCCACCCACATCAGGTACGACACCTCAGGGACCAGCCGACCACCTCAGGGTAGCCTAATTCCATTGGACCCCTTTCTTCATGAAGGCGGCTGAGACTTTCCTCTTTAGACTGAATACTCTGAACTTGGATTTGGACTTATCTTCTTATCTACTGCCATGTATCCATACAACTAGCTTCAAGCCAAGGAACTCATTTTCTGCTGAAAGATGCAAGGCAACAGGAAGGGCCCATGGGGGCTTACAAATCCTCACACACACCGTCCTCCAGAACCAGCGGCCCTTTAGAAAGGTACAAAGACCTACTTTAGACTCAGTGAAGGCCACACCTGCTCCAAACCAGTCAACAAAGTATAGTGCTATTTCACCTGGAGCCTGACAACTATGGTAACAGTTGGTTTAGAGAGGTGATTTAGGTCCCAGAGGAGGAATGTTATAGGAATAGTTATTTTCTTCTTTATCTTTACTACATTTTTCCAACTTCTTTTCAATAGATGTACAATGACTTATAAAGGAGAAAAAAGTTTACCAAAAAATCCAGCTTATCAAGCCTCATGCTTCTTGATCTTCACAGCTAAGTGACTCTGCAGGCAGTGATGGTGGTGGTAACAATCAACACTGACACAGTCCTAACCACATTCCACGTACTACTCCACAGTCTTTACATGTATTAACTCAGTGAATTCTTACATCAATCCTAGGAAGTATTATCATTCAATAACGGATGGAGGCAGAGAGAGGTTAAGGAACTTGCCTGAGGGCACAGGGATGAAGTCAAGGAGCTGTGATATGAAGCCAGGTATCCTGGCTACAGAGTCCGTCTTAACCTCTCTACTAGACCACCTCTCCTGCCTGCCATACTTCTCCTCTGACTACCTTGCCATAAAAAGGGAACTGTCACTCCCAACTTACCTGGCTGATAATGATATTTTTGACTGTGTGTCCCAACTTCCAGTGTCCCAGTTCATGGCCCAGTACAGCAAGCACTTCCTCATTTTTACATCCTTGTTTCTTATTCTAAATCAAAGAACACGTTGCAAATAAATTATTAACAACCTTCACAAAGTTTATACCTTTTAACCCAGTAAGAGCCCTTCTTAGATTCTAACTTAAAAAAAAACAATCAGACTTTTATGCAAAACTGTTCATTCATTTAACAAAACATTCTCTGAATCACTCCATGGTAGACATTGGGTTAACCACTGGAGAGAGAATCATGAACAAGATAGACGTTCCCTGACTTCATGAAACTTATAGTCTAACTTGGATTTGAAAAAAAAAAACAAAAACAAATGTTAAAAATATAAATCTTGAGGGTGGGTGATGGGTATTGAGGAGGGCACCTTTTGGGATGAGCATTGGGTGTTGTATGGAAACCATGTTGACAATAAATTTCATATACTGAAAAAAAACAAAACAAACAAAAAATATAAATCTTTATCAGTAGGACAACATTTAAATAAATCATGACAAATTTATATGACAGCTATATTATAAACCCATTAGAAATGTTTCAAAAATTATGTTCTGACATGGGAAAACAGTTTACTAGGTGAAGAAAGCAGGATACAAAGCTAAAAATAGTGATCCCAATGATGAAAAAATGTGAATGTGCACATAAAAATGAACAACACAGAAACAAATGATGTACATCAAATGTCAACAGTAGTTTTTTCTATGTGATAGAAATTATAGTGATGTGTAACTACCTTATATCTTTCCTATTTTCCAAATTATCCACAAATAAGCACATATCACTTATGATCACAAATACACCATGAATAGCCATTTAAAAAATCAAAACTTCCAAGTCAAGGTAGCAGAAAGAACAAAACCCCCCATAAAACTACGACCAAGAGATTTTTAAGATGTTAAACCCACAAGGAAGGGGAAAACAGGAGAGGTGACAACAGCAACATTTTAGAAGCAGGAAAGCAGATGGACAAGTGATATGGACTTAGCAGACTAAAGAAAGCTGACTCACAAGCCAGCAGTGCAGCAAGCAGAAGCAGCCTGATTTATCCCACACAGTCTTCACAGGGCTTGGGCACTAATAGCACTAGGTACTTCTGGAACTGGGGGAAGGGGGAAGGCAGCTAAAATAAGAATTGAGTGAGAGTGGTTTCAGCAGTGGTTAAAGCTATAGATTCCTTCTCCAACTCTACACAAAAAAGCAACTGCCCCTGTCCCTGGAAGGAGCCTAAACATTCATTCTCTCTGGGTAAAAGAAGAGGACCTTTCAACTAGCAAGTGGGCCTAGTGGAGGGCCAGGGCACACGAGCATGGTCTGCGTACACAGACTATGCGTCTGTGTTAGGTTAGCTATTGTAAGGGTATGCTGAACACTGAGGACTCTCCCCCCACCAAGCCCTCTCCCCACACTGGGCTCCCAGAACACTACCCCCCAGGCAGAGGATCAGATGAGTACTCCCTGGGAACTCTGACCACTCTACCAGGAAACACCTGAGGATACTAACACCCAGGTGTTCTCCAGCAAGAAGCCCACCCAGGTCACCCTACAGTGCAGCTCAAAGTGGACAAGGCTTAGCTACAGGCTCAGAGATTCCAATCAAGTTTTTAGCCCCCATTCTCTTACTAAGGAGTAGACAACCAAGAATTACCAGATATATGAAGGAAGCTGTTAAGATAGAACACTAGAACCTGAAAAAAAGCAGTATGGATGGCATAGAAATTATATAAGGAAAATATTTGAATTTTTTTCCCTTCAACACATACGAAGACCGGGCCGGGAAAGATTAAATAACTACAAAAATTGCTAGCATTTATTTAACAGTGACTACATACATAGGCCCTCTGTGCTAAATACTTAATTATCTCATTTATACATCAAAATCATCATGACAAAAGTATTCTTACCATACCACTTTATAGATGAGAAAATTTAGGCACAGAGAGGTTAACTAATTTTCCTCTAACCACAAAGCCAAAGTCTGGAATTTGAAGCCAAGTGGTCTGATGCCAGAGACCTGTACTTTCAACTTTTACAAACTATGAATGTAAAAGTATTCAATATTCATTAATCAAATAAGATAAATAACTTTAGCTGACACATATGTAATCATTTGCTTATTATTACAATATTACAAAATTAAACATAAATGGCAGGTGGTCATATGGATGATGATATATAATGTTTACTAAGCCAAATAAAATTCTGTTCATAAATTTCCCAGATTCAATGTAAATAGTGCCAAGACACAATGAACAATTTAATCTTATACACACTCACACATGTACACACACATATTCACTCACGAACACACACACACACACACACACACACACACACACACACACACACACACACACACCCCTAGACACCTGAGTCTGGCAATGTTACTAACTAGATAGTCTGAAAAACCCTCAGACATCTAAAAATACTTACTAAGTTATAAATATCCTTTTAGATATATAGTTTATTTCGTACATCAGAAAAAAAAGGAAAAGCCAAAGGTGAGGAGGTGAAATTGAGATCCCTCGCACAAATCCACGAAGGGCTACACTCTGAGTCAAAGAGTGAGCTAGGAAAAACTACAGTGGCAAAATAACCCAAATTTGTCAAGTCTCACATAAAGTGGAAAAAAAATATTTCTTACTAAAATTCAAAATCATTATCTGTATAATATGGTCCAGAAAAATCCCAAGCTGACCGATTAAAACACTTCTGGTTTGGTGGCACTGGGGACAGATGACCCAAGCAAATGCAAATCCTCTATTGAGGATTGTACCCTAAACCCAGACCCCTCAGGATTCCTAAAGATTAAAATCAGTGATGCATTATGAGGTCACAATAAAAATTACCAAAGACTTCAGAAGACAATGGAACAATGAGTAAGTTAGCAGAAACAATAAAGAGCATCATTAGCTCCATAAGACTTCAGATAATGGAACTATTAGCTACAAAAAAAAACAAAAAACAAAAAACAAAAAAAACCAGCATGCTTTACACAAAGAAGAGATCTAAAAACACTGAGGAAGGAACTAGAGAATTCCAGAAACAACCAACTGGTTTGAAAAAGAAACAAACAGAGCTTTAAAACTGAAACACAACAGGCTGGCTAAAGAATAAATAGATTAAATATACCTAGAGAAAAGAATAAAGAGAGGGAAAATATGAAATAGTGGTTACCACTTGTGGAAGACAGAATGAGATAGTGTGACATTCATCTAACTGGAATTCCAGAAAGGCAGACTGGAGAGAATGGGAGAGAAGCAACACTCACAGATACAACTGGCCAAGAATTTTCAAAACTTCAGGAAAGATCTAAGTTGTTAGATTTAGGAATCACAATATATCCCAAGTAGGACTGAGATAAAGAAGTCCATACCTGCAGAACATGAAAATCAAAGAGAAATCTTAAGAACCACCGAAGAGAACTATAAAGAAATGACAAAAGCTCAGAGTAGACTTTTTCAACAGGAACAAAAGCCACAACACAATGGAATGGCATCTTTAAAGTGCTAATATAAATAGCTCAATGAGACAGTCAGTCCTGGGTCGCCTGGCTGGCTCAGTGGGTTGAGCATCCAACTCTTGATTTTGGCTGCGGTCATGATCTCATGGGTTGCTTAGGATTCTCTCTCTCTCCCTCTCTCTCTGCCCCTCCCCTGCTTATGTTTTCTCTGTTTCTCTCAAAAAAAAAAAAAAAAAAAAAAAAAAAGATAGTCTTAAATTGACATCTAAGCATGAGAATGAAATAAAAACAAAATCCAAAAATTTCTTAAGAAGTTGCTAAGACATATACTTCTGGAAAAAGGAAAGTTATTTCTGAAAGGAAGGTATAAGATGAATAAGGAATGGTAAGCAAAGAAACAGGTAAGCATATGAGTAAATCTAAAAAATGACTGTATGAAATAATAATTATAATGCTAATTTGGGAGATAAAAATAAAATAAAATAAAAATAAAACACAAGATGAAAGGAGGAATTGGATCAAAGTGTATATGGTCCCTGGATTGTTCAGGAAGCAGTGAAGATACTATATATTTTAAGATTTTAAGTTATATGGGCAATCCTAATTTTTTTTTAATGTTTATTTATTTGTGAGCGACAGAGAGACAGACAGAGTGTGAGAGGGGCAGAAAGAGAAGGAGACACAGAATCTGAAGCAGGCTCCAGGCTCTGAGTTGTCAGCACAGAGCCCAACGTGGGGCTCGAACTCACAGACTGTGAGATCATGACCCGAGCTGAAGTCAGACGCTTAACCGACTGAGCCACCCAGGCGCCCCTGGGCAATCCTAATTTTTAACAGCAGTCACTGAAAGCACAATCATACAAGAACCTTCCAACCTGAATTACAACTCAAATAGAATTTTTTAAAACCCTCAGTCATGAAGGCATGAAGATGTACATGTGTATGTTCAGGGGTGGGGTGGGGATATGGGAAGGACAGAAGAAAAAGGCATAAAGTAATATGGCAGAAACAATTCCAAGTATCAGTAATCACAACATATATAAATAAACTAAGCTGGTCAAAAAAAAAAAAATAGTGACTCTCAATCATAAATCTACCTACATGCTATGTATAAGGCATCTAAGACAGGATGGTAAGTTGAGAAGTAAAAGGATGATTGAGATAGTGGTGGCTCACTGCACAACGTGATAAAAATAAATAAAAACCACTGAATTATACACTCAAAAATGGTAGAAATGGTGAATTTTAGCTCAAGAAATTTTTAAACAAATGGATGACATCTAGCAAACATTAACCAAAAGAAAACTGGTGTAGCTGTATTAACATCAGACAAAATCAACTTAAACGGCAACTTAATGGGCGCCCAGATGGCTCAATAGGTGGAACATAGGACTCTTGACTTCAGAACGGTGAGTTCGAGACCCAACCCATGTTGGGTGTAGAGATTACTTAAAAATTAAAAAAAAAAAAAAAAAAAAGAAAAGAAAAGAAAAGAAACTTAAAGGCATTACTAAAGAAGGTCACCACAGAATTCGCCAAAGGTTCAATTTACCTTTGGATGCATTAATTCTAAATTTACATGTATCTAATACTATTTCCTCAGAATACATTTATTCTGACAAATCTATCATAATAGAGGATGTTAACATACTTCTCTCAATAACTGAAACGCCAAGCAAATAAAATATCAAAAAGATATAAAGATGTGAGCCAAATAGTAAATAAGCTTGACCTACTGACACACACAATATCCTGCAACAATTAGAGAACTTATATCCTAGAAAGTAAAGGCCAAGAAAGTTTTGAAATATACTCCAGATACTTAAAAGGGTGAGGTACAAAAAAACCCAGATGAATTGTGGAATTGATTTTGTTTTATGCAGTTTAGAAAAATGCAACCTAATGGGAACACAAGCAGTAAGATTTATTGGAATCTAGATATTCTACCACCTTTCCCCTCCTTCCCCAATTCCTCCTTTTTAAGGAGATGTCCATTTAAAGTGAGGCTGGGTAGATACATGAGAAAGAGGATAAAGAGATCTGCAAGATAGTATTGACATTTATTATCTCTTTTCCTTTCAAGTATTAGAATTTAGGCCAGAGCAAGAACCGATAAGAAAACTGGCCTAGTTCTTTAAAAGACAGAGAGACATTCGTGCACCTGCACCTTCAGGGCCATTAAGAAAGAATCACAATTTAAAGCACCAATTAGTAGACATCTGTTCTAAGGGGGAAATTAAGACTGAAGATCCACATATGAAGATATTTACTGCAAGAATATTTTTAACAACAAAACACTGGCAATAATCCATATATCCAATAGGAGGAGAAAGATGGAAAAAATGAGTTTATAAAGACTAGAAATACATATAGTAAAATGTTTATGGTCAGGCGGATTAGTCATGTTTTCTAAGTTTTCTATTGCTTTCATAAGCAAAAATATGGCTGTTTTGTTTAATAATAAAAATAATAGCTCCCACCCATTAATGGCCTATGTGTAGATCAGACATTTTACATGCAGCTCATTAATCTCCACTGCTAGAAGGCAGCTATCATTTGCCTCATTTTATATAAAGTAACTTGGTCCTCAGGCTTCTGTTTTCACTAGTTCCCAGCTTCCCAGTATGAACTATGAATTCTTTCATTAAACAACCAGCTCTCTACTAGATGGCGCAGGTTCCTGTGTCTAGGTTTAGGAAGATATATATCTATATCTATATATATATATAGATATATATCTATATCTATATCTATATATACACACACACACACACACACATATGTATATATGTGTGTGTGTGTGTGTATATATATAGATATAGATATATATATATATATTTTTTAAGTTTATTCATTTGAGAGAGACAGAGACAGCGCAAGTGCCAGAGGGACAGCAAGGGAGGGAGACAGGGAATCCCAAGCAGGCCCCTCCACTGCCAGCATGGAGCCCAACAGAGGGCTCGAACTCACGTAAAGTGAGATCATGACCTGAGCCGAAATCAAGAGTAGGACGCTTAACCAGCCGAGTCACTCACGTACTACTAGGAAGCTACTTAGAAGTGCACAGAGTCACATTCAAAGATACAGAATGAAAAGAGCTTAAACAGGGTCCACTAACGGACTCTTGTTTTTTTGTGACAGATTCTTAGACAAAACTGAATTTTCTTTTCTTCCCACACTAATTTCACAGAACAGAACAGAAAGAAGCACCACTTTCTATAGCACTTGCTTTTTCACAGGATTCATACACTGACTTGTTTGATCCCAACACCACCAAACTGGGCAGGAGAGGAATATTATCTTCATTTTAGAGATAAAGAAGAGGTAGCTGAGAAATTAAAAATGTCTTAAGATCAGGGTGCCTGGGTGGCTCAGTCGGTTGAACATCTGACTTCGGCTCAGAGCCTGGAGCCTGCTGTGGATTCTGTGTCTCCCTCTCTTTTGGCCCCTCCCCTACTCATGCTCTATCTCTCTCTGCGTCCAAAGTAAACATTAAAAAAAAAAAAATATTTTTTTTTAATGTCTTAAGACCATCTCGCTAGTATGTCGTGGGTAAAACCCGAACCCATATCTCTATAGCCTGTGCACTTTCCATTTACTCTTACTAACTGGGAAGACTGAACATAACCCTACCCTTGCTGGGAAATACTTTCTTCTACAAAGGGGCAGCTTTTCTATAGTTTTACTTTTCCTTTTAAACTACTTTTGAGACAGGTTGTTCCAAATATTCTCTTTGTCTCCTGAAGGGTAAAATCCTAGAGTCAAGTTTCCTAGACATCTTTTTAAATGTTAATAACCAGTATGGAAATATTCATCAAAATGTACTAGCTCTCCCTGAGAGGAGGGATTTCAGATAACTTAGTTTTCTCCTTTAAACTTCTGTTGAAAATGAAATGCTTCATTTTCTCCACCTCATCCAGATTGAACGCGCCCCCCCCATGTGTTGTACATAGTAGGTGTTCAGTAGCAGGTCCTGACTAAACCACTGTTTCCTAAACTTCTGCTACATCTGTGTACTCTCTATGTGATTATTTACTCAATAGCTTTCTCTAAACCAATTCACTTTTTAAAACTTAGCCTTGTCCTAAATGACAATATTTATGAAATCACTATATGCTAGTTTTATCATTGTCCTAATATACATTAATAAAGACACAGCTATTCAAATTTAAAATACTAATATACTCCCTAAAATAGTATGGCACATACACTGGAAAGCACTGCAGTTAATGAGTGTTGAGTCAATCTTTGTTTTTTTCTTTACTGAGTTTTTTATTTTAATTCCAGTATAGTTAACACAGAGTGTTGTATTAGTTGCAGGTGCACGATACGGTGATTCAACAATTCTATACACTACTCAGTGCTCATCATGATGAGTGTGCTCTTAATTCCCTTAACCTATTTCTCCCATCCCCACGCCACCTCCCCTCTGGGAACCATCAGTTTGTTCTCTATACTTAAGAGTCTGTTTGTCCGTCTCTTTTTTTCCCCTTTGCTTGTTTGTTTTGTTTGTTAAATTCCACATATGAGTGAAATCATAAGGTATTTGTCTTTCTCTGTGTTGAGTCAATCTTTGACTTCCTTCACTCCCCACAAGCACAATCACCAGGTACTTTAAATCCATCTTTTGTTGTGACTCTTGAACTTATTCTGACCTCTCACTCTATGCAGACTCTCTTTATTTCATGCTTACGTTGATGCACTAGGCCCCAGAAGTCTCTCTGCCTCCAATCTGTTCTATCCTATATGCTGCCACCAAATTGTAATCTTCCTAAAGCAAGCTTTGGCTTCTACCCAAATCAACCTTCCTGGCCATTGGAGACAACCACTCAACATCTTCAGGAAGAATTTTACAAACCGGTCCCAGTGTACCTTTCCATCCCCATCTATAAGAATACATTTAATCATTAGTCTTAGGAGAGCCAGTGTGTAGTTTTTATGTCTGTATCATTTTATTCATTTCATAACTTTGACCTGAAAAGCCCCATTCCCAAGTCAAAATTCTGCTTAGTTCAAATATCTTCTCGGTTAAGAAAACGGTCTACTAGGGGGCGCCTGGGTGGCTCAGTTGGTTGAGCGTCTGACTTTGGCTCAGGTCATGATCTCATGGTTCCTGAGTTCAAGCCTCACGTCAGGCTCTGTGCTGACAGCTCAAAGCCTGAGCCGGCTTCAGATTCTGTGTCTCTCTCTCTCTCTGCCCATCCCCACTAATGTTCTTTCTTTCTCAAAAATAACTAAACGTTAAAAAATTTTTTTAAAAAAAGAAGAAAACTATCTATTAGAATCCTCATTAACCTCTTAATTTCTAAAAGCCACACTATTCCAGCCATTCATGATGTTTACCACACTCTGCTTTAATTTATGGGCTATTTGTGTACAGGGCTAGTCTCTTCCACTAAAGGTTCTTCAGGACTATGTCTAAAGTATTTTAATCATGTAACTTATACACATATGCTAAAATATGTGTAGTTATCAATGAAATAAAGCAAAAAAAGCCAGCAAAATAACTCAGAGACTCCACTCAACACATTTCAAAAGACTATCTAATCTTTTTTAAGATTTACTGAAAGAATCTGTTCTCCTAGAAACAGGAGAAATACTAGAAAGAGGAGAAAGAAAGAATACTGTTCTCCTAGATACTAAAGATCAGTAATTTCATCACACTGTTTGAAATCAGTGGGCCACTATCTAACATCATGGTTTGGCTATAATGTTACCCCTGTTCCTCATCCCTGGATGTGGGTACCTCTTAAGCAGAGTGACCTGCTGACCTTGCATGATTCTCTCGTGCTGTCCCCGAGTTACCCTTTCTGGACTTCAGTGTTCCTACTGATGACATAACCTTAAGATCTCTTCTTAGCTTAAAATCCTGACTCTTGGTCAAACCAAAGTGACTTTTATTCCAACATCCTAACCGGCAGGATAACCCTACTTCAAAAATAAGCTAAATTACAGGAGTTAACCCTCTCCCAATGCTATTAATCCCTTCACAGAATCTTGCCCCGTGTACATATTTATAACAGGCAAGGCCACTTTATTAGACTGTCTTTTTAGGATCAAAATGTATGTTCAAATGATAATATTTCCTAGTAGTTAGAATGTATAATATGGAGTACAAAGTATCTCACCTATATCATTTCATTTAATCCTCAGAGCCCTAAAGGCAGGCAGCTTCAGCCCAGTGTTTCCCAACTAGTTTCCTAGTTCTGCTAGGAACTAGTTTCCCAACTAGTTTCCTAGTTCTTGCCCCCCAAGCCCTGCCCCCAATGGCTATCTGGCAATGTCTGGAGAGATTTTCAGTTGTAACAGGTGTTGGTGGTAGGGAAGGTTGATACTGGCATGTAGTGGGGAAAGGCCAGGGATGCTGCTAAATATCCTATGATGCACAAGATACCCTCCCACAATAAAAATCACCTGGCCCAAAATGTCAATAGTGCCAAGGTGAGAAACCCTGTAGCAGCATCTTTTAATTAAGAAATCAATGATTCAGGGATGCCTGGGTGGCTCAGTCGATTAAGCATCTGACTCTTGATCTCAGCTCAGTTTAAGAATTCACAGTTCATGAGTTCAAACCCCGCACCAGGCTCTGTACTGATGGCTCAGAGCCTGCTTGGGATTGTTTCTCCTTCTCTCTGCCCCTCACCGTCTTGTGCACATGACACACGTGCATGCTCACTCTCTCAAAATATATCAACTTTAAAAAAAAGAAATTAATGATCTAGGGTCGCCTGCATGGTTCAGTTGGTTAAGGGTCCAACTCTTGATTTTGGTTCAGGTCATGATCTCATGGTTTGTGAGTTTGAACCCCATGTCAGAGCCTGCTGGAGATTCTCTCCCTCTCTCTCTGCCCCTCCTCCCAACTCTTTCTCTCAAAATAAATAAATAAACTTAATAAAAAAAAAAAGAGAGAGACAGATCAATGATCAATGATTTAGAGAACTTAACATATTGCCTAGAGTTATACAGAACCAAAATCATCTCTGAATGACACCAAGGCCAATAGCATATTCCAATACATATAGAAATACTGCTGGCTGTTCCTGATTAAAACTGTGCTGTTTCTTATCATTGTCCCTTCTTCCCCCAGTTAGTCTTGGTACTTTAGATCAAGAGTCATATGCTCTACTGACTGAGCCAGTCAGGAGCCCCCTGAAAAAGCTTTCTGAGACTCAAGTCAGATTTAAGACATGTCTTCTCCTGTGCTCCCCCTGCATTCAGTATACATAGCTTCACTGTTAAAATTATATTTCTCCCCTTCAGATCACAAGCTTCTTGAGATCTTCCCTCTTTATGTTTGCATTTCTAGTGCCAGGCAAAGTATCTCAGCACAGAATACAGGTTTCATAAATATTTGTCAAACAAACAAAAGAAAGCCAACCACATTATATAGTGTACCCAAGGACACACAGCTACTAAATGACAGAACCAGGATTCAAATCCAAGTCTCTCCATTGCCAAGCCTATCATTTCTGCATCTCAATGAGGTAAAAATCAAATGTTTATCTCCTCTTTGGCCTACTTGTGGGAAGTCTTTGATCATAAACATATCAAGAATATATATGAAGTCCTGTTTTAAAGACAGCTTATAATCATAAGAATTTTCCTGTCTTACACTTCCGATTTCCATGTGTACATTCTATAAAAGCTTGAGAGGTAGTTAGCATGTAATAATAGTGATAGTCTCTCCCAAATACCAGAATTATAAAGGTGCCACGGTGTTCTTATTTGGTAGTCTCCTTTAATTCACCACACTGCACAGAAACTGATATTATTCTGAGCTGTCATAGTAACTGTTTATAAAAACTGAGCCCAGGGCCTCTTAGGAAAAGAAAAACTCACTTTAACGTTAGCTTTTATTTCTTCACTGTCCCCTTCTCCATCTTTGCGGGCTTCCATGCCAGACTCCTCCAGGATGGCTTTGTTTAGTACAGAATACTCTTCTAGTAGAGTGTCAAACAAAACTATGCGCTTGTTCTTGAAGAAGCCATAAAAATAAGCATTGCTGTGGGAAGAGCGTTTAGATCCTAAGGAAAAGACAGTTCAAAGCATGGAAAAGAATTAAAAAGTCTGGGGTCCTCTGGTGAGACTCCTAGAAATTGCATTACTGCAAAGGACATTAACATTTTCAAACTGTTTAATACCTGAAGAAAAATGTATCAACATAAATCACCACCAGCAGTGGAGACTGTCTGTTTTCCTGCCATATTGCCAACAAATATTTGTGCTCAGCACAGCTTTACAGCAATAGGGAAAGTCTAAATATCCAACAGTAGTGGAATGACTGAATTACGGTAAAACTGCGAAATGGAATTTAAACAGCCAGAAAAAAGCAATACTTTTGAAAGAATCTTAACAAGATGGAAAAAAAGTTCACCAATATACTGTGAAGGATACAAAACTTCATGTATATAAGGTTCCATTATTGTCATGAAAAAAAAAATACATGTAAATAGAAAAGCATAAACACAAGCCTATGAAGACATATATCAATATATTGAAGTGTTTACCATTGGCTGCTAGAACTATAGACTTTTGTTCCATCCTTTATACTTTTCAAGGCTTTTTAAAATAAGTATACTTACTTCTAGAATCAGAAGAAAATTAAAGCTATTTTTAAAAAGACTGGAAAAAAAAAAAAGAACATACTTAACAGTATGTGGCTAACAGGAGCCGAACTATGGTTGATTTTTTTATTTGATTCTTTATATTTTTCTTTATTTTCTAAATGTTCTACACTGTATAGAGACATTAGTGGTTAAAAGCAGACTTTGGGTTCAAATCTTGGCTCTGCCATGTACTAGTTGTATAAATGTAAGAAACTTCCTTAATCTCTTTAAGCTTCATTTACCTGTTCATGGTAAAGGCTAATCTCTAGCTCATTGAACTGGATTAAAGATTACATGAGAAATTCTAAGTAAATCAATTGTATACCACCTGATCCATAAACTACTACTATTACTTATATACATTTCTTAAAAAGAAGAAATGATAAAACATTTGTTTCTCCTGAGAATTTGAGATGTCTCACAGAAAATGTGTATTTTGTATCTATTCACACTTCTAGTGTAAAATATGCTTAACAATATATATATATGTTTATTTATTTATATTTTTATTTTTTTGAATGTTTATTTTTGAGAGAGACAGAGACAGAGTGTGAGTGGGGCAGGGGCAGAGAGAAAGGGAGACAGAATCTGGAGCAGGCTCCAGGCTCTGAGCAAGCTGTCAGCACAGAGCCTGACACAGGCTCAAACTCACAAACGGTGAGATCATGACCTGAGCTGGAGTTGGATGCTTAACCAACTGAGCCACCCAGGCGCCCCAACAATATATTTAGAATACAGTATATTTACATATATAGAAGTATATATGTTTAGAATATAGTAAGACTTTGATAAATATTAACCTATTTATGTGTTTATTTTTTCATCTTTTGGTTTTGTTGCCTAGAAATTAAGAGTCAAACATGTGGTCCAATTTTGTCAGTAGTTCAGGACCTCAGCATCTGGAAAGTTATGTGTAATTCAGAGGTCTTACACTTCTATCTCATTTATGTCTCCTTTGATTCTAATTTTTAAATTAAAAATTATAAGCTGCCTTATTTATGGAAGTAAGCAAATTGTACGCTTATAAATAAAATAAAATTAATATCTTAAAGTGTAGCTCAAGGAATACCTATACCAAAATCACCTAGGGGAGCTTGTTAAAAGTAGATACTAAAACACCTGGGAATGGAGCCCAAGAATCTGTCTTTTAGCAAAACTTCCAGAATATTCTTATAGTCACTAAAGTTTAAGAGTCCCTGCTCTAGACCATAAGCTTTTTGTATCACTGTAGTGGCATGTAGTATATTCAATAATGCTTGTTTACTGAATGGGTTAATGATACCACTTGAGATATGAAGTAATATACTTGAGAATTCTGAAAAACCAATGTAAGGCACTGCCATTTGTGTCTTCATGTCTTATGATGTCTTACCTTCACCTACCAGCAGCATTTTTTGTTTATCTATTTATGTAATCTCCACACCCCATGGGAGCTCAAATTCACAGCCCCGAGATCAATGGTCACTTACTCTTCCAACTCAGCCAGCCAGGCACCCCCTCAGCAGCATTTGACACAGCTGACCACTCCTTCCCTGAAAGACTTTCTTCTCCTGTCTTAAAAGAAACACCACTTTCTCCTGGCTTTATTGCTACCTCAATGGTCTCTCCTCCTCAGCCTCCATTGCTGGCTCTTCCTCTCCTACTGACTTCAACCTGAGCCCCTTTCTCTTGTCTAAGTGCCCTCTTCATGGCATTAAACACCATCTATGTGCCAGATACTTCCCTATCAATATTCTGGCCCTGACCTCTCCCTGGAACTCCAGACTCATATATCCAGCTGCCTATCTGACATCTGTATATCTCCACAAGGAGGTCTTTAATGCAGATTTGTTATTTATATTTGTGTGTGTGTGTGTGTGTGTGTGTGTGTGTGTGTGTGTGTGTGTGTGTGTGTTTTCCTGCTCCATGTTGAATTCTCCTTTCAGAGTTTAGGAAATTTCTCACCATGTAAGTCTTGTAGGAGACTGCTTCTCATTTGAGAAATCTAAAAGGCCAGATATTCGCATCCCCAGCACTTCTGGCAGTCAGCCCGTGCCCTGGTTCAATCAGATGCACCTACTGGGGACTCTCGAGATTTAGCTAATTATGCAAAGAACCAGGGCAGTGAGGAATTAATGCTATGGATACAAGTGGTAGGGATGATATAAGGGAGCAAACTACTGAATTCAACAGCAGGAGGCAAGAGCAGGGTCCACACCAGACTGGTTCTACAATGTGATTCTAACCTCCTCATCTCCCTGGGAACAGTCCATTTTCCAAGCTTGTAAACTTAACTTTCCCGGTGACTTTGTGAGTTATCAAACATTGATTCAATAAGGAATTTTCCTGCTTCAGTTAGCCACAGTTGGTTCTACTGCTCACTCAGAGCTAATCACTGCTTGAGGAACTCTAATACAGTGTTCAATAGATACCTCAAAATGTAGAACTTAATCCAGTAGAACTTAATCCCCCACAAACCTGCTCTTTGCTCAGTTTTCCCATCTCAGTAAACTATCATTTTTCAGCTGCTCAGGCCAAAAATCTAGGTCATTACCCTAAGTGTCTCCCTTTCCCCAATTCCTTCACAGGTAATCTCGGAAAAAATTCCATCAACTCTACCTCTGAAACACATCTCCAATGCATCCACTTCACTCTAGAAATTACTGTCCTAGTCTAAGCTGCCCTACCTCCTCGCTGACCCCTACCACAGTCTCCTAACTGCTCGTCCTGCTGCTACTCTTGCCCTCCCACTACAACCTTTTCTCCACACAGCAACCCACAATATTTAAAAAGTACAAACCAGACCATGTCACTAAAACCTCTAATGGATTTCCCCCCCTCGAACTTAACATAAAACCCAAGGTCCTACCGTGATTTACAAAGGCCTGTGTGGACTGACTCCTGTGTATATCTCACACTGTTCATGTCATAACACCCTTCTGCTGTGCTGAGTCACACTGGACTTTCTTCTGTTTCTTGAAGACACAAAGCTCTAGAAGGTTTTCCTACTAATCTCAGCATGGATGGCTCCTTCCTTCAGGTGTCAGCTAACACTCATCTGCTCAGAGAGGTCCTGCCTGATGACCCAATCTAAAGTATCTACTCAGTCATCCTGCATCACATCACACTAGATTCTCTGCCCAGCACCTGCTATCTGGTACTTTCTGAGAACAGAATGTTGTGGACTTTTCACTACAATATCCCTGTCAATTTACAAATCCATAATGTGTATTGTTATTAGTAGTAACAACACTTAGTCATTCAAAGTATTTCTGAGGACTGTGATCATTATTAAGAACAAAAACATACATTACAGATCAGTAAACTTCCATTTAGCAAAGGTAAGTCGCCAAAGTCACACAGGTAATTTGTGATAAAAACAGGATTCAGGGGGGATGGGCTAAATGGGGAAGGGGCATTAAGGAATCTACTCCTGAAATCATTGTTTCACTATATGCTAACTGACCTGGATGTAAATTAAAAAATAAACTATAAAAAACAGAACAAAACAGGATTCAAACCCAAGCCTATTGATATCACAACCTGACCTCTCATATGCTACCCTCCACCTACTCAAATCTTTTTTTTTTTTTTTAAACACGCTCTGGCCAGTTATATTAAAAAAAAAGTTGCATGATTTACTTTTCATTGGTCTGTTCTGGAATGCTTTGATTATATCAGAATCACCTGGATCAATGACAGCCAGTGTGCATACTCCACAGTATTTTCCACGTTCTATGCTCAATTCAATACTATTGCCACCGTAGGGACAGACACCAGTTTTGGCCAGGATGGCATAATACCCTAGTTCAGATTTCCTCAAGGCTAGGCAGTTGTTGGCCAGGATGACCATTTTCAGAGTCTGCCTGTATCCCAGCACATACTTTCCACTTTTCATATTGATTTGCAGCCCTGAGTTAATCAACTCCAGTGGCTTTTTCATCTTTGCAGCCACCGTCTTCCTGCCTTAGGTGTGGGCTGGCCCCACAAGATGGCCAGGGAGTGAGAAAAAAAAAAAAAAAAAGGCCAAATCCTTATTTTCCATAAAGTCCCAGCTCATGTTGTAATTCTCCATAAAGCCATCCTTATTTCATCTAAAACCATATGGCACTGACAGTATGTATTTACACATCAATTACCTCTATTCTGATATCATTAGCTGTCATTTCATATTCTCTGATTATAACTTAAGTGATAAGCAACTCAGGCCGCCCCCTTCAGTAAAAACCCCTCAGAGACCATGCTTCTGCACTGATTACTGCACTTCCAGTTTACTATTCACTAAAAGAGTAGTGATCCCAGAGGCTAAAGAAGTAGTGTGAATTGTCACTCTTCTACCATTTCCCCCATGGAAATGTCCCAATTGTGCAGTCAGCCAGGCTGTATAACCTCAGAAGCCACTACAAGTCTGAGATGTCTATGCTCTTCTAGTTGCTGTTAATTCATTCTTTCCCATCGCAGTCATCTCTTCTCCCTGGCCCTGCAGTTACTTCTCAGGTTCTAGTCCTTCATTCAGTACAGCTGTTTCTCACTGATTTTTTTTTTTCCTTTTTTTATTTAAAGGAGTGATGGGCAAAGTATGGTTTGCAGGACAAATTTAATTTCCCACCTGGTTTTATAAATAAAATTTTATTAGAACATAGCCATGCTCATTTGCTTATGCATTATCTGTGACTGCGTCTGTACTAATTAATGGCAGGGTTCAAGAGCTGCAACAGAGACCATGTGGCCCACAAAGCCTCAAATATTTATTGACTAGCCCTTTACAGAAAACGTTTGCCAAACTATGGTTTAGAGAAGCAAAAGCGAAACCGAGAGGCGTGAAGGGATTCGTCCAAGATCCCACTGGCAGAGGCAGAACCAGTGCCTCACACATTTACATGGCTTTTAATTAGAGATTCTGAAAGTCATGGTATCATACAACAGTTTTACTCTACGTCTTTTTGGGCTTGAGACTTTAGTAGTCTTATGTAAGCTAATACATAGCTTAACTCTCAAAAGCAATCATCAAAAAAGCAGAGAACAACTAATCTGAAGTATCCAATGGTACTATAGTTTCTGGTGTATGTGCAAGTGAAATTGGACTCCTCCAGAACACTGGAAGTTTTGTTGGATGAGACAAAGCCAGCATCGCTGGTTTTATTTTATAAGCCCCCAACTAGAGCTAAGTGGAACTGGACTATGTGAAAGTCCAACTCCATTCCCTGAGGGAGCCAGGAAGGTAACAGAAGTATCTAAACCAGTGTCATATACATGATACAACTAGCAGTGAAAAAGGCCTTGGCCAAAACTTAAAACCAACACAGTAAAGCCAACCCAACACAGCTGCAGGTAAGAGCAGGCTTGGTATCAGGCTACCAGTTTCTATCCCTGGACTCTGCCACCAAGTCCTAGAAATCTTCAGAAGCCAAATTGTAAAATCCTAACAAATCAAAACACTTGAGTAAAACCTCCTTACCCCCGGATAGCCTTACCTTCAACAACATACACCTTAGTCAAAGGAAAGTCAATACTCTTTGCCATTACTTCAATTTCTTGTTTAAGCTTTCCCTCAGGCAGAGGTGTGAACTTGTCAAATAAAGGGGCAATATAATCAGCATAGATTGTGACAAGCACCTGAAAAATAAATGTCAGAACAACCTATGAGTATGCTTTTTTTTTTTTTTTTAGAAATCTGACTTTCCATCATTTTTTTAAATGTTTATTTATTTCTGAGAGAGAGAGACAGAGAGAAAGAGAATGCACAGAGGAGGATGGAGAGAGAGACAAAGAGAGAAGGGGAGACAGAGAATCCTAAGCAGGCTCCGAGCTGTCAGCAGAGCCCCACCGGGGTAAGCCACCTAGGCGGCCCTATGAATACGTTCTTAAAGAAACACTGCCATTTATACAGATTCAATCATATTAAAACAACTACATGATCTAGCCTTGAGAACATGGATCTTTTCATTTGTTCTGGTATTCCCAACCCCAAATACTACCAGATAATAAGTGCTCAGTATCTGTTAAATTAAATCAAAGTGAGTAGTCTCTATGTGGTAATAATTGAAAAGTCAAATGGTCCACTCAAAAACTATCTTGGGACTTTCTGCTACTTCATAAGCCCATCATAACTTGGAATTCTGCCTTTCAGAGTAATCACGAGAGACCTGCATTCTTTGCTAAAAATTAATTACTAGAGCTTGATTGTGTGCTATTATTTGGGTAGTCTACTAAAATTAATTACCTGTAGTGTACAAAATTAATTACCCACAGTGTACACTGAGGTTGAAATGGCACTTCCTTAAGCATTTCTGGAACATTCCGTCTGCTCTTTCCTCTCACTTCATTGGCCATACACAGATATGTGCAAATCCAACTAGCACCTGTTCTTGGAGCTCGATCCCACCAGGGAAAGTGAAGCAGTGAGCACCATGGCAATTCAGACTAAAATACACCTCATCATCACAGGAGTTGAAGAGCTGATAGATGCTATTTTCTGGGAGCTGTGAACAGACTGTTTTCATTGTGTTGTAGTGTATGCGTTGTGAAGTGGTTTAGAATATGGTAGAGAGAAGAAGCAAAGATGTGAGGAAGGGAAGATGTGCGGTGAGAGGGAAGGGAGGGAGAAGGAAGAGAGGGGAGGGGAGAAAAGGGAGAAGAGAAGTGAGGAGCAAGGGGGAAGGGAACAGAGAAGAAGGGATAAAAAAACACGAATGGAGGAGGGAAAAAGCAGGGGAAAGAGGGCAGAAAAAAATCAGGCAGGTTCAGGGTTTCTTTTTCTTATCCCTCTTAAATCTAGTCTCCCTTCAAAACATCCATGATGTTTAGGCACTGGAGCTCAGTAAAGAGGGACTGAATGATCAAACCTAGTCATCCATTCTGGTGACAACTCACAAATGCACAACCTAAAACTGCCTGACAACTATTAACGGTAACTAATAACCAGCTTCTAGGATCCGAGTCAGCATAAGGAGAAAAAAATCTACGGTCAGGGTCAGTTCTCCTATTTCTATACCCAAAAGCAGAAACCAAGGGGGAAATTTAGATGACCACTTATTTATATTTCATTTGCTTCTCAAGAACTGTTTACATGCTAATGAAGATTAAATCATAGTTATCTTGCCAAGAAAATTTTGTAAAAGAAAATGAAACAAAGATTTTACTCACCAGAGAAACAACTAACGTGAACAGCCAGGCATATATAAAAAAATAGTCTCCCCCAATTTTAATAATATAAAGTAGAAGTGAAGACACAGGCAATAAAATGCACTGAGTCACGATAAATTTCTTGACTGCATCTTTCATGAAGAAGCCCAAAGTCTGAAAAAAGAAAAGATCATCACAAGAAAATGAGAAACTGCTTTTAAAGTAAATAATAAGTGAATATAAAGGATACATAATTTTATTTTTAATTTTTTTTAATGTTTATTTATTTCTGAGAAAGAGAGAGTGAGACAGAGCACAAGTCGGGGAGGGGCAGGGAGAGGGAGACACAGAACCTGAAGCAGGCTCCAGGCTCTGAGCTGTCAGTACAGAGCCCAACACGGGGCTCGAACTCACGAGCCATGAGATCATGACCTGAGCCGAAGTCGGATGCTTAACCAACTGAGCCACCCAGGCATCCCTATTGAAGAAATTTTAACAGTTAAAAGGCAGTGAGTCTATATTATATGACACTAGGTAGTCTAAGACAACAAGTAAATGTCTGGCATTTTACAGTTCAAAATCAACCCATTTAAATGTTAGCAAAAGGATACTAGACTAGAAGAGTTTATGGCAAGACTTTAACCTATGATCTGCAGTTCCTTTTCCTTCACTGAATTCATGCTCTAAAATAGCAAATTATGCTTCAATTATTACCAACAGAGGGGAAAAAAAGCACAAAGAAGTCTTTATATTTACAGGAGAATATTTGAGGGGCGCCTGGGTGGCTCAGTCAGTTGGTCGTCCAACTTCGGCTCAGGTCATGTGTCTCCTTTCTCTCTCCTTTCCCTTTCTCTCCCTTTCTCTCCCTTTCTCTCCTCCCCTCCCCTGCTCTCACTCTCTCTCCCTCTCTCTCAAAAATAAATAAACATTAAAAACAATTTTTAATAAAAAAATAAATAAAAGAGAATATTTGCATTCTCTAGTTTACCTGTTGATTGAAACCATGCTTTTCTTCTATCACAAAAGTATTATAAAGACTCCATGGCAAACCAGTCAATGCACTGAAAAGCGTAGCCAACAGGAGAAACACCAAGGACTGAGTGATCTAAACACAAGAAGAAAACAGCGGCGGTTTTTATAGTGTAATATTAATTCCTTCTTCAAATGAATGATTAGTGAACAAATCAATAGGTAGTTGCTGAGTACTTACAGGATTTCAAGCAATGTGCTTGATTCTATGGGTTACAAAGTCTGAAACAACATCTGTATCTCAGAGTTTACTTGCCAGAGGAGGCAATAAAACAATGTTTCTTTTATTACATAGGCACTATGTGAAAGTCACCTGAAGCCATATAGACAAAATGGTTAAAAGAACCAAAAAATGAGAGACAGCTACATATGCTGGTAAATTCAAGCAAGGCTTGCAAGGCTTACAAGGCTGAGGAGACTCAGGATGCCACTCTGAAGAGGTAAACTAAAGGGACAGGAGAGACAAGGAAAGGAAGAATTCCTTGCGATTTACAAAAGCACGGAGAGAGAAAAGAGCACCCTGTAAGTGGAAGAGGACAAGATGGCAAGCCCGGTTGGGACAAGGCAGAGAAACTTATACTAGATCATGTCTTTAAAGAGTTTGGCTGAGGGGCGCCTGGGTGGCTCAGTCGGTTGAGCGTCCGACTTCGGCTCAGGTCATGATCTCACAGTTTCTGAGTTTGAGTCCGCGTCGGGCTCTGTGTTGACAGCTCAGAGCCTGGAGCCTGCTTCGGATTCTGTGTCTCCCTCTCTCTGCCCCTTCCCCGCTCATGCTGTCTCTCTCTGTCATCTCAAAGATGAATAAATGTCAAAAAAAAAAAAAAATTAAAGAGTTTGGCTGATTTAGAAAAAGGTATACAGAAAAGGAACATAGGATGAGCTGAATTAAAACCCAAGGTACCTATACATGTAGAAGAGAGCCATCATTTCAAATAAACAATCAGGAAAGAGGAAAGAGAGTTGGCAATTTCCAACAAGAAGTCAGGAGGCAGTGTCCTAGCATCCACCACAGGTCAGGGAGTCTCAGACTTAGGGATTTGCCCAGGGAATGGAACTTCTGTAAGAATGGGTAGTCGACTCAAGGAGCTCCAAGGAGACTCTCAAAGATATATTCCCTGTCCTTGTTTGAAGTATGTGCTAACTGCGTATGGTACAGAGCGTCTGTTGAGTGGGTTCAACGAAATTCTTGTTTCCCCTTTCACTGGAAGGAAGGGGTTGTCCCTGAGAAATAGCTTGCCTAACTGGAGCGCACATTCCCCCGTTCCCTTACATCTGAGACTAAATGACTGGTTCACCAGCAAGATGTGAATGCAAAGGATACTACAGAGCCAAGGGAATTAAGAAGAGGATGTACTTTCTCCACCCCCTCATTCCACCTGCCTGTTGGACGCAGAGAACTCTGGGGCACTCAGGAGACGGCACAGCCATAAGATGAAAAGAGACTGGGTCCCTGGCTCCCCATGTGGAAGAATGTCACCTGTTGGCCAAAAATACTCACGCGAGGCTATTCTGTGATTGAGAAATAAAGTATTGTGATAAGCTATTGAAATTCTGGAGTGTACTACAATAACTAGCATTATCCTAACATAGCATGTGTGGACAAGGATTGTACAAACGGAGAAGCAAGCCTAAGACAGAGCCAAAAAATTAACTTCCATGTATAGCTAGCCAAGCAAAAAGTAAGACTCTAAAATATATATGCTAATGAATCACATACCTCATATTCTGGTCCAAAGCCAGCATAGCCACAGAACCGTCCAGAAAGTCTCCAGAGATAAGGAATTCCTCCAAAAAGAAGAATAAGCTATAAAACAAGACATACTTTGGTTAAATTTGAAGACTAGAAATTATCAGATGAGAACATTTCATAAAGAAAAAGGGACAGGGGGCGCCTGGGTAGTTCAGTTGATCATCCCGCTTCGGCTCAGGTCATGATCTTGTGGTCCGTGACTTCAAGCCCTGCATTCTCTGTTGTCAGCCTATCAGTGCAGAACCTGCTTCAGATCCTCTGTCCCTCTCTCTTTCTGCCCCTCCCCCACTCGTACTCTCTCAAAATATAAATAAAACATAAAAAAGAAAAGAAAAAAGGACAAAATAATTATCTCTGAAGAAAAAAGAGACCTATCTTATTTAGGCTAAAATATGCATTTACGTGGATACAAACCAATTCAGATACTAAGTTTAGCCTGGTAAAGTATTTATGCCTGTACATTTTATACGGATAAATTAGGATGGTATGGGAATTATGTCTCTATAAAGTGAAGCTGTAAAATAAATGAATGAATGAATGAATGAATAAATAAATAAATAAATTTGCCAAAAGACCACAACAAAAGTTTTATGGATCAGGGACTAAACTTAGAAAAGGTAAGCAATTTTTCCAGAATCTCACGGCTAATGAGTCACATAAATGGGATCTGACCAAGGCTATGTGGCTCCCTAAGTGGCTTTCGCCTAAAAGGAAACAGCCCCCATCCGTCAGGACAAAGTATCAGTATCAGTGTAAGTGGAGAGTTAGGTCCACTTACCAAACTGAGGGACAGAATGGGATATCTGTGCTTTCCCCAGGTAAGGAAAAGGTGAATCTTGAGGTAGGAGTCAGGGTTTCATAGGAGGAGGCCCCCTTCTCAGCACCACCCTTTGTCTTGGGCAGATACAGTGAACAAAGATATTCACCAAATCACCATGACATTCGAATGAGCAAGCTGCTCTTAAAATCTGAAAAGAATGCATGCTTACAAAACACAACCTGCCACAACAGATACTAAGTTTATGGAACTAAAGAGGAATCGGTTTAGTTTTCCTTTCCCTGGAGTCTCAGGAACACAACGATCAATCACACTCCTTGGTTAGAAGCACAATATTCTCATTGGTTCACACACGGTTCATTGTGGTTTTGACAGGTTTTGGCACTATCGTGTATTTCATGGGAAGCCTTCCAATCTACTTTCCATTTTTATATATGTATCCATAAATAATATAGTGATTTATATATGCTTTTTGAGACTTTATGTAAATAACATCATATTGTACTTATTCTACAACTTGCTTTTTACACTCTACATATTTTTAGATCCATCCACAATGATTGGTAAATGTATTTGGTACTATGATCAGCTTGTTCTCTGCAGTGTTTACGCCAAATTACACCCTCATCGGCAGTACTGGAGGGCTCCTGTTCCCTACAATCTCACCCACACTTGGTGCCATCCATCTTTTAGATGTTTCCCTGTATGCTGGGTTGGTTTAACACCATGGACCTCAAATATAGTTTCTGTACAGCAGCAGCAGCAGCAGCATCACCTGGGAATGTGTTAGAAATGCAAATACTCAGGCTCCACCCCAGAACCACTGAATCAGGAACTGGAAGTGGAGCCTGGCAGTCTCCAGGCACAGTCACCAAAGTCTGAAAATCTTGGGTTTAATAAATTGTTGTCTTAAAGGCTCCCTTAACTCTTCGTCCAGCTATCTCACCTAACCCAGTCTTGGATGTAAACCCCGTCTTCCCAAAAGATATGCTTTGGCACCACTGTCTGGTATATGCACCGCCTGTTGAACTAATCGACTTGAGACAGCACTTCTTTCACCCTGTTCTTAATCCTAATAAATAATGCAAAATTAAGGATTTATAAGCCTTCTGGTGAAACGTTAAAACACCTATTATTAAAAGTCCAGCTTTTAAGTACGTATCAAGGGTAGTTTTAATATGAACTTCAAATGCATCTTGGAATGCTTTTAGAAACTGCTGTCACAAACCTTGTTTAGTATACTTTGGGAAATGAAATATAAAACACAGTGAACAGTAAAGTTTCCTTCTACTGATAATCTCACTGAGCAGGCTGCTGGGTTGTCTTATAACAAGAACTAATGAGCCCAACAAAAACTCCAGCACTTTTTTTTTATAATATTATTTTAACGTTTATTTATTTTTGAAACAGAGAGAGACAGAGCATGAACGGGGGAGGGTCAGAGAGAGAGGGAGACACAGAATCGGAAACAGGCTCCAGGCTCTGAGCTGTCAGCACAGAGCCTGATGCGGGCTTGAACTCACGGACCATGAGATCATGACCTGAGCCGAAGTCGGACGCTTAACAGACTGAGCCACCCAGGCGCCCCACAACTCCATCACTCTTAAACATAAGATCCCACTAGACTCTTGCAAAGCAGGCAAGACATATAGCCATTACCACATTATAGATGAGACACCTGAAAATCAGAGGTTAAAGTTACTTGCCCAAAGAAACCCAGTGACAAAGTGACTGCTATGTATTGAGCAGTATACTAATGGCTTCATCGACATTATCTCACTCATTCAGTCCTTGCCACAAACCATGTGAGATATGGTTGAATATGTATCGGCTTCTCATCACAAAGAGGGGAAAAAAACGAGGCTCAAGAAGGCCAAGGTGCTCACTCAGAAACCCACAGAAATTGGAAAAGCAACAATTTCAATGTTGCTACACTGCCCTCCTCAACTGTCCAGCCCTTCCACTTCCTGATCAGGCTCTTCACTGACATTTGTGAGACACCAGGAAAGTCTGTCTCAGATAGGCTGGACACCTTCTCTCTGGGTGCTCTGTCACATTTGTGTGAACAGTGGCACCTGTAATTGGTCACACAAGGCCTCTGCTTATGTTCCTTCGGATAGAAAAAAGGAGGCAACAAAAAGTTTCAATCAATCTTTGCACTTGTTCTTTGTGACCAAAATATAAAAACTTATTGATTTTAATCAACACAAAATAGGAATTAATGAACCTGTCTTCAAACAGAACAGGATTTCAAAGTAACACAAAATGCTTCCCATCAAACGGTAAATAGAGCTAATTCCCCAAGGATAAATTCAGCACATTTATGATGTGGTCCCTAGAGTTTTAAGAATGGTTTCTTCAATGCAATTTTAAAGACTCAGAAGAGCAGAGCTTGAAACCCACTTCTCCCACTTATTATCGTCACTTGGCCGTTAAATGGACAAGCCATTTAATTTCTCTGAGCCTCCACCTTCTCATCTACAAAAAGGGAATAACAATGCCTACCCTTTCTACCTCAAAGCACTGTTGTAAACATCAAACAGGCACATTACAAAGCTCTCTTTCTATATGTGTTTTCCCTGTCTCTGTCATCTCCTGGAACAAACTAGACCACCCCCATGCTCACCAACTGTAACAACCAAGCTACTGCCCATCTTTCCTGGAACTGTTTACTAGTGACAACGAAAGAGACTGAAAATGTTTTGCCTGTCTTTTTATAATGGCCCTGTGAGGAGTAAGCCAAAGAACTTCACAGAATCAAACATCAGTGAGGAAAGAGAACGGTGTCTAAATTCACCACCTCTGCTTCCATCTCTCCCTCTGAAGGATGATTTCACAGTTGGACCTTAACAAAAGAAATGCTTCAGATAAACTAATCAAAGCCAAATATAAACCACAATAAAGCCTGGCTTGGTTGGAGAGCATCAAGTTTCGATACTAATCTTCAATATCTCTGTAACTAAACCAGGCTTGGACTTGTAAAAAATATAATTTAAAAAATCAACATTGAGAAGACTAATTACTAATAATTGCAACATATCCTAAAAGCCAAATGAATTTTGTTTTTCAGATAAGATTTAATTCTTCTCCTTAACTTTTCGCTACTTTACATCATCCTGAGGAAATAGGAAAGACTTGTAATAATTTGGTTCTAATCACACTAGTCCGTAACTGTCAAGGAAAATTTTGTGACCAGCTGGAAATGTTTTCATCATTTAACAAAGCTCTGAACAGCTGGTTTCTTCTCTTAAACTGAAGAAACAATTATGGTAGCTGACCTCACTTATTTTCAATTTAGGAATCTTTCTCTTAGTGGTACTGGAGATTTAAAAGAGGTCTAGAGGAATAGTGATGATAATCACGATCATGATGATAAAAATAATAATGGCCAACACTTACAGAGCACTGATAATGGATCAGGAACTTTTCGAATCTTCTCACACATATTAACTCATTTAATCCTCTCAACAACACTACAAATGAGGAAATATCACCACACAATTTTAACAGACGAGAAAACTGAGGCACAGAAGTGGTGGCTTGCTTGAGGCCCCAGAGCTGGTATGGTAGAACTGAGATTCAGACTCAAGCCACCTGGGTTCTTAACCTCCGCACCATGTACCTTCAATTGTTCTTGGAGGTGGAAAACCAACAACTGGTGTTTGGGAATGAAAAGAAACCTTACTCATTTTGTTTATAAAGCACAGGTATACATACATTCAGTACAGAAACAGATATACAGTATATCTGTGGTATTAAAATTTCATGGAGGGGTGATTAAGAGAAAAATGTCTAGGGGCACCTGGGTGGCTCAGTCGGTGAAGCATCCAACTTTGGCTCAGGTCATGATCTCATGGCCCATGAGTTCGAGCTCCACGTTGGGCTCTGTGCTGACAGCCGAGAGCCTGGAGCCTGCTTCCGATTCTGTGTCTCCCTCTCTCTCTGCCCCTCCCCCACTCATGCGCTCTCTCTCTCTCTCTCTCTCTCTCTCTCTCGCTCTCTCTCTCTCTCAAAAATAGATACCTTTAAAAAAATTTTTTTTTAATAAAAGAAAAAAATGTCTAAAAAGATACAGGGCCAGGGGTGATCATGAAGAAAAGACTGAGAAACACTGCTCTACACTATACAGCCTCTCTTCTTTTAGCATGGGGGGAAGACTGGGTCTGTTTTACTAAGTAAAAATGACCCATCACTTGTTTCATTTAAGAAATATGGATTATATGCTTATTTTATGCCAGTCACTAGATGCCAAATGATTACAAGACCTTAAAGTATCCTTTCTTTAAGGAATTATCAGTCTGGAGTGCCTGGGTGGCTCAGTTGGTTGAGCATCTGACTCTTGGTTTCAGCTCAGGTCATGATCTCACAGTTTGTGAGTTTAAGCCCCATGTCAGGCTCCATGCTCCTGATGCGGGGCCTGCTTGGGATCCTCTCCCTTCCTCTCTCTCTCTCAAGATAAAGAAATAAACTTTAAAAAAATAAATAAATAAAGAACTATCAGTCTCACCATGTGATAAGTACTGACAGGAATAATGAAAGAATGCTGCCTTAACCAGTCTCGAGGGACAGGGGAAGATTCAAATGGTTTCTTTTCTTTTTTTAAATAATTTTTCTAAATGTTTATTTTTGAGAGAGAGAGAGCACGTTGCACACACGTGAGCTGGGGAGGGGCAGAGAGAGAGAGGATCCAAAGTGGGCTCCGTGCTGATAGCAGAGAGCCTGATTTGGGGCTCAAACTCATGAAACGTGAGATCATGACATGAGTGAAGTCAGAGGCTTAACTGACTAAGCCACCCAGGCGCCCCTCAAACTGTTTCTTAGAAGAGATGATGTCTCAGCTGGAACCTAATGGAAGAGTGGGGATTAATCAGCCTCCAGCAAGAGAGTGGACTTGTAGAGGTGAGCACCCCTGATAGATACTAGCATGTGAAAAAACTCAAAGTTACAAGAAACCAAGCTGGACAAAAAAGGAGAAAGAATTTGGGGGAACGAATAAAAAGAAGAAGCTGAAGTAAGCAACGGCCAGGTCAAAAGTACCCCCAAAACTCATGCCAAAAAATCTGGACTGCACCCAGAAGGAAACAGTGAGCCAGGGATAGGTTTTATGTAGGAGAACAGCATGATCAGAATTATCCTTCAGCGTTCCTTTGGTTGCAGTGTGAAGGGCAGTAGAAAAGTT
The DNA here is from genome assembly GCF_027475565.1 of Acinonyx jubatus. Lineage (NCBI taxonomy): Eukaryota > Metazoa > Chordata > Mammalia > Carnivora > Felidae > Acinonyx > Acinonyx jubatus. The sequence continues at coordinate 30,803,802 of NC_069381.1, read as the reverse complement.
AAGACGGAGGCAGGAAGGCCTGTAAAGACTGCTGAATATCTCAGAGGGGCGCCTGGGTGCTTCAGTTGGTTTAACATCCAACTTTTGAATTTTGGCTCAGGTCACGATCTCATGGTTTCGTGGGTTCGAGCCCTGTGTCAGGCCCTGCCTTAATATCTTATAATAGAAGGTTCTTTTTCACACCTGACCTACGATAGTTATCATATGCCACAGTTTTCAACTCACTAACAATTATGTATGAGCCTCTTTTGCTCCACACCCATTATTACTGGTAACATTAAAAAAGCATTCTAGGATATGTAGATATGGTACCCTCTTTTGTGTCACAAGAATACAAAATGAAAACCAACATTACAGAGTACTAAACATTTCGATAAGTTGTCTCTCCAGAAAGTAATTTACTCACAGTGCCTTCAATCTCTGAATAGAGTCCTGACCAGAAGCTGAAAGTACTTTTATCCAGCTGATACAGTCGGGATTTCTCAAAGGTTTCTGAATCCATGATCTGTCCTAACTCCAGTGGTACATGAGTTGTTGTTTTATATATCCGTCTCTGAAATATTTTGAAGAAAACACTTTGAGACAGTCAAGCCAACGCCTTATTTATTACAATAGTCATTTATGATCAAACACTGAGTGGTTACAGCCTTAACCTGTCAGTTAAGCCTACTGAATTTGCTTTACATATACACAAATATTACGTTTGATCAAGTGCATTGACCGCGAAGACAACTGACGCAGCAAAGTAAAAGCAGAACAAGAGACTCGGAGGCTAGCTGACAAGGGAAAATTAAAATCAGGGCTGTCATCACACTTCAGTGTGCACATGTAAACCAAAACTGTACATCACAAATGGTGATGTACAAAGGGTGATGTACCACTCACTCCAAGAAAAACATACATCCTATATAATATAGAAAACAAACTCATGGAAAGGAGAAGGAAGCCATGCTAGCCATAAGTATTAACAGATATTGTAGCTAATTACTAAACTTGGTCCTGGAAACTAAATTCAGAGAAATCTGAGGAATGACAAATGGAAACAGATCAGGTCTTCAAGAGAGACAGACTTGGGGCACTTGGGTGGCTCAGTCAGTTGAACATCCAACTCTAGATTTTGGCTCAGATCATGATTCCAGGGTAGTGGGATCGAGCCCAGGGTGGAGCTCGGCACTGAGCATGGAGCCTGCTTAAGGTTCTCTACCTCTCCCCTTTACCCCTCCCCCCTGCTCACACACTCTTATCTCTAAAATTAAAAAAATAAAAGACAAACTTTATCATTATGCCAAATTCGAAATGGTAAATTTCAGACCACGGGACATAATACAGGGCACAGAAACTAAGCAATATAATGGACAGTATCTCCTACAATGGTTTTATGACACATGGCTTCCCTATATGTTGTTGGGCACCTTACCAAACCCTCAATAAAAGGCATTACATTAAAGCACAACTGAGGAGGTGCCTGGATGGCTCAGTCGGTTAAGTATCTGACTTCGGTTCAGATCATGATCTCACAGTTTGGGATCAAGCCCCACATCAGGCTCTGTGCTGACAGTTAAGAGCCTGGGGCCTCTCTCTGCCCCACCCCCAGTCATTCTCTGTCGCTCTCTCAAAAATAAATAAAAAACATTAAAAAAATTAAAGCATAATTGAGTAAAGGAGACATTCTCAAAAAGCAGTTACTGTAACTGGGCTTATCGTTAAAGTAAGACAGATAGATGTTCAATAAGCCCCTCAATTTAGACACTATATACTGTGTTTACCTTATCCAAAGGATCTTCTTTAGGACCTCAAGATTCTGTACTAATAAAGTTATCCAAAGATATCTATGTCAGAGAACTTAGTGCTATACAGCTTAACACCTCTTTAAAGATCCTGAACTAAGGTGCACCCAGCTGGCTCAGTTGGTAGAGCACTCAGTTGGTGACTCTTGATCCTGGGGTCATGAGTTTGAGCCCCACATTGGGCATAGAGATTACTTTTTAAAAAGACAAAAAAAAAAAAAAAAAAAAAAGAAGAAGACTCAAAAGACTAAAAAATAAGTAAATAAAAAAAGATCCTGGGCTAAAAGAAGAGATCAAGACACAACTCAGCCACTGATGAAAAACTAAAAATTCCAATTTAAAGATTCATGCAGAAAGTAACCCGAGAGAAGAAATGTGTACTGTAGAGGAAGGTAATGCTCAAGAAAGAGTTCTGGCAGTTAAAAAAAAGGTTCTCATAGCCATCAGGTTGACACAATGACAACATAGAAGAATGTAGATAAAACAAATCAGCAATCAGAGACAATAAAGCAGACGAACTTAAGATCTATCTCATTTAAAAGTTCGCATCTCCAACAGCAGGCCGTTCATTATGATTACCTCCAGGAAACTGTTATTAAGTAACTTTCAGTTTCTATTTTACAGCTCTAATTGTTTAAACAAAAGAACATATTGTTCTTTGGGCAAAACAACATACTGTATACATGTTTGTTTGTTTGTTTGTTTTTTAAGGGAAAAAAAGTTCAGGTCCTTAGAAGGATTTGTTAAGTCTTTATTTTCAGAAAATGGTGTCCTAATCCCATGGTTGAGCATCACCGGGAAGTTGTGATTGGTAAAAATGTTGCATCTTCCTTTTAAAGGCTCATGGGTCTCTGCCAAAGGTAAAGGAGGTAAGTCTGGGCCTGAGGATCCTAAGAAAGCTGTGGGCCAGGCACGACTCAAGTCAACCCTGACTTCCCTTTCACCAGGCCCTAACCGGCCTGGGTCCCAGGATCACGTCGCGGAAAACCTCCCAGAGGCACCAAATACCCTCAAGGCCAAGCCCGTCACAGGGCCAATTTAGGAGGCCTAGTAGGGACCCATAGGGTCGAGGCTGATGCTGGAGCCGCAGCAATCATCCAGGGACTTGCGGGTCGAGACCGACGCTGGCCCGGGCAGGTCAGGTGTCGGGGTCAGGTGGGCCCCGTCTAGGCTCACCTGTCGCTGCGCTAGGAAGGTCTCCCAAAGATACACTGTCCAGGAGAAGAGCAGCACGGCCCCGAAAATACGCTTCTCGGCCGGCATCTCCCACATCGCGTCCAGCGACGCCCACATCCCCATGGCCACCCGGTTCCGCCAGCTCCTTCAGCGTGCACCGGTGCCACACCGACACCAGTCCCCTCAGAGCGTCCCCGCAGTGCCACAGCGATATCCGTCCCTTCCGAGCGCCCCTACACCGACACCCGCCTCCATCCTACCCCTCGGCGCAGCCGGCAGTGTTACACCAACACTCTTCCCCACGGCGACGCCCCCGCTTCCCCCTACTTTCTGCCGGAAAAGGACAATCCCGCCTTCCCCACTTCCGGCCCAAGGCGGGCCGAAGTCCACACGCCGAGTTCCGGCCTGCGTCCGCTGCGGTTCGGCCGCCCGGTCAGATCGCTCGGAGCTGCGTTGCATCAACATTCTTCCCCCTCCCTCCCTCCCACGCCGGCCTCTCGCCGAGGGTTCCGGCCTCCCTCCTCGGCCCGGCAACGCAGCAGAGCTGTCGCTTTCCCCCGAGGGGGAGGTGGCGTCGTTCGGTGCCTGGCTTGCCCTGGCAGGGCTGCGACCTGCGCGGGACCTTCCCGGCCAGCGCAAGCCCACTGGTGGTCGGGACTGAGCTGGGGCTGACGCAGAGGGGGCCGCCCCTCCCGCCGTGAGGAAGCGGGAAAGAGCCGCAGAGGGGCCGACTTCGCCGGCTCTGGAAACCGTGCTTCTGACCTGGCGCAGATCAAACTGAGGCTTGGCGTACCCGGGACACCTTAGGGCTGAAAGGGAGAGCGGAAAGCGAGACTAGGCATTCTTAGTGCGGGATTTGGGCCCATATTGGGGTGTTCCGAGTGCAGGCCTGTTAGACAGTGGGCGATAGTGATGAGATTTGCGTTTAAAGATGTCGCCTCTGCCACCCCACGTGAAGGCGGGGTGGCATCTTGCCTAAGAGTGTACTGGAACAAAGCAAGGAAGGCGTGGGTTAAAAACACCTGAACTGAAAGAGCCTTACTTTCCTTAGGGACCAACCCCTGTCAAAGCTCAGTGCCATGTTTATCTTGGGATTGAGAAGTGACATGTGGTCACGGGGGCGCCTGTTAACACATTTATTTGACTTGAAAAGGGAAATTTTTTTCTCCCCAAAGAGAAGCCTAATTTGGTTAGTTGGTTTGTCAAAGAGACTGGCGTTGCTAATTTGCATAATTATTATTTACAATAAGTTGAGCTAAATCTGCAGCTGCAACTAAAATATATTTAAATTACAGTAATATTGTAATGCTAAAGATGTGTTGAAATTAACAATATCTCGAATTTCCCAACTCTTCCTAAATGCTTCGAAGAGAAAAGTAATCAGTATAATTAAAAATCACTTGAGAAAGTGAAGGACTCTAATGACTGGATAACAAGTTCTTTTGTTAGATTGTTTCCGGGTTTTTGCTTGGTTCGCTTTGCTTTTAACAGAATTAGTAGTAGGTCTATTTGAACTGCCCACTGAGGAAGGAGCATTCTTTGACTTTTGGCGTTTCACTCAGAAGGAAACCAAAGAATTGATCGACAATTCTGTAACAGAATTACCAGCATTCCCTCGTGAGTCATATTTCTTGGCACTGTATCTATGAAAACAAAAAAGAAAATTGAAGCAAAAACCCTGTTAATCTAGCAGTAAGAAACAGTCATTTAGATACATGAATTAATTTCTGGGGAATCCCCATCTATCTCAGTGAGAGATGTGTTTCCAGTAGAATTTTACCTTTTATATTTATGTACTATCAAAATTTATAATCATGTCATTTTGAGCAGCTGTGTATTAAAGACAATTGTAATATTACTCAGCTCAGAATAACTCAAATACATAAAGCCATACAATTACAGGGAAAAATGTTTTTAATTTCCCTTGATACATATTTTTATCACGAATAAGTGATCAGTAAAAGGTTTTTGAAACGTAAAAATTATTGTCTTTGGATAACATTTTATGGAGTAAATATAATTTAGAGATGAAAGAACAATATAGAATTACCAAATATTAAAGAGCTCATGTGTAATTTTAAATGGATGATGGTGGTCACTAAATTGTAACATAGAGTCTGTTGGATACATTATAAAAAGTGATTTGACAGTGCTATCTTAAATTGTCATTATTTACAGTTTGCCAGAGTTTACATTCATTGCAACTATTTAAATTTGTGATCGGGGGTCCCTGGGTGGCTCAGTCGGTTGGGCATCCCTTCGGCTCAGGTCATGATCTCGTGGTCTGTGAGTTCAAGCCCCATGTCAAGGCTCTGCGCTGACAGCTCAGAGCCTGGAGCCTACTTCACGTTCTGTCTCCCTCTCTCTCTACCCCTCCCCCACTCACACTCTGTCTCTCTCTCAAAAATAAAATAAAAACATTAAAAAAATTAATACATTTGTGATGAAAACTTTAGCTATCAACTTAAAAATATGAGGGGATAAACACTTTTTCAAAATTCCCTATCCCTTGGGCTATGATTGCCACGCCCTCTTTGTTTTTCTTGCCTTCACCTGTCTGGGTTCATCTAGCTCCATCCTGCTGCAGTTTGTCCAAAAGCCTCACGGAAACTCCCACCAACCAAATGCTGTGACTAAAGCGAGCACAGGTTTAGAATCAGGCTGCTTGATTGCCAGCCACGGTTGCACCACATATTAGCAAGTTACTTAACCCCTCTGTGCATTGGTTGCTCATCAGTGAAATGAGAATAATAGTACTTACCGCCTCTTATTGTGAAGATCAAATGAGAAAAATCATGTAAAGCTTTCAGCAATGTATACGGCTCTGAACAAGTGCCTTATAAAGACTAGCTACTCGGGCACCTGGGTTCCTGGGTCGTTCCGTCAGTTATGTGTCTGACTCTTGATCCCAGCTCGGGTCTTGATCTCAGGATCATGAGTTCAAGCCCCACGTTGGGCTCTGCACTGGCGTGAAACCTACTTTCAAAACAAAAAACAAAGCAGGGGCACCTGGATGGCTCAGTCAGTTAAGCGTCCAACTCTTGATTTTGGCCCAGGTCGTGATCTCACGGTTTGTGGGATCAAGTCCTGCGTCTGGCTCCGTGCTGACAGTATGGAGCCTGCTTTGGATTCTTTCTCTCTCCCTCCCTCTCTCTGCCCCTCCCCAACTTGTTCCCTCTCTCTCAAAACAAAACAAACAAAAAAGACTAGCTACAGGCTCCCCCAGCTCGAGAGAACTGCATCACAGTGTTATCTGTCACCATGTATCGGAAGAAATGGAGGAACAGGAAGCTGCTAAGAGGTTGCTAAAAGTCAAGACTGGAATTCGCTCATTCATTCAATGAATATTGAATATCTGCTAAGTATTAGGCATTGTTTTGAGTGCCTGGGATATAACAGTGAACTAGACAAAACCTCTTTCTCTCCTGAAGCTTACGTTCTTAGTAGGCTGGGGTAGATAGAGGGGAAGACAGATTATAAGCAAATGCATGACAGTAGAAGTGGAGGAGGTGATAGGTACTGTGAAGAAAAAGCAGGAAAAGGGGGCTATACTATGTTGGCATGAGGGGCACCTTCTTTACATAAAATAAGCAAGGAAGACCTCTCAGATTGACAGTTGAGCATATACCCAAAGAAAGTAAGAGAAGGAGCCACATAGGTATCTGGGGAAAGTGCAGAGACCCTAAGGTCAGATAATGCTTAGTATGTGAGGAATAAGAGGGTGTGGAAAGAGGAGAGAGTAAGAAGGAGGGTGAGGCAGATCATGTCATCAAGCACAGTCCTTTAGACAAGAATTTGACTTCTTCTACTCAGGGTGAACTAAGAAGCCATTGGAAGGTTTTAAGCAGAGGAGTAATGTATCTTTGCCCTCTGTGTGGAGAATAAATTGAATGGGGACACAGATGGAAGCAGGGAGTCCAGTTGGAAGGCCATTTTGAGAATCCAGGTGAGAAATGATGGGGGCTTTGACTAGGGTGGTAGCAGTAAAGGGAGAAGTGAATTATGGAAAGTGAATTCTTTCCTACCCTGTGCTGAGAGATAGTGTTTGTAAATACAAGGGTTGGTGTGTGTGAAGACTGAAACGGGAGCCTCCCAACAGGCTGTCGTCAGGGTTTTCCCAAAGGAGGCAGACTGAATGTGGAGGGGAAGGATTCTCCTCCCTATGGAGTGGTGGAGGATAGTTGGTCTAGCCCAACTGACCTGAACGACAAAGTAGCTCTCAAGCCCTTTCCCCATTTTGCCTTGATTTTCTGCTCGCCACACATCCAAGTTTCCTTAATTGATGCCCTGGACATAAGTACTCTGGTCTCAAGAATGACCCACTCCCCACACTGGGAACGAACACTTGGTATCAGTCTCTTGTGACTGTGGTGTGACCCACACACCCTTTCTGGAGAGCTGAGAGCCAGAAACAAGGTGACTCCATCAGTTTCTACCACACCGTGCATCCTCATACAAGCAGCCAGCCTGTTTTATCTTTTACATCTAGATCATTCTATTCTGTCTCCCATACGGACTACCAAATCTATGTCACTCTCCTGTCTAAGAACCTACAATGACCCATTTCCAACAATATGGTATGACCTTTAAGGCCCTTCATTACATGACATCAGTCTACTCTTCTGGGCCCTTCTTCTGACACTTTCTTTGAAATACCCCAGAAAAGTAACTGAAACAAGATGACTAGAACTATGTAGGAAGACACTTAAATGTGGACTGTGCAAAAATGGAGATAATGCCTTCAATTAAAAAACAAAAATTTTTTTGAAGCAGTCTCCTATCCAACATGGGGCTCAAACTCAGGACCCCGATATCAAGAGTCACATTCTCCACTGACAGAGTCAGCCAGGTGCCTTGAGACTTTGACTTTATTTAAAAGATTGCATGGAACTCTTTAAGCAGCATAGTGAACAAACTCCTCACCTGCACTAACAGATAATGCATACTTGGTAACTTCCGTCTGTTCTGTTCACCACATCATGAATTTTTTTTTAATGTTTATTTATTTTTGAGACCGAGCATGAACGGGGGAGGGTCAGAGAGAGAGGGAGACACAGAATCTGAAACAGGCTCCAGGCTCTGAGCTGTCAGCACAGAGCCCAACGCGGGGCTTGAACTCATGGACCACGAGATCATGACCTGAGCCGAAGTCGGACGCCCAACTGACTGAGCCACCCGGGCGCCCCCACCACATCATGAGTTAAAAAAAAAAATGTAATGTTTACTTATTTTGAGAGAGAGAGAGAGAGAGAGGGAGACAGAGAGAGACAGTGTATGAGCAGGGGAGGGGCAGGAAGAGAGGGAGACACAGGATCTGAAGCAAGCTCCAGGCTCTGAGCTGTCAGCATGCACTGACATGAACTCACGAACCATGAGATCATGACCTGAGCCGAAGTTGGATGATTCACCGATTGAGCCACCCAGGTGCCCCACCACATCATCAATTAAAGCTGATCTGAGGATGAAGTTAGTGTGTCTTACCCTGAAGCCCAAATCCTTCATTGTAGCTTAGAAAATAGCCAGTGCTTTAGCCATCCTGAAACTCTCCTTCTCCAGCCAAGCCACCCTCTTTTTTATGTGGCTCTGTGGTGATTCACCAGCAGAAATACCTTCCATTTCATTGTCTGCCTATGTAACCCTTTATGGGACTACTCAGACGTCACTTCTTCTGCAAAGCCTTTCCTGGCCCTACCTTGTATTTACTAACCTGTTTTTACACTGAGTACACTATGCCATGAGGCCTCATCTTACAGAGGTTGCATTTCAATGCCAGTGCACTGGAAAAAACTTATGATCAAAATTATCCTTGGAAATCCCTTAGGAAGATGCCAGCTTGGGAGATTGTTACATCGTATCCTGTTGAACAGCACAGCCAGTTTTTCTCCAGGATGGCCATAAATCACTGCTGCTTTCTTTGCCCAAGTATTTCATTTGGGTGGCAGAGAGTTGCAAAGTATTTCAATGACTGTAATCACATTTATTGTGGCAAAAATACACACACTATAAGGCTTGGGGAATCTGAGTCCCACCCACTGAGGGGATGATTTACTACCATCCCTCTCTCCGTGGGCCCTCCTTCCTATGGGGGGGGGGGCACACCCATCAAGTGAAATGGCAGGTAGGTGCCTCCTTCCCTCCCTGCCTAGCTGGGATTCACATAGGAGAATTCAGCTAAGTTCAAATTGGTATAACCCCACTGTATCACATATAACTCCTTGTTCTGAAATTAACTGCCCAACCAGCCAAACTGGGTGCTCCTGAAGCACTCAGGACAGATTCCCAAGGGTTATAATGCTTAGCCCAGATTAAGTATCAATAAAAGTTGGATAAAATTATAGTGTCCTTTATGTCCACCCCACCCTTGTCCACCTCTGAGTAATTAATGAACACAGATTCCCAGGCCACATTATTTACCTTTAGACCAAAGACCAGCACAAGAGCCAGCCTACCTCTACAGGACAGTCCACACCATTGCCCTTCAACAGCACTTTCTTGCTGTTTTTATAGTATCCAATCCAACCTCTTCAGCGTGGAACCCAAGGTTGCATCCCTGACCCACTTTCCCTTCTTTTCCCATCCCACATATTCCGGTTTGGTCATCCTTGTCGCAATATGCCTGTTTATGGTCTCCAGCCTACCAAGTGACATCAGTATCTCAGAGACATTTTTAACGACGACTATACCCCACATTACCCCACCGCGCACGTCAGAAGAAGCTGGGCCCTAGTGAATAGAGAGCCCGTCCTTGCAGGGTAATTTCAACATAGTTCTCTATTGATACACCACCACACACATGAGGGAAAAAACAGTGCTTTTCTGGAAGAGATTGGAGTCCGTCACATTTCAGATGTGGAAGTAAATCCTGATGAGGGCAAGGGACTCTGGCAGTCAGAGCAACTGCAGTAGGGCTCAGAGGAGCAATCCCTCTTCGTGGCAGGTTTGTGGGAAATGATCATCCCCTCCAGGTCCTTCACTTTGTTTTCCACCGTCTGAAGTTTTTTCAAAATTCTCTCTTGCAGACCCAAGGACAGGAAGAAGTTATTGTCTTGACCCGGGAGAGCGTTCCCTTCTGGGTTGACCAGCAAAGCCTGAAAAAAATCTGCGCTCTTCTTGTAAAGTTTGTAGAGTGTGATGATAAACAACAATATTTTCTAAAATAAAACAACAGAACTTGAACGTTACTTGTTTATTCGCACGGATGCCTCAGTTTACTAACAGAGTCAAAACAAAAACCTAACAGTAACAATAATTCCTCATCCCTACGCCAAGGCTTCTGTTTAACAAAACACCTTCACATCTTTTTTGTCTTTTGATCTTTACCACAAAACACAGTGATACGCAGGTCAGGGATTATTATTTGCATTTAATTAGTGAAGATGATAATAATAGATATCATTTACTAAAAATTTGTCACAGGCAGGGATCTGTGCTAGGAGGGCGTTTTGCCTATGCATGACCTGTTTATGTAGGAAAAAACCAGAACTGGGTAGCCATTTAAATACCTTCCAGTTTGGACCCTGCCATTGTCCAAGGTCGTATACTTGGGAATGGTAGAGCCAGGACTGAAACCCAGGAATTCTGACTTCCGTGTAGGTTCCCTCAGGACACAGTGGTCTGAAAAACTAGGTTTCCTGGTCCTGGGGGAAAATTTTTTTTTTTTTTCAATTTAGCCTACCTTACCTTTTTTTTTTTTTTTAATTTTTTTTTAACGTTTTTTATTTTTGAGACAGAGAGAGACAGAGCATGAATGGGGGAGGGTCAGAGAGAGGGAGACACAGAATCTGAAACAGGCTCCAGGCTCTGAGCTGTCAGCACAGAGCCCGACGCGGGGCTCGAACTCACGAACTGCAAGATCATGACCTGAACTGGAGTCGGCCGCTTAACTGGCTGAGCCACCCAGGCGCCCCTGGGGGAAAATTTTTAATGATCTAGGATAGATTCCTGTCAGGATAAAAAAAAACCAAACAACCAATCATCTTTCTTCCTTGTTATGATAACTGGCCCTGTTTATTGAGTACTTAGTGCGTGCTGAGCTTTACATACACAATATCTCCTTTAACCCTCACTACAACTCTAAGAGAGGCACTGTTAGCAAACCCATCCTACAGATAAAGGAAAGTGGGGTTTTGGAGGCTGGTTGCTGTCAGTCAACACAGCAAGCGACGGAACCAAGGTTTGAGCCCCCGCAGTCCGACTCCAAAGCCCTTGCTGTTAACCACTTGTTATACTACCTCTTTTTCTTGGCTGAGGTGTCCGGAGGGCTGAGGGTTCATCTAATTGAGCTGAACATTAACCAGACAAGAGCAGAACCCAGAATTATAGAAAACAGTTTGGGTTTTTGGCCTTATATTCTTCTATTAGCTAACTGAAGTGCATGTATACACACATATCCCTGTTGGGGATTTACGTTAGTTAGATTACATTAAATGAGATTTTGGAGATTTGAATTTGGCATCCTAAACGTTGGGTTCAAATCTCAGATTTGCCAGTTTTTACAGTCTATGTCAACTTGGTTCAGTGATAACCAAGTTCGCTTGCCTACAAAATGGAGGTGATAATGAAAATGAAACCTCTATATGAAAACAACCTCTATCCACTTCATGTTATTGTTGGGATTCTAAAAACATTTTGACTAGGGGCTTCTGGGTGGCTCAGTCAGTTAAGTGTCTGACTCTTGGCTGTGGCTCAAGTCATGATCTCACCGTTCGTGGGTTCTGCTTGGGATCCTCTCTCCTTCTCTCTGCCCCTCCCCCGAGCACACTTTCACACACACATTCTCTCTCTCATATAAACTTAAAAAAAACTGGGGGGATCCTGGCTGGCTCAGTTGGTTAAGTGTCAGACTCCTGATTTCAGTTCAGGTCATGATCTCATGGTTTATGGGTTAGAGTCCCCCATTGGGCTCTGCTGACAGGCAGAGTCTGCTTAGGATTCTCTCTCTCCCTCTCTCTCTGCCCCTCCCCTGCTCTCTCTCTCAGAAACAAATAAACATTAAAAAAAAAAAGCATTTTGACTACCTTGTAAATATAGCTATTATTGCTGGTGATAAAACTATGAAATTATTATTATTGGTGATTAGAAGTATGTAAAATCCTCAATGTTTCTTACAATCCCAGCCAATTATGCTCCTATTCCCCAGAAGAATCCCTGTTTATTGAGTCTGATATTGTTGGGTTTTTTTTTCAATGTTTTATTTATTTATTTATTTACTTACTTATTTATTTATTTATGTGTGTGTGTGTGTGTGTGTGTGTGTGTGTGTGTGTGAGAGAGAGAGAGAGAGAGAGAGAGAGAGAGAGAGCATGAGCAGGCGGGGGTGGGGGGCAGAGAGACAGGGAGACAGGATCTGAAGCAGGCTCTGTGCTCTCAGCGGAGAGCCTGACGTGAGGCTCAGACTCATGAACAGCAAGATCATGACCCGAGCTGATGTCAGATGCTTAACTGACTGAGCCAGCCAGGTGCCCAAGCCTGATATTGTGAAAACAAAGAAATAATGAAAATATCGGTGCCTAATGAATATACATGCCTTGACATCAGGTACAGAGCAATGTCACAGTAAGAACGCAAAGCCAAACCCAAGATCCCAATTATCCTTGCAATGCCTATTCTATGAAAAGGTGCCCCTAATGGTGTCAGGCACATAGTAAAAACTCAAAGATGAATATGTGATCAAATAAGTTTGAGGTTAAGCTGCCTTCTCAGTTTATAAGCTTGTTTCATCTGTTTTATTCTAAAACAGGCCAAAAACCACTGTGAGAGAGAGCGTTTTAGGCTCGAAACCTAACTGGCAAAAGTTTTTAAGGATAACCTAGTTTCAACCAATTTCAGAGATTAGGGTTCATCCTTTCCTCATCTGCATGGTCTTAAAATACGGGTATAGCAGCAATGCGGGAGAGAACTAACCAAGTTTCAATTTCTAACTATTTAAATTCCTCTGGAACAAAAGAGTATGACCTGAATTGACCGAACACTTCGTTTCCATAAGATATATACTCCTACTCCCAACAAAAGCAAAAAAGAAATCCCCAGGATAACTTGCATAATTGGAGCAAGGGTATCTAGTACTCCAAAATTTGTTTGCTGAGGTGGACTAGTCTCTCCCAGAAGAGTTGCTTGTAGCCACTTCCATATTGAGCTCAGAGAGAGATATTCTACGAGGTTGTCCCAGACAGAAGATGAGGACAAAGATGTTGACATTTTAGTAAGACAGCAGCTCCTGGAACTACATGTGCAGAGGCTTCAGGAACCTAGATATGGGCTAGGGAGCGTGGCCTTGGAGCTGAAGTGTTCGGGAGCCATTGTGAACTGTACATTGTGATGTCACTGTTTCAAAGGTCAGCTTGCTTCCCACTTACCCGGTGAACTTTCTCACTCAGAACAAACCAGCTACTGGCCTGGATTTTCGGTTCAGTCATACTGCTTTCTCTGATCTTTGGCAAGTTCTAGCTCTAGCCCAGCACTGTCCAATTGAACTTTCTGCAATGATGGGAATATTCTGTATCTGCTCTGTCTGATGTGAATAGTGTGGCCAAGGAATTGGATTTTACATTTTATTTAATTATAACTAGATAAATTTAATTATTTAGCCAATGTGGCTAGCGGTCACTTTCTTGGGGAGTGTAGATATAAAACGCTTCCAACAATACACTGAAGAGACAGCAATTATTAACTGAGGTTAAGTGGAGATTTGAGGATTTAAAGAAAGTTTTCCTGAAGAGTGAATAGTTTGCTCTTTAGGGATTAGGTAAATGTGGAGGGGGGATATTACTAGATCATTTTGTAGCATTCCCTTTTTTCACATGTCACTATTGTTTAGAAATTGTGATCTTTGGGAAGACTTTAAACATATTTGAGCCTCATTTTGCTCATCTCTTTACAGATGGGAATGCCACATCTTTTGCAAGGTTTATGTTAGAAACAAATGATATCATTTTCTAAACACTTGGTAAACAGTAGCGTGCTGTACAACAACTTAAATCACATGTTATCAAAACAATTATTTATTGGCTGCTACCTATGTATTTTCATCAAGGAGGTATGAAAATACAAAATGTATGGTCTGTACCTAAAAAACTTACGTGAAAAGAGTTCACACACAAGCGTATGAACTGTGAGATCAATTGTGAAGACAGCCAAGAATCCAAAAGTGGGTTTGCACCAAGAAGAGGGAGAGGCAGAAAAAGGAAGAAAAGGGGTCAGTTATGACAATTTTTGGAAAAATATTGTGTGATGCTATTCCAATCTGCTCATTCTGGTTGAAAGGACAGCAAGAGGGAGGCCTGGTAGAGGCAAGAACTGTTTTGTTCTTGCAAGAAGGGGGGGTAAGGCAAGTTGCTTGAGGTGCCAGAGACACATCCAGAAGACAGAGTCCAGAGTGCCGTTGGAAATGTACTTGCATCAGGATGAAATGATCTACTGGTTCAGGAGTGATTGCTATTGATGTTAAACCCACAGTCTCCTAGTGACTGAACGCAAAATCTTTTCTAGCAAGGAATAAAAGGGACTCAGATAAGACTTTGGATTTGGCTATTAAAGGTTAAAATAGGTCAGAAACTATTAAAGAATGCCAATCAGAAACTTTTTGGAGAAAGATAGGGCTGTGACAACTAAATCATTGCTTGAGAATCTCTATACTAGATTAGACCCCCTGTTACATGGCACCTCTCACTTTACTTTCAAAGCACTTAACACAATTATAGTTATTTGTGAAATTTTTGGTTTCACATCTGTCTTTCCTATTATCAACTTGAAGACAGGGACCATGTCCCTTTTATTGACTACTGTATCCCTAGGGCTTGGCACATAGGAGAAGTCTAAATATTAAGTGAGGGGTGCCTGGGTGGCTCAGTCTGTTAAGTGTCCAACTTCAGCTCAGGTCATGATCGCATGGTTCATGAGTTCAAGCCCCGCATTGGGCTCTGTGCTGACAGCTCAGAGCCTAGAGCCTGCTTCAGATTCTTTCTCTCCTTCTCTCTCTGCCCTTCCCTTGCTCACACTCTTTCTTTCTCAAAAATAAACATTAAAAACTTTTTAAAATAAAATATTAGAAAGTGGGGGAGGGGCAGAGGGAGAGGAAGAGAGAGAGAATCCCAAGCAGGCTCCACACTGTTAGCTTACATCCTGCTGCAGGGCTGGAACTCACAAACCACAGATAATGACCTGAGTCGAACTTGAGTTGGATGCTTAACTGACTGAGCCACCCAGGTGCCCCTGGATAGAATCTTTATAGAGTAACTATTAAGAGGATAGGCCTTTGGGAATACAATGGATCTGGGTTAAAACTTTTGGCTCTCCTATTCACTAACCTTGTTACCTTGAGCAAATTACTTAACTCAAGCCTTAATACCTTGTGACGTGGGGTAACTTTTACCTTGTAGGCCTAGAGTGAGAAGTTGAAAATTTGTGTAAAAGAATAAGCTACCCATAGAGGTAAGTGCAACTATTATTTGTAGTGACATTTACAAATGCAAGGTATTGTAAATCTCCATAGTATAACATACCTTAAAAGAACCTAGTCCAGGGGCACCTGGGTGGCTCAGTCGGTTGAGCGTCCGACTCCGGTTCAGGTCATGATCTCGCAGTTCGTGAGTTCAAGCCCCGCGTCGGGCTCTGTGCTGACAGCTCGGAGCCTGGAGCCTGCTTCGGATTCTGTCTCCTTCTCTCTCTGCCCCTTCCCCGCTCATGCTCTGTCTCTGTCTCTCAAAAATGAATAATACATGTTAAAAAAAATTAAAAAGAACCTAGTCCAAAAACCCATTTATAGTTTGACTCCCTTCTTAGACACCTGAACATATCCAAAGATGAATTATCACTATGCAAGACATCTCAGCCCACATTTTTAATTTTTTTTAATTTAAAAAAAAATTTTTTTTAAATGTTTATTTATTTTTGAGACAGAGAGAGACAGAGCATGAATGGGGGAGGGTCAGAGAGAGGGAGACACAGAATCTGAAACAGGCTCCAGGCTCTGAGCTGTCAGCACAGAGCCTGACGCGGGGCTCGAACTCACGGACCGAGAGATCATGACCTGAGCCGAAGTCGGCCGCTTAACCGACTGAGCCACCCAGGCGCCCCCCACATTTAATTTTTTAATTTTAAATATTTACTTTTGAGAGACAGAGGGACAGAGCATGCCAGCTGAGCTGTTAGCACAGAGTCCGACGCGGGGCTTGAAGTCACCAGCCATGAGATCATGACCTGAGCTGAAGTCAGACACTCAACCGACTGATCCACCAGGCACCCCTCAGCCCACCTTTAGATAGCGTCATCCATCCATCTATCTACTGGGCCAGCCATCAGTCACTTCCACATCAGACTGTATTAAGACTTTTTGACTTACATGCTGCAATTTATGAATCACGCAGTGCCTACTTTTAAACCTTCAAAAGGTTCTTCATTGACTTTCAAACAAAATCTGAAATCTAGAAGCTAGTTACTTGGCACTAAAATATGGTTGCTGCTTACCTATCTATCCAACCTTCTCTCTTTTCCCTTTCCCATTTTTTCTCTCAGCATGAGCTATACCAGACTTGTCAAGGTCATGAACACACCACAAAGCCTTTCCACACAACAGGATTATCCTCTCTGGATAATTCCTATTGATTCTTCAGGTTTCAGTTCAAACATGGCTTCCTCAAGGAAGCTCTTCCTGGCCTTTTTGTTTTTTGGCGGGGGGCGGGGGGCGGGGGGCTATCGCAGCCACAGATTCTTTTGTAGCACTTTATGTAGTGTTTTGTTTATTGTCTCTTCTTTACTAGACTCTAATCACCATGATGCAGGAAACTCACTGCCTCATGTTCATCGCTCAGGAGCTAGCAGATAGTATGTGCTTAGCGAATACTTGGCTATAGCTTTCCTGTACCTCCAGTCTTCTTTTCCAGGCTAAACCTGTCGAATACAGGTGAACAGGTTTTTAAATCTCCTGACTATCCTGCTTCCCTTCCTCAAAGTGGTTCAGACCTCCAAAAGCAGTCTGTCACAGAATCTATTCCTGCAGGTATAGACCAAGCAGGTCAGACTAAGGCAGGCCCCTCTTTCCAGACTCAGCTCTACATAATGGGAGGCTTTGCCTCTGAGTCAGCATATAAAACCAGGGGTATCACAGTTTATCGTGGGGTGGCAGGTGGGGAGAAGGGATTGGGCAACCTTTCAGACTTTTAGAAGTTTCTCTCTGAGAGAAACATGGACTTTTTAACAGTTTACAAATTACTCACTGAAACCATATGAACTAGTTTTCCTTTTTCCTCAAATGAGAAAATGTCAATAATAGATGTATGATTGGCATTGGATTCGCATGACCTTTTACTTACATTTCAAACTTTATTCTCCATTATTCACTTTTACAAACCATATACTCAGTTTAATTACAGAGCTAGGGTGTTTTTGGGACTTTAAATACCACCTGCAACCTTCTAATATTCTTCCTTCACATTAACTTCCCCTCCCTGATACCTTCCGTCAGATGAGATTGGAAACTAGGCTCCACCTATTCCTAGCTTTTATCAGCTAGGCAAAACACTTTATTTCTTTTTGGTTGCCAAATAAGGGTAACTGCACCTACTTCATGAACTTTTGAAAATTCAACAAGATAATTTTATGTAAAGTGCTTTAAAAAAAGTGCAATTACCCTGAATTCTCACAGTGCTTTCCACTTTGTATTCTAGGCCATTGCTTCTCAAATTTTTCTGTGCCTATGAATTATCTGGAGATCGATCTTACTAAAATGCGATTTGGGTCCAGAAGCTCTGGAGTGGGACCTGACATTCTCCATTTCTAACAAGCTCCAGGTGATGCCCACGCTGCTGGTCCACTTACCACACTTTACGTTTAAAGCTACCCCAGCCCTCACATGAAAGCTCCACACCGCCAGGATGCCTTGATAAATTTACATTTTTATCTTTTAAAGCATCTGAAACCGTCACTAAATATGTGTGCACTTAAATATTTGGTTAATAACTATGACTATGTCCTTGGCAGTGCAGGGCAGAAGTAGGCAACCTGGGACTAAGAGACGATAGGTTTGGGATGGAATACTGTGAATACTAATCAAAAACTTTCTTTTCCTTCATTTCCCACCCCACTCTCTCACACGTGTTCATCAACATGGGGAAACATTGAAGTAAGAGAATTCTGGGTAAAAGGACAGAATGAAAGTGTCTGGTACTCTGAACTTCTACCCATTATTTAGGGGGCATTCTTGACTTTAAAAGGGCTTTGAAAACAAAGTCAATGCTTCCAGGTTTGTGCTAGCATTGGGACAAATCCCAAAGACACATCAAGTAAAAATGACAGTATGGAAAGCTAGAAAAATAACTGTCCGACCTTCTGTATTATCATAGAACTACACATGCTGGGTTTGACATAAAACGTGGTCTTATTAAAAAGCCAAATAAAGATGCTCCAACTGGAATAGAAAATAATCTTAGGATGAACCATTTAGGCTTGTACTTGAAGCAAACTTTCAATAGCGTTCAACTAGGGTTTGGTTCCACTACAAACGGACCTACTTGGCCCTTTCTGGGGGTAGAAATTAGGAGTGGTCGAATGGATGTAGTTCAGTCTTAAGCAAATTAGCAATCTTCTCTTGTTCTGGGCTAAAAATGAAGCTGCCAGCTGTTTCTCATGCTCAGATCACAGAAAGTGACCTGTCAAAATATCCCATACCTCTTCACTTTATAGGTGAGGAAACTGAAGCCCACAGAAATTAGCTAAAGGTCCCAAGGAGTCAGTAGTAGCCTCAGCCTCTAAGATGTTCCACTGTCCACTGTTTCTGCCATTTTTTCTTTCAACAGATGCTTATTTGAGAACCCTATGGTTACCTACTAGGATCTGAACCAAGAAAGCACTTAGGCATTGTGTGTCCATGTGTGTGTGTGTGGGGGGGGTTTTAGGGGTCAGAGAAAAGGTCTTAAAATCCTAACGACAGACATAAGAAAGGGATTATTAGGAGTGTCTGAGTCACTTCACTGCTAGCTGATGAAACTCACTGAGAACTTCACAAGAACAGAGAATAAAGCTGCTGTATTTGTAAGAACACACTGCTTTGTCATTAGACATACAGGGCTCATAGTCCACTGAGGTTCAACACATCCAAAGACCAAGCTCACCTTGGCTTTCCATCCTCTTCCCCAAAATTCATTTCTTCCTTTTGTATTCCAACCTCAACTGGACGCATCACTACTAAATCGGTTTTGCTCAAAACGTTTTTTTCACCATCCAACCCTCTCTTTAAATTTCATCTCCTCTTCCTTGTGCTCCAACTGATAGTATAAACTCTCATCAGGTTTGCCTCAGTTACTTCAACAGTCTTAATATCTACTGTTTCCATTCTCAGCCTCTCAAATCACAATCATTTTAAGACATCTACAAATTGTTATTAATTTAACATTGCAATTAACGTCATGTTATTTTGTTCAAATCCTTTAAAGCCTCTCAGCTGCCTAAGGACTCGAGTCCAAACTCAATAGCATTCATGGTTGGGTCCTTGCCCATCGATCTCTACAGTCATCTCATCCACCCCAGTGTTTCCCTTTCTTTGCAGCCTACCACATTCTTTGTAGGTCCCTGGAAACATGACTGCATCCATCTATGCCCTTCATGTTCTCCTTGGTATTCTTTCTATCTGGACAGCTGCCGGGCATCCTCTTTTGGGAGCTATCTTGACCCTCAGAGCTAATTACTCAATTTCAGAATTTTCTCTACACAAAAACTTTATGACAACAGTCATTCAGAAAGAAACTTGATCTGAATGGTTTGGTTAATAAGAAACGAGAAACTACTGGGGTAAAATATAAGTGCATATTCCAGAAAATGCCCAGTGCAGTTTCAGTTAGTGTATGGTATGAAAACTCATTATGAGTAAACAAGAAATGGGTGAAAAATCGTAATTTATTGAAACTCAACTCAAAAAATATAAGATGCTGTAGTGTACAATATATTACACAAAGCACCCTCAGGTGCACATTCAAGTCAAGTAAGAACTCCATATCCCTTTCCCTAGCCCTCCCACCCTGGGATCTTAGTATCTGTTCCATATACAATCATGCACACTTAATTTGAAAAAGGAAGCCCCAATATATTTTGATGTATTAATTAGCACCAAACAAGAGTACAGTTCCATTTCTTTTTTTAATAAACAAAAACAAAAACAAAAAACCCCAATCAATAAACCAACTGGAGAGCTAATGGACTCAGCCAATACTGCTGACATAGATATTATACATTCATGTAAATACACAGCCTATTCTACCCTAAACAATGGTGTGGCTGGTTCGCAGCCTTTGTTCAAATTGGCAATTGTCCCCATGTTGCAGTGTTGGAGCCAGTCTGTTTCTAAAACAAAATTGCTATTTAGGAACTTCCTACACAAAGCTCATCTGTCTTTTTTGTTGGAAACAAGTCTAAAATTGGTGTGGAAAACTTAGATCTTTCAAGGACAACCACTGGCCGAAGATAATGAAGCTGTTTTAAGGCAAGCTCTCCACAGTCTGTTAATGCTTTGTCCAATACAACCCTCAGGTTTTCCAAGGAAGGAACTGTTGTTGTCTCAGCTACTATCAAAGGTGGGATTGCAGTCAGGTTCTCATGAATTGCAGAGTCACTGGAAGAATGAGGTATGTCAACTTCAGGGTCATTGTCATTCACCATATTATTTGCCATAACACTCCCTGTTAAGTCATTACTGGGTTGTGAAGAATTATTTAATGTTAAGTGCTCCGAAGGTTCCCAATCATCAAAATCGTCTTCTTTCTCTTCACTTTCCTGAATAAATTTCAGAAATGAAGATTCAAATCCCATAGGTTTATAAGTCTTCAAATCAAATGACCTGGGCTGTGAATGTTTCCTAAAATTCTCTTTTGGAACAGGGGTTAAATTTTTTACAGTGTTTTCTTGCCCTGAACTTGGCTGCCCAGTTTCTGAGTCTTTGATCCTTGGTAAAGGCAGCTGGAAACTCGTGAAGTAAGTCCCACTCTCAGTCCCACTAGGATTAGGTATGGAATTTTCTATTTTACAAGGAGGAGGCTGAACTATATTACATTGTTCCAAAGAAGTGGTTTCTGAACTATGGTTACATTTCAAAGTTCCTCTGTAGAGGAGAGTATCTGCATCAAAAACTGGTTTGCTTTCTGTACATCCTTTCTGACCTCCATCCCTTTCACCTGGATGAAGGGAATCTGTGTTCTGGACAGGCACGCTGTCACCTGGGGAATGGCCGTGCTTTGTGTGCTCTGATTCACAGCTATTTTCTTCTTTCTTTATATAGGGCTCTGCTTCAGAAGGGGGCTCCTCCTTAATTTTGGTACCATACTTCACACAAACGACCAGGTTTTCCATCTGTTGCTCTAAGTAGGCACTACTCATCTGATGGGTGCGTTTATAATGCCTCACTATGCTGCTTTCCAACTTCACCACAGATAAGCATCCTTGAACCATGCAGGGGTACTGTGTGTGCTCAGACTGTTCCACACACATATGGAGGGCTTCAGCTCTTGTTTTAAAACTAATCGGAGCCTTCTTTTCTTTGATTAAACTACATTTTTTAGCCTTAGCATTAAATGATCTCCTGGTAGTCTGATGTTCATGCCCCTGAGTGAGAGCTGTCGGACACACCTTTTCACTCCTCAGTAGCCTTTCATTTGCCACTTTCTGACTTCTAAATAGATCATCGTAATAGTCCTTATGTCGGTAATATACATGTTGAGAATAATTACTGCGATGGGTGAAAATCTGGCCACAGCCATTAAGATCACAATGAATTTCATATTCTGAATGTATTTCTCCTTCAATATTATGCTGTTCCATCAAGTGGTGCTTCAACTTGCTGAATGTATAAAAAACAGCAGGGCACTGAGGCTGGTTACAGGAAAACCTTGCTGCAGATTCAGCTTCAGAAAGCACTTTAGGCTCTTCAATATGATCTAGGTTATGAGAGTCACTACAGTGCTTAGCAAGAGCTTTGGAACACAGGAAGCGTTTGTTACATTCCTTGTATTTGCAAGCAAATATCTTTTTACATTTGACAAGTTCCCTTTTGGTTCTTGCTTTGTCTTTTTCTAAACATAATTGTTCTTTGTTGTACTGATGTACAGTTCTGTAATGACGAATCAAGCCTTTTAGATTAGTGAAGGAGGAGTTGCAAGTTTTATGGATACAATGGAATGGTTTGTGGTACTTATTCAAAATATAGCAGAGGTTTCCTTTAGCAACAGTCCTCCTGCTACCTCTTCCCTCTCGTCCTTCTCGTTCTTCTCTATGGCTACCCATGGGTGATGAAATATCAGATGTTTTACTTTCTGTTTCTTCACAAGACGACTCCAAATCTGTTTCTGAACTGCATTCATCCTTTTTAGAGTGACAGTGTGGCTTCTCAGAGTTACTGCTGGGGTCACCACCAAGTTCTGTAGAGCAATCACCTTTCAATCTGTCTACTGAGCAGGGGCCTTCATGATCACATTTTTCATTATCTAGTAGTTTGTGAGTGACTCTGTCACTGCCAATTTGATGTTTATTTTTATAATGAATCCTAAGGTGTGTTTTTCTTGTAAATGACCTTTGGCAAATATGACACTGGAATGGGGAATACCGATGTTGAAACATGGTTAACTGAAGGACTTTTTCTTTTGAGTAATTGTGTTTTTTAAGATAATGCATTAACAAAGCCTCTCTGGTCACAAATTCATATTTGCATCCTTGAAGCTCACAGAAAAAAGGCTTAGCTGCCAACTGTGCAAGGTACTGACTTGGCATATTCTCGTCTTGATTCTGAAAATTAAGGTCGGAGATAGTAGGTGAAACCGACTGAAGAGACTTAGCACCACTGGATGGGTACCCCTGCAATGACCCTGAGAATGATCCATGCGTTATTGAGTTTTTCAAGCTTAAATGTTTCAAGCGTAACAGAAGTTCCAACATGGTATCCTCTGTACACGGCCTCTTAGAAGCACAGATAGAAGCTTCTGAGGAATAACCTTGATATTCTCGTTTGCATTTAGTATGAATATTGTGGTCTAGACCTTCATCTGGGGAGTCACTGTTTGTATCTGAACTGGGTTTAGGTTCTGCATCAAACTTTTCAGTTGCTTGATTGTGTTCATTACCCCCACAGGGAAAGAGATCTTTTGTCTTTATCTTTTTGGGTTTGAAGTGGTACGGATGGACCTTGCGGAGATGCTTTTGCATCCCTCTTGCATTTTTGTACGTGGAACCACAGCCATCAAAACCACAGGTGAACTTAGTCCCATCAAAGCAAACTGCCACATTGGAACATTTCTCTTTTAAATTGGAGGGCACAAAGACTTTCTCATGAGATAATAATATATCCTGCATTTCCGAGTGATCCAGTGTATCAATTAACTCTTCATTCATGGAAGCTGAAGAGCTATGACTTAACTGATCACTAGAATTACTGTCACTGTTTTCTTTCAGATTTTCTGCAGTTTCTATTTGAGAACTAGCTGATCCGGCACAGAAAAGAAGATCCTCGGGTAAATGTGATTTATCAGTTTGGTCAAGTAGATGGGGCTGATCAATACAATCTTGCTTTTCACCTGGTGCAGCCTCCTCAAGTTTCACCGATTTCTTCACATCTCCATTTGAACTTTCAACATTATGCATTGAGAGGTGATCCTGGTATTCAATTTTGGAATAATAGAATTTTTTACAGCCAACAAAGTTGCATGTGTAAGATGCATCCCTAAAGTGTTGTGCTTCATGGTGGTAAAGCTGTCCCAAGTCACTGAAAACAATATTACAGCCATTTAATTCACATTTATAACGCAGATCATCATGTTTTTGTTTATGGTTAAGTAGTTCATTCACTGATCCGAACCTTGCATAGCAATCTATAGATACACACATATAAGGTTGAGGACCACAATGCACTTGTTCATGCTCCCGCAGGTGAAAAGCAGACATGAAATGTCGTCGACAATAAGTACACTTCTCTCTTCTATTTTTCATATCCAAGTAGTGCTTGGCATTTTCATCATTATTTTGGTGTTCAGCTTTAAGATGCACACTTAAGTATTTAAACTGCTTAAATACCCGGGAACAGTCTGTGCCAGGACATGGGTACAAATCTCTGTCTTGCAGGTGGCAATCTTCTAATTTGCTGAATGTGACGTATTCATGAGACTCTCCTTTGGCTTGTTCATCCAATGATTGGTTTTGCTCCAGGGTTGCAGAGGGGCTCTTGGGACAAATTCCCTTCTGAGAGCCTTTCAACAGTAATTTCTTTCTAGAACGGTCCCTTCTGCTTGGTGGCATTTTAACATGCTCCATCACGTGAGGAACAAAAATTTCTTTTCTCTTGAATTTTTTAATACAAACTGGACAGGTGTAAATTCCATCTTCCATATGCATCTTAGAATGATGAAGAATCCTGGCCTCTATACATTCCCGCTTACATAACAAACAGAAAAATTTATACTGAAGCCACCTCTGGTATCTTTCAGAAGAACCAATGGGTTTTTTGTCTCTTTTCTCCTTATGCTGATCTGTCAAATCTCTTCTTCTATATTGTTTATCTTCTTTACCTTCCTCATAGTCACTGAGAAATGACTCTAAAACGTCTGTGTCATTAATAGACATTTCATAGCCACTTAGATCATCATCAGAATCTGAGGCCTCTTGTCCTAGCAGTTGGTGGCAGTGTCGTTTTAAAGTTTTCCAGTCCCAAAATTCAGGATCAAAAGGCCAGTGGGCCTTTAAAGCTAGTAAGAGCTCACATCGGAGAGAATTTGGAACTGGTGCATTTTCTTCATCAAATTTTTGATCTGGTTGCAGATACAGTTCTTCCAACATATTAAATCCATCCAAACTAGGTTCAATTAAGAATTCTGTAAGTTGACAGGCTCGTCTGACCTCTAAATCTTCTGGTAAAAGACAAGCAATTGTTTTGCAAACTGATGCCTTCATTTCCTCATCCTCGCTTGATCTGAGTTGAAGAGCTCTGACACATAGTAAAATTGACACTCCGAGACCAGCGTCTTGTGCCTGTAAGACAAACAGGGGTGGGTGGGGGGGGGGGGAGTTATTACTTTTTCATTATGAAGTATTACCTAACTTTCACTGGTAAGATACATACTTCTCGAACCTTATAGTGTTCTTAAATTTATCTTTAAACTTTCTTCCTCCAAGTTACATTTAGATCCTTCTCCTTTTTAGTTTTTAAAATGATTTATTTTTGAGAAAGAGCGAGAGCGAGCATGAGTGGGGGAGGGGCAGGCAGAGAGAGAGAGAGGAAGACACAGAATCCAAAGCAGGCTCCAGGCTCTGAGCAGTCAGCTTAAAAGCCCAACCTGGGGCTTAGACCCACAAGCCTTGAGATGATGATCTGAGTCGAAGATGAACACTTAACCGACTGAGCCACTCAGGTGCTCCAATTCTTTTTGCCTCAACAAGCAAAGAAAGGACTGGATTAGATGTTACAATGTACATTTATAGTGTCCAACTTTACAAGACACTGCCTATTAAAGCACTGTCTAACCCTCAAGGAATTTATTTATATGCCAAATGTATAAATAATAAAGGTACATGAATTCAAAGGAAATCAGGATAAATAAGGTCACTGAAGGATTCAAAAAAAGAATTGTCTTAAGCTGGTTAAGAAGGACAGGGCTTAAATAAATGGGTGAAAAAGGAAACAGCTGTATAAAACTCGATTTAAGAAATTCAACTGTCATGAACAGCTGCGTGTTTTCAAAATCTCAAGGTTGAAATGATTCTCCCTCTTTTCTCCTAAAAGAATTAGTACTTTATAGCTATAGGTATACTCAATCTCAAGCTTCCCATGGGAAAAACAACAAAAACTTAAAATTCTTTCTATATAGTGCCTGGGTACTCGGTTGGGTGTCTGACTCTGGCTCAGGTGATGGTCTCACAGTTTGTGAATTCGAGCCCTACGATGGGCTCACTGCTGTCAGTGCAGAGCTTGCTTCAGATCCTCTGCCTCCTCCCCCTCCACCTGCCCCTCCCTGGCTTGAGCTCTCTCTCAAAAATAAGTAAACATTAAAAAAAAAATCAGGAAAAAGATCTGGTCATATATGATACAAGGCATACAAGAAGATGACTTACGTGAGAGGCTGAAATGGAATATGAAAATACTATGAGCAAAGAAAAGTAGGATTGTATGGCAGAGTGGCTTAAAATGCAAAACATAAAAGTTTTTTAAAAGTAATTTCTATGCCTAAAATGGGGCTCAAACTGATGACCCTGAGATCAAGAACTGCATGCTCTATAGACTGAGCCAGCCAGGTGCCCCAATGGCATAGATTTTTGAGTCAGACTTTTACTGTTTTTGAACCCAGCTTCACTGCAGTGACAAGTTCTTAATTCCTAAGCTGTAGCTGCCTCATCTATAAAATGGAAACAGTAGTGGTAACATTAGATTTTCCTCCTAACATTGTTATAAAAATGAAATAAGCAATATAAAGTGATTACTACATTGCTGGCACATAGTTAGTACTCAACAGAATACCATGTAAAATAACAGGATAAGCTCTACTCTTCAAATTGATAATCAATTTGTTAAGCAATTATACTGTGTTGAGCATCATTCATTCTAAGTTCTAGGAACACAGAGAAACAACTATCATCAATTTACAGAACCCTACCCTTACTACATTTTTTTTATTAAAAAAAATTTTTTTTAATGTTTGTTAATTTTTGAGGGGGGGAGGGGCAGAGAGACAGGGAGACAGAATCCAAAGCAGGCTCCAAGCTCTGAGCTGTCAGCACAGAGCCCGACATGGGGCTCAAATCCATGAACCACAAGATCATGACCTGAGCAGAAGTCAGATGCTTAACTGACTGAGCCACCCAGGCATCCCTGAAACCTTACTACAGTCTAGGCACTAATCCAAATACTATTTTCCCACATTATCCTCATTTTATAGATAAGAAACCAAGGCTCGGAAGGCTAACTGCCCAAAGTCACCAGCTAGTGAGCAAAGGAACAAGGATTTAAACTTAAAGCTATCTTTGTGCATAACCTGAGTTCTTAACCAGTTTACAACCTTTATGAATTCCAAAGCTTGATATGGCTATATCCTATGTGCTCTTCATACACTATGTCTGCCACTCTTTGTTCCAGCTACCTGGTTTAAAATCAATTTAGTCTTATCTTCAAAATTCAGTTCCACATTTCATATCCTATAATTTATTCACTACTCTTTTAACAAGTAACTTCTTGGTATATCTGTTTAGAATGCATAATGGTATAAAGTCTGTTTTTTTGAAAAGTGCTCTTAGTGATTTTGTAGATTTTACAAGATTTTGTAGATTTCATCCAGATTGGGCTATTTAAGAAAGAATGGACGGAGCCTGGGTAGCTCAGTTGGTTAAGCATCCGACTCTTGATTTCAGCTCAAGTCATGATCTCACGGTTTGTGGGATCAAGTCCTGCGTCTGGCTCCACGCTGAGGGTGGAGCCTGATTAAGATTCCCTCTCTGTCTCTCTGTCTCCCTCCCTCCCCCGCTAATGCACTTTCTCTCAAAATAAACATAAAAAAAAAAGAATATTCTTTGCAGTTTATCTCACTCTTCCAAAAAGAATAATAACTTGTTGAGAACCTATGAATTATTTTAAAACTTACCTGACCCTCCAAGACCTCTGTGCTCTGATTTACAAATGATAATCATATCACATTACGCAATTTGTCAAGATACCCATGGTCCAGTCCTGACTCTGCTGCAACTAGGTTTACAATCTTTACAAGTCATACACCTCTAATTTTCAGCTTCTCTATTACTAAAGAGAAGGAATCTAAATAGACAAAGTCATGTTTTGCAAAACAGTAAGCACTAGATGTTCCACCAAAAAGGGCCATATGGCCAAATAAACTGGATTCAAGTTTCTTGAATGTTGCCCTCTTCTTTAACTTCCACTTCAAAATATAACCTCATCTACCTTCATTCATACTATTTTTAAAGTCTAACAACTCTAAGCACCTTAATTTTTTTAACCAATTAAGTAATTAATTAGAGAGACAGCATGCACGTAAAGGAGTGGGGGGAGAGGAGAGAGGGAGAGAGAGAGAGAATCCCAAGCAGGCTCCACGTACAGCACAGACCCCGATGTGGGGCTCAATCCCATGACCCTGGGATCATGACCTGAGCTCAAATCAAGATCAGACACAACCAACTGAGCCACCCAGATGCCCCTAAGCACCTTTAAATGATCTGGTTTAAGCTCTTCATTTATAGAAAATGGAAGCCCAGAAAATAAAGAGGTACTATCACAAGGCCCTCTCCATTATACACTGTTGCCTTCTGCAAAAGACCTAATGCCCACACAAGCTTTTTAGCATCATTAACCTGTTCCATCCCAAGGACTAAGTCATTGGTTATAAGCTGTCTCCCAATATCCTTTGCCTCTTCTGCTACAAAAACAGAATGCCTGGTTTCTATCTGGTTACAAAGTAACCTGAAATAATAAATATATCTCCTGTCTCCCTTGCAGCTAGATGGGGCTGTGTGTATTAGAGGGGATGAGGAAAAGGTGTTATCATGGTGTGGTTTGCCTCCCCACTCCCAGTGCCCTGCTATCAGGAATGGACATGATAGCTAGGATTGGAATAGTCCGCTTTTAGAACATGAGACGGAAACTATGTGTTGATGGCAGACAAAAAGGAACCTGGGTTTCTGATACGTGGAACCACTAAAAGCAACCTTGGCCTGTCTGCCTGGATTATCTACCTACATGAGAAAAGGAAAAATTTCCACTTTCTTTAGAGCACTACTATTGTGGGATATCTACTACTCGCGGCAGAACTAGATCCTAACTGATACAGGTTAGATCCATCCCTCTTTAAAAACCCAGAGGTGAGTCTCTCAATTTGAAGGGAATTCTCCACTCACTGCCTTCCACCTACCAGTCCACATCTTTTCTACCCTTTAGGCCAGTTATCGTGAATGATTATAGTGGAAAGTACCTGAAATGAGGATTAAAGAGGAATGGGTCTGGTTATGTAGGTGGACAGCAAATTCCTTGGTCTGTGTCAGAAACCCACTTTTTTTTTTTTTTAAAGTAATCTCTATGAACTCACAACTCCAAGAACAAGTCACATGCTCCACCAAGTGAGCCAGCCAAGTGCCTCAGAAACCCACTTTCCCTAGTCCTCTAGCAGCTTTCCCATTTTCTGTGGTTGCTTGAGGTAAGCAGAATTCCAAAATGACCCTCACTTTTGTATAATCTCCTCCATTCAAGGGTAAGTGGATCCTGTAAGTATAATTCCTATGATTATGTCATATGGGAAAAAGGACTTTGTGGGTGTAATAAAGGCCCCAAATCAGTTGATCTTAAAACAGGTGGATTACCTAGGTGGGCCTGACCTAATCATTCAAGCCCTCTACATCTAGGTGTCTGGAAATCAGATTTAGAGAAGGTCAGATTCAAATTAGGAGAATTTCTTAAATGTCTGCTGGCTTAAAAATGCAGGTATGGAATGAGGATGGCTTCTAGTAGCTGAAAACAGGCTGCAGCTGGCAGCCGGCAAAAAATGAGGGCTTTAGTCTTACAACTGAAAGGAAGAGAATTCTGTCAACAAGAGAATGAGCTTAGAAGTAGATTTTCCACAGAGCTTCCAGATAAGAACACAAGCTGGCAAAAACCTTGATTCCACCTTCTTGATACTCTGAGCAACAAACCTGGCCACACTGTGCTACACTGTGTCCTACAAAACTGAGCTAACAATTGGGTGTTGTTTTAAGTGCTAGGTTTGTGGTAATTTGTTATGCAGCAATAGAAAACTAATACTCTCCTTAAAACTTACAAAATAAAACTTAAAAAAATTTTTTTTAGTGTTTATTTATTTTTGAGACAGGGAGAGACAGAGCATGAACAGGGGAGGGTCAGAGAGAGAGGGAGACACAGAATCTGAAGCAGGCTCCGGGCTCTCAGCACGGAGCCCGATGCAGGGCTCGAACTCACGGACTGTGAGATCATGATCTGAGCCGAAGTCGGACGCTCAACCGACTGAGCCACCCAGGCGCCCCCAAAATAAAACTTTTTAAAGGCCAATTCTAAAACTAATGAAAAAATGTTTTAATGTTTATTTTTTTTTAAACATGAAATTTATTGTCAAATTGGTTTCCATACAACACCCAGTGTTCACCCCAACAGGTGCCCTCCTCAATGCCCATCACCTACTTTCCCCTCCCTCCCACCCCCCATCAACCCTCAGTTTATTCTCAGTTTTTAAGAGTCTCTTATAGTTTGCCTCCTTCCCTCTCTGTACCTTCCCCCCCCCCTCCCCCTCCCCCATGGTCTTCTGTTAAGTTTCTCAGGATCAAAATAAGAGTGAAAACATATGGTATCTGTCTGTCTCTATATGACTTATTTCACTTAGCATAACACTCTCCAGTTCCATCCACGTTGCTACAAAAGGCCAGATTTCATTCTTTCTCATTGCCAAGTAGTATTTCATTGTATGTATAAACCACAACTTCTTTATCCATTCATCAATTGATGGACATTTAGGCTCTTTCCATAATGTTTATTTTTGAGAGAGAGAGACAGAGAGACAGAGTGCGAGTGGGGGAGGGGAAGAGAGAGACTGAGACACAAAATCCGAAGCAGGCTCCAGGCTCTGAGCTGTCAGCACACAGCCCGATGTGGGGCTCGAACTCACGGAATGTGATATCATGACCTGAGCTGAAGTCGGATGCTTAACCAACTGACCCACCTAGGCGCCCAGCACGTTTATTCATTTTTGAGAGACAGAGAGAGACAGAATGTGAGTCAGGGAGGGGCAGAGAGGGAGACACAGAATCCAGAGTAGGCTCCAGGCTCTGAGCTGTCTGCACAGAGCCCGATGTGGGGTGCGAACCCACAGACCACGAGGTCATTACCTGAGCCAGTCAGATGCTTAACCGACTGAGCCACCCAGATGCCCCTAAAACTAATTTTTAAAAATAACACAAGTTCGGTAATTACTTGAACACGTTCTTTCTGTGACAGGAGATACAACTTCATTCACAGTGATTAGAAATAATTATCACCTAACATATCTGACCATGAATTTACTTTTTAATAACTGTTTTACCTTTTCCTATCTTCACTGGAGAAGACCAGACCAACATATTTCAAATAAAGTCTAGGATATAGATGTTTACATTAAAGGAGAAAGGATGTATCAAAGATACAACTGTGCCTTGGCTTTAGTATAAACAATCCTTGGATGTTGTCAAAGAAGTAGCCCATGAAACATAGCCATGAGCCATTACAGCTATGGGTATATGGAGAGCTCAGTCATGAGCAGATACTAAAAACAAAACAAAAACAGGGAACAGTATAAGATTTGTGCTGAATCTCTAAGCTAATAGTCTTCTATATCTATAGGGCTCAACTCAAAAAACAAGGCTTTATATATAGCACTTCATTTCATTTTAGGAAATATTTACTTCCTAAAAATATCTAACTTGTTTCCTGTTGTGGACAGATTATAATTTTTGTATAGCTAATTCTGGAACTGTTCTATTATTCCAAAACCTAGAAAATGTATTACTCTATTCTTAAGGAAAATATAGTTATATTTTCTTCATTTTTAATAATTATGTTAATATGCAAACAAACATGCTGCATAAAATATAGAAAACTGTTCTAGGAAAAGTAGATATAGGGTAGTTGAGGTTATAGCCCAGAAACATAATCTTCCCTTCCTCCAGTCACTTTAAATCACTATCTTCCATTAAGAAAACTGTGGATTCTAAAAGGTCAATCTGCAGAAACATCTAGGTACGTCCAATTCCATAATCTTGCCTCGTCTAAAAGGAGTTGTCTGAGAAGTAATCTCCCCACTCATTTCTTCAGTTCTAGGACAATCATCATAAAAAGCAAAATTACTCACTTCTGTTTGTATAACTCTAATCAGGCAAAACAAATGCTGCTGTGTTTTAGCT
The DNA here is from genome assembly GCF_027475565.1 of Acinonyx jubatus. Taxonomy (NCBI): domain Eukaryota; kingdom Metazoa; phylum Chordata; class Mammalia; order Carnivora; family Felidae; genus Acinonyx; species Acinonyx jubatus. The sequence continues at coordinate 30,771,940 of NC_069381.1, read as the reverse complement.
ATGACACCAAACTGACGACAGCGCTCCAAAAAAGTGTCTAAAGATGGGTCAATTCTTCTCTGCAGTTTACTCCAAAAGAGAGTCAATTCCCTATAAAAAGAAAGATTAAGGTAAAACATTTAAAGCAACTGGTATTTGCTGTCCACCTCCCCACCCCACTTTGGTTTGTAAAGATAAATTGATAGTGAACAGAAACTAGAAGGAAAAAAAAACTGTCTACATTCCCTATTGGGTCCTCTCAAACTGGTAAAATCGTTAAACTCTATCCTAGTGGGCAGAGATCATGAGACATCCCGACACTGCTAACAAAATGTATACAACTAATAAATATTCTAACAGTACACTTCTCCACTTACGTGGCCCTTTCTAGCTCTAAAATGTCATGAAGCTACTTAGGCATGCATTTTGGAATGTTTAAATATTACTAATAAAATTAGCAAAATGGCACTTTTAGAAACAGCTAAAATACGAGAATCTTACAAATATTCATTATGGAAACAAAGCTTGAAAAGAACAAGTTAATTAAAGGCACTGAATGGGTTAAGAGAAAAAACTTTTTTTTTTTTTAAAGTTCATTTATTTTGAAAGAAAAAGACAGAATGCACGAGCAGGGAGTGGCAGAGACAATCCCAAGTAGGTTTCACGCTGTCAGCACAGAGCCCAACATGAGGCTTGAACTCACCAACCGTGTGAGATCATGACCTGAGCCGAAATCAAGAGTCTGACACTGAACCGACTGAGCCACCCAGGAGCCCCAAGAGAAAATTCTCAAGGAAAAGCACTAGTAACTCAAAAATGTCCAGGATAAAAATACTAATATGAATGCAAGAGAAGTTACTTAGTAAAACTAAAGAGAATGTTACCACTTTAAAAAAGTGACTCTTTTCTGTACACTGCAATACACACTGTAATTATTTCTTAAACAATTTTCATAAAAAAGTATTATTTTCACAAGCCAGTTTTAGAACACTAATATCTTACTGCTATTAACAGACTATTCTAGGAGGCTGGGTACAAATACAAAGCTTAATAAACGAACATACCTCAACAGATTGAAAATAAACATATTTAACAGAACTTATTTTATTATACTTTATTTAATTTAATTAATTAATTAATTTAGAGAGCATGTGTGTGAGCAGGAGAGGGGCAGAGGAAGACAGATAATCTCAAGCAGGCTCTGTGTTCAGCACAAAGCCCAATGCAGGGCTTGATCCCATGACCCTGATATCATGACCTCAGCTGAAATCAAGAGTTAGTTGTTCAACCAACTGATCCACCCAGGCATCCCTATTGTATTTTTAAAGAAGTAACTAGGATTCTCATATGGTGAAATTCTTATATACATACAAAACTTGCCTCAAAGATCTAAATGAATATACTCCTTAAAAGATACATGATTAAAGCTTTTAATATTTAATGATGGCAAATTTGAGCTATGATAAATAAAATTAACTTAAAATGCCTTTAAGTGTTTGTCTTTGGTGACTAGTGTTGCTTTCCTAACCAGGAAAAGTAAAAAATTGAGACAGGTCAGCTTTGAAAATAGCTACTGGCTAGGCAAGTAATTGGGGTGACCATTTTTTTAACTCACAAGATTGCTGGGCACCTGGATGGCTCAGTCGGTTAAGCATCCGACTCTTGGCTTCAGCTCAGGTCATATATGATCTCATGGTTCCTGAGTTTGAGCCCTGCATCAGGAATATCTACTATCTAAAATACGTCAACTAGCTATTAGTTTAAAGTTAGGCAAATCTGATAAAGTGGTAAGAGGCAAGTTGAGTATTAAAGCCTCTTAAATAATTTTTTTTTTAAGTTTATCTATTTATTTTGAGGGAGAGAGAGAGAGAGAAAGAAAGAGAAGGAGTGCAGGAGGGGCAGAGAGAGAATCCCAAGCAGGCTCTGTACTACCAGCACAAAGCCCAATGCAGGGCTTGAACTCATGAACCGTGAGATCATGACCTGAGCTGAAACCAAAAGTTGGCCACTTAACCGGTGAGCCACTCAGGAGCCCCTCAAATAACTTTTAAAATATATATCAGAAGGTTTATGGCCCGATTTATTCCAAATTAAATATTTCAAGCTATAGTTATTTTAATTCCAAATAACCATGATCAAAAAAGGGTATTTTGTTTTCAAACATACTTACACAATTATGATCCAACAATTTAAAACTACCACTCATTACCCAACCAAATATACAAATTTGCCTGAAAGCAAAACAACCAGCTCATGAAAATGCTACCATGTCATCCATTCAAAGCTGTACACTGGAAAACGGAAACCACCAATAAAATAGTAACTCAGAACCTGTTGGATCATACGTGCACTGGGACGAATATCAATTACTATAATGGTACGATTTTTTTAAATGGACAACCATTAAAGAATATACTGAAAATGATTCCACTGTATAGATGCTTCCAATTAGCCCACTGCCTACTTCAAGTCAACAAATTACATACAAATTCATAAAAACTGGAAAGGAAATTTAGTTCTATTAATGGTAGGAAACATACTTCAGCAGAGATCTAGCTACCATGCAAGAACTTTAAACTACACTGGGTTTCTGCATATCAGGAAGCCCAAAGTCCAGTCAGTATGTCACACGGTTATCTAGAATTCAGGCATTGTGGAAATGAGTCAAAGAAAACTTTGTGGCATTAAGGGATGACCATCTTTAAAGGTGGCTCCTGCAGATACAGTATGTGATTCTCATGACCACTTTTTACTTCCAACAAAATTCGGTTAAATAAAACATATATGGATATGTGGTCTTCGTCAGGTACTGAGGACAACACACACATTGACCCTGGCATATCACAGTCTAGCCCGGGAGAGAACAGGCATGAGATTACATCAAAGAAACACAAATGTACAAGATTTTTTTATACATATATTTTGAGAGAGAGAGCACATAAGCGAGTGTGGTGGGGAGGGGCAGAGAGAGAGGGACAGAGGATTGGAAGAGGGCTCTTCCTGATAGCAGCGAGCAGGTGGGGCTCAAACTCACGAACCATGAGATCATGACTTGAGCTGAAGTCAGATGTACAACTGACTGAGCCACCCAGGTGCCCCAACATACATTAAACTCAGATCTAAGAAAGCAAAGGTCAACCTATCAAATACTTGCTGAAAGCTTTGTGTGGAGGTTTAAGGCACCTGTATGAACTTTATTTGTTTAATGTTTATTTACTTTTGAGAGAGAGAGGCACCCCTGTATGACCTTTACTTTTTTTTATATTTATTTTTGAGACACAGCATTAGTGAGGGAGGGGCAGAGAGAGAGAGAGAGAGAGAGAGAGAGAGAGAGAGAGAGAGGGAGAAACAAAATCCGAAGCAGGCTCAAGTCTCCAAGCTGTCAGCACAGAGCCCAACACAGGGCTCGAACTCACGAACCTTGAGATCATGACCTGAGCCTAAGTCGAACGTTTAACTGACTGAGCAACCCAGATGCCCCATGAATTTTATTTTAATTTTTTTAATGTTTATTTTTGAGAGAGAGAGAAGAGAGAGAGAGAGACTACAAGAAGGAGAGGGACAGAGAGAGAGACAGAGGGGGAGACACAGAATCGGAAGCAGGATCCAGACTCTGAGCTGTCGGTAGAGCTCGACGAGGGGCTCAAACCCACGTGCCATGAGATCATGACCTGAGCCAAAGTCGGACGCTTATCCAACTGAGCTATCCAGGCACCCTGAACTTTATTTTAAAAGCAGCAGTAGTAATTAGACATCTATATGTACACTGTCCCATTCAAAAATGGTTATCTTTCTTATTTGCTTGGCTACTCTAATGGTATTATCACTGCAGACATCTATAGGAAACTCATTCCTCCAGCACATCTTTGATTTTTGCAGAGCCAAAATTCTTTTGGGGCCATGGTTAATTAATAAGCTGAGTAATATACCTTTTGAGATCAAGCATATATATGGTGGCTGATTTAAAGTAATAGGATATATTTTATTGTGATTTGTAAGTATCTCTAAAGGAAATTTCTAAGAAAATTAAAAAAAAAAACTTTTGGGTAACAGTTACATAGTTAACACTTCAAATACTATCTTCTGTGATGATCACATTCAAGAATGATACTTCCGATAAATAAATTCTAGTATATGTGTTTAAAAATAAGTGACTGCTTTTATCAGATTCCAAGTTAGTCACATGTTTTACAGAATTCCTAAGTTTCAAATATCCCACTCCAATATCCCATTAGCAAAACAAACAAACACCTATGAAAACAACAGAAGGAGTTAAAAAAAAAAAAGATTCCAAATTTCAAAATTTTAGATTCTATTTCTCTTTAAACTGCTTGGAAGAAGCTTACTTTTACCCAAGTGTGAAGTGACTAAATATTTTCTTTCCTTTACTCATTCTAGCTCCTCAGGAGGCCAACAAGAGGGAAATCCTTGTTAATCCCTTCCTGCTGCGTGGAGCAGCATTAATCCTACAGCTGCTAACATCCTTGGAAGGGCTAATGTGTCAGAGTAAAGAAAGGAAGAAGAATAAAGCTATAGGTCACTCTAGAAGGGAAGCTCTATTAGGAATATTAAAAGAACCGTGTGATTATAGTTTTAAAATTACTTTATAATCAAGAAAAATCTCAAATGACCTAAACTTACTCCTCGAGGAGCTAGAAAAAGAACAAAGCCCAAAGCCAACAGAAGGAAGGAAATGAAAAAGATTAGAGGAGAAATAAGTGAAATAAAACTAAAGAAACCAGGAGGTGGTTCTTTAAAAAATGCAACAAAATTGATAAACCTTTAGCCAGAATCATTAGAAAAAAAAGGAGGATGCAAATAAATCAGAAATAAAAGAGGAAAAATAACAACCTACACCACAGAAATACAAAAGATTATACAAGATTATGAAAAATTGTATGTCAACAAACTTGATAACCTGGAAGAAATGGATAAAGTCCTAGAAACATATAACCTTCTAAACTGAATCAGAAAGAAATAAGAGCATTTGAACAGACCAACTACTAGCAGTGAAGTTGAATCAGAAATCAAAAAATTCCCAACAAACAAAAGTCCAGGACTAAATGGCTTCACAGGTGAATTCTGTCAAACATTTAAAGAAGAGTTAACACCTATTCTTCTCAAACTATTTCAAAAAAAAAAAAAAAAGAGGAAGGAAAGATTACAAATCCATTCTACAAGGTCAGCATTACCCTGCTTCCAAAACCAGGTAGACACTACACAAAAAGAAAACTATAAGCCAATATCTGATGAACATAGATGCAAATATCCTCAACAAAATATTAGCAAACCAAATCCAACAACACTTAAAAAAAAATTAGTCACCATGATCAAGTGTGATTTATTCCAAGGATGCAACGTGATTCACTATTCACAAATCAATCAATGATAGGTCACATTAACAAGAGAAGGATAAAAAGCATGTAATCATCTCAACAGAAGCAGAAAAAGCATCTGACAAAGTACTACATTCACTCATGATAAAAACTTTTCAACGAAGTGGGTTTAGCAGGAACACACCTCAACATTAATTAAGGCCATATATGACAAACCTACAGCAAACATCATACTCAATGGTGAAAATCAGAGCTTTTCCTCTAAGTTCAGGAAGAAGACAGGGATGTCCACTCTTACCATTTTCATTGAACATAGTTTCGACATCCTAGTCACAGCAGTCAGATAACAAAAAGAAATAACAGCATCCAAATTGGTAAGGAAGAAGTAAAATTTTCACTATTTATAGATGACCTGATACTATATACAGAAACCCTGAAGACTCTACCAAAAAACTACTAGAACTGATACATGAATTCAACAAAGTCACAGGATACAAAATTAATATACAGAAATCTGTTGCATTTCTATTTTTTTAAAATGTTTACTAATTTAGAGAGAGAGAGTGTGAGTAAGCGCATGCATGCATGCATGCTCGCACAAGTGGCGGGGGGGGGAGAGAATTCCAAGCAGGCTCCTGACTGTCAGCACAGAGCTCGAAGCAAGGCTTGATCTCACACAACATGAGCTCATGACCTGAGCCAAAATCAAGAATCCGAAGCTTAACTGACTGAGCCAGGCACCCCCTGTTGCATTTCTATATACTAATAAAGCAGCAAAAGAAAAATTAAGAAAATAGTCCCATTTACAATTACACCAAAAAGAATAAAATTCCTAGGAATAAACTAAACAAGGAAGTAAAAGACTTGTACTCTGAAAGCTGTAAAACACGGGTAAAAGAAACTGAAGATGACACAATGGAAAGATTCCATGCTCATGGATTGGGAAAACCAATTATTATTAAATTGTCCACACTACCCAAAGCAATCTACACATTCAATGCAATCCCTATTAAAATACCAACAGCTTTTCACAGAACTAGAACAATAATCCTAAAATTTACATGGAATGAAAAAAGACCTCAAATAGCCACGGACGCCTGGGTGGCTCAGTCGGCTAAGCATCTGACTTCAGCTCAGGTCATGATCTCAAGGTTCCGGAGTTTGAGCCCCACACAGGGCTCCGGAGCCTGCTTTGGATTCTGTGTCTCCCTCTCTCTCTGCCCCTCCCCTGCTTGTGTTCACCTGCTCTCTCACTCTAATAAACAAACAAACAAACAAACAAACATTAAAAAAAAAAAAAGACCTCAAAATAGCAATGTGGACAAAGAAGAACAAAGCTGGAGGTATCACAACCCCAGATTTCAAGATATACTACAAAACTACAGTAATCAAAACAGTATGGTACTGGCACAAAAACCGACACACAGATCAATGGAACAGAATAAAGAAGCTGGAAATAAACCCACTTTTATGGTCATTATATGACAAAGGAATATACAAGACTATACAACAGGAAAAAGACAAGCTCTTCAACAAATGCTGTTGGGAAAACAAGGCAGCTACAGGCAAAAGAATGAAATTAGACCACTTTCTTAGACCATACACAAAAATAAATTCAAAATTGAGAAAGACCTAAATGTGAGACCTGAAGCCATAAAATTCCTAGAAGTAAACACAGGCAGTAATCTCTTCAATATCAGCCATGGAAACATTTTTCTAGATAGGTCTCTTTTGGCAAGGGAAACAAAAGCAAAATTAAACTACTGAGACTACACCAAAATACAAAGCTTTCAGACAGCAAAGGAAACCATCAACAAAACAAAAAGACAAACTACTGAATGAAAGAAGATATTGGTAAATGATATATCTGAAAAGGGGTTAATATCCAAAAATATACAAAGAAATTACACAATGGAACACACCCAAAAGCAAATAATTCAATTTAAAAACAGGCAGAGGACACAGGCATTTTTCCAAAGATGACACACAGATAACCAAACAAACACATGAAAAGATGTTCAACATCACTAATCACCAGGGAAATGCAAATCAAAACCACAATAAGATATCACGGCACACCTGTCAGAATGGCCAAAATAAAAAACACAAGAAATAAAAAGTATTGGCCAGGATTTAGAGAAAAAGGAATCCTCATGCACCACTGGTGGGAATGCAGGCTGGTGCAACCACTGTGGACAACAGTATGAAGGTTCCTCAAAAAATTAAAAATAGAGGGGCGCCTGGGTGGCTCAGTCGGTTGGGCGGCCGACTTCGGCTCAGGTCGTGATCTCGCGGTCCATGAGTTCGGGCCCCGCGTCGGGCTCTGTGCTGACAGCTCAGAGCCTGGAGCCTGTTTCAGATTCTGTGTCTCCCTCTCTCTGACCCTCCCCCGTTCATGCTCTGTCTCTCTCTGTCTCAAAAATAAATAAACGTTAAAAAAAAAAACAAAAAACTAACTAAAAATAGAATTACCATATGATCCAGTAGTTCCACTACTGGGTATTTACCCAAAAAACATAAAAACACTAATTTGAAAAGATATATGCACCCCTACATTTACTGTAGCATTATTTACAACAGCCAAGATACAGAGGCAGCCCAAGTGTCTATCAACAGATGAATGGTTAAAGATGATGTGGTATATATATACAATGGAATTTACTCTGCCATAAAAAAGATCTTGCTATTTGCAATGACATGGATGCATCTAGAGGGTACAATGCTAAGTGAAATAGTCAGAGAAAGACAAATACCATATGATTTAAAACATAAGCAGAATTTAAGAAACAAAATAAATGAACAAAGAAAAAAGAGACAAATGAAAATATACTCATTATATAGTATAGAGGACAAACTGGTTGTCACCAGAGGGGAGATGGATGAAATCGGTGAAGGGGATTAAGAGTACACTTATTGTGATGAACACTGAATAATGTATAGAATTGTTGCATCATTATACTGTACATCTAAAACTTAAAAAAAAATCCAAAAAAACCCCCATAACCCTCTGTAATGTATAACACATCTCATATGTAATTTAGTGTATTTCTTTGTCCTGAAAATCTAGCTATCACTAGCAGCTATTTTTTCATTGTAGGCAAAGAAATTAACTGTAACAAGATAAATTGGGGTTTGTTCCTCAAGTAAATACATCTGTTTTACTGAGGCTAAAATCTCTAATCTCTAATGCATGGGGGGGGGGGATAAAAACCTCTTCTACTTAATTTAATGATCAAAACCCTCACTGCTACTTAATTCTTTTCATTTTTAGCACCGCTTTTTTGGTTTCCTAACAAAATGCCATAGTGATTATTACAAAATATATTTAACTCCCTGTTCCACTATCTCCCTTTTCACAGGAGATCTAACTCTGGCATAGTGGACTCAGTGGTAGAAGACTGCAATCTGCATTCTGGCCCTGCACCAAGAAAACCACCACAGGAGAAGAAAAGCACTGGATTAGGAGTCAAAAACCCTGGATGTGAATCTCAGCTCTATCACTTTAGCCTTAAGACCCTGGGCAATCACAAGACTTCTCTGATTCCTCTGGTCACCCACTGCCTCATCTGCACAATGATAATTATGAGGATTATTATGAGATAATTTATAGCACACAAATAATATTTCTATATAAAATAGTAAACAGGAAGAAATATAGTAGCATACAATGTTAATAATAAAAGTACAAATACACACAGATGCTCCAAAAGGAGATCAATGAAGGCTAAAGCACACGAAGGGCTTTACTGGGTTTTCCTACAATCAAAATGTTCGTTTCCAACTTCAAGCCATCCTTAGGTTCTAAATCTCTCCATGCTCCTCTAATCAAGACCATGCAAATCCAATCCATTCTTTGAATTAAAGCTCTGATATAACCTCTCCCTTGACACCTTTCTTAAACAGTGAGCACCTTCCACTAATATCCTATGGCATTATCCATATCACTAATCTGATACTTACTGGCAGTCTTACATTCTAGAACTCTCCTGTGTATCAAGTCTGCCCTTTTGGCCTAAACAGATTCTGCACAGTTGGAATGAAAGAACCGTAGGTTACACTTACTGTTTTCTTTTTAGCAACTAAGTACTCTGTAGGCAAACAAGATATAAACTGAATTAAAACCAAATTAATATAATTCTGCTATACAGTACCAAAGTTTCAAAAGAGATTACCTATTCAAATGGATTTCCTTCTCTAGTGCAAGACTGACCTGGAAACCTAGATAATTAATGGGTTTCCAAATAAGAGGGGAAAATGACTACCAAAAGATATAGTAAGTGTAAAGGAAAATGACCTAACACCAATTTGTCTCATGTTGCCATAATTTTATTTCCAAAGAAGACCTATATTAAAGTTAACAGACAACCCTCTATATAAGATGATCAAGAGGAGCTCAAATTCTTTACCCTCTCTTTATTTCTGGACTCTTCTGGAAAAGATTAAACCAGTAACATTTTTTATTAAATGGTTTAGCTTCTAAGCAAGATGTAATTCACATGTCATCAATTAATTTGCTTAGGCTTTAAATTTGAAAGAAGCCAATGTTTTACATAAACTCTAAATGCCATACTATGTACTAAACAAATAAAGTGAAAAAAAGTAAATATACTTACCAAGAACAATATACACTTGCAGTTTGGAGCTGCTGAGTGAGGTAAGTCGTACAAAGAACAAATGCCGTGTTATCCTGACCCTCGGATTCCAGATTACATATGATGTCTAGTATTTCCTTACAGTCGACCTTTGCAATCTATCAAAAATGAGAAGATGGAGTCAAAATAAAAATGGTGACTTTCCTGTATATTTTGTTATGTAACAAGAAGCCTCTTTTAAGGTTTTCTATCTTTGACAATTGATGAGGCAATTAGAGGGACACAATTTTCTTCTATTAACTTATGACTAAATCTCCTGGACTATATCATATTAGAAAATATTAAAGAGAAGTGAATAGACTGAAGTTCCACTGCAGTCCCAACACAGACAAAAGCATTTCTGTAGAGTTCAATTATTCATGAACTTTGCTACCATATAAATAAGTCAAATGATGCATAATAACTTCAGATTATTTTCACTTGAAGTATAATTTTTTTTGTTTTTTCTTTCTTTATTTCCTTTACAGTTTTATTCAAGTCACTCTAGTTACAGATAGAAAAACACAAGGCTTATCCTCACAGCCAGTAGGGCTAAACGAGGCCAGTTGAGAAACTTGTATCACTTTCTCAGAGTTAAGGAGAAAAAAGAATACTTGGTATAAGTGCGTTCAAACAGCTAAAACACTCAGAAATACATCTTTTTCATTAACACTATTTTTTTTAAAGGATTCAATTTTTTTAAAGCAATCTCTACACCGAATGTGAGGCTCAAACCCTCAACCCCAAGGTCAAGAGTCACATGCAGTACCAAATGAGCCAGCCAGGTGCCCCTCGTTGACACTAATTATAGAAATCTTAAAACCACCTCTGGGCAAATCAGAATTTTCTGGGGCTCTTTTTACATACTAATGAAACAGGAGATTAAGACCTCTAAAGAGATCCTTTCTCAACTCTATCACTTCCCTGTCTTAACAAAGAATATGATTAATCTCTTTGTCATATGTCAGCCTTATAAATGTGAATTATACCAGACACCAAATGTACAAAACAGTGATAAATTTCAGGATAAATGAAGTGAATATCAGGGTGAATGAGGCACAAACGAGTTTAGTTCATCTTTTCCAAAGTGCTATTCAGTTCCAACAGGTGGTCGAAACATCTAATTTTAGTCATACCCTCAAGTAGGCACAGAAAGACTTTTTTCAAAGCTTAGCTCACATGCTATTTTCTCATACAATCCTTTCACTTCTAAGACTAGGTCAGAATCTCCAACAAAAACTCGATTCTCATCCATTGAAAACAAAAAACAACTCCTCCAAAAGTCAACTGTACTTCAATTAAAAAACGCCCCCACATACAAAAACTCTACTCTTAATTCCTCCTTTGTAACATCTATCACAACTACAATTCAATCATTAGGCAAAGAACTTAGTATCTGTCTTCTCTGCTAGAATGTAAAATTAATGAGGTCAGGGACTTTGTATATCTTGTTCAAAACTCAGCACATAGCATTGTCTGGAACACGTTAAAAAAACAGTAAACAGGTGATGAGTGGGATAAACAAATCAAGTTTAATGAGGGTAAAATGTTCACATTTACAAAGTGAACCTCATACAAGTCTGTTTTCTAGTCTTTTAAAGACAATGTGATGACACAATAAGCAGTATGATATAGTGGTTAAAAGCAATTATTCTTTTTTTTCCTTTTAGATATTTTTATTAAGTTTATTTAGTGTGTGTGTGTGTGTGTGTGTGTGTGTGTGTGAGAGAGAGAGAGAGAGAGAGAGAGAGAGAGAGAGAGAGAGAGAGAGAGAGAGGGCAGGGGCAGAGAGAGGAGGAGAGAGAATTCCAAGCAGGCTCTGCAGTGTCAGCACAGAGCCTGACGCAGGGCTTGACAAACTCAAGAACTGTGAGATCATGACCTGAGCCAAACCAAGAGTCAGTTGCTTAACCCACTGAGCCACCCAGGTGCCCCAAAAGCAATTATTCTAAAACCAGATTGTGTATATTCTTTTCCCAGCTCTATAGCTACTAGCTGTGTGACTCTGGGTAAGTCATGTTAACTTCTCAGTGACTTAGTGTCTGTTTCCTCATGTGTAAAATGGAAATAACAGAACCTCCCTCATGGAGTTATTTTAAGAATTTAATATGTTTTAGTACATCATGGTGACTATAATTAATACTGTATTGCATACTGGAAAGTTGTTAGAATAGATCTTAAATGTTCTCATCATAAGAAAAAAAACTTTTGTGACTCTGTATAGTGACAGACATCAACTAGACTTATCTGGATATCATTTCACAACCTATATAAATATTGAATATTATGTTGTATACCTAAAATAATACAATGTCAATTATGCATCAATTAAAAATGTGGTATGTGTGCCTATTAAAGTTACAGTTAAGGTTTAAAAAATATATATTCTAACAGGGATTGACAAATAGGGAGCACATCAGAAGAGCTCTTAAGAATTTTTCATGAAATATATAAATTTTAAAAATAAGAAAAAGAAAAAAAAATCAACCTTAAGAATAGTAGAAAGCATTTCAAAAGATCACTCGCAGATGCAAGATCACACCTGATTTAAATTTATATCTAAAGAGCACTGGGAGGCAAAATTACGTTGGTAAAGCCTAGAACATAATTTAAATTCAGTTTTCAGGTTAAAAAAAAAAAAGACCGTATCAGACTTAATGAGGATGGAATTTTAATGATGCCCTCAACAACCATGTCCTCATCCATAGCTGAATGAATTAGAAGGGTCATCCAGAGACAAAAGGCCCACCACAGGGTATTCATAACTGAAGTGACCGAAGGACTGAAATGAAAATTCCTCAGCAAATGAAAACAGCTATTTATTCCAGGGCAACCACCTACTATCCACGCCATGTTAAAGCTCCTGTCAAAAACCCAGAATTCTAAAATTTGATTTTGCAATGTAACAGCAATATATAACATTTCCAAGCTGAGAAATAGCATGAGAAACCCTCTAAGCCAGACATATAAATTAGAATGGAAATAATATACAATTTGCATTTCTAGAACATTTTTTATCCTTTTCAAATACCTTGAATGAAATATCATCTCACTTTATCAGCATGATAAATCTGTAAGATTAGCAATGCAGGCAATATTATTTCTACTTCACAAGTAAAAGATGAGCCTGAGAAGAGACTGTTTCTTGTCTCTAGTCAACTGTGGCTAATAATAAAAAGTAACAGTAAATAAAATGAAAAACTAATCTCACGTCATTTTATTCCTACAGGGAAGCTCATTTTAAAAGGGTATACTTCAGAGAGATATGAGCTTTCACCTTGGAACCAAAGTATTAAGAAAAAGGGACAAAACTGAAATAAATTAGAAATGTAGATTTCAAGTCAAAAATCATTAACCTAAAATGACGGGGGAGGAGGAAATGATATGAAAAATCCAGACTAGTTGTTTAGAAGGTATACGTAGTTCTATTATTTCTATTTATTACAAACACGAAACATTTATTACAAAAATGATTTATTACAAAGATGAACACTACCAGTTAGTGTATAAGCCTAAACAAACAGCCCTCCTCCTCTTGCCTGCTGAACCGATCCTCCCCATCCTTCAACATTCAGCTGAAACTTCCTTCATAGACTACTCTAGCATCCAACGATCTCTTGCCTTACTCTGAATTCACAGCATCTTATCAACATTTTTAATTGGGCTATTTTTTATTCCATTTTGGGCCAACTTCTGAACTAGTGACTCACAGTGGCCTTTACCTTTTATTATTTTACTTTTTTTACATGTGCTTTGAACTTTGGCTTTCTAACTAGACTATGAATTTCTGAAGATGGTCTTATATCCAAAATCCTCTGTTCACAAAATGCCACAGGAAAAAAACATGTTAAAATTAAAATGCACATGTCTTTCAAAGCAGTGCTGTGTATTACTAAGCACCTGTGCTGTGCTAAGTACTGGGGATACAAGCCAACCTGATTTTTGCCTTCACGGAAGTCACAGTCCAGCCACAGATAACAAATGAGGTAGCAGCAACTGCTAAGAATTACAGTGTATATTAACTGTTACAATGGGGATGTACAGAGTATTTTTCCTACCTTTGATAAAAAGAGATCTAACCCAAATTTGGGGGATCAAAAACAACTTCCTGGATGAAGTCACATTTAAAATGAGAATTAAAGAATGAGTAGAGATAAGCCATGGGAAAGGGTAGAGTGAAATAAGAAAACTGTTCCAAAGAGGAAGAAAAACACATCGCAAGGGCCAACAGGTAAGAATGAACAAGGAACTGGAGAAACAGAAATAAATTATTTCTAGTCAGCTAATGGCAATTTAGCAATAGTGTTGGAGTATCAACTCTAGTGGTTTCCTAAGAGTAGATGCCTTCTGCTCTTCCAGTATCTTAGTGCCTTTTCTGAGACTACCACAAAGATTGCTGGTAACCTTGCCTGCTCCTGTACCAATCTAACCTCTACCAACTTCTCAAACTTAACCTCAACTTTCTCCAAATGTTACCCATTTCTAGTAAATTTTAAGTACTAGCATGCTTTTAGTTCATGCTTAATATTGTTGTTTACCTGACACTTTAGAATATATGCCTGATAAAGAAGTTTCTAAGAGGTCCGTAACACCTAATAAGAATGGTAACTTACATATTTTTTTTTTATTATCCATTACCTTCATTGTTTTACTTCCATCAAGGTTTCTACTGACAAAACAGGACTAGTTTATAGTGGGGTTTCTGTACAACCTTCCAATTCAAGAACTCATTTGCCTCACACATACTCATCTATGCTAATAACACAGGGGCAACCATCTAGACTTTTTTTTTTACACTCTCATTTAAGTAATGAAAAAAAAACCCTCATCATTCTTCCAAGTGAAGAAACTGAAGCCAGAGTTCCTTCAGTCTGTTCCCTACTCTGCTTGATTCTAAGTCCTTTGAAAGCTGGTATCTTATCTCATGCTTTTAACCTACTTAGTGCCTGCTTTAGGATCTTTACGTGACAAATAAGCAAGCACTCAGATAATATTTTTAATTGAAGAGGATATCAGTATTTTGCCCCAAATACCTGTATTTTCTTGAATACAGAGGAAAAAGAGTTATGATAAAGTAACAAAACTAAATAAAAAATTTTAAAAATAGAAAAATCCAGGTAAATTAAAATGACATATTTTTTAACACTTCGCTAATAAGACACAGTATGGTCCCCAACCTTTTCTAATAGAATAGCTTAAGACCACATTAAAAACCAAATATATGCCACAAAATACTTTTCAGCTACAGTAAATTAAAATGAGGTCACTGACAAGCTTCTGAGAATTTCAGTGAGTGTCTAGGAAATTCCTGGATAGGTACTGAAATAATTTTTTAGTTCTTTTTTAAAAATTGTTTTAAAGTTTTTTTCCCCTTAATTTATTTAAACATCTCTACACCCAATGTGGGGCTTAAACTCACAACCCCAAGATCAACAGTCAGATGCTCTACCGACTGAGCCAGCCAGGTGTCCCAATACTTTTTTTGTTTACTATCCATCTTGCCTATGAGAATATAAGTTCCATTTGGGCAAAACTTTGTTTTTATTCACCACTGTATCTTCAGTGCCTACAATGGTACCAGGCACTTGGGGAACATCAATAAATATTTGTTGGAATAAAAGAGAACCACAAGATAAATAACAGTGGCCACAGAATAAATAAATGGGACCGACTGGAGATAAGAATAATGCAGACTAGAGTAAGCAAAGAAGGCTTCAAAGAAAATAGCTCTTGGGGGGATATCAGGGTACAGTTTCATACTACACAGAGGTAACCAGCTAAGTATATTAATGGAGGCTGAAATTCAGTCAGCTTGCCAAGCCCTAAGTTTTGGCATGAGGCTCTTCCTCACAGAAGGGAGACCTTTGGAAGCAATCGTATGAAGGAGGACATATTGGAACATGGTCCTTTTTGCCAATTTCCATAAAGGATATAGGCTAATGATAGCAGGAGACTGGAGGACACGTTGATCATTTTGTTTCTAAGGGCTGTCAATAAACATTTATTGAACTGGAATGGAAGGACAGTGAGCAGAACCAGCTAGGAACTTAAAAGGACCTGAAAGATTAGTCAGGAACATTCATTCCATACCATGTTCTCACCTTCAACCTCTTCAAAATCCTAACTAGTTCCTCCAGATCTTTCCTTACTAAAATCTACTTCATAACAAAGTCTGCTACACTTAATAATACAAAATCATAAATCATGCATAAGCACTATCAATGCTATGTGTATTTACAAAGTATCACAACTTACAGCACAAGGCAAAAAGTGGCTAATGCTGGAAATTCTGGTGGCAAAGATGAAACATACCACCTTACCCTGTGAATTTAATATATAATGATTACATACCTTCCTGCCAGTCCTGAACAAGAGTAATGCCTGAAAATTCTCCTGTGGCAAAACACTTAGAAATCCTGGGTAAAACAGAAATGCCTTTTATAGAACATACAGCCGAACATTAAAGAAGTAAAAGAAATCATGAAGGGGGAAAAAAGTATTCAAGTGTGACTGGACAACCGCCCTAACTTGCTGGATCACTGCTAATCTCACTAAGAGGCTTGTGTTTTACAACTCATGGATAGATGATAAAGCTTGGACCTGGAGACAGGAAGTTGGCAGTGAGACTTCTGCATACAATTGGAACCCCAATAGAGCTACAAACTCAGAGAACGGGTGGACCAAAATAAGGCACACAGCAGGAAAACTTGTACAGCAATCTCAACCTGGGTTCTGGTGGGATAAAAAAAATACTTGAGAATTTATAACCTGTCCTTCAAGCTTGGAATTTGCCCTAACACTACTCCGTTGTCTAATAATGCCAAACTGAGAAAAATGATATAAAATAAAAAGAAGGTTCTGGCTGGTAACATCTCTGAATCACCTGGCATTAGGAAAACTGAAACTGATTTAGAGAGACATATGCTAACTAAGCCCTATTAGAATTCTCAGAAATAAAGCACTCCTTGCTTCCACCCACTTCCATCAAAACTGAGCTCACAATCCCAAACTATAAAAAGTACAACTAAACCAGCCATTCCAGAAATGCAGTATACATAATAAGCAGCAGGACTAGACTCCCAAGAACTTCAGATAACAGAATGTACACCACAAAGACTGAACCCTAACCATGGACTTTGGTTTGTTTAAAAAAAAGAAAAGAAAAGAAAAAGAAAAAAGAAAGGCAGAGAGGAATATGAGTTTGGTGAAGGAAGGAAGGAAGGAAGAAAAGGAGGGAGGAAAGAGAGGAAAGAAGGAAGCATGAAGTCATAAAATGATATGGTGAACCTTAAACGCATACTGCTCAGTGAAAGAAGCCAATCTGAAAAGGCTACATACTACATAATTCCAACTATATGACATTCTGGAAAAGGCAAAACTGTGGGGGCAGTAAAAAGATCAGTGGATGCCAGGGGCCTGGGGAAAAAGAGGGAAGGATAAATAAGCAGAGTACAGGACATTTTCAGAAGAGGGGAACTATTCTGCATGTTACTGTGATGACAAATACACACAATTATATGTTTGTCACAACTCACAGAATGTGTAACACTGATAGTGAGCCTTAATGTAAACTATAGATTTTAATTAATAATATACTAGTTCAACAATTCTAACAAATGTAACACACTCATGGCAAGATGTTAACAGGTAAAATGTGGGGTAAGGGCTTTGTGTACTTGCCACTCAAACTTTCTATAAACTGTTTCTGCTTTTAAAAATGTATTAATTTTTTTAAAAAGTCTATTAATTTAACAAAAAAACCTTTAACCATTTTTAATATTAGATTATTTGTCTTTTTACTGGTGACTTGTAAGAGTTCTTCATTAATTCTAGATTCAAATCCTTTATAAGATATATGGTTTGCAAATATTTTCTCTCATTCTGTGGATTAACTTTGCTGTTCCTTGATGTTCTTTCACAAAGTTGGATGAAGTCTTATTTTTCTTTTGTCACTTGTGCTTTTGGTGTCAAATATGAAACAACTGCCAAATCCAAAGCCTTAAATAATTATTCCTGTATTTTAAGATGTCATACTTTAGAGTTAACATTTATATATTATAGCATAATATTTACATATTATATGTTTATATTTTAATATGGATTATATCTAATATATTTTATAGATAATATATTTGTATATAAATTATGTATTTATAATATATATTTGTATTATATTTATATATTTATATCTACAATCCATTTGGAGTTATTTTTTTGCATACAGTATTAGGGATCAAGCTTCATTCTTTTGCAACTGATATCCAGTTGTTAAAGACCCGTTCATTGAAAAGATTATTCTTTTCCCCATTGAACTGTCTTGGAATTCACATAGATAATCAACTGGTGGTAAGTGTGAAGGGCTTATTTCTAGATTCTGGATTCTAGTCCATCGATCTTTTTGCCTGATGGTTTAGTGACTTTCCTAGAATTAATTCTGTAAAGTCTACATTCTTTGTCATGTGTGGCCACTACAGCCTCTGCTTGGTTCGCTTAATGGTCAGCTACATGTTCAATGTATTGAAGACATTTACTTAAATGCCTGAATAAGTCTCTGCTTTTGCCAAGCAGCTTTGTGTATTGGGGCATACTTTCAATATTTCAGTAGGCAGTTTAAAACTCTGCCCTGCCTTTCATTTCCTACCTGTGCAGAGCCTCGAGATTAGGGCCATTTTAGGTCATTCCTCACCAGACACAGAGCCCTGTTACCTTCCAGAATCCTAGCAATACATCAAAGTTTTCAAAGTCCCGTATGACGTCCCATATCCCAGTTTTTCTTTTTTAATCTTTTCTTCTTTAATCTTTTTGGGCAGTCTCTTGTTAGCCTGACTCATAATGCCTCCTCTGACCACTGTCACATTAAACAATTACCACTGATTGTTTCTGACAAATACATACTGAGGACACAGCTTTTGTCATTGTGAGCTCTGAGTCAAATAAAGACAAGTCTTGAGAATGGAACTTTTTAGAAGTTGCCACAAAGATCAAATAGTGACAATGCTAGGTATGGGCTTTTGCAGAGTTCCAAAGCTCATTCTGCTTCCTCAGCTGGTTGCTAGGCTGCTGGTTTTCATAGACTACTACTACTGTAGTTTTGAGGCTGTTTGTTTTCAAGGTTACTGTGAAGCTGGGGAAGAGACAGGAAGTAGGACAAGTTAAAATGGCATCAAGTTGTTCTTAGGGAGATTCATCGGTTTTCCTTGAATAAAACCTCTCTGGATTGTAGTAAGCCTTTAGTTAATTTCCAGGGTTCTGAAATAGTTAATCTTATTTGCCCTGTGGTTTCAAATGCTGATGACTTGAACGCCTCATTTCCAACTCAGAACTCTCCCCTCAGTCTCACAGTGTATGAATACTGTTTGCTGTTCCTCTCCCTTGTGTCTTGTTCATCCTTGTATCCCCACTGCCTAACAGAGTCCTCCAATGAATATATGTTAAATGACTGGAAAGTATGTCTATATTGTTTCTTACAATAATATGTGAATCTAAAATTATCTCAAGGGGCGCTTGAGTGGCTCAGTCAGTTAAGTGTCCGACTTTGGTTCAGATCATGATCTCAGTTTGTGAGTTTGAGCCCCACATGGGGCTCTGTGAGGACAGTGAGGAGCCTGCTTCAGATCCCATCTCCCTCTCTCTCTGCCCCTTCCTCGCTCATACATGTGTATGCGCTCTCTCAAAAATAAACAAAATATATACTTTTATTTTAAAAAGGAAAGAAAAAAGATCATCTTGGGTATTGTAGAAAGTGAACTGTAGGGACAAGAATGCAATTAGAAGACTTTCGTAATAATCTGGCAATTAAATACCAATGGTCTAACAGGTAGCCAACTGGCATAAGAGAAGGGGAATAGAAGCAGCATATCTGCCTTCTTATTTTCACTATTAGGCTACCAAGGTAAACCAGTATTCTGGCCAGTGCCATTACTGGAATATTTTATCATTTATCTTTCTCTACATTACTGGTTTTGAATTTAGTATTTTCCTGATCTTTTTCCTTTTTTTTCCCCTGATCAGTTCTGAGGCACAATGCAAATCATTTGTTCCTCATAACAGACTCTTTAAACTGAAGCTGATGTTTTCTCAAAAGGGAATCAAGGTGGATTTCAGGTTATCCAGATAATAAGACTCTTGTCACGTGTATCCTCCAACAGGAAAAAGGTAAGAGTTACAATTAGCAAGTCTACATTTCACATAAACCTGGGTCTACCTTTGGGAGAATCATCCCTGTTAGGTTCAGAGACACAACACAGAAAAAAGGCCATGCTCCTAAAAATCAGACTTCTTTTAAACTGCAATAATACCACAGACCAGCACTAGGTTAACACCAGTGGTTACCTGCATGTAATGGTCATTGATGCTTCTAATTAAACCCTATCGCTGTGTGTATGTAAGCCTGAAATGTCCTACTCAATTCTTGAAAATTATACATCTAACTCTCCATGACTCACTAGTATAATCTTACATCAACCAAAATACCCACACATAACCCACTAAAGCAAGACTAGATGCAAGATCCAGATGTAAACTGCCCTAGGAAGATGTCTCTTCAAAGCTATTTGAAAGACCTCTACATTAGGAGAGAAAATATTTAAATACTCAAACCCTCAACATCTTCATACAGCCTTTCTACCTTTAATGTATTTAAGTTTACTTTGAGAGCAAGCGAGAGAGAGAGAGAGAGAGAAAGAAAGAAAGAGAGAGAGAAAGAGAATGAGCACAAGCAGGGGAGGAACAGAGAGAGAGGGAAAGAGAATCCCAAGCAGGCTCCATGCTGTCAGCACACAGCTCAACATGGGGCTCAGTCTCACAAATTGTGAGACCATGACCTGAGCCGAGATCAAGAGTGAGTCAGAAGTTTAACCAACTGAGCCACCCAGGCATCCCTTTAATGTATTTTTTGAGAGTACGTTTCATTCCCCATACAATAAAGTAAAATTATTTACACTTCAATTTTAAATGTAATTACACACTTTGTTATTATTCCTTGTTCAGGATCGATCTTAATCTTGATTCTTATTTAAGCTACACCTGAAATTTCTATGCTCCTGTTTACTTTTTCTTCTACTCCCAAACTGAATTCCCAATGGATCCTGCTTAAATGTATTTGCTGTTTATCATCTATACCTAGTGATTATGTCAATTCCCAACAGTGCTAGACTAGTGAGTAAATTAGGTACTGTTTGTCTTTTTCTTCCCACATCAAGAAAAGAAAGAAGCCTCTCCTGTTGTGTATATTAACATTAGACACTGAAGAAATAGTTCATTCAGGGATTAAAACAGAAATGGACTCCTGCCTTAACTGTGCCAAGAGTTCTACTGACAGATTCCTTGGCTCTTCGTAATAATAGAAGGGCTTCATGTTTACAATCTCATTATCCTTCATATTATATGTGGAAAACTTGATCTTTGCAAAGATTTCCTCCTTCAGTAATGAAAAAAATATAGGAAACATCCACTTGGGACACTAGGCCATGACCAAGTCTGTAACTTTCATTAAAAATCTTTCATGTACAGAACTAATAGTAATATCGTATCATTCAATTCTAAATGAAACTGAAACTTGAGGATTCCACTGAGGTTCTGAGTTTGGGGTTGTGAATTTTGGCTTTCAAGGTGATCCCCTCAAGTAATCTTAATTGTATGTGTCTGGCTAAATCTTCCCTAGCAGAGGTTTCCTATTACACACACCCATTATGGTGATACCCACAGGAGCCAACATACAAATACTCTTATTCCCAGCTGTTGCTCAAGTTAATTTGACTCTTCTGAACTCAGTTGAAGTAGATGGCAAATGTGTATAGAACTCTGCTACTTTAGAACACATGCTGATTTTAAACCTGATTAATGAACGTCTAGTGATTCATTATACTTTTCCAAAGCAAATTTTAAAGACTCTCTTTAATTCTATTGTCAGTTGCAAAAGAAAGCACAACTGGGTGAGACTAATTATGATGGTACCAGTGTTCCTTTTAAAATTTTATGATGTGTGCTAAATGTTTTTGCATTGATATATTTAAGTAATTAATCTCAATCATTATATAATGTTTTAAATCACACCTATACATAAATGTATAAATATGAATAGATGATATACCACTAAGATGTTTCCTATTATAACATGGCTCGTTGTATTTACCAACTGGAAATAAGTTGTACAGTGGAAAAAAAGGCTGGCCAGAAAGCAAGGAGATCTGTGTTCTAGCCTGGGCTTCGACTCTCTAATTAGCTTAATGCAGGTAGGGCCTTGGAAACATTATCATCTTGGCTTCAGTTTCATCACTGGTAAACCATGCAGGAGTAGACTAAATGATAGTCAATGTTTACTATACACTGGAAAATCTGATTCTTGTAGAGCAAGGACTAGCAAACATTTTTTATAAAGTGCCAGGTAAAAAATATTTTCAGCTTCGTGGGCCAGGTAGTCTGTTACAGCTACTCAACTCTACCACTGTAAACACAGCCATAAACAATAAGCAAATGGGCATGACTGTGTTCCGGTAAAATTTTATTTACAAAAAAAGGTAGTTGGGTGGATCTGGCCCACATGCCATAGTTTGCCAACCTCTGTTGTAGAGAATCAAATCACATTTCCTCTAACTTCGTTCCTTACAAACTCAACAAATTTGTTGAAAGGAATTAATTATGTAACTTCAGGAAGAAATCCTGTTTTGTTGTCCTGTTATTAATAAACCAGGAAAGTCATGGACAAAACAAAGCTGATTATTCTCCCAAGCCCTCCTTGTTGTCCATATCTTTCTTCTTTGCCATTCTGATCAGTTAGCGGAACACTGTCATTCTTCCAGTCTCCCAGGCCTCACGAGTCTCTTGACATTAAGTCCTCTTGCTAACTCCAATCAATCTCTTCTAAGCCTAATATATCTTCTTTCTAAGCTTCCTAAAATACTGTTTGTCATTTCAATCCCCACCTTCAAAACCTTTCTAATTTCTACTGCATCAAATCAGTTTTAATTCACTAGAGTTTCCAAGGCCTCCCCCTTCTCCCCACCCAACAGGTCTTATTTCTCACAAGACCTCAACACCCACTCTGCCATGGCAAGGTGTTCCCTAGTGGGCCTCAGCAACATACACATTCATTTCTCCGCCTTCACTACCAAAGTCAGCTATCCCCAAACTATTCTTTCTACCCATCCAAACCCTAACATTATTTCAAGGTCCAAATCAAGGATCAATTTTTATAAAGCCTTATATGCCAGTCAACAAAGAGTCTCCCCACTTGTATTGAATTCTGGGGCAGTATCATACAGCTTAGTACTTATCTTCCTGTATCTGTTTCTGGCAACCAAAGTAAGCCATACACACGCTTCTGTTTTTGCCAGTACCTCACACAATGCTACAAACAAAAGTTTTAAATAAACAAAGGCTGAGACATTAAAGGAAAAGTTGTTATTATTATAGAATGAAGAGGAATCAAGTCCACGATCTAGCATTTTTGCTTCTTCTGAAATTTTCTGGCATGTATCAGGTGCTGAATGTAACCATTACTACAACTTAACTCTGATTAGGTTTCCCAAACACAAAATACTACAACTGTTATTAGAGATAAGCAGTCTCCCATCTCCTTACCCTTCCCAACACTGCAAATAAAAAAATTAGCATATGGGCTTATAGTTAGTCGCTTATGAATAAATGCCCATTACGCTGCTAACTATTCTTCCAGAATGTAGAGATATAGTGGTGAATAAACCAATGTCTTCATCCTTACAATGTTTTCAACCTAGTGGGAGGAAACAGAAAAGAAGCAAATATGATGTCTAGCAGAAGTAGTAATATAAACATAAAGAAGAAACAGGTAAGTAAGGGGACAGAGAATGACAGAGGCCATTTTAGATGGACGTCTATATATTTATAATAACGATAACAGGTATTAAGAAAAAAAGGACAGAGAAGGGGGATAGTATAAATTTTCTTTTCTTTTATTTACTCGAGACAGTGTGCATGTACACAAGCAGGGGAGGAGCAGAGGGAGAGAAAGAATCCCAAGTGGGCTCCACAGCAGCATGGAGCACAACCCAGAGCTCAATCTCACGATGGTGAGATCATGACCTAAGCTGAAATCAAGAACCGGATGCTTAACCCATTGAGTCACCCAGGCACCCTGATAGGACACTATTTTAGATGGGACAGTGAAGAAGGTCTCTGATAAGGCAATATTGCAGTGAGATGTGAATGCTGTTAAGTGAACGAGCCATCCCAAGTATCTTGTGGACGGGCATTCTAGGCAAAAGAAATGGCAACCACAAAGATCTAAGGCAGGAATGTGTTTGGTTTGTTCAAACAACAGCAAATTGCTATGGAACAATGAGCGTTACATGGTAGAAGATACTGTCAGATGTTTAGAGAAGTCTCCAGGAGCCATGACACATAGAATAAAGCCTTCTGGATTCATTATGAAGAAGATGGAAAGCTGTTGATCAGGAAGTGACATGACCCCACTTTAAGTTTTAAAGATATTATTCTAGTTAATTTTGGTAAGAATAAAATGTAGAGAGTGAGAGTAAAAAGCAAGTAGGTCAGTTCAGAAGTTTCTAAGTTAATTTTTGTAACACAATGCCTAACACTGCATTCGGCATATAAACCCTTAGGTATTTATCCCCTAGGATGATATATATTATCCTGCATTTTTAATACTAGTAGTAGTATACCAAACTCAGGTTTGCATCTCACCTTAACCACTTTAAGCTTTGTAAGCGTGAACGTATTACTTGATCTGAGCCTCATTTTCCTCACCAATAAAAATAGAGTTAAGAGTTGTGAGAATTAAATGTGACAAAATATATATAAAGCATTCAGCATAGCATTTAACATACAGTAAGGACTGAAAAAAAAATGGTAGCTGGTTATTCACTACCTTCCCCCCTTCACCTGCAACACTGAGACTGGACAGCAACTGACTTCATTTGGAAGAAAGCGCATAAAAACAAAGCCCGAATATCAGGTAGATCAGGAGCTTAGTTATGGACATATGAAGTCTGAGATGCTATTAGCCATACCAGTAGAGATAGTGATTAGGTAGCTGGATATGTGAGTCTGGAGTTCAGAGGAGAGGACTGGGCTGGAGATAAAACATTTGAGATGCAGACAACAGTTGGTATTTAAAAACAGGAATCTAAAAGAAGTCACCAAGGGCATGCTTGTAGGTAGAAAAGAGAGGACACATAAGGACAGAGTCCTAGAGTACTGTAACATTTACTCAACAGAGAGATGAGGAGGAAGAACAGGTTAGAACTAAGAAAGACTGACTAACCAGTTAGATGCATAGAAAACCAGGAGAATGCAATACCCTAGAAAGTGCCTGGGTGGCTCAGTCAGTTAAGCAGCTGACTCTTGACTTTGGCTCAGTTCAGGATCTCATGGGTTCAGGAGACTGAGCCCCGTGTCAGGGTCTGCACTGACAGCTTGGAGCCTGCTAGGGATTTTTCTCTCTCCCCTTCTCTCTCTGTCCCTTCCCTCCTTGTACTCTCTCTCAAAATAAATAAATAAATAAATAAACCTAAAAAAAATGTTTAAAAGACAAAGTTAAGAAGTCAGATTGAATAAGATGAAAGCTGAGAAATCATCATTGGATTTAGTGATGTGATAGACTGGCAGGGGTGAATGCCATATTATAATGTGTTAGAGGAGAACGATGTTAGAACAGTAAATTCACACAATTCATTCAAGAAATTATGCTGAAAGGCCAGGAGAAGAATGGGGTGGTCGTTGGATGGGGAAGTGGAATCTAAAGATTTCTTTTTTAAAGATGAAAGAAGTAATAGCATAAATGCTGATAGGATGGTTGCAGTAGAGGGGGAACTGATGATACAGTAGAGAAATAAGCATTATCCTTGAGGGGGCAACAGCAGATGGGATATGATACTGAAGTCGGGGGGGACTGGCCTTAGGCAGGAGAACAGATACAGTTATCTTTAGTAATGGAAGAGAAGGTGCGCACGCACAGATACAGGTAGGTGAATAGATGTCATGGAAGCAGCTTACAGAAACCCCCTTCCAACTGCCTCAATTTCCTCAGAGAAATAGGGAGAAAGTTCATCAATGCAAAATGTGATGGGGCAAAAGGCATTACAGTATACATTTGAAAAGAAAGGACACAGTATGAAACAGTACTTTATGAAAGTGGGAGAGCAAATAGCGTAAAAAAATATAGTGTGACTGATTACTGGTAAAATCAGTAGGCTGGTTTTCTCCACCCCAGTTTGACCCCAATGGTGCAGGAAAAGATAGAGAGTAGGTAAAGATTTAGAGATAATCAAGATGGTGGTTAGTCAAATAAGTGCAATTAAGGGAGAGACCAGTCGAGAAACTTAGGGAGTGATAATATTGATTGACTATGGAAAAGCAGAGTTTAAGGAGGGAAAGGCGTACATGAGGAGGATGAAGGCAAGCGGGATCAATAGACTTTTGGTCCTGGAGTGAGTGAGCTGGCAAGAGAGAGTTGCATTTGGAGTAGGATATTATAAATAAAACTGTAAGTTGAAACTATCATTAAAGTTTAAGAATTACTACAGCATAAAATCAGATCCTTGGGATTATTACCTTTAATAGGAAAGGTTTAACAGAGAAGTAAAATGAGAATCCATGTACCAGATCTAGGAGAATTATAGGTAGATGACAGAATATAGCTAGAAATTATTCATCTTTTCCTATGTAATTTATCAAAAACGATTAGAGAAAACGAATTCCAACATTTTAAAGAAAAGGGTTCGGGTTAAAAAATGCAATGTGACTGATAAAATAATTTTTAAAAAAGATTCAATTATTTTATTATTTTCCACAGTACCCAGCTTGTGCATTTAATTATAGTTCAAAACATATTCACAGGTTCTAAAGTCCCATATTTCTCTGCTTACAGTTACATGTGTAAAGTACCTTAAATGAAAGCTAAGTGACATTCCTACTTTAGTTTATCCCTTGATGTTAGTATTAATAATTTCTGTATTTCCCAAACATATAGAAATCATTACTTTAAAAAAAAGAAAAACACCTTTTACATTTGAAAATTTCAAAGCAAACCATTGCCCTAACACATAAATACCCACCTGCATATTCTTTAATTATCTACTTTCAAATCCACCTATAAGACATAACTTTATATTCACTCTGTTGAACAGTTATATACAATTAATACGGCACTTTTCAGTAGCCAGAAAAAAATAATTCTTGGTTTTCATCCTGGCATGCAACATTTATCAAAATCTATTAACTTCATAGTAAGTGTGAGTGACAACCAGCACTTATTTGCTTTACTCACCTCCTTAATAGCATCTTCATTCGGGAGAATGGAACATAAGCATGTGATATAGGCTTGCTGAAAAGATGACACATTTGAAATTTCCTTAGATTCTGCACACAGTTTTGATAAAGCAGTGGCCTGAGGGATGCAGTTAGATTTCAACAAATGTTTTATTCGCATTTGCAGAAAGGAAGGTCCTTCTTGTGCAATCAATTTATTGACTAGGAGAAAGGAAAAATGAAAGTCTGATAACATACCTCATAACATGTCAAGGTTAAGACGATAGTTTGATATCTTTTGTTGTTGGTTTGTTTTTAGTGAATAAAAATTCGGTTGATATAACTTGGGAAGTATATTCTGATCTCAATACTCATCTAACAGAGCAGATAGCAAGATAAATTTTGCTAATGATTCCCACATTATTTGTAGTTTTATTCTAAACACCAAACCTCTTAATAAAGCTACTAACACTTTATTAAAATTAATTATTTGACTTTCTCCTCCCTCACTTTCTGATAAGGATATTAAGGAATATGGATATGAACAACAAGCATAAATGCAAGAAAAAGAAGCAGCCTGTGTAATATTAACAACTACCACTCGAACACTTTTATGAGGTACCAAGCTTTAGGCTGAGTGTTTCTATATACCTCTCACTTATTCTTCACACCACCACCAAGGCAAGTATTATTATCCCCAGTTTAAGGTTAGGAAAATTAATATTCAGAGAAATTAGGTAACTTGCCAAGGATTCCAAAGCCAGTGGTGTTCTTTCCTCTAAACCAGGAATTTCTCAAAGTGTGTTCCACCGACCAAAAGACCTGAGAGATAGTCCTAGAAAAAAAAAGGATTCCTTGGTCAAATCTCTGAACAGTCCTGCAATAAAGAAAACTGTTCACTTTTATTTAACCCAATGTCTCCCAAACTGATTTGACCAGAGAACCCTTTTACACATATTATTAGCATAATGTAAAATATATGTTCCTGGTTCAGTACACACTTTGGAAAATGCTGCTCTGGGCAGTACTAAATATTAAGCATCTGAGCACTGATTTTTACAGTGTTCTAGACGATCCCACGACTTACGAACAGCATACACTCAACAAGTGTGTGGCATCGTTACTATTATTTAAAGAACAGAGGTGAGAATATCGTAGGTCAAGACAAGTCATGAGTAAACAAACTGCTTTAGATGTTCCATCTAAAATAGTGTTTCTCAAACTTGAAAGTGCCTTCTGAATCACCTGGGGTATCTTAGTAAAATGCAGATTCTAATTCAGTGGGTCTGGGATGGGACCTGAGATTTTGTTTTTCCAACAAGCTTCTCAGATGATACCCATGCTGCTATGTCTACAAGCATGAGATCTATGGAGTGGAAATCATTGTATTAATGATAAACCACTGTGGGGACAGGGATAAACTACTTGCCCAGTCTTTACATCCGAACCAACTGTACAGTTTCTGAAATTCTTTTAAAAAACAAGTAATACCATATATGCACATGACATAAAATTCAAAAACACAAAAAAAGTTTATAAAGTTGTCTCCTTTCTGCCCTAACTCCAGTCCCCCAGTCTCCTTCCCCCCAAAACAATAACTGTTTCCAATTTCTTCCAGAAATATTCTGAGTACAGAGGACCTATTTCTTTTCCCACTAAATATATCATATAGGTCATTCTATATAGGTGGAAGGTGCCTATTTCCTGTGGTAGCTCAAAAAGGTCTAGATTCTAGAGCTCTAACTGCAGATTTTGATTTAGCAGGTGAAGCCTGGGGAGGGAGAGAGGGGGATAGAGAATGTGTGTCTGTGTGTGTTGGTTTTAAATTCCACAGATACTCTAATAATGTAGTCAAGATCAAAAAGTATGGCTGGAAAACAGATCACTTTCACTTGGATTTTTCCGTTTTAGTCCCATAGGCACTAAATTCCACAAAACGAACTCATAATCACATCTCCCTCTCAAATAGCTCCTCATTCCTTACTTCTATTTTCAGTAATGGTATTCTCTCAATCATACAGAAATGAACGTTTAGCATTATCCCTCCTTGCCAATTCCATCCCTCAATTATTATTATATCCTTATTGTATGCTAGCAATTCTTTTTAAAACTCCCCAATCAGGGGCACCTGGGTGTCTTGGTCAGTTGAGGATCTGACTCTTGATTTTGGCTCAGGTCATGATCTCCCAGTTCATGGGATTGAGCCCCACATTGGGCTCTGGACTGCTTGGGATTCTCTCTCCCTCTCTCTCTGCCCCTCCCCCACTCATGTTCGCTTGTGTGTAAATAAATAAATAAGTAGATCTATATCTATATATCTATATACATATAGATACATATATACATATATATACATATAGATACGTATATACATATATAGATATATAGATCTGTACAGTTTCTTAAATTCTTTTAAAAAATAAGTAATACCATATATGCACATGACATAAAATTCAGAAACACAAAAAAATGTTTATAAAGTTATCTCCTTTCTGCCCTAACTCCAGTCCTCCGGCCTTCTTCCCCCCAAAACAGTAACTGATAGATAGATCTCTCTCTCTCTCTCTCTCTCTCTCTCTGTCTCTCTGTCTCTCTCTATATATAAATATATTAGGGGCACCTGGGTGGCTCAGTCAGTTACGCGTCTGACTTCAGCTCAGGTCATGATCTCACGGTTCATGAGTTCACAGTTCACGGCCCCGCGTCAGGCTCTTTGCTGACAGCTCAGAGCCTGGAGCTTGCTTCAGATTCTGTGTCTCCCTCTCTCTCTCTGCCCCTTCCCCACTCATGCTTTGTCTCTTTGTCTCAAAAATAATAAACATTCACAAAAATTAAAATAAATAAACATTTAAAAAAACCTCCCAATCTAATTCTTTCATATTATTTCCTGCCACATCTGTCACCCCAATATCCTATTCTGCCTATCATCAGATTCTGCTCTGTGTATCTGCCCTATAAAAGGCTATAAGCATTTTCACAAATCTCACCCTGAAGAGCTATACAACCCACCTTCTTCTAAATTCTTACAGCAATAAAAAAAACAATTCCCACAGTATTTTACTTCCTTCACTGTACTTACTTTTCTCTTTAACTACAGGAATAAAGGATTACAGTGTACAGAGATTACTACCTCATGTTTTGGAATCACATTCAATGTGAGGGTGAATCAGGACTCTGACACATACTAGCTGTGAGACCCTTAGACAATTAACTGACCTCTCTGAGCCTCAAGTTTCTTCATCTATTAAAAAAAAAATTAGTAATATCCACCTCACAGAGCTGAATGAATCATAGATGAACTACCGTAACACAGATAAGACACTTGGCACAGGGCCAGGCACAGAGTAAATGCTCAATACTAGTTGCTATTATCTGTTTCTGTCTTCTCCCTTACTACACCATCAGCAATTTGTGAATACCGTGTCTTGTTAACTTCTGTATCCCCTGCAGCACTAAACACAATGCCTTACATATTAGAGAGGTTTTACAAAACCATGTATTTAGCAACTGAGTGGTTATCATGCTTCAATCAAAAACTTTCAATATCTCCTCACCTGTGTTCAAATTCTGCCTCCCAATTTTAACCACGTGGCCTTAGGCATGTGTAATGTCTCACCTGGTTTATGGACTAAATGAGATATGGAAAGCACTAATATGGTACTTATCACATAACAAACACTCTAAATTATAGAGGTAAAACTAATTTACTCAATGTACTATAGTTAAACCACCATATCGACTTTGAACATACAGACCAATCTTGCATTTTAAAATTCATTTCAGGGCTGCCCGGGTGGTGCAGTCAGTTAAGCATCCAGACTCTTGGTTTTGCCTCAGATCATGATCTCACAGTTCATGAGTTCAAGCACGGCGTCACGCTCTACGCTGACAACTCAGGGCCTGCTTGGGATTTCTCTCTCCCTCTCTGCCCCTCCCCTGCTCAGGCCCTTGCATGCTGTCAAAAAATAAACATTTAAAAAATTAAAAAAAAAAAAAAAACAGGGGCACCTGGGTGGCTCAGGTGGTTAAGCGGCAGACTTTGGCTCAGTTCATGATCTCATGGTTCAGGAATTCAGGCCCTGCATCCGGCTCTGCACTCACAGCACAGAGCCTACTTGGGATTCTCTCTCTCTGTTCCTCCCTCAGTTGTGCTCTCTCTCTCAGGATGGATAAACTTTATAAATAAATAAGCTTTATAGATAAATTCATTTCAAGTTATGTATCTTAACTTTGTTTTTTAAAACGAAATCCATCCATACATTCAATATTTAAAAATGATATAATAAAGTATAGAAATCCCCTTCCTAATTGGGACTCTTTCTGTATTTTTTTGGTCATTTTAGTATAAAATAATTTTTAATCATATATCCTTTCTTCCATCTAGATTCAACAAATGAACTGTTTTGTCATTTCTTTACTTCGCTTTTCTTTTCCTGAACCATTTAAAAGTAAACTGCAAACATCACAATACTTCATCACGTAAAAAATGGTTAACATTTAAGGTCCAATTAAAAACAGCCGTTTTTTTATTTTTTAACAGGAAAGCCTGTTTTTATTTTTACTGGAAGGCTCAAGTGGCACCTGACAATTCATAAAATGGCTTCCGAGGTAGGGGGCAGAAGGGACACAAAAAATAAACTGGGGTGGGAAAGAAAAACAACCAGGAGGAGGTATAAGAGCTGGTTCCTTACCAGCCTGATTTGGGAAAGGAGTTGGTGACTCTGAACAAGGATGTATCCGTTCCTTCAACCTTTGGGAGGGGAGAGAGAAAAAAAGGAAAAGACTGTGGCTTTGGCCCTCCTGAGTCTCCTACTGGCATAAGTTATGGGAAAGGGTGGGGGCGGGGGGCTGGGTAGGTGGGTAGGGTACAGGTCAGTTGGCAAAACTGGCAGATATCAGATGGTGGCTCTGGGTGTCCTTTGAGTTGTAGATGGAATCTCTCCATTATGGTAGTGGGGGCTCCCCACTGATGGTAGCTCAGGTCTCCTAGTCTGTAGGTTACCTGGATCCTGGAGCTCAGGACGGAAACTACGAGTGAGACCTTAGCTGGGCTTGGTCTTGCCATCCCCATCATCTGTGGCAGGCTGCTGGGGTAGCCTGGGGTGGAAAGGCCTTCAGTACCTGGGCTGGAATCTGGGTGGGAGAACCTGCTATTTCCCTGCTGATTATGCCAGGCAGAAGTGCCAACAACCGATACTCATTACATACTTCAGTAATAAACTTTGGGCGGGGGGGGGGGGGGGGGAGGTCACAAAATTCAAGAATTCAAGGCAGGAAAAACAAAACCCTGACAGATCTTTTTTTAAATCCACAAAAATAAACGGAAAAGCATTTACTGAGTTCCTTGGAGGCTTAAAATGTGTACTTTTATGCTTCTGATGACTACATCATTGAACAGAAGAGAATCAACGAGAGGATAATCACTGCTTTCTAATTTCAAATATATGTTAATACCTGGGCTACAAAGGGCAGTGGGGCTATAAAAGAAGCTTTCTTTAATTTCTGTAATGTTTATTTTTGAGCACATGCACACGGGCACGAGCAGGGGAGGGGCAGAGAGAGGGAGACAGAGGATCCAGCAGGCTCCATCCACACTGTCAGCGCAGGGGCCGATGTACGGCTCAAACTCACAAACCATGGGAGCATGACCTTAACCAAAACCAAGAGTCGGCTGCTTAACTGACGGAGCCCCCCAGGCTCCCCTAAAGAAAGCTTTCTAATCTTCTGACCTGAAATTAGAGTCAGGGCCAACTGAGAAAGCAGGCAGACTATATAGGCTGCCCACCATTTATATGCTAGTTCACAGAATAATTCCTTAGACATGTCACTGTTCTGTGCACAGTCTTACAGATAGTGGGCACTTCATCTTTACTGAATAGATAGGATACCACAAGATGTTAGGTGAACAGTGCTTCTCTCCATCTCTTGATTTTTTTCTATGTGAAAAGAAATTAAGTACTGTTAACTCCTGAGGTGGGGTGATGTATTTGACTCGTACATCAAGGGAAAATAAAGTGGGGACATTTAATGCTAGTCTAGCCTTCTTCCTGTTGAGCTTAGGCCTGCCTCTAGAGAGTAACAGAATTAAGTGCTCTTCTCTGCCTAGTCAGACTTTATCTGGACTGGGATCTGCCTAATTCTGGGATTCTTCTGAAACTATTTGGCTCTATCCTCTAAGCAACTTATATTAATAAGAAAGGTGATATTTTAGCCTCCATTTGCCTATATCCACAAATGGGATGACATATACTGGGAACCTGAACAGAAAACAATAAAACCAACCTCTTTTCTATTTAACAGCTTTTTCCTTTATTCTTTTCCTCTTTTGTCAATGTGACTAATAAGCAGGAGAATTAGCAGAGGAAAGGGATCAAGAGAAAACTCTAAGTACCCTCCTTGCCAATCTTCTCACTATACGGAAAACCCAAACAGCATGTCTACAGTAGGCTGTCAAACTTGGTGAATGAATAAGCTAACTAGGATATTTTAAGGCATCAACATTCAAATGGTCTGTTCAAGACCTAAGTTAAAGATATACCGAAAGTATAAATAAAAACTCTTCTGAAGCTCATTTTTATTCCTGAAACATACTTAACAGAATGTGATCCTTTTAATTTTCTACTAACTTAAAGCAAATGAAATCACAATTGGTCGTGGTACCAAATGAAATAACTTTTTGTGTCTAAAATGCAAATACCAACTCAATTCCATAAATCTTCTGGTGTTAAACTGACAATTTTGTAAATAAAATTTTCATTCTTTGCATTTCTCTACAAAATGCTAAATTCCAATTATTTCATAAGTTTAAAATAAAAAAGCAATTTTTCCATGGTCCTTAGTTGTAGTAACCAGTGAACAACACACGAGCAAAGCTCTACCATATACTAAAGACTAGGAAGACATTAAATGCTAACGGTTAGTTTTTACTATTCAAAGGAGAACAGACTGGGTAGGGATACACAGGTGATATTTACAAAATTTTAAGCCATAAATGAATTCTAATTCTCTTAGATCTAAGTCTTCCTTCAATATAGTCAGTAAAGTTTTATGGCTTACCTTCTTCTGTTTCTACTGGCTGTTGAGACAGAATTTTAAGAAGAACTGGGTTTTTCCACACTCCTTCCTTGGTAACATGAACCAATATTTGTAGGTTATTATTCCCAAATTCCAATAATGCATCATGTGACTCCTAAAACAAAAAACAGCATATCCAGAAAACAGACTAATAAGCAATATAAAATGTATTTTTTGCCTTTTCAATGTATCTGAATGTCTATGAAAGGAACTTAGATTTCCAAAAGAGAAATAAGCAGGAAAAAAAACCATCCTCAAAGCTCTGTTTATTTTTAAAAGTGAAACTAGAGGGGCGCCTGGGTGGCTCAGTCATTTGAAAGTCTGGCTCTTGGTTTCAGCTCAGATCATAATCTCACAGTTGGTGAATTCGAGCCCTGTGTCAGGTTCCTTGCTGACAGTACAGAGCCTGCTTGGAATTCTCTCTCTCCCCCTCCCTCTCTCTGCCCCCCCCCCCCACTTCTCTCTCTCTCAAAATAAACTTAAAAAAAAAAAAAAAAGAAAAGAAACTAGGGTATTTTCACTAAAGAGCACCTTTAAAATGTTTTCCTAGGGGTTTCTGGGGGCTTGGTTGGTTAAGTGTCTGACTCTTCATTTCAGCTCAGGTCATGATCTCATGGTTTGTGGGTTCAAGCCCCGTGTTGGGCTCTGTGCTGACAGCACAGAGCCTGCTTGAGATTCTCTCTCCTTCTCTTTCCCTCCCATGCTCACACACACTCGCTCTCTCAAAATAAACTTAAAAATAAAATAAAATGTTTTCCTAAATTCTCCTTAGGTAAAATTACGACCATAATTCAATTTACAACCTCACATTAATAATTTTATTTAAAAAAAAATATTTTAATGTTTATTTATTTTTGAGAAAGAGACAGACAAGTGGGAGCCAGGAAGGGCAGAGAGAGAGGGAGACACAGAATCTGAAGCAGGCTGAGCTTTCAGCACAGAGCCCGATGCAGGGCTTGAACTCACAAACTATGAGACTCATGAACCATGAGATCATGACCTGAAGTTGGAGGCTTAACAGACTGAGCCACCCAACTGTCCAATTACTAAATTATTTTAAGGCTATTTAATACCTTTCTTTTAAAAGATTCCACAGTATTCACAAGGCACTTTGATGGCTCAGTTAGTTAAGCGCCAGACTTCAGCTCAGGTCATGATCTCGCGGTTTGTGAGTTCGAGCCCCACAATCGGGTTCTCTTCTGTCAGCAAACAGCCTGCTTCAGATCCTCTATCTCCCTCTCTTCCTGCCCCTGCCCTGCCTTGCACACTCTCTCTCTCAAAAGTAAACATTAAAAAAAACTTTTTTAATAAATAAACGGTTCCATGGTATTCACAAAGGCAATGTATTCCTTCTAATAGAAATATTAATTTAATGATGCCAACTGATAAATTTTTTCATTGTTTAAATTCTTCTATCAAAAGACGTTATTTTTTTATTATTATTTTTTTAATGTTTATTTATTTTTGAGACACAGAGAGACAGAGTATGAATGGGGGAGGGTCAGAGAGAGAGGGAGACACAGAATCTGAAGCAGGCTCCAGGCTCTGAGCTGTCAGCACAGAGCCTGATGCAGGGCTCGAACTCACGGACCGCGAGATCATGACCTGAGCCGAAGTTGGATGCTTAACCGACTGAGCCACCCAGGTGCCCCTCAAAAGACTTTTTAAATGAAAAGTGGCTCTATACAAAATGTCATGGAAAGTCTAGGTTATCAGCTATCATTCTATCTCCTCGGAAAACAAAATATAATTGCCAATAGTTTGTTCTTTAAAATATTTATGTACACAAAGGGTCAGGAGAAAGGAGTCAGAAATTTAACTTGACATAAATGATTAAGTATATGTCTCCAATGTCCACTATTACTAGTGAGGATTATTGGTTGTTCCCATATTCTGAAATTTTAATGTGTTTGCTCTTATTCATTGTCTCCCTTCATCTCTACCCCTCCCCTGCTCATTCTCTCCCTCAAAATAAATAAACTTAAAAAAAAGTTGCAAAGAACAGGATTGCGGTTTTGTTTATTAGAAAATTCATTTCAGGATGTATTTTCATATTCACATAGGCAAAAGACGTGGGTTACACAAGCTGAAAATAGGGAATGAGCGTGTTCTACTTGTGGCCTGCTCTGATAACAACTGTTCTCTTACCAAAAGTTTCCTCAAAACTATCTACTGCCTTGTTCATTTATCACTAAAATAAGAAAACTTCAGGGTTTTACCTTTTAGTGTGCAACAGGGACCACGTCTTACATTTATCTGTACCTCTACTACATTTCTTTTATTGAACACATATTCAAAAATATATCCTGTATGATAAATACTGGAAAAAGTTACACAGGTGTAGGGGAAAGGCAAATATTTTGTGCAGGCATACAATCTAAGAAAAGAATGAAGAAACAGGACAGTATTCTCTCTGCAAAGGATACTAATATAAATAATAGTAATAGCCTTAACAAGAATAGAGAGATTTGCCCTTCTAGACTGTTGTATGCCAGGACAAAACTACTGGCAAGCCTCAAAACACAGCATAACAAAATCAGTGTGTTATGTATGAGAGATGATTTTAGCACCCATATGAATATTTGAGGAATTAGGACCATGTTATAGGGATTCAAACAGGCCAAAGACATGAGAAAAAAAATCCTCTTTTCCCCAAAAAGAAAAAGATTAACACTGTTATCATTTCATTTTGAATTACACACCCCAGAAGAAAGAAACTGCCAGATAAAGAAGTATGTCTGTTAACATCTAAACATTTACTTGTGCCTACATGAAACAGGTCTGGGCTACTACAGAGTTATGTCCTCGAGGAAGCAGTTAGCAAAACAAGCTCTGGATATAAATCTGGGTGTAACTTTGGGTAAGCTAATCAACACTCTCCATGCCTAGTCTTCCTATTTGTAAATGGGGATTCAAATGATCACTACATTATAGGCTTGTAATTTGATTAAAAGACACAAAACACATTAAAAGACACAAAACACACAAAACAATGTAGAGCAGTATTTAGTA
Organism: Acinonyx jubatus; assembly: GCF_027475565.1. Lineage (NCBI taxonomy): Eukaryota > Metazoa > Chordata > Mammalia > Carnivora > Felidae > Acinonyx > Acinonyx jubatus. Next base: position 30,734,661 of record NC_069381.1, on the reverse strand, counting down.
CATAGTGATAACAAACTATTTTTTTTTAAATAGCTTTTCGGTTTCTGTCAGTAACAGGCAAATTTGCTTCCTGTTACTGGCATTTTACTTGCTTTTCCTCCTATCCTATTATCTCCTCCACAACTCGTTACTTTCTGATGTGCTGCTCACCTTTTACGAAAGTGGATAATCAAGCCAATATGAGAGCCAATGGAGCTCTTCTGCAAACAAAATGCATGAACAGAATCTATGATGACTATTTTGGCTGTTTGAGAGACTTATACTGCTAGACATAATCCCTAATGTTAAAGGGAAATTACTAGATAAGTGTACAAAGAATGATCCAAATACTGCTACCTTATAACCAACCATATACAACTTTACATTTTTAATAGCTTTTTTCTGTCTATAACTTTGTTTTTGAATAATGAAAACTTCTATGTTGATTCCTAAGCTATATAATGGCTAACAAAACCAAATGAAAGAATAAAACAATTTTTAACACACCCCCTTCATTTGGAAGGCATCTTCCTCAAAATTTCATGAAACTAATATACAGTATGCTTGTTTTTCTTCCAAGTTTTCAATTTTATTTGCTGGGAGGAATTAACTAAGTGTCTTGGATATCTAAACAGAGAACTTTTTTGAGCCCAAATCAACTCACCTGTAGAGACTGAAGGAAGAGTACCCAGACTTCACATGGCAGTTCACTTTCAGACACTGAAAGCAATAATTCAAAACAGCTCCTATAATATAAAATAATGAAGTCAATATACAAAGGTGGTTATAGTAGTTATAAGCATAATCAAATATAGTACAACAGTGATACTGAATATACATTTTACATTTGTTTAGATTATTTGAAATTTGTTTCTCACTCTTCAAAATTTTCTTCAACACTGTTATATTGGCTTTTCAACTTTAAAAAAGAGAATAAAGAAAAACCAGGCATCTTTATAATTACATTGTGGCTTTAGAAGTCAGTAATAATATATTCCTTTTAGAAACCATATTATTGCAAGCAGTTTTATTTAGTTTTATTAGGATGTGGGGAGGGCACACAAATAGGAACCATTCTGATTCCTGAAGACAAAAATAGGAGCAAAATATTGTCAATGCAGCTGATAAAGAGATAAATATTGTAACTGTCATCTATATAGATTCTTGTCACTTGCAGAGGAAGCAGAAATACTGACAAGGCCAATTCTTTGTCTTTAACAAATCAAGACTACCCAGACTAGAATCCTTCCAAACAATCTGTAAGCTAAACCAATCTAAAAACTGAATAGTTGTACCTTTTCAATTTGCAGATGAAAACTGCATTAAAGGTGTAATTTTATCTGTTACTACAACAGCCAAATATTAAAACAACAGCTAAATTATCATGGACTCAGGGTAGTAATCTTATACTATATCCTGATATTGTCCGCTAATAAAATTATTCTTGGTTCAAATAATGTAATTGAATTGTAGAATTTCAGAGTATTTCTCCACAAAGTGATCCTCAAAGACCACTACAGTTTCCAGATACTGTCACTTAAATTGATCTATACCTAAGAACAGAGAGAAAATGTATTATTCTTGGATGCTAAGCCTGAGTAGAAGAGACTCTGGAGGCATTTAAAGATTACGTTGTTTGGCTGGAGCTTTGCTTGCACTTTATTTCCTGGGAACCAGAGTATGAAGGCTCAGAGCAAAGGAAATTTCATTCAAAGGTATGGCTTTAATGGTGCTCTGAATAATGTGATTTCATAGTAAAGAAAAGTCAAGCAAACATTACAACCAGAAGTACTCAATTTTAACAGTGACTTAAGTACTTAAACTTACAGTACTAATCTGCCAAGCACTAACAGGACATCTTCACATTCAGTAGTTAAATATGGGCGTGCACTGGCAAAGCTTTGGATGGCAAGTCGATATACCTCCAGAAGATACACCATATGTTCTGAGGCATTCTTGTTGCTTGCGTACTGCAATAAGGTCTAAAAAATAAAATTAGAGTATTAATTATTTAAGAAATAAAAACAATGAAACAGACTGTCTTTGTTCTCAAATACTGTCACTCCCCTTTTATCTAACAAATGCACACACCTTTTATTTGCCTTTTTAGCCTCTCATTTGTTTACAGGATTCTATTCTCTCTCTTTTTTTAAATGTTTGCTTACTTACTCTGAGAGAAACAGAGTATGAGCAAGGAAGGGGCAGACAGAGAGGGAGAAAGAGAATCCCAAACAGGCTCCACACTGTCAACAAATTGCATGATGCAGGGCTCGATCCCATGAACTGTGAGATCATGACCTGAGCTAAAATCAAGAGTTGGATATTCAACTGACTGAGCCACCCAGGCACCCCGAGAAGACTCTATTTTCATCATTTAATGAATTGTTTCTACTGAATTAAAGAAAAGCCAGAACTGCTCTTTTGACATGAGAATAAATCTAAAGGTAAAGCCATAAAATCTCTATAGTTATTCTCACTAGAACTCTGGAGTTATGATCTCTGAAATTCAATAATGAGTTTCATTAATAGATTAAATTGAGCACCAGCCAGTAGTAAGCACTGGGTATATGAGAATAGGACTATGGTTCCTGCCTTCTACAAGAAGACATTTATTCCTGAGTATGGCCCTCAGCTCTATAGCTCTAAAAATCCATTTTTCTCTGCACACACAGAACTGATTAGGCTTAATTTACACCAACCAATTTATGAAAGAATGATGTTATATTTTTATTTTCAATGAAGTTTATTTTTTAAAAATCCACATATAGGCCAAATGCCAATTTATTTGTTTATAATAGGAGACAGTCATATTACCACCCAGAGTAATGCCTTACCTATAGCATGGTTACCTAAGAGGGTGTATCTGGTGAGTATGAAATCTAAAACAAAGGAAAATGGAACTACAATCAAGCCTAATAAATTACATGTGTCCAACACGAAGAATTTGTTAAAATGATGGTGGAAAGCTGGCTTATGTTCTCTCTGGACAATGCTAGAAAATCACTGCAAAATTCTTGCTTGGGGACTCTAAGTTCCACAGGGTTGTGCTCTCTTCTATTAATATATATATCTTCCTTCCAACAACTGCTTAGGTTTTGCTTATGCTCAACTGATATATCTAGTTAGGTTACCACTTGAATTATGCATAGGCAGCATACAAGTTTTTTCCCTCAGAATACACATTCTGACTGGACCAGTGTCTTATTTTCAAAGGGTAGCTTTATCTTGAGCGAATTACATATGATTTGAATTCATTACCCCCAGTATAATTTCTTCAAAAAGTCCTAACTCCCTGTCTTCACTTTAATTTTTCTGCGTGAAGAACCACAAATAGTTATAGTAGCACTACAGGATTCCACTGGATTTTTTGCAGCTTCAGTTTCTAAAAAGGCCTTATATCAGTTCTAATAATTAAGAACTGACTAGTCTTGATTGCTTAAAAAAAAAAAAAAACTTACAAGGAAATACATCATAAACAATTATACCATATACAGTAAAACTCTTAGCTAACACATTGGATTATCTGGTCTTTGCATACTTGAGTGATCAAGCCAGTTGTTTTAGTATACCAATTCAATTAGGTATCTTGCTTCTTTATCACAGTTTAGATATGAGCTCCTTCTGTATTTTCAGAGGAGCATTATGTCCTCATTTAATCAAATCCCAAATTTTAGGGGCGCCTGGGTGGCTCAGTCAGTTGAGCGTCCAACTTCAGCTCAGGTCATGATCTCACAGTTCATGGGTTCGAGCCCTGCATCAGGCTGTGTGGTGACAGCCCGGAGCCTGGAGCCTGGAGCCTGGAGCCTGCTTCGGATTCGGTGTCTCCCTCTCTCTCCACCTCTCCCCTGTTTAGTCTCTGTCTCTCAAAAATAAATAAACATTAAAAATATATATTTAAAAGAAATCCCAAATTTTAATAAAATAAAAACTTAATAATATCAAAGGTTCTTAAAACTGAGCCCACAACAATCCTTTTTGTAGCTAAATGAGTACACGAAAGGAATGGAGATTATGTGATTATCTGTTATATAAATAAAAATTCACATAATCTCTCTTAAGAAATCTATTAAAATCTATGTTACAAACAAAGTCTGTTTCAGGTCAGCAAATTACTTAATTGTCTGCATTGGTTAAACCAGAGAGCTTGATAAATTTATACTCAATACCAGATTTTATGCTCCCTGAGGTCAGATACTATGTGTTTTCAATCTTTACAGGACTAACAATTCTCCACCCACTCCCACCCCCATAGAACATTCTCAAGTCTCACTAAATGTTTGCTAATCCATTCATCATTTTATTCACTGGACAAATATTTACCGATAGCTTACTCTAACCTACACTGTTAGGTACTGGGGGAAAAAGACATGGACGCCTATCCTCATGGAGCTTTCAGAATGAGTCAACAGTGTGACAGTTGAAACCACACATGCAAATTAACCAACTGCTGCCTAAAGTATACAAAGAGAAGGGTTGAATGCATACAGATGAAGTGGGTCTTTCCAGTCCACCTTCCCACTAAGAATGCTCCTGCCACCAATCTAGTATCTTATGACACATTTCATGAAGACTTCCACAAGCTACACAATTTCAAAGATTCAATACCCCATGGATATTTATGTTTATAGCTTGCCCTATACTGATTTATATATTTTTATATTCCTAAATCTTTTCATCCTTATGTGTTAGTCCAATTAAATAGATCTTAACATTATCCACTATGACATACTCTGAGCATTTGAAGATTCACTGAAACAATCTTTCTCACAATCACCTTTTTAAAAAAATTCAAGATTAAGCTGAATTACAGCCATCCAAATAATATTTAAGTATCTCATGTAAACAAAATTCCATCAGAAGCAGTAAAGAAAAATAGGTCTTATTTCTCCTTAGAAATTTTATTTTAGACACCAAGAAAACTGAAAGAGAAAGGGAAGATAAATAATAAATATCACTTCTTCAAGCTCATTAGGATTCTACAGAGACCAAATTAATGTCCCCTCTCTGTTTCAATAAACTCATTTATTCCACAAACACCTACTATGTGGTAATACTGTGCTGAGTAGTAAGGATGGAAATTCTACTCCTGCCCTTAAACAGAAAGGTATACTGAGAGGTCAGATACACGTGCATCTCTATAGGCGCCATCTTTGATGATTTTAAACACTCTTACTGGGGTGCTCTCATGCATATCCCAGGCAGATTACCTCTCAAGTCTTTGTTTAAAACCTCAACTGCCTATTAGACATTTCCATCTGAATGTCCTACTCAAATCGCAAACTCAACATGTCCAAAACAAACATCTTCCCCAGCAGATATGCTCTTCCTCCTATGTTCCATCTGCCTCTTTTCAGGAGCCGGAGCTAAAAAACTAAATCACCACCCCACAGTTTGTTGATTCAACCTCAGAAATATTTTTTTTTCCTACCTCTATGCTTTACTTCTATAGCTAGTGACCCTGACCAGGCCCCCAACATAGTTTACTATGGACTCATCTGGACTTCTACAATAGTTTACTTCTCCAGGCTAAATACCCTCCAGTTCTGTATGCTATAATCACAACATATATGTATATTAAAAAAAAATAATAATGCACAGGGGAAAACTTAGAAGGAACTCAACTAAAATGCTAATATGGTTAGCACTGGGACAGTAGTAGCATTATGAACAATTTTTTTGTTGTTTTCATATTTTTCTGAACTTCCCAAATTTCTTTTTTAAAATTATTTTATTTTTAAAGTTTATTTATTTATTTTGAGAGACACAGTACAAATTGGGGGTGGGGGTGGGCAGAGAAAGAGGGAGAGAGAGAATTCTACGAGGGATGAGGGGCTCAAACCCACAAAGCTGGGAGATCATGACCTGAGTCAAAACCAAGAGTGGGATGCTTAACCAACTGAACCACACAGGCACCCCCAAGTTTCTTTTTTTTTCACTTTTTTTTTTTTTTTTAATTTTTATTTTGGAAAGAGTGCAGTCACAAGCAGGGGAGAGGGAAGACAGAGAAAAGGAGAATCTCAAGAAGGCTCCATGCTCGGCACAAAGCCTGACTGGGGCTTGATCCCATGACTCTGGGATCATGACCTCAGCTGAAATCAAGAGTTGGATGCTCAACCGAGTCACCCAGCCACGCTCAAATTTTCTTTAGTGAACAATTATTATGCTTACAGTGAAGGGGGAAAAAATCTCCCTTCATCTGAATTCTATCTACATTCCTCACTACATGGTTTCAAAGAGACTGGCACATCCTATTTTCCGAGAAACTATCTAAAAGGGAGCATTTTCTCAAGTTTATGTATTTAAAGTAATCTCTACGCCCAACATGCTCAAATTCACGACCCCGAGATCAAGAGTCACATGCTCTTGCAATTAAGCCAGTCAGATGCCCCAAAGAGGGAGCATTTCTTACAAAATAGTCATATTTTATGCAGGGATGTACTGCAATTTAAAACTCAAGTGGTTTAAGACTATTTTCTTTAATAGAAATATTCCCAATGGAATTCTCATAGTATTTTTGAGCACACAGTATTAGCTATGTATTCTCCTAGGAGTTTTCCATGCTACTAACACAATTTACAACAGCCCCCCCTTTTTTTTTCAAGTTTATTTATTCTTTTTGAGAGAGAGAGAGTGAGAGAAAGAGAGAAGAGAGACAGCATGCATGCAAGTGGGGAAGGGGCAGAGAGAGAGAGGGAGAAGAGAGAGAATTGCAAGCAGGCTCTGCACCACCAGTGCAGAACTTGATGCGGGGCTCAAACTCATGAACCATGAGATCATGACCTGAGCCAAAGTCAGACACTTAAACGACTTAGTCCCCCAGGTGCCCCTACCATCAGCCCATTTTATTTATTCTTTTTTAAGCTTTATTTTATTTTTATTTTTATTTATTTATTTATTGACAGCGTGTGCACATGGGGTTGGGATAGAGAGAGTGGGGGACAGAGGATCTGTGCTGACAGCAGAGAGCCTGATGTGGGGCTCAAACTCATGAACTGTAAGATCATGACCTGAGCCAAAGTCAGATGCTTAACCAACTGAGCCACCCAGGTGTCCCCAGCCCATTTTAAAACTGAAGAAACAAAAGGGTGCCTTGTTGACTCAGTCGATAGAGCATGCAAGTTTGAGCCCCACAATGGGTATAGAGATTACTTAAAAATAAAATCTTTTCCTTTTTTTTTTTTTTAAAGTGAGGAAACAAAGAGGGGCACCTGGGTGGCTCAGTCAGTTAAGCATCTGACTCTTGATTTCGGCTCAGATCATGATCTTGTTTATGGGTCTGAGCCCCGCATCAGGCTCTGCGCTGACAGTGTGGAGCCTGCTTGGGATTCTCTCATTCCCTCTTTCTGCCTGTTCCTCCTCTGCTCGCTCAGTCTCACTCTCAAAACGAATAAATAAACGTACGTACATACACACATAAGAAAGCAGAGACACAGATTAAGTTGTCTGCCCAAAGTCACCCACTAGCTAAGTGCAGGATTCAGAATTTAAATTTGAATTCAGAGGTACCTGGCTCCAGAGCCCACACTTCATCACTTTGCTGCATGTCTTCTCAGAATGCACAATTCTACAACTATTTTAAATGTGCTTTTATTTTTTTAAGTTTATTTATTTTTGAGAGAGACAAGGAGGGAGAGAGGGAGGGAATCCCAAGCACGTTATGTGCTGTGGGCACAGAGCATGACCTGGGGCTCAAACTCATGAACCGTGAGATCATAAACTGAGCCCAAACCAAGAGTCAAATGCTTATTAGCCAACTGAGCCACCCAGGTGCCCCTTTAAGTTGCTTTTAAATTCCTTTTTTCCCCTAAGCACTGTCTTTAGTATTTTGTAGTATCATTAAAGTGACTGCTTCTGGGAAGGTTTTGCGGCAGTGATGCTAATTAATGCCCCACACTTTAGAATGCTGGTGGCTCACAAAGAAATGAAAAAAGGTATTTACTGTTAAGGCTGCATGTCCCAAGGCAAAAGGAAATTATGTCACTTTTAACAGAAGAGATTTGCATTATTTCAAATTTTGCACATAAAGCGAGAAACCTTATTGATTTTAATTTCTCAACATAAGAAATTCCCAGAATTAAAATAAATTTGAGTAAAATGTGATCACACTATGACAGACAGGCTTCCAACAAGACTAAGTCTGATTTCTGAAGTATGGCTCAAGTTTGAAAAAGCAAAAGGGAGAGGAACAGGAGGACTCCAAATAGACAGCAACTTGAACAGTCAGAAAAGATGACTAGAACAGATGGGGGCAAATGGTGACAAGACTTAACGTCACTTGGTGAGGAAACACTGGAGGTTTCCCACGAAGAGACTAAGCTGGGTGTGAGATGAAATGGAAGGGGAGGAAAATGGCTGGCTGCTCACACAGAAAAAGCGGGTAGAGTCAACTAAAACCTTTAAGTCTTTTACATACGTTGCTATCAGGCTCCACTTCACACTTTCCATATTGAGTATAGTTGGTTTTTCAAACCCAGAAATATGACTTACTTATTACTCTATCTTATCTACCTAGTTCATCCATCCTGATTAAATTTCATTGGATTCAGTCCATCATCCCAGCCTACCCAGATTATTTTTAGATACTGATTCTGTCATAAGATTTAACTATGGTTTCTTGCTTCATTTCATTTTCAATTGTAGTGTATGTGCTGCTGAGGCAAGCACCATTTTCAATTCTAACAGAATACCTTTTCCTGTGTTGTCCTAAAACTCGTATCATTTACTGTTTAAAAAATAGAGAGATGGAGAAGTAGAAATAATATCAAGAATCCACACTACCACCACCCAGAAACAGACCACTGTTAACAGGTAATATTAAATCTGAGGGGGTTTTAATGCCTAAATAGAAACATTTTAATTGAGTCATACTATACATTATTTTGTAACATTCCCCAACATCAGTATGTTATAGTTGCACAGGCTTGTGTATGTATCACAATTTATTACCCAATTCTCTTTTTCTGGACATTATAGTTTTTAACTTTGTACTGTTACACATAATGTTGAAGGCATTCCTCTAACTTCTTGCATGTATTCTTCATGACAATTTTCTTAGGATAATATCCTATAAATGGGATTGCTAGGTCAAAAGATGCATAATTTTTAAAGCTTTACATTGTGCCAAATTCTGCTCCAGAAAATTTGTTCCAATTTACATTCCTATTATTAGTGTTAGACAGTGACAGATTGGGAGCTGTCACAATTATTGTATATTACAATCTAAATATGATTTTTTGAGGGTCAACTGGATAGGGGAAATACAATTATTTTGTTTATTCAATTTAACAATCCTTTCATTACTGGTGAAGTTGAATAAAATTTTCATTATTTCTTTTATGAGGTAATCTGAAGTTACTACAGCATCTTATAAGGTATCTTCATCTGAATTATCAATAACAGTAAGGAAGAAAGCTTGGATGGGAATAGCTCCAACAGTTAACTTCAATCTTTCAAAAAATCAAAGAGGACAAAATACTTCTAACTCATTCTATATGGCCAGCACTATTCTGATACCAAAGCCAAAGAAAGACTACAAGTAGGAAAACTACAGATCAATATCCCTTATAAGCACTGATAAAAAATTCATTGGGGCACCAGGGTGGCTCAGTTGGTTAAGTGTCTGACTCTTGTCATGAACCCAGGGTCATGAGATTGAACCCCATGTCAGGCTCTGAGCTGACTGTGTGGATCCTGCTTGGGATTCTATCTCTCTGCCCCTCTCCTACCCTTGCATGCAGGCTCTCTCTTAAATTAAAAAAAAAAAAAAAATCAGCAAAATACTACCAATCTAAATTCAATGGCATATTAAAATGAATTAGATACCATGACCAAATGGTATTTATTCCTGGAATGCAAGGATAGTTCAGCATATGAAAATCAATGTAAAAACTACATTAATAGAATAAAGGGGAAAAAACTTCACAAGATCATTTCAACTAATGCAGAAAAGGTGTCTGAAAAATTCAAGAACTTTTCATGATAAAAAATAATCAACAAGGAACAGAAGAAAACTATCTCAGTGTGCCTGGCTGGCTCAGTCAGTTGAACATCTGACTTCAGCTCAGGTCATGAACTCAAGGTTCATGAATTCAAGCCCCGCATCAGTCTCCGGGCTGAAAGCTCGGAGCCTGGAGCCTGCTTTGAATTCTGTGTCCGCCCCTCTCTCTGCTCCTCCCCCATTCACACTCTGTCTCTCCCTCAAAAATAAGTAAACATTAAAAAAATGTTTGAATAAAAAAGAAAAAAACTATCTCAACATAATATACACCAATAATAGATGAAAACCCACAGCTAACATTATACTCAATGGTGAAAGACTGAAAGCGTTTCCTTTAAAATCAGGAAAAAAGATGCCTATTGTCACCACTTCTATTCAACATAGTACTGGAAGTCATAGTAAGAGCAATTAGGCAAGAAAAAGAAACAAAAAGCAACCAAACTGGAGAGAAAGTAAAAGTTTCAATGTTTTGTAAACAACATGATTGTACATGTAGAAAGTGCTAAAGATTCCACATTAAAAAAATAATAATAAATTTGAATAATCAAATTGAGCAAACTTGCAGGATACAAAATCAACACACAAAAATCAGTTGATTTTATACACTAACAATGACATATCTGAAAAAGAAGTTAACTAGTCCATTTACAATAACATCAAAGAAATAGGAATAAACTTAACCAAGGAAGGGAAAGACAAGCACACTGAAAATTATAAAACTCTGCTGAAAGAAATGACAGAAGACACAAATAAATGGAAAGACATAACATGGAAATGTTCATAAATTGGAAGACTTACTATTGTTAAGATATCAATACTACCCAAAGCAATCTACAGATTCTATGCAATCCCTATCAAAATCCCAATGACTTTTTTTCCCAGAAATAGAAGAATCCATACTAAAATTATGGAATCTCAAGGGACCAAGAATTGCTAAAACAATCTTGAAAAGAATAAAGTTGCAAATCTCATATTTCCTGATTTCAAAATTTACTACAAAGTTACAGTAATCAAAGCAGTGTATATTGGCATGAAAACAAGATATACAGACCAATGAGACAGAAAGCCCAGAAATAAACCCTATACATATCTGGTCAATGAGTTTCCACAGGGTGCCAAGACCATTCAATGGGGGAAAGGGCAGTCTTCTTAACAGTGTTGGGAAAATTAGGTAACCATATACAAAAGAATTAGATTCACCCTATACCATATCCAAAAATTAACTCAATACAGATCTAAGATAATTTCTTGAATATGATACCAAAAGCACAGGTAACAAAAGTAAAAACAGACAAATTGGACTATATCAAAATTTAAAACTTTTGTACACCAAAAGACACTACCAGTATGGTAAAAAGGCAACTCACAGAACAGGAGAAAATATTTGCACATCATATATCTGTTAACACTGATATACAGAATATATAAAGAAGCCTTAAAATTCAACAACAAAGGGCACCTGGGTGGCTCAGTAGGTTAAGTGTCCAACTTTGGCTCAGGTCATGATCTCACAGTTGGTGGGTTCAAGCCCCACACTGGGCTCTGTGCTGACAGCTCAGAGCCTGAAGCCTGATTTAGATCCTGTGTCTCCCTCTCTCTCTGCCCCTCCCCCACTCACACTTTGTCTCTCTCAAAAATGAATAAACATTAAAAAAAATTTTTTTTAATTCAACAACGAAACCCAAACAACCTAATTAAAAATGGGCAAAGGACTTGAACAGGCATTTCTCCAAAGATACACAGAAGGCCAAAAAGCACATTAAAAGATGCTTAACATCACTAATTAAGAAATGTAAATCAAAATCATAATGACATAACCACTTCATTCCCATTAGGATGGCTATTACCAAACCAAACCAAACCAGAAAATACCAAGTGTTGACAAGGATATGGAGAATTTGGACCCCCTGTGCGTTGCTGCTGGGAATGTAAATGGTGCAGCCACTGTGGAAAATGGCATGGTGGTCCCTCAAAAATTAAACAACTACCTGGGGCACTTGAGTGGTTCAGGAGGTTAAGCATGTGACTCCTGATTTCGGCTCAGATCATGATCTCATGATTTGTGGGATCAAGTCCCACATCAGGCTCTGCGCTGACAGTGCAGAGCCTGCTTGGAATTCTCTCTCCTTTCTCTCTGTGCCCCTCCTCCCTACTGCACCCACATGCAGGCTCTCACTCTCACTCTTTCTTTCTCTCAAAATAATTATTTTACTTTTAACTTTTTTAAATGTTTATTTTCAAGAGAGAGAATGTGAGTTGGAGAAGGGCACAGAGAGCAGGAGACATAGAATCTGAAGCAGGCTCCAGGCTCTGAGCTGTCAGCACAGAGCTCGACTCAGGGCTTTAACTCACGAACCATGAGATCATGACATGAGCCAAAGTCGGACACTTAACCAAGTAAGCCACCCAGGCTCCCCAAAATAAATAATTATTTAAAATTTTTAAATAATTATTTAAAAAATAAACAACTATCATATGACCCAGTGTTCCACTTCCAGATATATACCCAAAGGAGTCAAAAGCAAGGACTTGACAAGGTATTTGTGCCCATGTTCATAACAGCATATTTATAAAAGCCAAACCCATCAAGTGATGAATGAATAAACAAATTGTAGTATGAACACATAGTGGAATATTATTCAGCCTTAAAAAGTAAGGGAATTTGACACATGCCACAACATGGATAAATTTTGAAGCCATTATGCTAAGTGAAATAAGCAAATCACAAAGAGAAAATAATGTATGTTTCCACTCATACATGGTACCATAGTCAAATTCTTAGAGACAGAAAATAGAAGGGTGGTGTTAGAGGCTAGGGAGAGGGAGAAATGGGGAGTTAGTGTCTAAAGGGTTCAGAGTTTTGGTTTGGGAAGATGAAAATGTTCTGAAGATAAATCGTGGTGATGGTTTCAGATCAATGGAATATACTTAATGCCACTGAATGCGTACTTAAAAATGGTTAAAATGGTAAATTTTATATTATGCATACTTCACTACAATTTAAAAAATACCAAAAAAGAGAGCCAACTTTATGTCTTGAGATTTTAGATTAGCAACTTTCAAGAAACATAAGTGCAACAGGAAGACAGGGAGAAAGAAGAGGATAAACTCACATATCCTCCATTTCTACTTTAGTGAGTCATTACTGATACAAGCATTGACCTAGAATACTAGTAAGTCTGGAGATTTTAAAATCCAAGCTTTATCATGTTGGGGAAAAGTATTACAATTCAGATGTAGCTATGTAATAGAGTGAAATAATATGCCTTTTGGCTGTGGATTCAAACTTCTTACCCTCATCATTTGCTAGCTAACCTCTTTGGGTCTTTTTTTTTTTTTTTTTTTTTTTAAATCAGTCAACTGAAACTGAGTATTCATTCTGCCCCAGACATTGTGCAATATAGCTTGTAATAAATCATGGCAAAAAAAACAAACAAACAAACAAACAAACAAAACTTAGCCATTAGATGATAAAAAAATTTATCATCTCAGCCATTTAAAAAAATACAGTTCTGTGGCATTAAGTATATTTATGGTATTGTGCAACCATCACCAACATCCATGCATCGAACACTTTTCACATTGCAAAACTGAAACTGAACCCATTAAATAACTCCCTATTATTACTACCTCCCTTCAGCCCCCTGACAACCACCTACTTCCTGTCTCTATGTGCAATATTGCTTTCATATTCTATTTTCTGTTTGAAAAAGCAACACAAGATAATAATAATGGCATTAGGGTAGACAAATAGATCAATGAACAGGACACAGTCCAGAAATACACCTATATACATATGGCTAAATGATTTTCAACAAGGTGCAAAGGCAATTTTTTAATTCAATGAGAAAGGAGTCTTTTCTTTTTCTGAAGTTTATATATTAAATTTTCAGAGAGAAAGAGAGCATGTATGCACACTTGCAAGCAGGGGAGGGGCAGAGAGAGGAGACAGAGAATCCCAAGCAGGTTCCATGCTGTGAGTGCAGAGGCTGATATGGGGCTTGAACTCATAAAACATGAGATCATAACCTAAGCCAAAGTTAGACACTTAACCAAGTGAGCCACCCAGGCACCCCAGAGAAAGCAGTCTTTTCAACTAACAATACGGAACATTCGGATATTCATTTAAAAACACAAAAAACTTCCATCCACCCATCATAGGATATATAAAAATAAGCTACAAATGGATCATAGATCTAAATGTAAAACCTAAAATAAACTTACAGAAGACAACATAGGGAAATCTTTGTATGTAACATGAAAAGCATGTTAAAAGATAAAAGAGAAAGTTGATAAACTGAACTTTATCAAAATTAAGAATGTGTGTTCTTCAAGAGATACTGGTAAGAGAATAAAAGGAAAAGCCTAAGAAAAAAAGCCTGTGTGTTTATAGAAGGGTTCAACTTAATAGAAATTAACCATGGCTTGGCTGGCTTGTATGCCCACCATTAGTTATGTAGGACTTTTCATTCCTGTCTTACCCAGTATCCTAGTAATTCTTGATGGTATCTCACATGAGTTCAACAGTTATTCCAGAATGTGTGACATCCACGATGCTGTTCTGCCTTAGTTCATCCTTGTGATTTGCTCCCTATAAGCAGGTAGACAGTACCTTAGGCTTTCCCCATGGCCACATTACCACAATGGAATCTGTGTCATGGCCAAGGATGTTCCCTCCAGAGAGTCCCAAGTGATTCAGGGTCTGAATGTGTATACCTTGGAAGTGAAAATCACCATTCCCATTCTGCCCACTCTCTGCCATCTAAGCTTCAACATTAAAATAAAGAATAGGTGTGCCTGAGGGGCTCGGTCGGTTAAGTGTCTGACTTCAGTACAGGTCATGATCTCGCAGTTGTTAAGTTCGAGCCCCACACTGGGCTCTCTGCTCTCAGCACAGTCTACACTTTGGATCCTCTGTCCCCCCTCTATGACCCTCCCCACTCTCTCTCTCAAAAATAAACATTTAAAAAAAGGAAGAAAGAAAAATATATTTCATGAAGGGTTTATGTCCAGAAAAAAAAGACAGACACACACACACACACACACACCCTTCTCAAAACTCAACAATAAAAAACAATCCACTTTTTTTTAATGGGCAAAAGATTTGAAAAAATATTTCACCAAGAAAGATATAAGAATGGCAAATAAGCACATGAAAAGATACTCAACATAATAAGTCATTAGGGAAATGTAAATTAGAACCACAGAGAGCACCACTAATTTTAGAATGGCTAAAATTAAAAAGACTGATCACACCAAATGTTGATCAGGAGATAGAAAGCTAGAACTCTCATACATTGTTGGTGGGAATGTAAAATGATACAACTACTCTGAAAAACTTGTCATGTGATACAACCATTCCACCTACATATTTACCTAAGAGAAAAGAGAAAGCGTTTGTTTTTTTTAAATATATGAAATTTATTGTCAAATTGGTTTCCATACAACACCCAGTGCTCATCCCAAAAGATGCCCTCCTCAATACCCATTACCCACCCTCCCCTCCCTCCCACCCCATCAACCCTCAGTTTGTTCTCATTTTTTAAGAGTCGAAAGAGAAAGCATTTGTCCACACAAAGACTTATAAATACAAATGTTCACAGCAACTTTATTTGTAACAGCCAAAAAGTAGAAACATGCTAAATGTCTATCAACAGGTGAATGAGCAAAGCATAATAGAACCATACAATGAATACCCAGCAATACAATATATTAATTCCACACAACATGAATTTCAAAATAATTATTGTGTAAAAGAAGCCAAAGGCACAGCATAGTTTATAAAAGAATGATATAAAATTCTTAAAAATGGAATCTAATCTCTAGAGAAGGCAGATCAATCGTTGGATGAAGATGAAAGATGGTAGGAAAAGACAGACAAATGCAACGGGGTAGGAAGGAACTTCTAGGGGTGATGGATATATTATCTTGATTACAGTAATGGTTTCACCGGTGTTTTGCCATTAGATATGGCAAAGCTTATCAAACTGCACATTTTAAAACAAGCAATTTACTGTATATCAATTATATCTCAATAAATATTGTAGTTTTTCTGAAGTTTATTTATT
Source organism: Acinonyx jubatus (assembly GCF_027475565.1). Classification (NCBI taxonomy): domain Eukaryota; kingdom Metazoa; phylum Chordata; class Mammalia; order Carnivora; family Felidae; genus Acinonyx; species Acinonyx jubatus. The sequence goes on along the minus strand of NC_069381.1, from coordinate 30,718,617 downwards.
TTTGAGAGGGAGAGAAAGAGCGTGAGTAGGGAATGGGCAGAGAGACAGGGAGAAAAGAATCCCAAGTGTGGTCTGCGCTAATAGCATGGAGACCAACATGAGGCTCGAACCCACAAACTATGAGATCATGACCTGACCCCAAATTAAGAGTCAGATGCGGGGCGCCTGGGTGGCTCAGTCGGTTAAGCGTCCGACTTCAGCTCAGGTCATGATCTCATGGTCCGTGAGTTCAAGCCCCACATCAGGCTCTGTGCTGACAGCTCAGAGCCTGGAGCCTGCTTCGGATTCTGTGTCTCCCTCTTTCTCTGCCCCTCTCCTGCTCTTGCTCTGTCTCCCTCTGTCTCAAAAATAAATAAAAACATTAAAAAAAAAAGAGTCAGATGCTTAGCCAACTGAGCCATCCAGGTGCCCCTCAATAAAGTTGTTTTTAAAAAGACATGTGGCCCAGGAGGCGTCTGGCTGGTTCAATCGGTGGAACATGCAACTCTTGATCTCAGGTTTGTGAGTTCAAGTCCCAAGTTGGGTGTAGAGAGTACTTAAAAATCTTTTTTAAAACTTATTTTTATTTCTTTGAGAGAGACAGTGCAAGCAGGGGAGAAGGGCAGAGGGAGAGAGAGAATCTTAAGCAGGCTCCACACTCAGTGCAGAGTGCAACGTGGGGCTTGATCTCACAACTGTGAGCTCATAACCTGAGCCAAAATCAAGAGCTGGATGCTAGGGCACCTGGGCGGCTCTGTCAGTTAAGCATCCAGATTTCAGCTTAGATCATGATCTCACAGTTTGTGGGTTCAAGCCCAACATCAGGCTCTGTGCTGACAACTCAGGAGCTTGGAGCCTAGAGCCTGGAGCCTGCTTCAGATTCTATGTCTCCCTCTCTCTCTGCCCCTCTCCCACTGTGTGTGTGTGTGTGTGTGTGTGTGTGTGTGTGTGTGTGTGTGTGTTTAGCACGCGTGCTAAACATTAAAAAAAAGAGCTGGACGCTTAACCAACTGAGCCACCTAGGCACCCCAAAAATAAAATAAATTTAAAAAAAAGACATGGGCCAAGAAGTACACAAAATCATAAAAATAATTTAAATAAATTTTATGTTTCAGTTGTCAGATTTATAATTTTTACTGTAAAAAATGTAAAACCTCTGTGCATAAATATAAAAAAAATGAAAAGATAAATTGGAGAGAAGATAATTCCAAGGTATATGGCCAGCAAAAGATTCATATTTCATAATACAAAATTTCATAAAAACTATAAAGTAAAAGACAGCTCATGTGACTCTTGATCTTGGGGTTATGAGTTTGAGCCCCATGTTGGGTGTGGAGATTACTGAAATATAAAATCTTAAAAAAAATTTTTGGCTCAGGTCGTGGTCTCCCATGTTCGTGGGATTGAGCCCCGTCTCCGGCTATGTGCTGTCAGCTTGGAGCCTGGAGCCTGCTTCAGATTCTGTGTCTCCCTCACTCTCTGCCCCTCCCCTACTCAGGCTCAGGCTCTGTCTCTGTCTCTGTCTCTGTCTCTGTCAAAAATAAACATTAAAAAAAAAATTTTAAGGCAAATAACACAACTAAAAAATGAGCAAAAAACAAGAAAAGGCAATTCACAGAAGAGGAAATATGAATAGCAATAAATATAACTAAACAGGTAACTCCTTACAAGTAAACAGAAAAAAGAAACAAATTAAAACCACAATGAGATACCACAGTCCACCCACCAGAATGGCTAAAATTAAACGAACTACACCAATTACTGGCAAGAATGTGGGGCAATGTTAACTTTCATACATGAATAACTGGCATAAATTGCTACAAATACTTTAGAGAATAACTTGGCAGTATTATAGTTGAAGGCAGGTCTATATATGAACTCAGCAACTCCACTTTAAGCATATACCCTAAAGAAATTCTTGTACCAATGTATCAAGATACATTGGGAAAATGTCAACCCCAACAATCAATGTAAACAAATGCCTCAGGGTGCCTGGGTGGCTCAGTTGGTTAAGTGTCCAACTTTGGCTCAGGTCATGATCTCACAGTTTGTTGAGTTCCAGCAGTATGCTGAGCTCTGTGCTGACAGCTCAGAGCCTGGAGCCTGCCTTGGATTCTGTGTCTCCCTCTCTCTCTCTGCCCCTCCCCCAATCATGCTTGCGCACGCACGCTCTCTCTCTCAAAAAAGGCATTAAAAAATAAAAATAAATAAATAAAAACAAATGCCTCTAAGTCCATTAATAAACGAATGGACAAATGAGTTATATTTATATAATAAAATACTATACATCACTGAAAAATGAAGGTACCAAAGCTATCCATGTCAATACAGATAAATCTTAGAAACATTCTGTTACATTTATTTTATTTTTCCATTATGTTGAATTTAAAAAGCTTCAGCAGAGGGCACCTGGGTGGCTTAGTTGGTTAAGCACCTGACTTCGGCCTGGGTCTCACGGTTCATGAGTTTGAGTTCTGCTTCAGGTGAACTAGAGCCCCACTTTGGGTGAGCCCCACTTCTCTCTTTCTGCCCTCACTCACTTGTGCCCTCTCTCTTTTTCTTTCTCTCTCAAAAGAAAAAGAAAGAAAGAAAGAAAGAAAGAAAGAAAGAAAGAAAGAAAGAAAGAAAGAAAAGCTTCAGAATATAGTACACCATTTAAGTAAAGCAGAAAACACATAAATGTGTTAAAATGCACAAATACTAAGTAAAGAGATTCAGGACAATGATTAAATACCAAAATCAGGATGGTGGTAGGAGGCAAATGAATCTATGAAAGGGTACATAGGTAGTCTCTATCATTTTCTTAGGTCATGCTCATTTTAATATACTCTTTACTACTTTGTATGTTGGAGGTATTTTGTTTTTAACATATGCTCCAAAATTCTGAGCAAAACTGATTTTCAACCTAGATTCCTACACCCAGTCTAACACAAACAAGAGACAGGAGAGATCTTAGAAAGCTACCAGAGGGTGGTATTCCTTCAGATCCAAAGCAAGCAAGTAAAACAAGAAAACGACACAAGGGCTAGGAAACAGAAGGGAGAGAAACAAAGACAAATACTAAAAAAAAAAAACCACAAAACAAAAACAACAACAAGCAACAACAACAACAACAACAACAGAGGATAAAATGAAAATTAATTTGAAAGGGTAACAGATAGGGGCACCTGGCTGGCTTAGTTGGTGAGCTGATTTCCAGGTTAAGTTTGGGCCCCAAGTTGGATGTAAAAATTGCTTAAAAATAAAATATTTTAGAGGGGCACCTGGGCGGCTCAGTTGGTTAAGCACCCAACTCTTGGTTTCAGCTCAGTCCATGATCCCAGGATTGTGGGATTGCGCCCCGCACTGAGGTCTATGCTGACAGCATGGAAGTGGCTTGGGATTCTCTCTCCCTCTCTCTCGGTCCCTACCCTGCTCATGTGCTCATGCTCTCTCTCTCTCTCTCAAAATAAATACACATTTAAAAATTATTTTGAAAAATGATATAAAAGGGTAACAGGTTAAGTACAACCTGTATAAAAACACAAGAAAAATGGATGTTCCACTAAATCTTGACTGAAATGCAACCCATAACATTTTAGTAATTCAAAACTTTTTCTATATACCACTGCTTTATATAATGAGATAATTTTCTTTAAAAAAAAAAGAACATCTTGGGTATCCTTTCCTATCAATACATATAGCACTACCTTATCATCTGTTTAAATTTTATTTGAAAAAATACTGAAATACAGCAAAAAGGTAAAATTCACCTACAATCCCACCACATTAAAATTTTGTACGCAATAAAGAAGTGAAAAATACAACTGTATTCCATCTAATTTTACTCCCATTCCCCACATCCAAATAACCCCTATAAATAATTTGGTACAAATGCTTTATAAACATAAACAAAAGCTTTCTAATTCTTTATAATAATCTCCTGGGCTCAGATGTCTTATGGTTTTGGGACGTTCAAAGGGTATTTATTTTTTGGCATTTCCAAACCTAAAATAAAAAATATTTCTGGCATTCTACTCCCCCTTAAATTAGTAAGGTCTTCCCTTCTTTTTTTTTTTTTTTTAATTTTTTTTTTACATTTATTTTTGAGAAACAGAGTGAGACAAAGCGTGAACGGGGGAGGGGCAGAGAGAGTAGGAGACACAGAATCTGAAGCAGGCTTCAGGCTCTGAGCAAGCGGTCAGCACAGAGCCTGATGCGGGGCTCGAACCCACAAACTGTGAGATCATGACCTGAGCCGAAGTCGGACGCTCAACCGACTGAGCCACCCAGGCACCCCAGGTCTTCCCTTCTTAAAAATATACTTGCTTCAAATTTTCAATTTGGCAACCAAGATCAATGAAACTGATTATAGAAAAGTGGCATGAAAAATCGTTTCTTTATAATCTATACTAATTGGAAAAGAGAAATCATGTTCAATATTCAAATATTCAATGTTCAAATATTTAAAACCACTTATATTAGACCTCAAAATTATTATGCAATAATAATAGCTCCTGTTTCACTTATGTTCCTCTTACCTAAGGACAAACTAATTGGAAGGTGGATAAATATATATGATCAAACACTGACTACTGCTCTACTGTATCAATAAGCAAACATAATACAAAAATTGTTTAACGTTTATCTTCTCCACTAGATAATAAACCCAGAGGGCAAGAACCACATCTGTTTTGTCATCAGTGCAGATCAGAATCCAGCATACTGAGTAGTATATAGCAGGTATTCTTATAATTACTTGCTCTTGAGGCTTCGCACTATTATTAAAGGATATGCTAAATTATTTTTGAAGTTTGATTAAGATAGTTTCTCAGATACATATCTTTGAAGAGAGTGAAACAATTGTATATTAAAACAGATTTGGGGTACCTGGGTGGCTCAGTTGGTTGAGTGTCCAACTTCTGCTCAGGTTATGATCTCATAGTTCGTGAGTTCAAGCCCCGTGTCTGGCTCTATGCTGACAGCTCAGAGCCTGGAGCCTGCTTCGGATTCCGTGTCTCCCTCTTTCTCTTTCCCTCCCCTGCTCATGCTCTGTCTCTCTCTCTCTCAAAAATAAACATAAAAAAAAAAAAACTTAAAAAAAAAAAAACAGATTCAACTAAGTAGATTTGGTTCCAAATTCTTACTGCTTCATTCAAACCCTTGTAAAGGAGGAGAGCAGCATAATGTTGACCAAACTGCACTTCTGGGAGTTTTTAAAAGAAAATGCTTAAAAATAAATAAACAAACAAACAAATAAATAAATAAATAAAAGAAAATGCTTAAATCCTATTTTTTACAAGGGTGTTCACATCAGATTAATGACACACTAGTCATGAATTTTGTTTGGTGGTAAATAGATATGTCAACGTTCAGAATTTTATTGATATTATCACCTATTCTTATCCTCAGCTAACATCCTACACTGAGAGGGAGTTTCCCCCTTAAAAGTTTTAAGCTGAAAGGGGAGTGAACTAAATAACTTCTAAACTTCTTCCCTCAAACATGTTTATAAAAACATGGCCACCTTTTTTCAGGGACTCAAATCCAACGTGTTATAAATTCAAATCACTTTTTAAAAAAGTTTATTTATTTTGAAAGAGAGAAACAGACAGACAGACACAGAGGGATTGCAAGTGGGGGCAGGGGGAAGAGGGAGAGAGAGAATTCCAAGCAGGCTCCGTGCTGCCAGCGCAGAGCCTGACCTGGGGCTCTATCTCAAGAATCATGAGATCACAACCTGAGCCCAAATCAAGAACTGGATGCTTAACCAACTGAGGAGCTACCCAGGCACCCCTCAAATCACTTCTGATATGCACAGATTTCAATAAAATGAAATACATAATTTAAATGGCAAATAATAAGCCAAGTTAAAACCAGTAGTCAAATGAATCAAAGAAATTTTTATATAGAATGATTTGTTAGTTACAACAGGTCAAATCCATTATATCCACTATATGTGGATCCCAAAGGACATCCATATTGTTTCAACATAAAAGAAATTTACTGTAAATTACACTTCCAATCTACAAAGCTCATCATAGGCTCTCTAAAACTATATTAGCAAATGCTCTATAAACATCTAGGAAACCTTTTTTTCCCCCCAATGGGCTGTACATTGACAGGAAAATGGTGGAAAGCTGCTCTACATGAAATATTTCTTTAAAACATTATTCGTGATGAAATGGATATAAAGAAATTGATACACCAGGTACCTATTTGCTACCAAAAATTATGCTAAGAGCAGTGTTATACTGTCCCACCTGATATTCACAACCACCTATCAGGGAGCTTTCTATTACCCCCAATTTTAGAGACAAGAATAGAGATCCAAGGCAAAGTTTAAAGTCACAAGAATGTTAGAATGAAATCTCCTAACTTCAAATCTACTTTCTATTAGATATGTTCTTCATGTCATAAGATAGTAAAACATTAAGACTGCCCAAATTTGATGTCATATCCACACTTACTGTTAGAACTTTATGGGATCATTTGTTCTAGATTTAACATTTTCATTTACCAAGACCCTTAAAGACTGTAATCAAGACTTCACTTTGAAGAAAGAAGCCAGATAAGGATAGTAAACATAACTAATGTAAACGAATAACTTCAGTTCAAATCAGTAGAGCGGTTTCCACTGGGATAGGCATTTACCCTAGAGAGAGAAGTAATAACCCATTGGGGGCAGAAACATAATACTAACACTTATTTAAATGACTTTCAAAAATCTTACCACTTTTATGTTTTTCTGTGGTTGCTTATAACATATAGTTACTGCATAAATAAAACATTATTCATTTATTTCAGTAAGGATACGTAAGACCAAAGTCTGGAGATGACTTAGAAAATAATCCTTAGCAAACATTTTTCAAACGAATTATATAATGTCTAAGGAGAATCAAACCTTAAAGATCATCTGATTTGAGCAGCAATCTGAAGTCCCCAAAACAAACTGATTTGGCCCAAGGTCATACATACATTCAGTGACACCTTATTTGGTAACATAAAAATAACAATATAAGAAAAATTTAGCTAATGGAAAGCACTAGGGCCTTTCCAGTTATTCAGCTATGACTTAAGTCTTCCTAGAGTCTAATAGCATTGATATATAAAACATCAATAAATGTCTGTTGGAAATGAGTAGACCGACAAATTTCTCACAGCACCAATCACTAATTTGTATCATACATTCCAATGGCTTCAGATTCTTGAGAACCTCAAAGCAGCATGGGATCTTAAGATTACATGATCATACTCAATGATTAAACACAATCAAATTTTAATGACTTTTAGCCGGGAATACTTTAAAATACAGTTATGTAAAAAATAGTAAAGACAAACCTCACAGAAAAAAAAATTCAAATACACATGAAAAACATGAAATATCTAATACACATGAAAAACATACAAATGCTACTCAACTTTTTGTAGGCTAGTATCCACCAAAATTTAAAATAAACATTCTCTTTAATACAGTAATTTCAATTCCAAGAATTTATGCTATAGGTATAAATAACTAGTGTTTGATGTTTAAGGATATTCACTGCAACCTTACTTATGATAACAATAAAAAAGAACACAACGTTTTAATTATGGTACATGCTCAATGTGTGTCGATATAGAAAATTGTTCTCATTAAATTAAAATATAAATCACAGAAGAGTATTTGAGATTTTAAGAATACACAAGAGACTTAACTCTTTTGGGGAGTGACTGGAGAGAGTGAAGGCAGAAAAGGGCTTTTATTTTTTCCTTTCTGTAGCAATATATATTTTTCTAGGTAAAAAAAAATTTTTTTTCAATTAAGAGTGTTGAAGGTTTTGCTACCTGCAGAATTTAAAATCAAGGCAGTTTTCGGGGCACCTGAGTGGCTCAGTCAGTTAAGTGTCCAACTTCGGCTCAGGTCATGATCTCGCAGTCCGAGAATTCGAACCCCGCGTCAGACTCTGTGCTGTTAGCTCAGAGCCTGGAGCCTGCTTCAGATTCTGTGTCTCCCTCTCCCTGACCCTTCCCTGCTCACACTCTCTCTCTCTCTCAAAAATAAACATGAAAAACATTTTTAAAAATATTTAAAATCAAGGCAGTTTACAATAAAATATTAGACAATTTTTTAAAGTAATAAACGTGTGTATTCCACAAGACAGATTATCTACAATATCAATATATTAAGTTTTAATATATAAGCTCAACATTATTTTTCTAAAAATATATACATATATAGAAAAATTCTCTAAGTATATATTCCCAAACTGTTAACCTAAGAAAACTATTAACCTAGAAAAATGTAGTACTGAAGTATTAGGGTATATGTGACAGTTTTCATCCTTTACTCTCTTCTTTTACATTATTCTAATTTTTTTTACATGAATTTCTTGGACAATTAAAAATTCCAATATTTAAGCAATCTTGAGAAAGAAAACCAAAGGTGGAGGTATCATAATTCCAGATTTCAAGATATACTACAAAGCTGAAGTGATCAAAAAAGTATGATACTGGCATAAATACAGACACACAGATCAATGGAACAAAATAAAGAGTCCAGAAATACATGCACGCTTATATGGTTAATTAATCTATAAGAAAGGAGGCAAGAATACGCAACGGAGAAAAAACAGTCTCTTCAGTAAATGGTGCTGGGAAAACTGGACAACTACATGCAAAAGAATGAAACTGGACCACTCTCTTAACATACACAAAAATAAACTCAAAATGGATTAAGGACCTAAATATCCTAGAATCCTAGAAAAAAATACAGACATTAATTTCTCTAACGTCAGCCCCACCAACATTTTTCTAGATATATCTCCTAAGGCAAGGGAAACAAAAGCAAAAGTGAACTCCTGGGACTACATCCTTTTGCATTTCGAAGGAATAAGTCAACAAAACAAAAAGGCAACCTACTGAATGGGAGAAGATATTTGCAAATGACATATCTGATAAGGGGTTAATATCTCAAATATATAAAGAACTTATACAATTCAACACCAAAAAACAAACAAATCCAAATAAAAAATGGGTAGAGGACCTGAACAGACATTTCTCCAAAGAAAACCTACAGATGGTCAACAGACACATGAAAAATTGCTCAACATCTCTAATCATCAGGGAAATGCTAATCAAAACCACAATGAGATATCACCTTACATCTGTCAGATTGGCTAGAACCAAAAAGACAAGATATAATAATAAATGCTGGAGAAAAAGGAACCCTTGTACACCATGGGAATGTAAATTGGTAGAGCCACTGTGGAAAACAGTATGGAGGCTCCTCAAAAACTAAAATTAGAAGTACCATTTGATCCAGTGGGCACCTGGGTGGCTCAGTTGGTTAAGCATCTGACTCTTGATTTCAGCTCAGCTCATGATCTCTCATGGAATTCTCTCTCCCTCTCCCTCTACCCCCCCCCCCCCCGCAAAGATAAATAAACTTAAAAAAAAAATCTTAAAAAAAAATGACATACCATTTGATCCAATAATTCCACTTCTGGGTATTTACCTAAGGAGAAAACATTAACTCAAAAAGATAGACACTCCTAAGTTTACTGCAGCATTATTTACAATAACCAAGATACAGGGACGCCTGGGTTGCTCAGTCGATTTAGCAACCGACTTGGGCTCAGGTCTTGATCTCACAGTTCGTGGGTCTGAGCCCCACATCAGGCCCTGTGCTGACAGCTCAGAGCCTAGAGCTTGCTTCGCATTTTGTGTCTCCCTCTCTCTCTGCCCCGCCCCCCCCGTTCATGCTCTGTCTCTCTCTCAAAAATAAATATTTAAAAAAAAAAGATATAGAAGCAACTTAAGTGGCCATTAACAGACAAATGCATATACATACACACAATGGAATACTACACAGCCATAAAAAAGGATAAGACCTTGCTATGTGCAACATGGATAGACCTAGAGGGTATTATGTTAATTAAAATAGGGCAGATTGAGAAAGAAAACTAACTTATGATTTCACTCATATGTGGATTCTAAAAAAACAAAACAAATGAACAAACAAAAAGCAGAACTGGACCTATAAATACAAAGAACAAATAGATGGTTGCCAGGGGGAAGGGAGGTAGGGCAAAAGAAAAAAAGGGTGAGGGGGATGGGAGATACAGACTTCCAGTTATAGAATGAATAAGTCATGAGAATAAAAGGCACAGTAAAGGGAATATACTCAGTGACACTATAATAGCATTGTATGGTGACAGATGGTAGCTACACTTGTAGTAAGCATAGCATAACATATAGAGAAGCTGAATTACTATGTTGTACATCTGAAACTAATGTAACACTGTGTGTCAACTATACTCAAATAATTTTTTTAGTTTTAATCCTTATATATACACGTATACTATATACATATTTTCCCAAAAATCAGAACAATACACCAAGCTATTCACAGTGAGATTACATGGTGGTTTCACTTTCTGCACTTATACATCTTGTCTTAAGCTTTTAGAATGAGCACATACTAGGCAGGAGTCACAAAACTTTAAATATATATCTATCTATATATACATATATATATTCAGTTTTATTATTTTAAGATACTTTATGTATTCTAAGCATATATGTTAAAAAAGCAAATTAAAGTAAATGAAATTATGAATAAAAATACACCTATTTTATATAACCATGTATCACAAAAATGCAATTCCCAAGCTAGGCCATTCATTCCAATATACCCAGTAATAATTCTTAACGCGTGTCCATATTAATAAAGCATTATTGTGCTGGCTAATGTGACACACTCCGGCTATTTCCTTGGGAGTAAAAATACTATGAAATCAAATGTCAGCATGCTGAACTAATAGATCCCTCCCAAAAAGTACAAGAAAGGCATTAAAAAAAAAAACATATTAAAGAATTCAGACATAGCACAAAAGTGAGAAGAAATAGACAAATACATTAGTTCCCAAGCTAGCGCTAGCTATGTTGCAGAGATAAAGGTAAACCCAAATGAATAACCTTGACCTCAAGATATGTCTAAATAGTATTCATTTCCAATTTACAAAAATTATAATACACTGAAATACTTTTCATATGTGACAATAAGTATAATTCAAAACCTGCAAAAACTTGGAGGGAAATTTTTTTCATAAAAAGCTCACAGTCATGTTTTAGGCTGAAAGTAGGGAATCAAAATTCAGTGGTATATAGAAACATAAAGCAATCCACTCTTCCACATAGTGTTTTGCTTTACTATAATGAAAGAAAAACATGTAATTTGGGGATGATATCAGGTTTAGAACACAGCAAAATATTAAATGTCCCAGACCTGCTAAGTTTGGCAAATGCTGCATAACAATGTCTCTCTAGGAGGTTCACAATGCATCTTAACATATATGACACATAAAAAAATATTCATCCCAACATTATCCTGACTTACATGAACATAGAATCCTTAATTCAGTAAGTACTTACTAATACATATAACTCATGGAACAAAACAGTTTAGGAAATGCTGATATAGGAAAAAGAGCATGGACTTTGGAATCTGAAGACTCTGTCACAGCTTACTCGCTGTGTGACCCTGGGAAAGTTTATTTCCCTGAGCCTCAGTTTTCTATCTGTAAAATGAAAATAAAAAATAACACCATCTACCTGAGTGCTTGGCACATAAAACATGATTGATTAGTTGATAGAAAGATTGACAGATAAATAAATAACCCCTCTAATTTTTCATGTAATGGTTTATATGTTGGCTTTAGGGATCAACAAAAGTTTTAGGAATCTATTTTTTTGTATACAATCTTGCTCAATCCCTTATCTATGTTCAAATTTTCCAGTATGATATCAACCATATCCAAAATAAATGTTTCAACCTAGCTAGGCAAACCCTGTTGAAAAGCTCTTTAAATATTTGTGGAATACAAGCAACCATGGGAAATTCTTAGAAAACATAAATAAGGGGCACCTGGGTGGCTCAGTCGGTTAAGCTCCGACTTCAGCTCAGTGCATAATGTCCTGTCCATAATTCGCGCCCCGTGTTAGGCTCTGTGCTGACAGCTCAGAGCCTGGAGCCTGCTTCAGATTCTGTGTCTCCCTCTCTCTCTGCCCCTCCCCCCCTCAAAAATAAACATTAAAAAAAAAAAAGAAACCATAAATAAAATTTAGTTATACTCTTTAGTAATTAGGATACAAAGAACAGTAAGACCTGATCCCTGCTCGGAAGCAGCATAAACTGGCTGACCAAAACATGTCCCTATTTCTTAATAAAGACAGATAAGACTTGTTACTCTTTTTTTTTTTTAATTTTTTTTTCAACGTTTATTTATTTTTGGGACAGAGAGAGACAGAGCATGAACGGGGAGGGGCAGAGAAAGAGGGAGACACAGAATCGGAAGCAGGCTCCAGGCTCTGAGCCATCAGCCCAGAGCCCGACGCGGGGCTCGAACTCACGGACCACGAGATCGTGACCTGGCTGAAGTCGGACGCTTAACCGACTGCGCCACCCAGGCGCCCCAAGACTTGTTACTCTTAAGAAGTCTAGTCAGAGATTTAAGGAAGGAAGGAGATAAAAGATCAACAAATATTGACCAAGTACCCATTAAGTGCCAGGGACAATTCTAGGCACTGGGTAAACAAAACAGTCAACACCCTCTTGATGCTTACATTCCAGATGCAGAGACAGATAAATAGACATATTTGTCATAGACATCAGATAGTAGTCGGTGATTTAGAGAAATCTAAAGCAGTGTTCAGGAGTTGAAGATGATGGGGAAGTGTTGTTTTAGACAAGACAGTCAAGGAAGGCCTCTGGGAGAGGTGACAGGTGTCTAGAACTAAGTGAAAACAAAGCACACTTTAGTTGACCAATGCCTTTGCAGGCTTGAAACAAGTGGTGCTTTCTACTTAGATTTTTTATTAAAATTGTTCAGAAGAGCATGAAGCACAGGTAGACACAAAAATCACTAGTATGAAAGAGACTGGGTGGTACCAAGTAAATGACAGCATCCAAAATTCCCACTGCTTCATAGTCACATTTATAATTATGTTTTGGTCATATGCGGTGCAAAGCTAGTTTATGCCATTATAACCACCTGTCATCTAGTTTCTATTTAGAATGCACAAAAAGAAAAGGTAATGTATTAAAAATCCTTTAAAATAAATGAGAAGTAAATCTCAAGAGTTTTCATGGTCACCAATCTCAAGGAATTAACTGAAACTCCCCATCTCAACATTTCCAAACTGTTGCCTTATTAGGCTGCTAACTCTTCTTCAATGCTATAACGCCTCTAATTTTCTCCCTCCAACACTACTCCTCATTCCACACATGTAAATGTGTACCTTGTATGAATGTAGGCTAAGTTCACAAGTACGCCTCCAAGAGATGAGCAAAGAGTGTCTATCCTGTTCCTTTATCCTGTTTCTTATGATAAAGTTGCTTTTTACATCAGATTTTACATCAGGTGTTTCTTTTGAAGTACTAACCTCTTCAGTATATCATGAAGTTCTACAATATAATTCATTCAACAAATTAGTTTTGTGTGCCAGGCATGGTATTAATTGCTAGGTGCCAAGTATACAAAAAAGACTAAATAAGACCTCTACTCTTGTTGGTTTGCTAGCCAATACAAGAGACAAATATGGAAACAACTATTCAGGTACCACAATTATGTACAAGATGCTACCGGAGTACACGAAGAATCACCTCATTCTGTCTGCTGCAATCATAAAACACTTCTCAAAGACTTAATGTTTGAGCTGGTCTTAAAGGATAAGTAAGCAGATGGAGAAGGGAGGACCCTAGGTTAATCAGGCAGACTTAGAGATGGATACTGTAGTAAAGGTATTAAAAAAAGAAAAGAAAAGAAAAAAGGTTGGAAAGGTGGGAGCTGGGGAAGGGGAGTGGGGGCAGTGTCCAAATTCTAAAAGGCTTTGTCTGCCAGGTGAGGCTGGTAAGTCTGAATTCTATCTTGTCTTTGGCGTAAGAAACCATTGAAGAATTTCAGGGAACAAAGTGACTAACGAGATTATATTTACAATTTAGAAAGAATACCAGAATGGAGTGTAGATAAAGTCAGTCAGAAAGCAAGGGAGCTTGGTGAAGAGGTTGCTGCAACAGGACATTATTTATGAAACCTGGACTAAGCCAGTGACAGCAAGAAAAGCAAGAGTTAAAAGTATGTACAAAGCATCAAAAGAAGACAAACATCTAAGAGGAAGTCTCGAGAAATTAGAGAAAGCTTCACAGAGGAGATGGTATTTGCACTGGGCCCTAAACAAGGAAAATTCGCCATATAGAAAATGAGAGAAAAAAGGAGAGAACAGCACAATGAAAGGCAAAGGCAGACTACTTGACCTGAGATCTTGCTAAAGTATCCTTCTGGAGATCAATCAATTGGTAAATATTTACCGAAGCCTAATATGTATCTTGGATCTTGAGGAATCAAATGAAAATTAAAGTCAGCTTTCCCAAAATAATGTACTTGGAGAAATTTTGGTCCAAGGACTCCAAGTAAAATACCTCTGAATAAGAGTAGGATTATGGTGATGGGATTGGCTAGGTAAGAGCTGAAAAGTAAACTGGAGGTAAGGGGGTGAAGACTTTCTATTCGAAGGCTAAGAAATCTGGAAAACTAGGACAATTCCGGGAACACTGTTTTTTAGATTGTCTTATTTAGTCCATAAACAATATGTTTACATAGATAATAGTAAGTACTATTATTGTTCCATTTACCAATGAGAAAACTAAGGGTTAAAGAAAATAACGTACCCAAGGTCACATAGCTAGTTTAAATGGTGAAGCCAGCAGACCCTTTGCATTCAATCACAAATCCAGGAGAAACTGAAATATATGCAGTACTTACTTTAACACTTAAAAATCTATAAAGTCACTATTAGTCTAGAACCTAAAAGTTTCATATCAACAAGATTTATTCATAAACTACTTTGCCTGGTATTCTCAGCGTATAATCATTCACCCAATAATTTCAAGTCTGTTAATGTTACTTAAAAAGCTTTCAAAATTTGTATTACAAATAGAACTACCAGTTGTAAAACTTTAGGAATCTTGATTCCCAAAATATAGCAAAAACTTGAGAGGATAGCCATCAATTTTTCAACAAAACAAAGAAAGACTATTTTCTGGAGTTAATCTCATCCACACTGTTTGGCAGACAGTGTTTTCAGAAAAGAAATTGAGGGAAAAGCCACATCCCATTGTCATTGAATACAAATGTTCACTGAATACAAGTTGATCTAAGTATCATTTTCTTAGTAACTATTACTTTTCAAGTTTCATTTTTATCATCTTCACAAACTTCTGAAAATTGAAAACATGCCCAGAATGAGACAAGCTACTCTATCCTTTCATATGTTGGTTTATTTCTTGATTTGGTGCAATTCCAAAGATAGACCCATTTCTTTTAAGTACTGCAAGAGCTGGAGAGAATATGGTCCCAGCCTGTTGCAGGAGGGATGTGCTTGGTACATCTAAATCTCTAGATTTCTAAACTAAATACCTGATGAAAATACTTTTGTGGCAGTTAAGTATCCCGGAGAGCACAAATCAGGCCTTTATGATGCTACTACCTATCTTTACACATTAAGTGCTCCTAGAGGGCATGTTCCTATATCCAGCACTTAGTGCAACGTCAGGCACACCACAAAGAGTGGATGAATAAATCTTATTCTGCCTTTCAAATGTGAAACCAAGAGCTATCCAACCAAATCTGAATGGTGAAATTGTTCCTCCTTCATCATAAAATGTTGAATTTTTTTTCTGTATTTGGTGAACAAGGGCACCATGAGTTGATTTTATCTGGACTACTGGGAAAAAATGTGACCAAAATATTCTGACAAATATTGTGAAGAGTTGTATATAAACTTTCTCTTCTACTGTTTGTATAAAGCATTATAAGGAGATAAAGGCCAGGAAACAAAATAAATTCCATAGGCACAGTGTGTCCAAGGTTATTAACTAATAAGCGGTAGAGTCACAGATAGGACCCGACTAGCTCCCAATCCAATGTGCTTCCTATTATAACACATCATGATTACAGGAACATCTTTTCTTATTACATTTATTAGTCCAAAAAAGTGTTTGGGGAAAAACCTCAGGCCAAAGGAAATCTTCACAGAAAAGACAAATTACAGAAGTACTTTGCTTTTTAAATTCCTCTGTACCCTTACATTTCTAGGTGTCACCAAGACTCAAGACATTAAAACATTCAGTTAAAATGAGATGAGGGCTGCAAGCACTAGGCATAAAGCAAAATATATAGATATGTAGATATATACATGGTATCCTCTGACAAGCTTCAACTTAAGTAGTTACATCCATTCTTGTTATCTTTCTAAGATAATAACACAAGCTTAGAAGACTTCCCCAAACCCCGATTTCTTCTCCTGTCGTCCTCCCCATTACTCCTGTCCAATCAGCTTCCCATTCTCCCAAAGCTTCAATTTTCCTTCTCATCTCTACCTTTGGCATTCAAATGCTCCCTTCCCCTCCCCCTATAGTCCCAAGACTCATTTTTTACCTTTCAGCCTTAGGGCCTTCCTGGACCACCCTATCTAAAGAGGCCTCTCCCAGTTACTTCTAAGTACACAGTACGGTCCACAGTTAAACTTTTAATTTGTTTTTACTAGTTAATTGTCATTCCATTCCATTAGGATGTGCCATGATGGCTATCCCCTTACCACTGTCTCTACAACACCTCCTTTTCCATCATTACCAAAACTGTTCTGGAAATACGGTTACGTCTACCACCTCCTTCCAACTGTAAGCTCATCATGGGTAAGTGCTGTCTTACGTTTCCTCAGCACTCGAGGAAGTGCCTGGCATCATCCAATGCAGTCAGTAAAAGTTCGCAGAATAAATGTATTAAGCACCAATGCTCATTACTAGCATAGAAGCAAAGAAGAATTACACCGGGACACTTCCTAGTGCAGACAAATGCTGCAGGTTGTAGACATAAAAACTGCTAATGATACAATGTATAGAAAAGATGAGCATGGACAAAATTCCATTCAAAGAGATGAGGTATCTCTGGCTCAGCAAAGAGGAAGGAGAAAAGCAAGAAAGCAAGCCAATTTTTTATTTTCCACTGGACTAAGAGAGCAAAATTGTCCCCCCCCAATTACAACTTTGCAACAGCGCAAGGTATTCGGCACACTCAACGACTCATCAAGAGTCCAAGTACCAACATACTACCATTATTTTGCATTCTCTCAGATACACCAGGTGAGGAGCAGAGGGTTGGTCCTAAAACCCGATAGAATAGCAGAAATGGAAATAATAATGGCATATCTTTAAATTTATAGACAAAAATCTGGAAGTGACCATGGAGACTATAAACTAAACATACCAATAAATATGTATGTAACCACAGGTTAGGACCCACTATAGCACAGAAATGGTCATACCACTGCCAAAAGACCACACTCCACATCTTTCTCAATCCTCTTCCACTCAAAGACCCTAAATAGCCACCACTAGCTCACTAGCCTCACTGCTGATAGCACAATCCTCAAAGGAATCCAGAAGAAGGGAAAGAACAGCTTAAAAGTCTCCCCACCCCGCCTCTCAAAAATAAATAAATAAAATAAGAAAGAAAAAAAACAACACAACCAACCAATGGGCTCCGCAATCACTAATGAGAAAGCCCAAGACGCTTTTCAAAGCCAACTGTCAGACCTTTTAGGGGCCCAGATGACGTTGACTCCAAAGAGAAGTCTCTGGCCCCAACACATATCTCCGGATTATTCAGGAAAACTCAGGTTTTCCAGTTTGGAGATCTGCACTCAAAAAACGATCTCCCAGCAGGAACGAGCAATCAATCTCTCTGGAGGCAATGGCGCTCCAACCAACCACCCGGCAGGGGGACAGGCAACGGCGACAGGGCACGGCCCTTCCAGGGAGCCGCCGGCGCCCTCCGGGCTCTCAGTCTGGCCCAGCGCAACCCGCCCTGGCGGTGACCAAAGTCGGGCAGTGGTGAAGGGGGGCCAGCGGTCGAGCTTCCCGAGCTGGGCCTTCCCGGCCTGGGGGCGCGGCGAGACACGGAGGTGGCGCCTCTCAGTCCAGCCCCGGCTGCGGCAACCGATCCGAGGCCTCTTCCCCTGGCCTCCCCACCCCGCCGCCTTCAGCCAGCCAGTCAGCCCCTCACCTGGCAGAAGCTCCGGCAGTAGTTCAAAGATGAGACCTCCGACACCTCCTGCTCCCTCAGCTCTGTCTCCAGCTGCCACAGACACGGTCGCAGTCCCGGGGCTCCCAGAGCCGGAGATGCAGGGCGATGACCCCGAGCCATGGACTCAGTCTCGGTTCCGTCCCCGGCTCCGGCTCCTACCGGAGCCTCAGCCCCGGCCCCGGCGGCGGCGGCGGCTTCTCCCTTTCCGTCCGCCATCTTCCCACGGCCCAGCAGCGCGTAGGCAACCAAGCCACGTGATTCAGCCCTGGCCCCGCCCCCGTTCGACCACACGTGGTGACGCACTCCTTGGCGACGCGGGCGCGGGTCGGATTCCGTCACTGGGTTTCTGGGTGCTCCTCCTCTCGGCGGCCTTCCCGACAGCCGCCCTGGCAACAGCCTGGCGGCAGCTGGCCAAACACCTACTTCTCTCAGCCTTTCCAGACTCTCTGGAGTCACGGGGTCACCGAGCCGGACATACATGTAGACATAACCTAGACAGGAGCGGCCTGACGCTTAAGCTGCGATCGCAAGGAA